>NC_092412.1:249383169-250049241 GCF_040894005.1 Engystomops pustulosus
CAGTCTCTGTATAATTCTTGCAGGTCCTCTACAGTCTCTGTATAATTGTTGCAGGTCCTGTACAGTCACAGTGTAATTGTTGCAGGTCCTCTACAGTCTCTGTATAATTGTTGCAGGTCCTCTACAGTCTCTGTATAATTGTTGCAGGTCCTCTACAGTCTCTGTATAATTCTTGCAGGTCCTCTACAGTCTCTGTATAATTCTTGCAGGTCCTCTACAGTCTCTGTATAATTCTTGCAGGTCCTCTACAGTCTCTGTATAATTGTTGCAGGTCCTGTACAGTCTCTGTATAATTGTTGCAGGTCCTCTACAGTCTCTGTATAATTGTTGCAGGTCCTCTACAGTCTCTGTATAATTCTTGCAGGTCCTCTACAGTCTCTGTATAATTGTTGCAGGTCCTGTACAGTCACAGTGTAATTGTTGCAGGTCCTCTACAGTCTCTGTATAATTGTTGCAGGTCCTCTACAGTCTCTGTATAATTCTTGCAGGTCCTCTACAGTCTCTGTATAATTGTTGCAGGTCCTCTACAGTCTCTGTATAATTCTTGCAGGTCCTCAGTATGACTGCAAATGTCAGTGTATTTTTTTTAGGTGTCACCTTCCGGTAAGCCGTGCTTTTTGTAAACGCCATGTTGACAGCGATGTAATTAGACAAATCTCCTCTTCTCCGCTGTTGTGATACATTAACGCCATATGTGAACGCAGCCCTAGTGCCAGGTCTCCAGTATCTGAGTTTTTATGAAGCTTATGTGTGATTATTGTTCTAGGTCTCCCAATATCTGTGTCACTATACAGAGGAAGCTGATCCGCCATTAGTCATTGGTGTACGACTAATTCTAGAATATTATTGTCCTCCACAATGTGTTATAACGCTCCGGTGTGTAATACCTCATTCACATGCACTGGGTTTTTACATGTATTTTTATATGAAAGTAATAAACAAATCATGTTTATGTTATGTTATGTTAATGTCTCTACCTCCGTACAGTGACGGATATGGATATTTAGATAATTTCTGCCCTGAGCTGAGCCTCCATGTATCTGATGATTACACGACTATTCTCCGATATAATGAAAATGTCAAACCGTAATATTAATGAGATAATAAAACCCAAATATTCTACTTTGTGTGTTTCCTTTTATTAATAAGCTCATCCTGTCCCATGTCTACAGCTCACTGAGGCCACGGGGGCGTTAATGAGAACATCATGTACCTACATCTACTAATAGATAGATAGACAGATAGATAGATAGATAGATAGATAGGAGATAGATAGATAGATAGATAGATAGATAGATAGATAGATAGATAGATAGATATGAGATAGATAGATAGACAGATAGATAGATAGATAGATAGGAGATAGATAGATAGATAGATAGATAGATATGAGATAGATAGATAGATAGATAGATAGATAGGAGATAGATAGATATGAGATAGATAGATAGGAGATAGATAGATATGAGATAGATAGATAGGAGATAGATAGATATGAGATAGATAGGAGATAGATAGATAGATATGAGATAGATAGGAGATAAATAGATAGGAGATAGATAGATAGATAGATAGGAGATAGATAGATAGATAGATAGATAGATATGAGATAGATAGATAGATAGATAGATAGATATGAGATAGATAGATATGAGATAGATAGATATGAGATAGATAGATAGATATGAGATAGATAGATAGATGAATAGATAGATATTAGATAGATAGATGGATATGAGATAGATGTGCAACACCCTCGCCGATGCAATGGCGAGGTAGGGTTTGCGAATACGTCCCACCTGCATGTAATCACCTTACACTACATGGTCCTGATAGGACATAGGGGTATTGCAGTGGTGAATCCTGCCTGGCAAGGCAGGAGTTAAGTATTTTGTATGATGCCAGATGCTGTTATCCAATGATATGTGTTACATCCTGTGCTCTGTAAGCTGAGATGTGATTGGAGGAGCAGCCACCACCTGACCAAAGGAAGGTAATAAAACCTCTGGCCAGGAATGTTCTAGAGGTCTTTCTAGGGAGATTCCAGTGTAGGAGAATCCTAGAGATCAGTGAGTGAGTGAGCAATCTCTGTCTGGCCCATACCAGAGCAGGAAGAGCCTAGCCCCTGCCTCTGAAGAGTGGAGCATCAGACTAGAGTTAGTGTAGTGAGGAAAAGGGGTATCATCTTACCTTTAAAGGTGATACCTGAAGCCCTACAGGACAAGCTGAAGCTTCCTACCAGGACACAGCTGCCTCCCAGCCTGCCCTCTACATCCAGGCTGGCGAACTATCTCCTGAGGCTCCCTCCAATTCACATCTCAGCACTCCATCTACCTGTTAAAGGCACGTTTGCTGCGGTTCCTGCGGTTCAAATAAAGAACTGTAAGTTGTTTTCTTCAACTTCTGTCTCCGTCTGGTCCCTGCTAATACGGCTGCCTTCATCACCGGCACCCTGTCCATCACCCAGAGACTCACCCTCGGGACATTAAGGGGTTGCCCCAGGGAGATCCGCTATAGCAGCCTCTCCCTCATCTTTTCTTGCCAACACCACCCTGCTGGAGACCTGCCAGGCTGTAGGACAGCCCTCCGGTTCCCCCGTACCAAGCACCGTGACAATAGCGTGCTTAGGCCGCAACCGCCAGCCACTCCGGTACCGCGGGCCCCGGCTGTCGTCAGGCCTCACCTCAAGGGCTAGGCCCCGGTGGGGGATGTTGCAAGTGGCGTCACGAATCACAGGATATATACTTCTGTGCCTTATCCTGGCACTAAAGACTGTACTTTATTAAGAAAAAGACTGTGCTGCCTAACCCTGCTGCCATCCGGGTTTAGGCCCAAGTATTTGTGTGTTTCTACATTGAACTTTATACTGCTGCCACGTGCTGTCGAGCGCCGCTCCAGCACTCAAGAGGTTAATTCCTGCAAGGACTGTGTCAGCTCTGCTACATCCGGCGCTGCTGCGCCTGAAGCATTTACCTCAGAGGCGTGTGGCGCAGCAAGTATTTCCAGCCCGCCAAATCCTCACTGGCGGGAACTCCAGAGGCGTCACTAGGCTTCGCCCCCTGCGCGAGTGGCGCGAACTACCGTGGAGGAGGAGCTGGAGCGAGTGCGGCCGGCAACGAAGAGGGTTAATCGGCCATCTTGGATTTCGGCGCAGGCCGCGCCTGAAGCCTGCCAACAGTGTGCGCCTCATCCGGAGGTCCGGCGCACGTGTCCTGCGACTGGAGGAGAACACCGCTGAGCATCACCGAGCCCCTGCTGCCTGCCGGACATCGGGAACGGAGTCCTTCATGCACCGGAGCTGTCCTGTCACCGCGGCTGATCCTGAGTGAGTACCGCTGGGGAAGTTAAAGGGGGGTAGAGATTGTTTCCGACGCTAGGTTATTGGCTCACCTCCCAGGTAAAATAGTGACTGTGTCTTAAAGTGCCCACGTCCCATTCTAGCCATCGCCCATAGCAACGGACATTGTGTAACCCTACAGACTTCCCTCAGCTAGGCCAGTCATGTCCGCCCAGGACGAAGATACGGGACTGGCGCAAGTCCCGTCCCCTGGTCCCTCCTCAGGGTACCGGAGCATGTTAAGTCCTCCAGAGAGTCCTTTCAGCCCTGCTACAACTAGTGTCCCTGGGACTCCCACCATGATGCCTCTGACTATGCCCTACTATCCGGGGGCCCCCTGGTTACCCCACTACGAGGGAGAATCACACACTCTCTCTGAATTCAGAGACAAATTGTTAGCCACCTTCGCCCTGTGTCCGTTTACAGAGGAACAGAAAGTGGGCATCCTCATCGGGCAGTTGAAAGGACCCGCTCTCCGGGAAGTCAAGTCTTGGCCCCGAGAACAGTGTCAGAATGTGGTCCAGATTCTTGATAGGCTACGCAATACCTTTGACAAGTGTACTGTCTCCGAGTTGAAGCAGAAATTCTTCGGGAAAAGACAGAAGCCCCAAGAGTCCCTCCGAGACTTTGCCCTCTCCCTACAGGAGACATGGAAGGCCATCACCTGCCTTGAGCCCAAAGACGCTGAAACCTCTGATCAAACCTTAAGGGAACAATTTATTAATGGACTTGTTGATAGAAATCAAAGGTATCAACTAAAGATCATCTCTTCTCAACATGCCCAGGCCTCCTTCCTTGAGTTTAAGGAAATTGCCATTGACATATTAGGGGACCGACCGCCTACTGGACCGCAGAAAGAGCCTGAATCCGTGGAAATGGAGGAATCTGCTCTAGCTTGCTATCCAATGCAGTCGACATCACCTACTCCTGCGGCTACGGAAGTTGCTGACTTAGCAGGACAGGTCTCTAATCTGGCGGACACCCTGCATCAAATCCTCGATCGGTTGACCCAGTTGGAAGTAACTGTCTCCGCTAGGAGGAGGAAACCTCCAGAGAACCCGGTACGGTCAGCTACTCCTCGTGAATCTCCGACTAAACAGCGCCCAAAAGAAGCGAAGTCGTTAAGCACCTGGAGTCAGAAGAAACCCCGTCAGCGGTGCAGCTACTGCCATAAATATGGGCATGAAGAGAATGATTGTCGTCAGTTAAACGACAAACCCTTGGAGCTAAGGGACGACCTCCAAGGGAAGAACTTGTAAGTCCCCGAGATGCCAACTGGATGCCCAGGTTCGTGGGGACTCGCCCCATGGTTCATGTAACCATCAATGGAGTTACCCTACCGGCCTTAATTGATACCGGATCTCAAGTGACCACCCTCCGGAGTGCTGCCTTCGAGAAGTGCCGAGGAAAAGCATCCTTAATCCAGCCTCCCAAGGCTTACTTGAACATTATTGCTACGAACGGAAAACCCGTACCCATCCGCGGCTACTGGGAGCCCACGCTAACCATTGGAGACACTGAGTTAACCAGACAGGGCGTAGTGGTGACACGTGTGCCCGAAAACGGTAACTTCTCCCTGGTACTGGGTACCAATGTCCTCCGCAACTGCTACCCTGAAGTGCTGCAGGCTCTCCACGACTCCCTGCCAACAGTGCCCAACGGTTCCCGGAAGGTAATTCAGGAGACTATGCAGGTTCTAGCGGCGCAACAGAAGTTCGCTGGCCCTAATGGGGAAATCTGCAGAGCCCGGATCAAGGATCCCCAACCTGTCCGCCTTCAACCTGGGACTGAGACGTTAGTATGGTGTCGAGCCTGCATGGGCGTCCAAGGTCAAGACTACCAGGCGATAGTAGAACCTCTACCAGCTGATGAAGACCTGCCCATTCTAGCCGCCAGGAGCCTAGTCACTGTATCCCGAGGACAAGTACCCATTCGATTACTAAATGTGGGAGACTCCCCAGTGGATCTGAGAAAGTATCAAGCTGTAGCCACTCTCTTCAGTGTCCATCCTGAAGACTTGGTGGAAACCTCTCTGTCTGCCTCTCAACAGTTGGAAGTGAAGCAAGGTGCTGAAGATGAGCCTGCCGAGCAATCCTGGTGGCTTGAGCTCAATATTGGAGATGACGATTTTACTCCTGCAGACCAAGTACAAGGTGTCCTGGATGTCGTTATGAAGCATCAACAGGCCTTCAGCAAACACCCCCTGGATTTTGGGCAGACTACTCTGATCCAACACACCATCCCTACTGGCTCTCATCCTCCTATCAAGGAACGATATCGGCCCATACCTCCAGCCCGTTACCAAGAGGTGAAGAAGCTGGTACAAGAGATGAAGACAGCCAACGTTATCCGGGAGAGTCGCAGCCCATGGGCTGCCCCGCTGGTCCTTGTGAAGAAGAAGGATGGAACCCTTCGATTCTGTGTTGACTATAGGAAAATCAACAATATCACCCACAAGGACGCCTATCCTCTGCCTCGAATCGAGGAATCCCTCGCAGCCCTAGGGTCAGCTGCCTACTTCTCTACCCTGGACCTGACCAGTGGCTACTGGCAAGTGGCCATGGCGCCAGAAGACCGAGAGAAGACGGCTTTCACCACCCCAATGGGCCTGTTCGAGTTCAACAACATGCCGTTCGGGCTATGCAACGCCCCAGGCACATTTCAACGGCTGATGGAAAGATGTTTGGGTCATCGCAACTTCGAGACCGTCCTGCTATATTTGGACGACATTATCATCTACTCCAAGACTTATGAAGACCACCTCCACCATCTAGCTGAAGTCTTCCAAATCCTGACCCAACATGGGTTGAAGGTCAAGCCATCCAAGTGCCACCTGCTACAACCTAGCGTCAAGTACTTGGGACATGTGGTGAGCGCTCATGGAATTGAGCCAGATCCAGAGAAGATTGCAGCTGTCCACGACTGGCCTACCCCATCAACCGTACGGGACATCAAAAGCTTCCTGGGATTTGCCAGTTATTACAGGCGTTTCATCCCGAAGTTTGCCCAGCTGGCGGCTCCCCTGCAAGAGCTTCTACGGGGCCTGCCAAAGGAGAGCCAACGTTCCCGAGTATCCATTGAGTGGACGGCCGAACGAGAAGCTGCCTTCCAGATGCTCAAGCAACGGCTGACTGAACCTCCGGTGTTGGGATATCCAGACTATAGTCTGCCTTTCACCCTATACACTGATGCCAGCAAGCAAGGTCTAGGGGCGGTATTTTCCCAGCTCCAAAACGGAACTGAAAGGGTCATAGCCTACGCCAGCCGTTCCCTCCGAGAACCGGAGCAAAACGACCAGAACTATAGTTCCTTCAAGTTGGAGTTTCTGGCGTTAGTCTGGGCTGTGACCGAAAAGTTCAAGGACTACCTAGCTGCATCATCTTTCACTGTCTTCACAGACAATAATCCTTTGGCGCATCTGAACACTGCACGTCTTGGAGCACTGGAACAACGGTGGGCCTCCAGACTTGCCAATTTCAGCTTTACCATCAAGTACCGGGCTGGTAAGACCAATGACAACGCCGACGTTCTGTCCCGTCTCCCTGACCAGTGGGAGGGACCCTCCACGGATGCTCAGTGGGAAGATGTGGAGATGCCAGCGTTCTATGCCCGGTTTGTGCGTCAAGATGCCCAGAGAGTTTACTCCCTACCGACAGAGGCAGCGCCAGCTACTCCTCAAGAAGAGTCAGAGCCCCCTGCGGAAAAGGACCTCTGGATGAGTCTTCAGGCTGATAGCCGTGCCATAGGAGAAGTAATGGACTATCTCTCTAGTGGGCGAGTGCCTGAAAGAATCCGGCGCAGAAGAGCTGATGGAGAACTGTCTCAATTGTGGCGCCAGAGAAAGACTCTGAGCATGCACCAGGGTCTGCTAAAGAGAAGAACTCTGGACCCTATCACTTATGACCGGATATACCAGATTGTGATTCCCAGGAGGGCCGCCAAGATAGTACTGGAAATGTACCATGACCAGTCCGGACACTTTGGCGCTCAGAAGACTGAAGCCACCCTCCGAAGGCGATTCTTCTGGGTCAACATTGAAGCCGACATTGAAGCCTGGTGTCGAGAATGCCCAGCCTGCGCCATCGCTCGAGGAGAGCGACACAATCAAAGGGCCCCTCTACGTCCCATTGTGAGCCAACGGCCCTTGGAGATCCTGGCATTGGACCACGTGAAGTTGGAGCCCAGCAGATCCGGTCACAGTTATGCTCTTACGATCATCGACCACTATACCAAATTTGTGGTTGCAGTACCTGTCAGAGATCTGTCTGCAAGGACTACCGCAGCGGCCCTGTGGAAGAGCTTCATCCTCCCCTATGGCTGTCCGGACCAGATCCTTACAGACCAAGGAACAGCATTTGAGTCCCAAGTCTTCCAGGAGCTGTGCACTCTATATGGCTGCAAGAAGCTGAGGACCACAGCCTATCATCCCCAAGGCAACGGGCTTTGTGAAAAGATGAATCAGACTCTAATCAATATGCTGAGGACTCTGACCCCTGCAAAAAGGGCTGACTGGCCAAAACTATTGCCCGAATTAGTGTACCTGTACAACAATACCATTCATTGCTCCACAGGATACACCCCGTATTATCTGATGTTCCGGAGACACGGCCATCTCCCTGCTGATATGACCTGGGACATGGAGTCCCCTGATTCCCAGTCTTTACTCCCTCAGACTGACTGGGTTCACGAACACCAGAGGCGCCTGGCGGATGCCAGAGAAGTTGTGGATCTGCGGTTGGAAGAGGCCCGAGAGAAACAAAAAAGGGACTTCGATCGTAATGCCTGTGCTGAGCCTTTTGCCCCAGGAGATCGAGTGTGGCTGCGCAACAACCATCCTACCAGTAAGCTAGATGGGCGTTGGGAGCGTGAGCCATACCTAGTTAGGGACAGTCTCTCCCTGAAGTCTACGAGATTTCAAGAGGAGACCGTCCACCACTCCGGGTACATAGGAACCGGCTGAAGAGATGTCTTCGTCCTTTTGCCCCTATGTCTACACCTCTCACCTCGTCCCCCAACTTACAGACCTCCTTGTGTTCGCCTACCCCCAGTTTCTTGGAACTTGTGACTGTGCCTCAATTCTGTTTTGTTTCCACTCCAGTAAGAGGTACCTCGCAGAGACCATCATCCCCACCGCAGTCTCCAATACTGCTGCCTGTGGAGGATGATCCGGCTCCACTGTCTGCAACCCCTGAAACATCAGAGCCAGCTGAGACTCCGACTCCAGCGCCTGAATCAGAGGACGACGATGAGGAGATTGTTATCTTCTCCAGGCCGGAACTTCGAAGGTCTCAAAGGGAGACAAAAGGTAAAGCTCCTGCGTACCTGCAGGAGTACCAGCTGGTGACCCGCAGGAGCAGGAGGCAGGTACGTTTTTCTGACACCGAAGTACTTACCACCGAGGAAGATGCAGAGTAACCCCTGAAGGGCTGTAGCCCGCTTCAGGTACTGTACTATGTACATATTGTATATTTCTGTCCTTACCCCAAAGAGCCAGAGACTTTCCTGAGACTCTCACCCCTATTTATCTCAGTCAAGAGACATACCTTGAACTGATTATTGTCATGTACTATGATAGCACCTCTTCCTCTGCCACAGCAGAGATTTCTTCAAAGGACTCTGTCCCTCTCAAAAAAAAGAGGAGACCCTTTGCTTCTTCATTGCACTTTTCCCCCACATCAAGGGCTGTACCCAGAAGATGGACTTTGTCATTAGAGACCTTCTGAGAGACTTTTGCCAGATACTACAAGGGAAAAGTGGCCATTGACTACTATTTTGCACTTAATGCCTTCCTTTTAGGTACGGACATTCTGTTTGCACTTTTTATGCCTTTCCTTTGCAGGAAAAGAGACATTTACTACCGTGCTACCCTGAGTAGCCTATCCACCTCTGTAACGTTTGTAACGTTCAAGATGTGTACCCATTGGGCTCCTAAGCCAATGTGAATTAACCTGTTTGCACACTGTCATATATGCCAGTAGTCTGCATTAACCCTTTCATAGGCTTTTCAGGTTGTAGAGTGGCTGTGTCGGACCGTCTCTATGTAGTACAATGTTTTATTGTGTCACATATGCCAATGTATGCATATATACACTATATAATTGCCGCCAGGGAAGAAGTGTTGATAAAACAAATATACAGGCCTTGGTGCAAGGAGTGGATTACAGGACATGACACCACACCTTTCCTACTGTACAGTTCGGTTTAATGGCGTCAGCGACCAACTGTCATACAGCTACATATTTTTGTCTTAGTCCGACACCAACCCAGGTGCCTGTCTCCAGGACCATGGGCGGTTTGTCCCTACACCTCACATAGCCTGCACTTCCTCGAAGTGCCCTTAGCCCCCTCTGTGCCCAAACCATCGGTAGTCGAGCCGAGGGCGGCTCTTTCAATTGCCCCCGGGGTATGCAACACCCTCGCCGATGCAATGGCGAGGTAGGGTTTGCGAATACGTCCCACCTGCATGTAATCACCTTACACTACATGGTCCTGATAGGACATAGCGGTATTGCAGTGGTGAATCCTGCCTGGCAAGGCAGGAGTTAAGTATTTTGTATGATGCCAGATGCTGTTATCCAATGATATGTGTTACATCCTGTGCTCTGTAAGCTGAGATGTGATTGGAGGAGCAGCCACCACCTGACCAAAGGAAGGTAATAAAACCTCTGGCCAGGAATGTTCTAGAGGTCTTTCTAGGGAGATTCCAGTGTAGGAGAATCCTAGAGATCAGTGAGTGAGTGAGCAATCTCTGTCTGGCCCATACCAGAGCAGGAAGAGCCTAGCCCCTGCCTCTGAAGAGTGGAGCATCAGACTAGAGTTAGTGTAGTGAGGAAAAGGGGTATCATCTTACCTTTAAAGGTGATACCTGAAGCCCTACAGGACAAGCTGAAGCTTCCTACCAGGACACAGCTGCCTCCCAGCCTGCCCTCTACATCCAGGCTGGCGAACTATCTCCTGAGGCTCCCTCCAATTCACATCTCAGCACTCCATCTACCTGTTAAAGGCACGTTTGCTGCGGTTCCTGCGGTTCAAATAAAGAACTGTAAGTTGTTTTCTTCAACTTCTGTCTCCGTCTGGTCCCTGCTAATACGGCTGCCTTCATCACCGGCACCCTGTCCATCACCCAGAGACTCACCCTCGGGACATTAAGGGGTTGCCCCAGGGAGATCCGCTATAGCAGCCTCTCCCTCATCTTTTCTTGCCAACACCACCCTGCTGGAGACCTGCCAGGCTGTAGGACAGCCCTCCGGTTCCCCCGTACCAAGCACCGTGACAATAGCGTGCTTAGGCCGCAACCGCCAGCCACTCCGGTACCGCGGGCCCCGGCTGTCTCCAGGCCTCACCTCAAGGGCTAGGCCCCGGTGGGGGATGTTGCAGATGATAGATAGATAGATAGATATGAGATAGATAGATAGATAAGAGATAGATGGATTTATAGATAGATATGAGATAGATAGATAAGAGATAGATGGATTTATAGATAGATATGAGATAGATAGATAGATATTAGATAGTTGCCTCCTCCTCAGGATGATCTCTCTCCATATTCCACATATAACTGATTAGTTCCGCAGGAGGAGAACCATCGACCCGCACATTGGATATTCGTCTCTCTGCCAATATCTCCTATTGACTGGATCTTTCTTCTGAGGAGTTTGTCTTCTAGTGACACGGACATCTCTGACCTTCCGCCGCAGACTCTTCGTCTTCATTAGGGGATGGCAGCTCTCAGATACATCAGTGATCGAATGTCTTCACCTGGCGTAATGATAGGAATGTGGAAAATCTATTGATCGAGACGATCAAACTCATAAATCATAAATCTCTACTACAGATAATATACCCGCTGTCTCTAAACTTATAAGTCACGTAGTGCTGAGGCATCATGGGATTGACAGCGAAAAGGAAATGAAAGCCAAAGAAATCTAAAAATTAAGACTGAGTCTCTACTGAAGGCTCCAATGCAAAAATCGAGTGCAATGTGTATGAAATGCAGGAATAGAAAGTTGTGTTTCTGCAGGAGGTTTCCTTTAATTCTGTTTAGAACCCCCAAGAGTTTCCATTTACACTCCATGATGATATTGATTTTTATGATGCAGCCCCTTCAAAGGATTAACATGAGATTCAGAAACCATTGTATGATTAGATCATTGTTCAAACAGCACCACTCTAGTCCTCAGGCCATGTCTGGTACTGCAGGTAAGTAACACATAATTCATACTGAATATACATGATGTAAGCAGCACATTGATGAAAGAGATGACTCAGCAGGTTTAGATTTACAGCAAATTAAGTTTAAAAAGGTAACACATGAATATTTGAAAGTGTTAGGAGAAGTATGAAAGTCGAGAAATGTCAGCGAGCGCCATGAGATTAGCTGAAATATTTATATATGAGGGGTAGAGGTTGATACTAATTGGAATATTAATTCTCTTTACAGTGGGCCACATTTATCACTTGTTTTTTCTGTTGTTTTTGCGCCTTTTCGTTTAGGCGCACCGTTTTTGCGCCCGTTTTGCGATTAAACGTCAAATTAGCCGCGCAGCTAAAATAACCACCTTTCCCTCATCTATCATTCAATTCCAGATGTTTTGCTGCGCCTAATGATATTCATCACGTGCGACTTTTGCATTTAGGCGCAAAAACGGGCGCAAAAACACTCCAGCCCGAAGGTGGCGTTATCTGAGAAGAAAGCACTGAGCCCCTTTGCAGAAGAGCTCATTTCTAGCAGCAAAGCTCAGCCAGACACTGGAACATATAATAGATACAATTAGATACATTACAGACAGGAGCTGCAGACTCTATTTACAGTTCATCACCTTCTATTTACAAAACATTCTGCAAAACGCTGAGCTCACAGCAAGAGCAAGAGAAGTTTGCACAAGTTTGCAGAAGTTTGCAGATACAACATACAAGTGTCCCCCATGTAATTCTGCACAGTGTCTGAGGGGAATACTGTGCCGAATTAAAGGGGTGCAGCAGGAGACCAGCACTGGGGGATCCCCTCCAGGAGAAGCCACTGCTGAGGAGGTCACTGGGTGCTGGGTGTCACACACCTGGGTGCTGCTGTGAGTGTTATCTTCATTCTGGGCTGTGGGAGAAGCAGAGAGGAGCTTGTAGCAGGATGACATGTAAGTGCCCGAATCTAACATTGCGCCTAAACTGCGCCTAAACTGTGTTAAAGTAAAGTGATTAATAAGAGGCAGAAAATATACTTATCACAGATGGTTGTAGCTTGTGATAATTCTGGCAAAACAGTGCGCCTGAATTTAGGCGCAACTACTACACTTAGGCACACAAAAGTGATAAATGTGGCCCCGTAAGTCTAACAAGATAAACTACAAAATTTGTCTCTGAATAGTTTCTTAAAGGGGTTGTCCACTTTCAAAAAAAGAATTGATATTGTTTGTGTAATGAAAAGCCCTGCAATTATCCAATAAACTTTCTGTTCTCAAAGCTTCATTGTTTACTTCCCATGGATTTGGCCTTTGGAAGTTTATATATGAGTTACTGCATATTAGCCAAGGGGGCTGTATAGCCAAGGGGGCGGTAACTTTTTTAAAATTTTCTTTGTATTTGTCTCTGTCTGCTGTATATGAAATTAAACGTTATTGCTCCCTTTGCTAATTTATTGGTAGTGGTCACATGAGGTGTGTTATTTAGTATTTTATACTTGCTGACAGGTCCTCTTTAAAGTTTACAAACTTTAATTGGTGGAAATCCTGGTAGTTAAAGTAAATTTACCATCAAAATCCATCCTGATAAACCAGGGACATTACTCATAGATCCATCGGGACTGTGGTAATCGTCTTATGTCTTTTATCCCTGGCCTCCTTCCTTCTAAAATCAACTTTTATGATTATGCTAATGAGCCTGAAGGGCTTTGGGGGGTGTTACCAGAGCCCCTTTGTGCTGAATATTCACAATGGGGTCTTAAATCGTCTTCTGGATCAACACTGTAGGATTATAGGTTGGACTTGTGTATTTATTCATGATTTCGGATCTCATAACCACAGACTGAGGTTGATGTATAGAAAGGGCGATGATCCCGGCTTTCTGCTGTGAGGGATGAGTATAACACTGATGAATTGCTCGGCTCGGCTTCCGAGGGATATTAAAATACATTGCTGCCATTTATAAGAGAATGCACAGCCTGACGTGGCGGCATATGTGAGAACTGATCGCTGCGCGCAGCCTCCCGTACACCAGGAAGGTTATTGCTTCATGAATTATTAAACGGCAAGAAAACTTCTATTGTACGAGTTTCCAAAAATATCACCCGCCACATTACCGCCCCGTACTGCCCTATATCAACCCCCAGGATAATTATCTTCCTGGTGGTAGATTTTATGAGCACAGTAATAGAATTTTTAAGAAGCTTTGTAGATTTTACCGATGAAATATGTTGCTGTTGCCGTAGGGCGATGGATCACTTTATTTTCTTATAATTTTCATCCAAATTGCAGGTCCTGAAATATCGACCCCTGAGATCGGTGGAGTAAAGGGATAAAGTGGAGTCAGAATACCCCTTTATGGGTTAATATGACTTCTATAGATAAGGTGTGAGTATATACTGTGAGTCTGTGTCCCTGTAATCCAGAGGTGATACATGGACAGTGGCTTCCCGCTCGCTCTCTCGCCCGCTTGCTCATCCGCCTCTGTAAGGACATTCCAGCTCAGCGTGAACTCTCCGTCAGAAATTGCTCCGAGCCCAGAATGTCACTTCCTCTCCCGGGAGGATCGGCCTCCAGATACAAGACGCTCTCGTCTCCCGTCAATGTCACGGGAAGGAAGAATCCTCTGTTATTCTCAGCGCCCGGACCGAGGAAAAACATACAAAAAGTCCAAATCCATAATAAAAGAATCATTAATATAACATAACCCCTTCCTACATATACATGCAGACGGGGGGTTAAATTGTTTTCCAGTGTTCAAGATCTCTGCTTGCTGTGTAGATTACTACATTGTTTGACCAGACCTTTGTGTATGTTAGCATACCAGACCAGACCTTTGTGTAGTAGCAGCAGGACTGTGAAATATGGATTTATATGTCAGGTTTGCACTAGGTGTGTTTCCTCACACTGCTGTGTTGTACATGTGCAACATCCCCCACCGGGGCCTAGCCTTTTCCTGGGGCCTGGAGGCAGCCGGGGCCCAGAATACCGGAGTGGCTGGCGGTTGCGGCCTAGGCACGCTCATGTCACGGTGCTTGGTATGGGGACCGGAGGGCTGTCCTACAGCCTGGCAGGTCTCCAGCAGGTGGTGTGTGCAAGAAATATGGAGGGAGAGGCTGATGTACTGGTTCTCCCTGGGGCAACCCCTGAGTGTCTGTAAGATAAGTCTCTGGGTAATGAATGGGGAGCCCGCGGTGGTAACAGCCGTATCCAGGGATCAGACGGAGGCAACGTTGTGCAAATCAACTCACGGTTCTTTATTCAACAACTGCAGGCAACGGCCAAACGATTAACAGCAGATTTCAGCAAGCTGGTGAGCTGGTGGGAGAGAGCTGGTCCGCAGGAAGGTTACATGCATTCTGGTGGTAACTGCAGGCTGGGCTGGTAAGGATGAAGCTGAGTCCAGATGGGAACCTCTGCTCTGGGGCTTAAGTCTCCTGAATTTCTGTCAGGTATCAGACGAGGTACCTCTTCTTTCTGGTAGTGGGTCTGGAGGGAGCTTCACACTGGACCTGGTTCTCTATCTACTGACTGGAATCCAAGACCATGTGCTCCGGCCCACCAGGGGTTTATATACTCCCCTGGTCAGGTGGTAGAACTCCTCCAATCAGCTTCCAGCTTGCCTCACAGTATCAAAAGAAACATCATTGGGCCAGAACATTCCACAGTGTTAACTCTTGCCTATCCCAGCAGTGGCTACAGCTGCAATTACCAAGTTACTTAGAGACCTCCCAGAGAGGTGATCAGTCTCCCTAACAGCTCCTGACATGGAGAGGGCGCTATTCACAACTACCAGTCTGCCTGTGCGTTAGCAAATGTTGCAAATGTCAGAATCTGCGATCCACAAATTCCTGGCAGAGAAAGCTCCAGCAGAGAAGCATCCTTCAAATCATCATCATCATCAGCTGGTGGGTTGTTACAATGTATCAGTCTGGAGTCCAGGCTGTTCAGCTCACAGCACATTAGCCAAAAGGGATACATTGGGCAACATTTATTAAAGTGTTTGCGCCAGTTTTTTGCACTGAAAAGAACGTGCAAACTGCTCGTACATGTAATTATAAGGTGTCTGTAATCTTTACAATGTGCAGTGTGTGTAGGGTGCAGGGGCACCAGATTTAGTAATTTTGTCTCCTGGTCTTCATGAATCTGGCGCCCCCTGCACTACTCGGGAAGTGGGCACCATTATTTTTGGTGCACTTTGTTCATGCTGCAGAATTGTGGCGCACGTTGGTAATAAATATGGTGCATAGTCCGACTTAGCAGTAACAGCCCCTTAAGGGAACATTTTTTCATTTTTGTTGGACACAAAACTGGCGCAGACACTTTATAAATACATGTACAAACAGTTTCCACGTTCTTTCTAGTGCAAAGTCAGACAGAAAACTGGTGCAGACCCATTGGGGTACAATTACTAAGGGCTTTTCCCACACTTTTTTTCGGACTTTGCACGTTCTTTTGGTGGAAATTGGTTTATTGAAGAAGTGTCTGCACTGCTACTGGGATTCGCAATACAATACAATAGCGATCCAGATTTGCTACAATGTACAGTATCAGTCTGGAATTGTCTACACTGGATACAGTTGTCATATGTCCTTATGATCAGAGATATAGGGGGAGGCCTGTGAACAACCTGCGGTAACAGAGGGGATCAGAGAAACCTCTAAACACAATGGTTTAACCCTTCGGAGACCACCTGATCAACAGCTGCAGAAAATGGAAATATAAGATGTGACGGTCAAGCTTTCGGGACTGCATCAGGCTTTCTAGAGTGACACAGATTTTATATACAAGCATTTAGCCATGAAGAGGTATCACGGTCTCAGGAAGGTGACTTTATTTGACCTATGAAAAGCAACAGGATTACTGCAGAAATTGGAAATGCCACAGCTGGCAGCTTTAAAGGGCAACTCCACAGCAGACACACAAGTGATGGAGGGGGAAGGGGCTGGTTATACACGGGGAAGACTCAGGTTTTACATTCTCCCACGCTGTACAATACACAGGTAACTAGGATATTATACAGCATGTTGTATCAGTGGGGAAATTAGAAGTGAAAGTCTTTATGGGTAATAAATTATGTAAATTAAGAAATAAGTAAAAATAGTAAAACGCAATGTTGACATCTATTCATTAGGTTCTACAATCTGTGTACGGATGATGTCAGGTGAGGCCAGGTTTTCATTGCTATTGAACGTTCATTATTTTGATTGATAAAGTATAGATAAAGAAAGGGCAGCACTCCAAAAAAATCTTGTAAGGGCGCCGTCACACGGTGTGTTCTTGGACCGTCTTGGAACGTTTTTAAACGCATGTGTTTTTGTATGATTATCATGAGTTTGGCTGGTTTGAATCTGTTTATCTTCATATCAAGAAGTGTAAGCAGCTGTGATATGGATTAAAACCAGCAAAACGCATGGTAACAATACAAAATTCATGCGTTTTCAGTCCGTTTAAAAACGGTCCAAGAATGCACCGTTTGACAGCACCCTAACGGAGAAAAGTGGACCTTTTTTCCATAACAGGCGAGGTTTCGGTTCTCTGAGCCTTTCTCAAGCAGTTGACAAGGTGATCTAGGGAGGGGAATATATTCGTTCCCTATCACCCCCTCCTTAAAGGGGGTATGTGGTCTATGATACGGAAACATAAGTGTTTAAAAAGGTGCAAAAAAATTCTCAAATACCCAAATGCGCCCAAAAAGTCACTAAGATACAACCAAAAAACATGAATTGAATTTCCATATTTTTCGGATGATAAGGCGCACCAAACTATAAGGCGCATTTTGAATAAAGGCCAGCTACGACGTCTAGGTGCATATATAAGGCGCACCGGACTATAAGGCGCAGGTTCCTGGTGGCTGCTTGGGTTAGAAGGGGGTCCAGGGGCGTGGTGTGGATGCCGAGCGGAAAGGTCGCAACCAGCTCTGGTAAAGCGACTCTCCACAGCAGTGACCCGGCAACTGTCAGCACCCCAAATAGATGCGGACCGTATTCGGCACCATCCTCCCCAAGCAGCAGCAAGGACACAGGGAGCAGAGGTGAGCGGTGACACAGGGAGATGACAACGGGCGTGGCAGAAGTTGGTTCATGCTATGGCGCATGTTGTTCGCGCCCCGTGTAGTCTGCAGTTTCCGCTGGTGATTTGCAGTGTAGGGGCGGTAGCGGGGACCCATGTAAGTAGAGTCCACTGCCCTCCTCCGACTTGCCTCCTCCAGTCACTGCCGAGTCCCCCTCTGGCACTGCCGGCCATGCAGCTGTGGCTCTGGTCTCTTCCTGCTACTGCCCTGCTCCGATGCACGGAGGGGCACGATGTTGTTATCACTGTGCCAGGGCACCGATGTGGGGTATTGTGCCCGTGTGCAGGGTGTTGGCAGGATATTGCTGGAGTGGCCCGGAGCTTGTTTCATATATAAGGCGCACCGGACTATAAGGCGCACTTTGGATTTCTAAGAAAATCTTAGTTTTTTATGTGCGCCTTATAGTCCGAAAAATACTGTAGACTAAGATAAATCTGCCCACTTATACCTTGATTGGCAACATTTTGGTATCTGCACAGTTTTGTCAAGGTTGAATATAGATAGATAGATAGATAGATATGAGATAGAGAGATAGATAGATAGATAGATAGATAGATAGATAGATAGATAATAGATAGGAGATAGATAATAGATAGATAGATAGATAGATAGATAGATAGATAGATAGATAGATAGATATGAGATAGATAGATAGATAGATAGATAGATAGATATGAGATAGATAGATATGAGATAGATAGATATGAGATAGATAGATAGATAGATAGATAGATAGATAGATAATAGATAGGAGATAGATAGATAGATAGATAGATAGATATGAGATAGATAGATAGATAGATAGATAGATAGGAGATATATATAAACATACATACATATATATATACATAATATATATTACGTGCACACCTTTGTCAAGCCTTGCATATAGATAATAGATAGATATATAGGAGACAGGATTACCTGTGACAGAAATATAACTAATGTATATTGTATCACCTCCTCACATGGCGCCCGATGCCGCTCACATCGTGGATATAAGTGATGGATCTGTGATCAGTAATTGGTTGAGGTCTAAGATGTCACGCAGCCCTCAGCCTAGCATGACCAGTGGTGAGATCGACTTCCCGTGTGCACAGCACCTGATACACATTGTGTAACCTTCACCTATGGCTGCCCTCCCAGGTATCATATTGTAGACAGGTTAGCGGCCTGTAGTGTGATCCCCTCATGGCTCGGTGTGGATAGCGTTTCCTTCATCTTTGGACAGATTGTACATTACCTGCACCGGAATGTATTATACATCAACATATTCATCTCAGATGTTACCAACCCTGATGTGAAGCCATTATACACCGCCTAGGGCCGAAGAGCTTACAATCTAATCCACTACTCCATGTACAAGCAAAAGAGAAAGTACACCACCTTTGAATTCCATTTATATTGTAAAAAACATCTGACACTTAGAAGGTCTAAAATTTCAGCACATCCAATCACAGATGAAGAATATTCCACTGGATCATTACGCAATTACCAAATCTTGAGCCAAAATTCACTGCAACCCTACTTCCTTAATAGAAATGAAGACGTCATGTAGCCTCTGTGTGCTGGAAATCAAATTCCCTTGATCAGTTGACCATCAGCCAGTGGGACCTTCTCCATACTGGCAGAAGTTTGGACAGTTTTTTTATCTGGATCATTCAGATATGTGTTAACACAATCCAAGAGGGAAAAACCTCAACAATCATCCAAGTGAAGTAATTGTTGCTCCCCATTTATCTGGAGGGGTTTATAAGGCCAGATCCAGACAATCTGACATCCATCTTTAGTAAATCCCCCTCATATTGTGGCCCCTCTCATCTCCTCCTCAAATTTTGGCCCTTCTCATCTCCTCCTCATATTTTGGCCTCTCATCTCCCATTCATATTGTGGTCCCTCTCATCACCCCCTCATATTGTGGTCCCTCTCAACACCCCCTCATATTGTGGCCCCTCTCATCTATCCATTATATTGAGGGCCCCAGGCATACCCACCATATTGTAGGCCCCTTGCCTTAATCCCCCATATTGTGGGCTTCCTTTCATAGCCGCTGCATTAAGTGGACCCCCTCGCATACCTCCCCATATTGTAGGTCCCCACTAAACTCATACCCCGCATATTGTGGGCTTTTTACTCGTATTGTACTATTGCCCCCTTAACACCTGTCCAATGTGACTGTGGCATAATGGTAGAGCAGGAAGTCAATGGCTCCCTGCTTCACCATTCCATTAAATATGATATGCATCCAGAGGACACACCCCCTTGGGACATGCAACCCCTTGAGTAGGCCTACCAGTGCACCGGGGCAGATCGGAGGGCAGTGCCAGTCTCCTGTTGAGTGCGGGCAGATGATCCAGTATTAATCACTGTCATGATGTAATGATTAGCAGGGGGCAGATTATTGTGTGTGCGGGGAGGGTGGCGGGTGCCGGTGACTCCATACTTGGCTTGACATGACCTTGTAGGACTTGTGCTCCTTTGTTTATCCTGTATCTTCCTGTAGTTCCTGATATTCGGAGAAGTCCCGCAGGAGCCGCGCTGAATACATTACGTGGCGGCATGAGAGGAATATAAATGTACGACCGTAATGATACAAGAGACAAGGCAGGATAGCCCGAGTATAAAGTGCTATGGATTTTCCTGCTCAAGGATAGAACAGATTAACCCCTTCTTACACCTGGGCCATGGGAGGGAATTAAGTAATACACAAGATATTAACCTAATAGGGCGCGTTTTACATCTTGCGCTTCATAATTCATAACTTTTTATTTTTCAGTTAATGTAGAACAGATTGTATTTCCTTGCATGTCGTGCCCTAAATTATATATATGCAGCACTCTCAAATATAATATATAGCACCTGCGGACACTATATACTTCCTGTGCTTCCAAATGATGTACATGCAGCACCTCCAGATGAAATACATGCAGTACCACCATATGCTCTGAACAGGTAGTGCTTCCGAATGATATATTTAGGCAACAAATATATAAAACCTCCAAATAATATATCCTTTCTGTGCCTCCAAATGTAATATATATTCAGCACCTCCAAACAGGGGGGGGGCCTAGGACCCACCAGTAACTGCAGCCTATGACCATCTGCACAAGATGCAATTGAATTGTGTTTTGAAACACATTTTCTGCGTCTTTAGACCTAAATAATTGTGTTCGGTAATAACAAGCCCCAAAGCAAATAACGAAGGGGCTGAGGACTGTAGGGGGTGGTTTCAAGCCTTCTGGTAGGCTGGTGGGGCTTCCCCCATTACTCCTCCCGTGTGAGGTCACCGGAGGCGATGTTTGGGGGCAGGTAAGGACCCGCCCGGTGGTTTTATAAAGTCCGAGAGTACGTGGGGGGGCCTCTTTCCTTCTGCCCCCTGGACCGAAGAGGCAAGAAGTCTCCCTCCCACCCTGCCCTCAGAATTATTTCTTTTCAGCTTTTCTTTCCTCGGTTCTGGCTGTTTCCTTCTGTTTTCCTACAGATGTCACAGCGAAGGCGGAAGTTACAAAGGCCCTAAGGCGCTGGAAGATGCCCACATGCCGGCTGCAGGGCCGCAGCCGCCATTTCGGGCGAAGTTGGTTCTCAAGATTTTGAAGATGCCAAGCGGGCCGTGCAAGTTGGGAAATGTTTTCATTTATAACGTTATTTAATAAATTATCTTAGTTGTTAATAAACGCTGTGGCCTTCCCACATTACCCAAACATTTAGTTTCCCGGTCTGTTGATGGGTGGTTAGTCTAGGTACACGGTCATGTACCAGACGGTTGGGTGGTTAGTCTAGGTACATGGTCAAGTACCAAACGGCTGGGTGGTTAGTCTAGGTACACGGTCAAGTACCAGACGGTTGGGTGGTTAGTCTAGGTACACGGTCAAGTACCAAACGGCTGGGTGGTTAGTCTAGGTACATGGTCAAGTACCAAACGGCTGGGTGGTTAGTCTAGGTACACGGTCAAGTACCAGAGGGTTGGGTGGTTAGTCTAGGTACACGGTCAAGTACCAAACGGCTGGGTGGTTAGTCTAGGTACATGGTCAAGTACCAAACGGCTGGGTGGTTAGTCTAGGTACACGGTCAAGTACCAGACGGCTGGGTGGTTAGTCTAGGTACACGGTCAAGTACCAAACGGCTGGGTGGTTAGTCTAGGTACACGGTCAAGTACCAAACGGCTGGGTGGTTAGTCTAGGTACACGGTCAAGTACCAGACGGTTGGATGGTTTATCAAGGTACACGGTCAAGTAGCAGACGGTTGGATGGTTGATCAAGGTACAGGGGCAAGTACCAAGTTTAAGGTTTGGGTTTGCCAATCCCTGCAGTCTTAGTAACGCACTTTGTTGCTACTTATCCAGCGCAAGCATTTAAGTCTAAACACGTCTGTATTCAGGGAGGAGATTCTCCAGATTCACCTAAAATGTAATAACCTGTTAAAAGCAATCACTGCCCCTGCCAGCTCCTAGTGTGGCCTCTTATCTCCCCCTCATTTTATTGGTTCTCTCATCTCCTCCTTATATTGTGAACCTTTTCATCTATACCTCATATTGTGGACCCTCATCTTCCCTGGGGATTAGCAAATTTGTCAGATGGAACAAATATTTTCCCTAAATTGGATAATACTGACTTCTGTCATCGGGGAATATGATTTTTCTGGATAAATATTGATGGAATCTACAGGAAATATTGTCCATTACTGAGAGAGACTGCCCACTGGACTCCTAAAAGTGGCAACACCCACTGGACTCCTAAAAGTGACAACGCCCACTGGACTCCTAAAAGTGACAACGCCCACTGGACTCCTAAAAGTGACACCACCCACTGGACTCCTTAAACTGACAACTCCCACTGGACTCCTTAAACTGACAACTCCCACTGGACTCCTTAAACTGACAACGCCCACTGGACACCTAAGCATATAATAATATCAAAACCATAAAATTATTCAGAATTTTTCCCTCCTCTGAGCTTGGCTTACGGTGTATGGGGGTGACTGCCACCTCTGCACCCCCTATAGTTGTTCCACTGGACAGACCCCACTATTTTGACTCCCCAGTAACTCTTGCAGGAGGCTTGGCTGTAGGGTTGGGTTTCCTACCGGAGAAGATGTAGGGAAGGACTCATCTGCAGGAGAAGCTTTATTATTAATGACAATTTGCACTAAAAGGCAATGTCAACATGTTCCTCCACTTCCTTGAATAACACTCATCTTGAATATCACGTAATGTCATCTACATGAAATTTTATAACAACATTAACATTTCAGAGGGTGAAACTTTAAATCCAGCACTCTGTAAATATTTTAGAGAACACGCAACTAAATGCCGCCGACCTTGGAAAACCGGATTATTTTTTTTTTTGCTTTTTCAGCCATTAGTTCCCCAAATTAAGCCCAGACATGACAAGTTGCTGCATTACTGTTACTAAATGTATAAAGATGGGGAAGCATCAGTCCACAAATATGCAGATGCAGCAGAGCCGAGCTTGTCATGTGATTCCAATCCCGGCATATCAGCTGTTGAAAAATCTGAAATGTCGGACTCACTGTTCCTAGACATCATACGGACATAATCCTTCATTTCACCTGTGGTGGCACTGCTGGAGAATGCAACATTGCAACAAGGTTACACCCCTTTAAAGGGGAAGTTGCTTTCTAAATTTCATTAGGCAAATCATTTTGCAAAAATATTTTTTTTAAAAAAGTGTTAGTTCCTTACACCGGTGTGAAGTGGCACCAATGTCTGAGAGGAGCCATCTGTGCCGTCAGACAACCACTCTCACCTGCACTGACCTTGGAATGTACCTGACTACTCTTTTGCCTGACACTTGGTGCTTCCCAGTGGTGTCTTCATTTCTTGGGTGGTCTTCATCTACAACAAGACTATTCCAATCGGTAGTGACCTGGTGATCTCCCTACAGTGATCTCCATAACCCATATAAAGGTCAAAGGGTGACCATCTAGACAAAGCCCTTAAGAACTTTCCAAAGGTAAAGGTGATAGAGCCGCATCACTGCCCGGTTTTAATGGGGCAAACACAGATACAATACATTGCAGTAGAGAAGTACTGCAATCTGTTGTTAGATGGATCAAGGTATTCCTAGTATAAGTCCCCTACTGGGACAGTACAAAAAAAGTTAAATTCCGAAGATGTAAATAAACATAAATAAATAAAAATACAAAAACACCACAAAAATCTTCCATTCCCTATATATAATTTTATTTTGTGTTAAAAATAATAGCATTAAAAAAAAAAACACAGCAGAAAATTGATACCATTGTGTCCGTAGTGTTCTTGGCCAAGCAGATATAACATTATTAAACCATATTGTGAAGGCTTTAAAAAAAATACAGAGCGGGGCTGGAGCGGGCATGGAGGATCTGCAATGTGTTCTTCACACATATTGTTCTTCATATACTATTGTGAAGAACACTGTTCGGCACGCGTGTCTTCCGGTAAGTTATCAGATGTACGCATCTGCAATGTGTTCTTCACTGTGTTCTTTCAATGTGTTCTTTCAGTGAAAACATCTGCAAACATCTGCAATGTGTTTTTCTTTAGTGTTCTTTCAATGTGTTCTTCTTTCAATGTGTTCTTTCTGTGAAAAATGCTCGAGTTTCCCATTGACTTCAATGGGGCTCGTTATTCGAGGCGAGCACTCGAGCATCGGGAAAAGTTCGTCTCGAATAACGAACACTTGAGCATTTTAGTGCTCGCTCATCTCTAGTCAGATCCCTTTAATAGTCCTTTTCTAATAGACACTGTGGGGCATATTTATCAGGGCCTCTGCGCACCGCCAGTGGCGCAGAGGCCCTGAAATAATCGCAAATGCTAGCTTATTGCTAGCTTTTGCGATTATTTTCCCCAATCCGCCACCTTCACGCCAGTGGGGCGTGAAGGGGAGTGAAGGGGGGGCGCGGCCGGACGGGAGTGGGCCGGCGCGGGGCGTCACTGTCCCCGCTCCTGCGCACTCGCTGCTGCCGGCGACTTTTCATACGTGTTTTTTCGTAGGATACACGTTTTTTCGTAGGATAAGCGCTGCGCTACTGGCAGCCCGATACATCAAGAGGCAGAAGCCTCTTGATTTATCGGGCTGCGAATTCGCAGCGGTGGGGCGATCATATGCTGGCGCACGAGAGCCAGCGTATGATAAATATCCCACAGTATATACTGGCTTAACATCACTAGTATATACAGTATATAATAAATATGACATGTTTTTACCCTAAACACATGGGGTTAAATATATGTTTTACAGTTTGGTAGTAAAAAGGCATTAAAAAAACCCTGACACACATCTATGAATGACTGTGCTGGCACTGACACAGAGAGGAAGACGAGCCAAAAACTACATCAAATCTGCTCTCGAGAAAATTCATTGCAGGAAGATTACAGCTCAATTTAGACAGAGACTGCACTACAGCAAAACTGAGAGTGCTGATTCGGCGACATGACCGGACACTCGCTCCTGTGATTAGATTGATGGCGGAGACCTTGGCGGTAGGATTAGGGTACAGCCGAATCCGCCAATGTATCATGTGCAGAATGATAACTGTACTGAGGCTACAGACATCGCAGTGTGATGTTACCCGGCTCTGCTACATCACTATGTGCCTTTAGGTTTACGTTTGGTTGTTATTTTATGTGTATGTAACGCCGCGGTGACAGGCGACATCTTTTACCGACAATATTTATCGTTTTGCCTAAATGAGAGCAATATATCAAGACATAGCTGAAATCCATCAGTTGGATGACGAGCTGGCGCTGATATCGAAAGTTTCAGGCTCGCGGAATGAAAACATCCGGAAATCATCTCCTGCTGCACAATGCCAGTGTGAGGTGCTACAGCACCCACAATTATTAGCGTGTTTTTGTGGCATTCATTCAGATGTCAGATTGTTGAGGGGGGGTCTCCCACATGAGCATTGGTTTGAGGAAAGGATGTGTTGTGGTGTTACTTATGGGTGCTAATACAGAATCAACGGGTAAGAGGCCTTAAAGGGCATGTTCAGGAATTAGCATTGCATGTCAATATACAATAGGGGACCTGGACTATGCACTGGTCAGCTGCTTGGGACATCATATATATCAGAGCAAGGAGATTAAAGTTTTTTGGTTTGTTTTTTCTTGTGTTGCTGAAAAAAACTAGATACGTCTTCCGGCCACTATATACAGAATAAAGCCAACTACTTCCAGCTCTGTTTATTAGCATACCTCCCAACATTTGTGAAAAGGAAAGAGGGACAAAATGGCGGCACGCGATCCCCCTAAGCCACACCCCAATCACTCCCTGGCCACGCCCCAAATTTTAGCCATATTAAAATAATAAAAATCATCTCAATAAAAAAAAAAAAAATTATCCTCATTGGGATTTGAACCCAGAACCTGCAGTGTCCATGTAAAATAATGTCACAGTGCCTCAACCAACTGAACTATAATCTCAGTGATTAACAAGGTAGAGAATTTTGGTAACTAAGAACTCTGACTATATACTGCCTTGGTATATAGGGAGGGATCTTCTCAGATTATTGTAATTATTGAGACTATTATTATTATTATGGAGATTATTATTATTATTATTATTATTATTATTATTATTATTATTATTATTATTATTATTATTATTGAGATGATTATTATTATTTTTTCTATTATTAATTATCGTCTCCATAATAATAAAAATAATAATAATAATAGTCTATAATTACAATAACAATCTCTGAGAAGATCCCTCTCTATATATCAGTGCATTAGTCTGTGTCACAGTGTAACACTGGCTGATAACACTTCTTAGTTACCAGAAATCCTCAACTCTGTATCACTGGGCTTATATCTCAGTTAGTTAAGCTTCTGTCTACAGTGCAGAGGGTCCCAGGTTCGAATCTCAGCCTGGCCAAAACTTTATGTAATTTAATTATATAAAGAGCTTGTGTCTGGGGAAGCCCTGGAGACCATATATGGACAGATCTGATCTGAAGCTGATGACGTGGTCCCTGCTCTCCGCTAAGCCGACACTTCTCTGAAAAGGATTCCCTGCCCGATGTCTGCTCTGGGGAACCCTAGGAGATGCAGTGACCATATATGGACAGATGCTGATCTGACCTGATGACGAGGTCCCTGCTCTCTCTGCTAAGCCCGACACTTCTCTGAAAAGGATTCCCTGCCCGATGTCTGCTCTGGGGAACCCTAGGAGATGCAGTGACCATATATGGACAGATGCTGATCTGACCTGATGACGAGGTCCCTGCTCTCTCTGCTAAGCCCGACACTTCTCTGAAAAGGATTCCCTGCCCGATGTCTGCTCTGGGGAACCCTAGGAGATGCAGTGACCATATATGGACAGATGCTGATCTGAAGCTGATGACGTGGTCCCTGCTCTCTGCTAAGCCGACACTTCTCTGAAAAGGATTCCCTGCCCGATGTCTGCTCTGGGGAACCCTAGGAGATGCAGTGACCATATATGGACAGATGCTGATCTGAAGCTGATGACGTGGTCCCTGCTCTCTCAGCTAAGCCCGACACTTCTCTGAAAAGGATTCCCTGCCCGATGTCTGCTCTGGGGAACCCTAGGAGATGCAGTGACCATATATGGACAGATGCTGATCTGAAGCTGATGACGTGGTTCCTGCTCTCCGCTAAGCCCGACACTTCTCTGAAAAGGATCCCCTGCCCGATGTCTGCTCTGGGGAACCCTAGGAGATGCAGTGACCATATATGGATAGATGCTGATCTGAAGCTGATGACGTGGTCCCTGCTCTGCGCTAAGCCCGACACTTCTCTGAAAAGGATTCCCTCCCGATGTGTGTAGAAGCCATTCTGTACTGTGAGTTCAGACTTTCAAAGTATTTACTATGGGGACACAGCGCCGGGACACAGCGGGACCTGGGGGGAAAATCCGTGACAATCTCATAGCTGCCCGTGACACGCGGCAGAGGTACGAAAAACGGGAAAGTCCCGTCAAAATCGGGACGGTTGGGAGCTATGTTATTAGTAATACTGACTTATTTGCTCATAGCAACCAACCACAGTTCAGCTTTCATTTTTCAAAAGCAGCATAAGAAATTAAAGCTGATCTCTGCTTGGTTACTACAGGCATTTTTGATAAATTAGGCCTCCCTAGTCTGTGTTTATGCCAGGTCGACTAACAAGCCCCCTGCAATCCTGTAGATCAATGTTTATTCCTAGAAAACCTATTTGAAAGGTTTGTTTAGGTCTACAGAAACATGGCGGCTTTCTTTGTGAAACAGGAAATTCTTGTTTTCTGTGACAACCAATCACAGTGTAGCTTTTATTTCTTACAGTGCACTGGGGAAATGAAAGCTGTGCTGTGATTGGATGCTATGGACAGCAGCGATTTTCCTTCCCCTACTCAATTCTCTACCGCCATGACTCCTGCGGTGGTCCCATTATCTTTATGTAGAAATTAATGCCAGATAATTTCTCCTAGGAAATCCCCAAAAATAATTTACATAAAAAACATTTTCTGTTCCAAATAAAACAGGGGAATAATTAAAGGAAGAAGAAGCCAGATGACAAGTCGGCTTTTTGGCTGTTCATTTGGAAACAAATATCCTACGGGTTGAGGCGATGCCAAGCACTTCATCCTTCACTGCGGAGATTAGAAGAAGATAGTCCCTGCTGGTGTGAGGAATTGTTTCTGTGTAGTCATATAGAGCTTCCTGGTATAACCTGGGGATCTCCTGTATATAATGATATATGTACAGCCGGTATAACCTGGGGATCTCCTGTATATAATGATATATGTACAGCTGGTATAACCTGGGGATCTCCTGTATATAATGATATATGTACAGCTGGTATAACCTGGGGATCTCCTGTATATAATGATACATGTACAGCTGGTATAACCTGGGGATCTCCTGTATATAATGATATATGTACAGCCGGTATAACCTGGGGATCTCCTGTATATAATGATATATGTACAGCTGGTATAACCTGGGGATCTCCTGTATATAATGATATATGTACAGCTGGTATAACCTGGGGATCTCCTGTATATAATGATATATGTACAGCTGGTATAACCTGGGGATCTCCTGTATATAATTATATATACAGAGGGTATAACCTGGGAATCTCCTGTATATAATGATATATGTACAGCCGGTATAACCTGGGGATCTCCTGTATATAATGATATATGTACAGCCGGTATAACCTGGGGATCTCCTGTATATAATGATATATGTACAGCTGGTATAACCAGGGGATCTCCTGTATATAATGATATATGTACAGCCGGTATAACCTGGGGATCTCCTGTATATAATGATATACGTACAGCCGGTATAACCTGGGCATCTCCTGTATATAATGATATATGTGCAGCCGGTATAACCTGGTGATCTCCTGTATATAATGATATATGTACAGCCGGTATAACCTGGGGATCTCCTGTATATAATGATATATGTACAGCCGGTATAACCTGGGGATCTCCTGTATATAATGATATATGTACAGCCGGTATAACCTGGTGATCTCCTGTATATAATGATATATGTACAGCCGGTATAACCTGGGGATCTCCTGTATATAATGATATATGTACAGCCGGTATAACCTGGGGATCTCCTGTATATAATGATATATGTACAGCCGGTATAACCTGGGGATCTCCTGTATATAATGATATATGTACAGCCAGTATAACCTGGAGATCTCCTGTATGTAATGATATATGTACAGCCAGTATAACCTGGGGATCTCCTGTATATAATGATATATGTACAGCCGGTATAACCTGGGGATCTCCTGTATATAATGACATATGTACAGCTGGTATAACCTGGGGATCTCCTGTATATAATGATATATGTACAGCTGGTATAACCTGGGGATCTCCTGTATATAATGATATATGTACAGCTGGTATAACCTGGGGATCTCCTGTATATAATGATATATGTACAGCTGGTATAACCTGGGGATCTCCTGTATATAATGATATATGTACAGCCGGTATAACCTGGGGATCTCCTGTATATAATGATATATGTACAGCCGGTATAACCTGGGGATCTCCTGTATATAATTATATATGTACAGCCAGTATAACCTGGAGATCTCCTGTATATAATGATATATGTACAGCTGGTATAACCTGGGGATCTCCTGTATATAATGATATATGTACAGCCGGTATAACCTGAGGATCTCCTGTATATAATGATATATGTACAGCTGGTATAACCTGGGGATCTCCTGTATATAATGATATATGTACAGCCGGTATAACCTGGGGACCTCCTGTATATAATGATATATGTACAGCTGGTATAACCTGGGGATCTCCTGTATATAATGATATATGTACAGCTGGTATAACCTGGGGATCTCCTGTGTATAATGATATATGTACAGCCGGTATAACCTGGGGATCTCTTGTATATAATGATATATGTACAGCCGGTATAACCAGGGGATCTCCTGTATATAATGATATATGTACAGCCGGTATAACCTGGGGATCTCCTGTATATAATAATATATGTACATCCGGTATAACCTGGGGATCTCCTATATATAATGATATATGTACAGCTGGAATATCCTGGGGATCTCCTGTATATAATGATTTATGTACAGCCGGTATAACCTGGGGATCTCTTGTATATAATGATATATGTACAGCCGGTATAACCTGGGGATCTCCTGTATATAATGATATATGTACAGCCGGTATAACCTGGGGATCTCCTGTATATAATGATATATGTACAGCTGGTATAACCTGGGGATCTCCTGTATATAATGATATATGTACAGCCGGTATAACCTAGGGATCTCCTGTATATAATGATAGATGTACAGCCGGTATAACCTGGGGATCTCCTGTATATAATGATATATGTACAGCTGGTATAACCTGGGGATCTCCTGTATATAATGATATATGTACAGCAGGTATAACCTGGGCATCTCCTGTATATAGTGATATATGTACAGCTGGTATAACCTGGGGATCTCCTGTATATAATGATATATGTACAGCTGGTATAACCTGGGGATCTCCTGTATATAATGATATATGTACAGCCGGTATAACCTGGGGATCTCCTGTATATAATGATATATGTACAGCCGGTATAACCTGGGGATCTCTTGTATATAATGATATATGTACAGCCGGTATAACCAGGGGATCTCCTGTATATAATGATATATGTACAGCCGGTATAACCTGGGGATCTCCTGTATATAATAATATATGTACATCCGGTATAACCTGGGGATCTCCTATATATAATGATATATGTACAGCTGGAATATCCTGGGGATCTCCTGTATATAATGATTTATGTACAGCCGGTATAACCTGGGGATCTCTTGTATATAATGATATATGTACAGCCGGTATAACCTGGGGATCTCCTGTATATAATGATATATGTACAGCCGGTATAACCTGGGGATTTCCTGTATATAATGATATATGTACAGCAGGTATAACCTGGGCATCTCCTGTATATAGTGATATATGTACAGCTGGTATAACCTGGGGATCTCCTGTATATAATGATATATGTACAGCTGGTATAACCTGGGGATCTCCTGTATATAATGATATATGTACAGCCGGTATAACCTGGGGATCTCCTGTATATAATGATATATGTACAGCCGGTATAACCTGGGGATCTCCTGTATATAATGATATATGTACAGCCGGTATAACCTGGGGATCTCCTGTATATAATGATATATGTACAGCTGGTATAACCTGGGGATCTCCTGTATATAATGATATATGTACAGCCGGTATAACCTGGGGATCTCCTGTATATAATGATATATGTACAGCCGGTATAACCTGGGGATCTCCTGTATATATTATCTGTACAGCTGGTATAACCTGGGGATCTCCTGTATATAATAATATATGTACATCCGGTATAACCTGGGGATCTCCTATATATAATGATATATGTACAGCTGGAATATCCTGGGGATCTCCTGTATATAATGATTTATGTACAGCCGGTATAACCTGGGGATCTCTTGTATATAATGATATATGTACAGCCGGTATAACCTGGGGATCTCCTGTATATAATGATATATGTACAGCCGGTATAACCTGGGGATTTCCTGTATATAATGATATATGTACAGCCGGTATAACCTGGGGATCTCCTGTATATAATGATATATGTACAGCCGGTATAACCTGGGGATCTCCTGTATATAATGATATATGTACAGCCGGTATAACCTGGGGATCTCCTGTATATAATGATATATGTACAGCCGGTATAACCTGGGGATCTCCTGTATATAATGATATATGTACAGCTGGTATAACCTGGGGATCTCCTGTATATAATGATATATGTACAGCCGGTATAACCTGGGGATCTCCTGTATATAATGATATATGTACAGCCGGTATTATTTGGGGATCTCCTGTATATAATGATATATGTACAGCCGGTATAACCTGGGGATCTCCTGTATATAATGATATATGTACAGCCGGTATAACCTGGGGATCTCCTGTATATAATGATATATGTACAGCTGGTATAACCTGGGGATCTCCTGTATATAATGATATATGTACAGCCGGTATAACCTGGGGATCTCCTGTATATAATGATATATGTACAGCCGGTATAACCTGGGGATCTCCTGTATATATTATCTGTACAGCCGGTATAACCTGGGGATCTCCTGTATATAATAATATATGTACATCCGGTATAACCTGGGGATCTCCTGTATATAGTGATATATGTACAGCTGGAATATCCTGGGGATCTCCTGTATATAATGATATATGTACAGCCGGTATAACCTGGGGATCTCCTGTATATAATGATATATGTACAGCCGGTATAACCTGGGGATCTCTTGTATATAATGATATATGTACAGCCGGTATAACCTGGGGATCTCCTGTATATAATGATATATGTACAGCAGGCATAAAAATATAATAGATCTTGCTGTATATAGTGATATGCATTATGCTGGTATAACATGGGCTTCTTCCAGTTCTACACTGCCCCCTTGGTTTCTTTCATTTGAAGCCGGTTATTTCCCTGTAATGCAGGACAACATGCATATAGCCGGGGTGTGACGTGGCGTATTGTCCCTGTGTATAGGAATCAGCTTATTCTGCCGGCATCTTTTGACCCGCGTATAATTCTCCGGGATATTTTCTTTTCATAGGCTGAGGGTTCACGGTCATATAGTTTCTCTATTATCTCGCCCTTGGAGCGTGTGACTCATAACGTTGCCTTCTCCTTATATAGTAATATAACTTACCTTGGTAACGCAATGTGCAGCTTTGTATGAGAACCAAAACATTATTAAAGCCACAGCCCGAGACCTGGTGGGGACTGTGGGACCACCCTCCGGAGTCAGTTATGGTCTCCACCAGTCTCTGGAGTCAGTTATGGTCTCCACCAGTCTCTGGAGTCAGTTATGGTCTCCACCAGCCTCTGGAGTCAGTTATGGTCTCCACCAGTCTCTGGAGTCAGTTATGGTCTCCACCAGTCTCTGGAGTCAGTTATGGTCTCCACCAGTCTCTGGAGTCAGTTATGGTCTCCACCAGTCTCTGGAGTCAGTTATGGTCTCCACCAGTCTCTGGAGTCAGTTATGGTCTCCACCAGTCTCTGGAGTCAGTTATGGTCTCCACCAGTCTCTGGAGTCAGTTATGGTCTCCACCAGCCTCTGGAGTCAGTTATGGTCTCCACCAGTCTCTGGAGTCAGTTATGGTCTCCACCAGTCTCTGGAGTCAGTTATGGTCTCCACCAGCCTCTGGAGTCAGTTATGGTCTCCACCAGCCTCTGGAGTCAGTTACGGTCTCCACCAGCCTCTGGAGTCAGTTACGGTCTCCACCAGTCTCTGGAGTCAGTTACGGTCTCCACCAGCCTCTGGAGTCAGTTACGGTCTCCACCAGTCTCTGGAGTCAGTTACGGTCTCCACCAGTCTCTGGAGTCAGTTACGGTATCCACCAGTCTCTGGAGTCAGTTACGGTCTCCACCAGTCTCTGGAGTCAGTTACGGTATCCACCAGTCTCTGGAGTCAGTTACGGTCTCCACCAGTCTCTGGAGTCAGTTACGGTCTCCACCAGTCTCTGGAGTCAGTTACGGTCTCCACCAGTCTCTGGAGTCAGTTATGGTCTCCACCAGTCTCTGGAGTCAGTTATGGTCTCCACCAGTCTCTGGAGTCAGTTAAGGTCTCCACCAGCCTCTGGAGTCAGTTATGGTCTCCACCAGTCTCTGGAGTCAGTTATGGTCTCCACCAGTCTCTGGAGTCAGTTATGGTCTCCACCAGTCTCTGGAGTCAGTTATGGTCTCCACCAGCATCTGGAGTCAGTTATGGTCTCCACCAGTCTCTGGAGTCAGTTACGGTCTCCACCAGTCTCTGGAGTCAGTTATGGTCTCCACCAGTCTCTGGAGTCAGTTATGGTTTCCACCAGCCTCTGGAGTCAGTTATGGTCTCCACCAGTCTCTGGAGTCAGTTATGGTCTCCACCAGTCTCTGGAGTCAGTTATGGTCTCCACCAGTCTCTGGAGTCAGTTATGGTCTCCACCAGTCTCTGGAGTCAGTTATGGTCTCCACCAGTCTCTGGAGTCAGTTATGGTCTCCACCAGTCTCTGGAGTCAGTTATGGTCTCCACCAGCCTCTGGAGTCAGTTATGGTCTCCACCAGCCTCTGGAGTCAGTTATGGTCTCCACCAGCCTCTGGAGTCAGTTACGGTCTCCTCCACCAGTCTCTGGAGTCAGTTATGGCCTCCATCAGTCTCTGGAGTCAGTTAAGGTCTCCACCAGTCTCTGGAGTCAGTTATGGTCTCCACCAGTCTCTGGAGTCAGTTATGGTCTCCACCAGTCTCTGGAGTCAGTTATGGTCTCCACCAGTCTCTGGAGTCAGTTAAGGTCTCCACCAGTCTCTGGAGTCAGTTATGGTCTCCACCAGTCTCTGGAGTCAGTTAAGGTCTCCACCAGTCTCTGGAGTCAGTTATGGTCTCCACCAGTCTCTGGAGTCAGTTATGGTCTCCACCAGCCTCTGGAGTCAGTTATGGTCTCCACCAGTCTCTGGAGTCAGTTATGGTCTCCACCAGTCTCTGGAGTCAGTTATGGTCTCCACCAGCCTCTGGAGTCAGTTATGGTCTCCACCAGCCTCTGGAGTCAGTTATGGTCTCCACCTGTCTCTGGAGTCAGTTATGGTCTCCACCGGCCTCTGGAGTCAGTTATGGTTTCCACCAGTCTCTGGGGTCAGTTTGGTCACTACCAGTCTCTGGAGTCAGTTATTTCCCGATTTCTGTTGCGTGAAAGTCGGCACTGATGCGCCAAAATCTGATCACGTGCGCCAGAATCCCCGGGCACTGAGGGGGCATTATACTGTGTGGGGGCACTGAGGGGGGATTTTACTATGTGGGGGTACTGAGGGGGCATTATACTGTGTGAGGGCACTGTGAGGGCATTATACTGTGTGGGGGCACTGAGGGGGCATTATACTGTGTGGGGGCTTTGACGGGGTATTATACTGTGTGGGGGCACGGATGGCGCATTATACTGTGCGGGGGCACTGAGGGGGCATTATACTGTGTGGGGGCATTGATGGGGTATTATACTGTGTGGAGGCACTGAGGGAGCATTGTACTGTGTGGAGCCACTCAGATGGGCATAATAATATATGGGGGAACTGAGAGGGTAGTATACTGTGTGGGGGCACTCAGGGGGCATTATGATATATGGGGCACTCAGAGGGTATTATACTGTGTGGGGGGCACTGAGGGGGCATTATACTGTGTGGTGGCATTGGGGGGGGGCATTATACTGTGTGGTGGCACTCGGGGGTTTTATATTGTGTGGGGGCACTGAGGGGGCATTAAACTGTGTGGGGGCACTGAGGGGGCATTATACTGTGTGGGGGCACTGAGGGTGCATTATACTGTGTGGGGGCACTGAGGGGGCATTATACTGTGTGGTGGCACTCGGGGGTTTTATATTGTGTGGGGGCACTGAGGGGGTATTATACTGTGTGGGGGAACTGAGGGGGCATTAAACTGTGTGGGGGCACTGAGGGGGCATTATACTGTGTGGGGGCACTGAGGGGGCATTATACTGTGTGGTGGCACTCGGGGGTTTTATATTGTGTGGGGGCACTGAGGGGGCATTATACTGTGTGGGGGCACTGAGGGGGGACTATACTGTGTGGGGGCACTGAGGGGGTATTATACTGTGTGGGGCACTGAGGGGGCATTATACTGTGTGGAGGCACTGAGGGGGCATTATACAGTGTGGGGGCACTGAGGGGGCATTATACTGTGTGGGGGCACTGAGGGGGCATTAAACTGTGTGGGGGCACTTAGGGGGGCATTATACTGTGTGGGGGCACTGAGGGGGGCATTATACTGTGCGGGGGCACTGAGGGGGTATTAAACTGTGTGGGGCACTGAGGGGGCATTATACTGTGTGGTGGCACTGAGGTGGGCATTATACTGTGTGGGGGCACTGAGGGGGCATTATACTGTGAGGGGGCATTATACTGTGTGGGGGCCGGAGGGGGTATTATACTGTGTGGGGGCACTGAGGTGGGCATTATACTGTGTGGGGGCACTGAGGGGGCATTATACTGTGAGGGGGCATTATACTGTGTGGGGGCCGGAGGGGGTATTATACTGTGTGGGGGCACTGAGGGGGCATTATACTGTGTGGGGGCACTGAGGGGGGCATTATACTGTGTGGGGGCACTGAGGGGGCATTATACTGTGAGGGGGCATTATACTGTGTGGGGGCACTGAGGGGGCATTATACTGTGTGGGGGCACTGAGGGGGGCATTATACTGTGTGGGGGCACTGAGGGGGCATTATACAGTGTGGGGGCACTGAGGGGGGCATTATACTGTAAGGGGGCATAATATTGTAGGGGGTTATAATACTGTTAAGTGGCAAGGGGCTGAAGTATAAGCCATAGTAACAGTCTGAGAATACCTGTGATGGGGTAACATGGGCTGTGGGCAGAGGGATACCAGGGAGCTATGGCTCTATAGGTTCTGTATTATCATCATGTACATATTGTATATATTGTCATGAGATGTTATTATGCACAATTACATCTGTTTCTAAGCTCCAAGCCCTGGACACCCTCCGCTCTGCACATTGCAGCGCTCCCTGTCACTCCACTTCTCACCACTAGGTGTCCCCTCAGACTTTGCCATAAGACACTGTCAGCTGCAGGTCTCCTATTGGCTGGCAGGACCAGTGATGCCACAGGGTAGCCCCTTTTAAGAGAAAAAGCTTAGTACATTACACCAGCTCTAGCCGTACGTCCTTCAGTGCTATAACCAGGTGGAGACCTAAGGACTGTCATCTCAACGCCACCATGAGCGAGGTAAGTGATCAGGGCTAGAAGAGCGGAACATCTGCAGCAATGCAACGCTACCTGTATTATACAGATGTAGCAGAGCCAAATGTGCTCTTCAACCATTTTTGACTTACGGTTTTACCAGCAAATCTTTGTGAACTGCCTACAGTCTTATCACTATACGTCGCACCAGGTGACAAACTCAGCACTGCTACATCCGAGGTCAGTAATAACCCTGAATGTGGTCTCTCCAGTGCTCACAAGGTGCCGGGACTTGTGGAGGACCTCATTTGCCTGTTGTGTGGGTCCTTAGAGGGTAATATTATCCACCTTTGTTTGTTCTATAATTATGTCCTATAATAACACGCGGCGTAAATCCTGAACAAACATCGCCGGGCGAGCGGGATAAATATTTCACAAGTATTGATTTGCATTCCCAGGTAACAAGTCTGCTATCGATGCATGAGATGCGGATGAATATTTAATGACGGGGGACACGGGGAATGAATGACTTTATGTTCTGCAGCGATTACACCTGGGGGATACTCTGCCGTGTACTTACATTATACATCTATATCTACATCTATATATATATAATACCGCGCTCTATACACATATGTAACACTGTGCTCTATACACATATATAATACCGCACTCTATATACTATATATAATACCGCACTCTATATACACATATATAATACAGCACTCTATATACTATATATAATACAGCACTCTATATACACATATGTAATACCGTGCTCTATATACACATATATAATACAGCACTCTATACACATATATAATACAGCACTCTATATACTATATATAATACAGCACTCTATATACACATGTATAATACAGCACTCTATACACATATATAATACAGCACTCTATATACTATATATAATACAGCACTCTATATACACATATGTAATACCGTGCTCTATATACACATATATAATACCGCACTCTATATACACATGTATAATACAGCACTCTATACACATATATAATACAGCACTCTATATACTATATATAATACAGCACTCTATATACTATATATAATACAGCACTCTATATACACATATATAATACCACACTCTATATACACATATATAATACAGCACTCTATATACACATATATAATACCACACTCTATATACACATATATAATACCGCGCTCTATATACATATATAATACAGCACTCTATATACTATATATAACACCGCACTCTATATACACATATATAATACAGCACTCTATATACTATATATAACACCGCACTCTATATACACATATATAATACCGCACTCTATATACATATATAATACCACGCTATATACACCTATATAATACCGTGCTCTATATACATATATATAATACCGCACTCTATATACATATATAATACAGCACTCTATATACACATATATAATACAGCACTCTATATACACATTTATAATACCGCACTCTATATACATATATAATACCGCACTCTATATACACATATATAATACCTCACTCTATATACACATACATTGTCTGCAGGTGACGCTTTTTCCGTGTATAGCAATACTGTATCTGCTCCAGGTAATAGCAGGAGACCCAGTCCATGGACGTCTCATAAGACACAGATGTACGGAGGATATGAGGTGCAGGAGGACGAGGCATCGATACACATTAAGACAATGTAGCGAGATAGAAACGTAGAATTAAAACTCGAGGTTATGAAACAATTCATACACTGACATTTAGGGGACACAGATATATTCTGATACTTGGAGCTGGACAGGGACACACTGACATTTTGGGTACAAGACAATGACCTGATGATATTTGAGGTACTGGATAAATAACATATTGGGGCACATTTACTTACCCGGTCCCGTCGCGATCCCCGAGGTGCGTTGTCCGAAGAGGATGTAGTCCGGCGCAATTCACTAAGATTGTGCGCCCAATATCCTGCATGTGTCTCTTCCCCGCTCAGGTCCCTGGAGTTCACCTTCTTCTTCCTGGTGCATGTAAGTGCATTGTCCGTGTATAATGCGCTGTGCGGGGAGTCACTAAGATTGTGCGCCCGATATCCTGCATGTGTTACTTCCCCGCTCAGGTCCCCGGAGTTCACCTTCTTCTTCCTGGTGCATGTAAGTGCATTGTCCGTGTATAATGCGCTGTGCGGGGAGTCACTAAGATCCAGCACCCGATATCCTGCATGTGTCTCTTCCCCGCTCAGGTCCCCGGAGTTCACCTTCTTCTTCCTGGTGCATGTAAGTGCTAGGGCTTTCAACACAATTCGAATTTTAAATCCACGCTCAGTCGGGTTGTCTGATTTGTGTTGCATAAAAGTCGGCGCAATTGCGACAAAATCCGATCGTGTGCGCCAAAAACCCCTGTTAAATGCGGCGCAAATACTGGAAATAGTCGGGAAACCCGAAGGAAATGCGGTGTGCGGACCTTTTATAAATGTGCCCCAATGACTCCTGGGGTACAGTACCTGTCATGATGACTATTGGGGCTCAGGACAATGACCCCCCATTGACACTCTGACATGTGAATTCCTGGCTCATTGATTTATGCAAACATTTCCAAGGTGTCTTGTAAAAAAAAGAAAAGGTTGTGATGTGCAGGGAACAGGACAGAACAGAGCACTGACATCCAGGTACCAGGTGCGCAAAGGCATTTGGGGTGACTTCTAAGACTTGATGGGGAACATGATAATGACAGAATGACAGTGACACGCTGACACTTGGGGTACAGGACAGGGACACGCTGACACTTGGGGTACAGGACAGGGACACGCTGACACTTGGGGTACAGGACAGGGACACGCTGACACTTGGGGTACAGGACAGGGACACGCTGACACTTGGGGTACAGGACAGGAACACGCTGACACTTGGGGGACAAGACAAGGACACGCTGACACTTGGGGTACAGGACAGGGACACGCAGACACTTGGGGGGACAGGACAGGGACACGCTGACACTTGGGGGACAGGGACACGCTGACACTTGGGGGGACAGGACAGGGACACGCAGACACTTGGGGGACAGGGACACGCTGACACTTGGGGTACAGGACAGGGACACGCAGACACTTGGGGGACAGGGACACGCTGACACTTGGGGGGACAGGGACACGCTGACACTTGGGGGACAGGACAGGGACACGCTGACACTTGGGGGACAGGACAGGGACACGCTGACACTTGGGGTACAGGACAGGGACACGCAGACACTTGGGGGGACAGGACAGGGACACGCTGACACTTGGGGGACAGGGACACGCTGACACTTGGGGGGACAGGGACACGCTGACACTTGGGGGACATGGACACGCTGACACTTGGGGGACAGGACAGGGACACGCTAACACTTGGGGTACAGGACAGGGACACAATGACACTTGGGGGACAGGACAAGGACACGCTGACACTTGGGGGACAGGACAGGGACACAATGACACTTGAGGACAGGACAGGGACACGCTGACACTTGGGGGACAGGACAGGGACACGCCGACACTTGGGGGACAGGGACACGCTGACACTTGGGGGACAGGACAGGGACACGCTGACACTTGGGGGACAGGGACACGCTGACACTTGGGGGACAGGACAGGGACACGCTGACACTTGGGGGACAGGACAGGGACACGCTGACACTTGGGGGACAGGGACACGCTGACACTTGGGGGACAGGACAGGGACACAATGACACTTGGGGTACAGGACAGGGACACGATGACACTTGAGGACAGGGACACGCTGACACTTGGGGAACAGGACAGGGACATGCTGACACTTGGGGGGACAGGACAGGGACACGATGACACTTGAGGACAGGGACACGCTGACACTTGAGGACAGGACAGGGACATGCTGACAATTGGGGGACAGTACAGGGACACGATGACACTTGAGGACAGGACAGGGATACGCTGACACTTGGGGGGGCAGGACAGGGACACGCTGACACTTGGGGGACAGGACAGGGACACGCTGACACTTGGGGGACAGGACAGGGACACGCTGACACTTGGGGGACAGGACAGGGACACGCTGACACTTGGGGGACAGGACAGGGACACGCTGACACTTGGGGGACAGGACAGGGATACGCTGACAATTGGGGGACAGTACAGGGACACGATGACACTTGAGGACAGGACAGGGATACGCTGACACTTGGGGGGGCAGGACAGGGACACGCTGACACTTGGGGGACAGGACAGGGACACGCTGACACTTGGGGGACAGGACAGGGACACGCTGACACTTGGGGGACAGGACAGGGACACGCTGACACTTGGGGACAGGACAGGGACACACTGACACTTGGGGGGACAGGACAGGGACACACTGACACCTGGGATACAGTTCAGGGGGACACTGACAGTTGGGGTGCAGAACGCTGATACTTGGGGTCAATACTCCCACCCATCATCTCCACTGATATCTTTGGATATTTCCCCTGAGCTCCTTCTTCTGATTATCGTCAATTATAACATTTTCCCCAGAAATTAAAATGGCAGAATATTTTCTGGGAGCGGGGCCCTGGGAGGACAGCCGGGGAGCAGTGCATGCTGGGAGCGGCAGCGATATCTGTGACTTCTCTCCTCCGACTTTTGTCCTCCGCCATTCATCTTTTTCGGATTTCCCATCCAAATTATGTTTTGAATTTAGAAATTTCTCTATTCAAATCAATTCCAGCAATTTCCATAAATTTCAATTAATGTCTGACTTTTTCGCGAGGCCTGAATGTCATTTCCATGGCAGAGCGATCCATCACGCCTCGGGCGGCGCTCCCTCCTGTTTTTTCTTTTTTTTTTGACTAAACAACAACCTGGTGACAAGATGATGTATGACGACTCCACTCGTCCACACTGGAAAGTTTTGGTTACGTCGCCCTCATTAACACCCGCCTTGTGCTGAGCTCAGCGCTCACATTTTGTCAATTTTTATCACCTGTCTTCTGAATTGATCGGTGAGGAGATCGCTGATGCTTTATAATCCAGGAGAATCGATTCCACCATCACTTAAACTCAACCCTGACTCAACAGTAGGTCTTATCCCCAAAGAGGGGTCTATATTCTCCAAAATGTAGGGCGAGGTCCATAGTCCACATTAGACAAGTCCCGCTATAAACCTGTTGTACTACTAGCCAGTAATAAGGCTAATCTCGTGTGTCATTTCCCTGCAGCGCCTCTATAGGCCAAATGAAGTATTACATACTAAATGCAACATTTTATACAGGAAATCTGCCATATAAATCAAACCACCCAAAATACATGTTTAAAAAACATTGGTCTTATCCCTAAATGGTTTCTTTCCATGGCTGCAATGTTAAAAAATCAGTTTGTAAACCTATATGCAACTCAATGGGGCACATTTACTTACCCGGCCGACAGAGTTCACCCGAAGTGCAGTGTCCGACATCAATGCCCTGTGCCGCGATTCACTAAGATCGTGCGCCCGATATCCTGCATGTGTCGCTTCCCCGCTCAGGTCCGACAGAGTTCACCTTCTTCTTCCCGGTGCATGTAAGTGCATTGAATGCGACACAATTTGAATATTTAATCCCGAGCTCAGTCCGAATCAGTCAGAGCATCCAATAGCTGCCCCCCCCCATTTCTTTCACATGAAATTCGACAATTTCGAAATTGACAATTCGATCGCGTGCAACACAATCCCCAATTCTATACCTGTCACAGCACCGCAAATTTAAAAAATCAGACTAAAGTGCGATCTGCAGACCCTTAGTAAATGAGCCCCAATGGGGCACATTTACTTAGCCGTCCCGTTGCGTCCGGGATTCACTAAGGTAGTTCCTCCGCCGTCCACCAGGTGGCGCTGCTGCGCTGAAGTTCCCCGGAGGCGCGCTGGAATGCCCTGAAATTCACCGGCCTATACCTGGTGAAGGTAAGTGTAATTTTCGCGACATCCATGGAAGTATAGGGAGGAGTAGAAGACCATGGAGGCTGCTGTGATTTCATGTGATCAGATATCAGAATCTGTAAAGCTCTACGGAATTTGATGGCGCTTTATAAATTAAGATTATTGTTATTATCGACTGCACAAATATTACAGGGTAAATTTTTCACAAATACATCTAGTGACAGGTTCCCTTTAACTCAATGGGACACATTTACTAAGAACAGTGCAGTGTGCACTATGTGCAGTTCCCTGTGTAGTGTGCAGGGGGCGCCAGATTCAGGATTTCTGGCCGTTCTTCATGAATCTGGCGCCCCCTGCACTGCTCCTGCACTTTTTTTTGGTGCACCTTTAACATGGGGCATGCAACACATTTCTGTTGAACTTTGCATGTTAAATCTGGCGCAGCGGGATGCCCCCCTTCATTGCAGAAGCTACTTTGTAGTATCTAACGAAGTTGTATCCCTAAATTGGTTGCCCCATGAGCAGTAAGAACGTAAGAAAGGCATCTCCTGGCCACAAGCAATACAACCTTAGAAGACGATGAAAGTTGAGACTGTTGTCAGGGTCTCACCATCTTATTCTTCTCCTATCGGTGGAGGATCATCTCCTGATGTGTAGGATGCCATCTGAATCCAAAAATTCTTCCATGGGGAGTTGGTGGCCCTCAAGAAGCTGGAAGAAGAAAGGTCAAGGAGAAATTAGTAGAGTTTTGGTGGTAGCAGAGGATAATAAGAAGCTTACGGATAACATTAGCACAGTTGACCACAGGTCTAGAAGCTAGAGGTGGCCTGTTGGACCATGAGCAATGGGTTCTGGGCGAGCAGTAAGAGGCCTCTGGGTCTTTGTTTACTTGATGGCCTAGGGCAGCAAACCTGGTTGATGGAAAGTCAAGTATTGCGCATTGTCTATTAATATTGTAATGGAGGTTCTTCAGAAAGTTACTTACTCTTTGCACACAATCTCCATGGTGGCCAAGAAATGAGGACCCCCATAGAATTCCCTAAAATGGTGTATGAAGACTGTGGGGCAGATTTACTTACCCGGTCCGTTCGCGAACCAGCGGCGCGTTCTCTGCATTGGATTCGGGTCCGGCCGGGATTCACTAAGGTAGTTCCTCCGCCGTCCACCAGGTGGCGCTGCTGCGCTGAAGTTCCCCGGAGGCGCGCTGGAATGCCCTGAAATTCACCGGCCTATACCTGGTGAAGGTAAGTGTAATTTTCGCGACACATTTTTTGTTTTAAATGCGGCAGTTTTTCCAAATCCGACGGGTTTTCGTTCGGCCACGCCCCCGATTTCCGTCGCATGCATGCCAGCGCCGATGCGCCATAATCCGATCGCGTGCGCCAAAATTCGGGGAAAGTCGGTGCAAATCGGAAATATTCAAATATACACGTCGGGAAAATGCGAATCGGGCCCTTAGTAAATGACCTCCTGTGTGTTTGTGTGAGACAATGCTACCTGGAGGACAAAGTAATAGTCAATTTGGACAAAGGTGCAGATATATTTATTGGGGCGTGAGAGTTGGAGAACACGGAGGAATGGATAGAAGAGTTGGGAGGAATCATAGAAGAAAGAGAAGTCAACAAAAGGTCCATATTTTGGCTGTTGAGCTGCAGGCAACCTCTTTTTTTGGAACAAAGCAAATTGAGTTGTTGCCCATAGTAACCCCTCAGATTGCATTCTAATATTTTTGTAGATTCTAATCTGTAATTTATTTTGAAATGAGCCCTTTTAACGTATTTTTATTCCGATAAATTATGTCCAGGAAAAAAAATGGGGGATAAGAATTTAATCCTCCTCCACCTCCTCCACCAGCTCCATCTCTTTGCTTCCTTTAATAGGTGTCGCTCCTCTGTTTACGGTGCAGTTGCAATTTTGTTCACAAATAATCATTGACATCGCTTTATACAGTCATGTGGGTGGAGCACCAGCAAAGGATTACTGCAACGTTTTGACACATCATATTTCTCAGGCTTCCCTTCTCAAAGCTGTTTAAACAAACACCAGGAGATCCTCCATAGACATGCACTGTACAGGCTGGAATACAAGTGTCTATGGGGGTGTAGCTGGACATTATTCTTTACATCTTTTATATTTGTTCTCCCTCCGCTGTCCCTTAGTGGCAGCACTGCCCATATTAGGAAATCCTGATATGATCATACAAGGCTCGTGGAGAATCAATTCTACCATCACTAAAAGTCAATTCGAGAGTCAAAATGAAGTCTTCTACCCAAAAAGGGGCCTAAGATCTCCAAAATAGGGGGCGAGGTTAGTCCATTATGAACAATCCCAACTAGGAGTGGATTGTAATACTAGTCTGTACTGGTGGGGTGATCAAGCGTTTCATTTCCTAGAGTGCCTCTGCAGGCCACATGAAGTATTGCATGCAAAATTTGACTTTTTATTAAACTTTATTGATAGATGTACATACTGGGTGCTCCAAAGAGACACATCGGTGGGATTTCCTATATAATGAAGACCACTTCTCCCTGTCACAAGAGGTGGAGTATCTATTCTCCCAGTCTACAGTCTATTTCCTTATCGGTCCATGGGATAACACAAGTACAAGAATGATTTAAAAAGCCTAGAAAGTTTTACAATTTCAGAAACTTTTTGCATCATTCAGTTTCAGGAGTATCCTGGAAGTCCAGGACCGTTCTGACGCTCTCTTGTGTATACTCCACCGGACTCATTGATCAGTGCCTGTTGTATTCAGGGGTTAATCACCATTAAGAATCTTTTTTTCCATGTGTAATGGGACGTTGTGACACGGATACGGCGGCCGTGTAGCCTGATTGGTGCTTGATAGCTGAGCATATGCCGGATGGGTAATAACAAGCGACGTTCTAATGACACGAGTGTCAGGATGATAATAACGAGCGGCGCTGCCTCCTCCTGATTAATGGAGCGCCATAATATCAGACATTAATAGTCCGCCAATCCCGCGCCCCCCCGTGTGATGAGGATGTGTCACTTGATTAATGTCCCGTCCACACTCGGCAGCGACGCCTGGGACACGTTATACTAGATGTGTAGGACCATTGTTATTCATGTAGCAGAGCTGAGTGTGTCATAGGTTCCGCATCTGCTTTGTAGACAAATGGAGGTTTGATTTATTTGCTGATACAAAGTTACAAATCCTCTGCATAGCAGTGCACTTAAAGGGGGTTTCCAAGACTAAAGATAGACATGAGATACCCTAAGGTGAGGTTCTGATGACTAACACTCCCCTGATCTGCTGTTTAAAGGGGCTGTCAGATTGGCAGTCTTTCCCTTTACTACCAGGTAAAGCACCACACTTTGTTTAGTGGCAGTGATTGGTATTGCAACTCATTCCTTTTAGTTTAAACACAACAGCTGCAAGAATGTGACATCCCTGGTTCGAAAAAGAAGCATTGTCTAAGCATTATGTGTTATTTTTACACAGATGATCCACCGGGGTTCAAGGTTTTGACCCCCATTTAATAGTCAAAAATGAATTGACAATATGCTAGATCTAAATGACAAAAAAAGTTCTGGTTCCCTACAGCCACCTAGGGGGAGCTCACTATCTTATTGTAGCTTATACATAGAACTCTATGATAACACAGTACACAGTAAGCTCCTGAGCTCCATCTAGTGGTGACTGGAATAAGGAATAATACATATCTGTGCTTAAACTCTCCTGTGCTGCTGTGGATACACAATTTAAAACACTTATATTGATCTATATTTGCAGAGTAGATATACATTGTATATACTATTCCTTTACTCCAGAACCTGATATGTGTTCTTTGATTGGATACAGTAATGTGCGCTGAGCCGCCATCCGATGGTTCACATCAGGACACGGATTTTCATGCTGCCGATAAAATCAGGAAGCGATTGTCTAATAGCTGCACATTATTGGGAGAGCGGTTATTAGCGCCTGTGTTACCGGAGCAGCGTTTCTGCACTAATAATTCTGCACATTGCAGAAATCCTGCACATGGCAACAGCGCGGATAACCAGGAGATGGAAGATGTAACGTCACAGGAGGAATGTGCTGCAGGATACACAGGACACACACAGGAGGAATGTGCTGCAGGATACACAGGACACACACAGGAGGAATATGCTGCAGGATACACAGGACACACACAGGAGGAATGTGCTGCAGAATACACAGGACACACACAGGAGGAATGTGCTGCAGGATACACAGGACACACACAGGAGGAATGTGCTGCAGGATACATAGGACACACACAGGAGGAATGTGCTGCAGGATACACAGGACACACACAGGAGGAATGTGCTGCAGGATACACAGGACACACACAGGAGGAATGTGCTGCAGAATACACAGGACACACACAGGAGGAATGTGCTGCAGGATACACAGGACACACACAGGAGGAATGTACTGCAGGATACACAGGACACACACAGGAGCAATGTGCTGCAGAATACACAGGACACACACAGGAGGAATGTACTGCAGGATACACAGGACACACACAGGAGGAATGCGCTGCAGGATACACAGGACACACACAGGAGGAATGTGCTGCAGAATACACAGGATACACACAGGAGGAATGTGCTGCAGCATACACAGAATACACACAGGAGGAATGTGCTGCAGCATACACAGGACACACACAGGAGGAATGTGCTGCAGGATACACAGGACACACACAGGAGGAATGTGCCGCAGGATACACAGGACACACAAAGGAGGAATGTGCTGCAGGATACACGGGACACAAACAGGAGGAATGTGCTGCAGCATACACAGAATACACACAGGAGGAATGTGCTGCAGGATACACAGGACACACACAGGAGGAATGTGCTGCAGGATACACAGGACACACACAGGAGGAATGTGCCGCAGGATACACAGGACACACAAAGGAGGAATGTGCTGCAGGATACACAGGACACACACAGGAGGAATGTGCTGCAGGACACACAGGACACACACAAGAGGAATGTGCTGCAGGATACACAGGACACACACAGGAGGAATGTGCTGCAGGACACACAGGACACACACAGGAGGAATGTGCTGCAGGATACACAGGACACACACAGGAGGAATGTGCTGCAGGATACACAGGACACACACAGGAGGAATGTGCTGCAGGATACACAGGACACACACAGGAGGAATGTGCTGCAGGATACACAGGACACACACAGGAGGAATGCGCTGCAGGATACACAGGACACACACAGGAGGAATGTGCTGCAGCATACACAATACACACTGTGTAGATGAATGGAGGGCACAGTTTAGCAAATATTTTATACCAAAACTCTTTATTTTTATCTTACATAAGATCTGCCCCCAAAGCACTTACATATAATCCCCACCCCAAAGCACTTACATATAATCCCCACCCCCAAAGCAGTTACATATAATCCCCACCCCCAAAGCACTTACATATAATCCCCACCCCAAAGCACTTACATATAATCCCCACCCCCAAAGCACTTACATATAATCCCCACCCCCAAAGCACTTACATATAATCCCCACCCCCAAAGCACTTACATATAATCCCCACCCCCAAATTGGTCAAATATAATCCCCACTCCCAAACTGCTCATATATAAGCCCCAACCCCAAAACTTATTGATGACTGGACCAGTTTGAATGCAGAAATCAGAGCACAAGACACACCCCCAGTGAAGCTAGCAGAGAAGCTACAATCCTGGAATATCATTCCATATATTCCAGTTCTGCTGCTACAAGCAACATACACCAAGGTATGACTCTCTCCAGGGACAATACATAGCAGAGAGCACAGGCCACAGAGGTGTGAGGAGACTCCCCCAGAAATACTTGCAGAAGCTACAATCCTACAATTAAATAGTAACAACATAACAAATGTATGATTAAGGATCTCCAGAGACAATACATAACACTGGCTGCAGTTTGCATGGTCACACCTGCTGACAGGTTCCCTTTAACTATTACACGCATCCCCCCCACCCCCTCACATATGTAACAATGCACACACAGGTCCACATTGTAGCCATATTTGGATAATGTATTTGGACAAACTATTTCTCAATTTGCAAAGGAAATTTTTTGTGCAAAAGGGGGGGGGCCTTTAACTTTTTCCAGGTTTTCCGCGTCTCTGGAAGTGGATCCAAACTATGGATCCACTTCTCTGTCCATGGTCTATGACACTATGAAGTAACTCATTATGGAGTTAACCCTGTGCTCAGGTAGAGCAGAATTTGGTGGCGCTCGTTCATTCTAATGTCATCCATCATAAGTACTTACCGTACAGGAATCTTACAAATGAGATGAGATAGATCTGATGACGGAGGAGACGCTGGTGGCATAAAGACGTGGGCTGCTAAGATTTTCGGCTTTTTAAAAATATTTCTTCTAAAATTAAGTCTGCCCCAAAAAGTTGCATGTGTTAACTGTATAATTGGCTGGCACCTACAGGGGGCACTACAAATAAAAAAGAGCCGAATTCTGCAGGACTCATTGGGGCACATTTACCCGGTCCAGTCGCGATCCAGCGGCGCGTTGTCCGACGTGGATTCTGGTCTGCCGGGATTCACTAAGGTCGTGCACCCGATATCCAGTAGGTGTCGCTGCTGCGCCGAGGTCCGCCGGAGTTCACCTTCTTCTTCCCGGTGCATGTAAGTGCTGATCTTGTGACACAAATTCTTTTTTAAATTCCGCAGCTTTTCCGAATGCGTCGGGTTGTCCAACGGCCACGCCCCCCCATTTCTGTTGCGTGCAACCCGGCGCCGATGCGCCAAAATCCGACCGCGTGCGCCAAAATCCCAGGGCAATTCGGCGCAAATCGGAAATATTCGGGAAACCTGACGAAAGTGCGGCGTTCGAACCCTTAGTAAATGAACCCCACAGTTATTGTATTCCTAGATCCTTGCTAGAAGCCGGGGTCCTGTTCCTCCCTTCAGGCCCCTGGTAAGGTGTAATTCAATGAATTTTTATCTTTATGCAAATGAGCTTCTCAGTGCACTGTGGGCGGGACCTCTCCAGCAGGTGCACCTGATTTCTTCTACCTATGTTACCCGTCACTACTTAACACTTCCCTTTTATACAAGAATTTGTATCTTCCTTAAAGGAAATCTACCATTTGATTTGATGCTTTGTGAACCAAACATACCTTGAGAATGCTGTAGCTACACTGATGCAGAAACATATCTTGTTTAATCCCCGAATTGAGTGGATTTGCTAAAAAAACTATTATGATAATGAGGCTCTTTTGCTCCTGTGGCTTCTCCAGCACTTCCCCTCTTACCCTAATTATACACTGCTCCAGAGAATGATGTAATTCCTATGTTGTCACTGACAGGCAGAAGTAATCAGTCGCTACACCATCCCCCAGCTGCTCTGTATTAGTCATCCAGCTGAGGTTGATTAGTCCTGTCTGGACAGTTCAGGAAGCTCAGTGTAATGTGTTTATGTAGGCAGCCAGCTTGCACCCAGCTTTCTCAAGGTCCTGAATTTAAGCAAAACCACTTGGATCAGGGATTAAACAAGATATGTTTCTGCATTAGTGTCGCTACAGCATTTTCAAGGTATGTTTGGTTCACAATGTATAAAAACAAATGGTAGATTTCCTTTAACAATAAGTTACAGAAAAGAGAAAATGGTTGTACCGACAATTACAGCCCCGCCTCCAGGGCACCAATAAACTAATTTGCATATAGTGGGATTTTCTCTCTAAAATTACAGATTAGTTGGGAAACAAGAAATGCTTGTGCAGAAAGCTTATAATCCGGAGGCTTTACTTACCAAATGACTCCCTTTAAAGAGGTCAAAATATCCTGTGTAGATTTATGTCTAATATCTATATAGGAAAATTGAGTTCTGTTTTTTTTAGATATAGGACAAAATCTATTGGAGAGGCATAAAAAATTCTATTCAATTCAGGGACTGTAGTCTTTTTATACATTGAATTCTTTGTTCCCACAGTGCACAGCACAGCTCCCTCTAGTGGTGACTGCAGGTAGACAACTTTATATCATTGCTCTCTTTGTCTGTGCGGGGGATTTGGAGCTGCGTATCAGTGAAATAATCATGAAAAGCTCTCAATGTATTAAGGGATAAATCGGCACAATATGTTGAGACAATATTTGGGACCCTGTTCTGTGACAATGTGATGTCATCCCCTATAGTCATCCTCCAGGATATCTTGGAGTTCGCTTCTTTTTGAAAGACTTACTGTAAATATTTACTATATATGGTGGTCTAGACGATCTTAAAAGGATGTTAGTCAAATATTTAGCTTTTTCAGTATATTAATAACATTATATATATACGCCGGGGGGGGGGGTCCCACTGATGCAGACGCAGACAGAGCTAAGTTACAGATGATTATCTTATGTTTTTCCTAAAACTGATGCTATCACTGCGCTGTTCATCCAGAACTTCATGATTCATAAGGAAAAAAAACCAGACTGATGTATCCAATCTATACAGTGTATCCAATCAGCCTAGACGCCACACCAATAACATTCTTCTTGTACTGATACATTGTAACAAACAGAGGAAAAGGGAACCTGTCAGTGGGTGTGACCATGCAGACTGCAGCCAGTGTTGGGTATTGTTCCAGAAGACATGTGTAATCAGCTCTGTATGTTGTTAGTAGCAGCAGAGCTGTGATATATGGATTTATATTCCAGGATTGTAGCTTCTTTTAGAGAGGACTGTCCTCACACTGCTGTGCTCATAGATTTTCCTCCATTGTTCTGCTCCACATCCTCTCCCTTCTGCTGTGGGTAAAAGCTGCAGCAGACTTCAGGTTGTGTGCTATAGCTTTTAGAGAAACTGTGAGTGTCTCTGCTGCTGATACATCCAGAGAACACAGCAGTGGCACAGCAGTGTTAGGACTTGTGCACTAATCATTTAATATAAGTCTATATTTCATTGTGTTGCTACTACTAATCCCACATGGAAAGACATTTGGTTACGCTTCTCTCCAGGGACAGTACCTAATACTGGTTGCAGTATTGTATTCCATTAGTTTAGTGATAAGTCAGGAGCTGCAATACCAGACCTATCCTGCAGAAAATGGTGGCGCTATGTCTGCTAAAACAAACCCTTTAAGAAATGCTGTCTCCTGCCACTACTTAGCCCGATCTTGTCTGGTAAGGTCTAAGTTGTCCAAGTTGAAGTCTATCCATGGTAGGGTGACTTGTTGGCTCTGCACCCCAGCACCCATGCACTGACATATACGGTGTATGGAGCTACAGACCCCCCGCAGACACTCACTAATGCACCTATGTATATATAAACATGTCAGGAGGACGATCCGTCTTGTGAATTGTACATTACACTTCTGGAAACCTAACAAAACCTTAAAAGCTTTGTATGAATGGAACATAGTGACCCGCGCCCCTGGTGGCACCGCTCTGAGTGCCTCGTACACGCCCGGGTACAGCCCGAAGATAAATGAGGCTGGAGAAGACCTGTCTTTGTACACAGACAGTGACTTCTTCATAGACTCAGATGTAAGAGATATATTTCTGCTTTACGAAAAGTTTACAGCAGTGTTTTCCAAAGGGGGTCCTGCACGAGCCCCTGAGAGTCATTTGGGGCAGCAAGTGATAGTCCTGTTACATAAAAAGGACATAAACCTATAATTTAGTTATCTGATCAGGGGTCTGTATGAATTTACAGGAACTGATTTGGTGTCAGAATTAGTTAAAGGGTTGAAACTTATATAAATATAAGGGTTTGATCAAAAGTTCTAATTAATTTGGGGGGCTGAATTCATTTAGGAGTCTTGGGGTTCAGGTATCCTAATTAGTTTAGGATTCTGATCTTGGGTTTGGGTCATCTTATATTTGTTATCCATGGCCTCCGTCCGTCTAAAATCAACTTTAATAATTATACTAATGAGGCTGATGGATGCTGTGCAGGTGTTACCAGAGCCCCTCCGTATTGTAGCTTCACAGGCTCTTACAATGTCTCACCCTCCCCCATGTTATCTCAGCACTTCCCCCTCCCTCTGCTTATTGTAATCTCACATGGACGGGGGAGGAAGTCCTCCTGTACAATGTAATATTCTGTGAATCTGCAACATAGAGGGGCTCTGGTAATCCCTCCCCCCTCAGAGCCCATCTGGCTCATTAGCATTATCATTATCTATGAGTAATGCCCCTGGTTTATCATGATGGATTCTGTTGGTAGATTTCTGATCTAGGGATTTAATTATTTTAGGATATTGATCTGGGGTCTAAAAAACTTTCCAGGTCTGGACTGGGGTCAGTATTTATTTAAAGGTCTTACAAATATTAGTTGTATGATGGGGGGTCCAGAGTAGATTTAGGGATCTTGTCTGGGATCTGTATTTTTCTGGGGGGTCTGGTCTGGGGTTTACATTCTCTAAGGGGTCAGATCTAAGGTCAGAATTTTCTTAGATGTGTGCTTAGGAGTAGTCTGTATTTGTTTAGAGGTCAGGTGAAGAAGCTTCACAGTGCATCATTCTGAGACTGACCTTGAGAATGTCCTTGGAGATACACGTCACACATGTTGGAATGTTGTGGCAAAAATTATTTGGGTAGCAACAAGCTGTTGGCTGCTCCCACACCAATACATTGTACAGCTGCTCCCATGAGACCTCTATGAGATCATCTATTGTCAGTAGTGATGTAATGATGGATCAGTATTATCTATATAGAGGTCATTGTACAGGGAGGGGGAGAAGATAAGCTGTGACATCATCTATTGTCAGTAGTGATGTAATGATGGGTCAGTATTATCTATATAGAGGTCATTGTACAGGGAGGAGGAGGAGATAAGCTGTGACATCATCTATTGTCAGTAGTGATGTAATGATGGGTCAGTGATATCTATATAGAGGTCATTGTACAAGGAGGGGGAGGAGATAAGCTGTGACATCATCTATTGTCAGTAGTGATGTAATGATGGGTCAGTGTTATCTATATAGAGGTCAATGTACAGGGAGGGGGAGGAGATAAGCTGTGACATCATCTATTGTCAGTAGTGATATACTGATGGGTCAGTGTTATATATATAGAGGTCATTGTACAGGGAGGGGAGGAGATAAGCTGTGACATCATCTATTGTCAGTAGTGATGTAATGATAGGTCAGTGTTATCTATATAGAGGTCATTGTGCAGGGAGGGGGAGGAGATAAGCTGTGACATCATCTATTGTCAGTAGTGATGTAATGATGGGTCAGTGTTATCTATATAGAGGTCAATGTACACGGAGGGGGAGGAGATAAGCTGTGACATCACCTATTGTCATTAGTGATGTAATGATGGGTCAGTGTTATCTATATAGAGGTCATTGTACAAGGAGGGGGAGGAGATAAGCTGTGACATCATCTATTGTCAGTAGTGATGTAATGATGGGTCAGTGTTATCTATATAGAGGTCATTGTACAGGGAGGGGGAGGAGATAAGCTGTGACATCATCTATTGTCAGTAGTGATGTAATGATGGGTCAGTGTTATATATATAGAGGTCATTGTACAGGGAGGGGGAGGAGATAAGCTGTGACATCATCTATTGTCAGTAGTGATGTAATGATGGGTCAGTGTTATCTATATAGAGGTCATTGTACAGGGAGGGGGGAGGAGATAAGCTGTGACATCACGTATTGTCAGTAGTGATGTAATGATGGGTCAGTGTTATCTATATAGAGGTCATTGTACAGGGGGGGGAGGAGATAAGCTGTGACATCATCTATTGTCAGTAGTGATATAATGATGGGTCAGTGATATCTATATAGAGGTCATTGTACAGGGAGGGGAGGAGATAAGCTGTGACGTCATCTATTGTCAGTAGTGATGTAATGATGGGTCAGTGTTATCTATATAGAGGTCATTGTGCAGGGGGAGGAGATAAGCTGTGACATCATCTCTTGTCAGTAGTGATGTAATGATGGGTCAGTGATATCTATATAGAGGTCATTGTACAGGGAAGGGGAGGAGATAAGCTGTGACATCATCTATTGTCAGTAGTGATGTAATGATGGGTCAGTGTTATCTATATAGAGGCCATTGTACAGGGAGGGGGAGGAGATAAGCTGTGACATCATCTATTGTCAGTAGTGATGTAATAATGGGTCAGTGTTATATATATAGAGGTCATTGTACAGGGAGGGGGAGGGGCTAAGCTGTGACATCATCTATTGTCAGTAGTGATGTAATAATGGGTCAGTGTTATATATATAGAGGTCATTGTACAGGGAGGGGGAGGAGAGAAGCTGTGACATCTATTGTCAGTAGTGATGTAATGATGGGTCAGTGTTATCTATATAGAGGTCATTGTACAGGGAGGAGGAGGAGATAAGCTGTGACATCATCTATTGTCAGTAGTGATGTAATCATGGGTCAGTGATATCTATATAGAGGTCATTGTACAGGGAGGGGAGGAGTTAAGCTGTGACATCATCTATTGTCAGTAGTGATGTAATGATGGGTCAGTGTTATCTATATAGAGGTCATTGTACAGGGAGGGGGAGGAGATAAGCTGTGACATCATCTATTGTCAGTAGTGATGTAGTGATGGGTCAGTGTTATCTATATAGAGGTCATTGTACAGGGAGGGGGAGGAGATAAGCTGTGACATCATCTATTGTCAGTAGTGAAGTAATGATGGGTCAGTGTTCTCTATATAGAGGTCATTGTACAGGGAGGGGGAGGAGATAAGCTGTGACATCATCTATTGTCAGTAGTGATGTAATGATGGGTCAGTGTTATCTATATAGAGGACATTGTACAGGGAGGAGGAGGAGATAAGCTGTGACATCATCTATTGTCAGTAGTGATGTAATGATGGGTCAGTGTTATCTATATAGAGGTCATTGTACAGGGAGGGGGAGGAGATAAGCTGTGACATCATCTATTGTCAGTAGTGATATAATGATGGGTCAGTGATATCTATATAGAGGTCATTGTACAGGGAGGGGAGGAGATAAGCTGTGACGTCATCTATTGTCAGTAGTGATGTAATGATGGGTCAGTGTTATCTATATAGAGGTCATTGTGCAGGGGGAGGAGATAAGCTGTGACATCATCTCTTGTCAGTAGTGATGTAATGATGGGTCAGTGATATCTATATAGAGGTCATTGTACAGGGAAGGGGAGGAGATAAGCTGTGACATCATCTATTGTCAGTAGTGATGTAATGATGGGTCAGTGTTATCTATATAGAGGCCATTGTACAGGGAGGGGGAGGAGATAAGCTGTGACATCATCTATTGTCAGTAGTGATGTAATAATGGGTCAGTGTTATATATATATAGAGGTCATTGTACAGGGAGGGGGAGGGGCTAAGCTGTGACATCATCTATTGTCAGTAGTGATGTAATAATGGGTCAGTGTTATATATATAGAGGTCATTGTACAGGGAGGGGGAGGAGAGAAGCTGTGACATCTATTGTCAGTAGTGATGTAATGATGGGTCAGTGTTATCTATATAGAGGTCATTGTACAGGGAGGAGGAGGAGATAAGCTGTGACATCATCTATTATCAGTAGTGATGTAATGATGGGTCAGTGTTATCTATATAGAGGTCATTGTACAGGGAGGGGGAGGAGATAAGCTGTGACATCATCTATTGTCAGTAGTGATGTAATGATGGGTCAGTGATATCTATATAGAGGTCATTGTACAGGGAGGGGAGGAGTTAAGCTGTGACATCATCTATTGTCAGTAGTGATGTAATGATGGGTCAGTGTTATCTATATAGAGGTCATTGTACAGGGAGGGGGAGGAGATAAGCTGTGACATCATCTATTGTCAGTAGTGATGTAGTGATGGGTCAGTGTTATCTATATAGAGGTCATTGTACAGGGAGGGGGAGGAGATAAGCTGTGACATCATCTATTGTCAGTAGTGAAGTAATGATGGGTCAGTGTTCTCTATATAGAGGTCATTGTACAGGGAGGGGGAGGAGATAAGCTGTGACATCATCTATTGTCAGTAGTGATGTAATGATGGGTCAGTGTTATCTATATAGAGGACATTGTACAGGGAGGAGGAGGAGATAAGCTGTGACATCATCTATTGTCAGTAGTGATGTAATGATGGGTCAGTGTTATCTATATAGAGGTCATTATACAGGGAGGAGGAGATAAGCTGTGACATCATCTATTGTCAGTAGTGATGTAATGATGGGTCAGTGTTAACAGAAACAGAAATGTTAAATTAGGCATGTTCCCTTACATATTATTCTTTGCCCAGTAACATCTCTGCCCCTGGGACTCGTTACCTCCCCCCCCCCCCAACCATGAACACGTGAATTCTCATATATCATACTGAAAAGACGAGAAGTTCTTTCCTGAATGTAATACTGCAGGGCTCCAATGGGGGGCACACTTCTTTTAGCCTCATATGGAGATGAACTAAAGATGACAATTCCTTTAAGTTCAGAAAGAAAACCCGTCGCTGTGCCTGGCAATGCTACCATGCCTATATTACATTTCTTCTGTAGAAGTGCTTCTTCCTGTTCTTCCACATCACAATGATACAAATTGCCTAACAGCGAGGACTCCTGCAGATCTATCACTGCTCAAGACGTCTTGTCTGAAACGATGGAAATTACCCGGGCCGTATCCTGCTGTCGCTCAATTGCCGCCTGCGCAGGAGGACGCGGACCATAGAAGAGGATGTGACAGCTATAAAGACAGCGAGATCCTCGGTGCAGAACATGGCTGCACGCGGAGTTAAGCGGCGGCCCGGACATCTATCCGTGATTGATGCCGCATCGTGATGGGACCCTCATTTACATAAGTAAATACTTTTAAACAACGATTTTAGACACTTCCCCAAGAAAAGGAACACAATGTGCGCCAGTTTTCTGTCTGACTTTGCACTAGAAGGAACGTGCACACTGCTTGTACATGTATTTATAAGGTGTCTGCGCCAGTTTTGTTGATGGATTTGTAGCCAATCCAGCACATAGATGCCCCTACCAATTAGCCATAGCTATGATTGGCTCATCTCTACACTGTATAAAGCCCCTTCTTCGCAGGAAGGTGCCTGAGCAAAATGGTTTTCTATCTGAGCAATTCATGTTTTTTCTGTGTTCCTATGTTTTTTTTTGTGTACTTGATCTCGGCTTGTTCCTTGACCAGCCTATTTTACTCCTCCTTGACTGCAGATCCCTGCTTTGACTGTGGAGCTCATTTACTAAGGGTCTGTCGGGCGCATTTTCGTCGGGTTTCCCGACGATTTCTGTTTTGCGCCGAATCACCCCAGGATTTTGGCGCACGCGATCAGATTTTGGCGCACCGGTGCCGGCTTTCACGCAACACAAATCAGGGGGCGGACCATCGGACAATACGACAAATTTGGACAACGCGCAGAATTTAACAATTAGAAATGTGTCTTCTTCCCGGTACTTACAAGCACCGGGAAGAAGAAGGTGAACGCCGGTGGACCTCAGTGCAGAAGCGACGAATGCAGAAACTCGGGCTCACGACCTTAGTGAATCACGCCGGACCCGAATCCTCGTCGGACAACGCACCGCGGGATCGCAACAGGACCGGGTAAGTAAATCTGCCCCTGTGTCTTCCCTGACCTTATCTCCTTACTCTTCCCTGACTGCAGAAACCTCCATGACTTGCCTCTGACTTGGTATCACAGCATTGTACCTTGACCTCGGCTTGTTCCTTGACTACCTCTTCTTACTCATTCTTGACTTGCATATCTATCTAGTTTGACCCCTGTGAATCCCACGCTACAACCTGATTATCAACAAACTCTTCATGTCTTCCCTGACCTTGGCTTGTACTTGATGTCTCTTTTACTGGACCTCAGTTGTTCCTGGTGACCCTGTAACTGATGCTGGATACTTAGATAAAGGTTAAAGGGGTAATACCAGAGAGTTCACTTAGATAACGTGTCTGTAGAAGTCATCACAGTTACAATAGGACCACAAATCTCTGCTAATAGCAATAAAGCATAAATCGTCTGCCATTGTTGTCACTTCAGTTTCATGTTTGATATCTATTACTAAACAGAATATGGAATTTATGATTTTGTATAAATAAATAATATAAATGCACAAGATTAAAAAAAATATATATATATCCTCATCTATTATTTTTCTTGCCCCTCCAGTGGCTATGCCCTGGGATTCACTGATCAGGGAGGATTCGAAAGGGGCAAATTTATTTATCCTAATCCTACATAACCATAAAGTAACTTTCTTCATCTTATAAAGTAATAATTATATTTGATCTGAGCTCTAGGACCTCCAACAACCTTCAGAAGTTAGTATGTTTTTGTTGTGAGGTCCTGTAAGTATCCTGCTGCCTAGTCCTTGTCTCTGACTGTCTCTGTTATGGGGGTCCTGTCAGTATCCTGCTGCCTAGCCCTTGTCTCTGACTGTCTCTGTTATGGGGGTCCTGTCAGTATACTGCTGCCTAGCCCATGTCTCTTGCTGTCTCTGTTATGGGGTCCTGTCAGTATCCTGCTGCCTAGCCCTTGTCTCTGACTGTCTCTGTTATGGGGGTCCTGTCAGTATCCTGCTGCCTAGCCCTTGTCTCTGACTGTCTCTGTTATGGGGTCCTGTCAGTATCCTGCTGCCTAGCCCTTGTCTCTGACTGTCTCTGTTATGGGGTCCTGTCAGTATCCTGCTGCCTAGCCCTTGTCTCTGACTGTCTCTGTTATGGGGGTCCTGTCAGTATCCTGCTGCCTAGCCCTTGTCTCTGACTGTCTCTGTTATGGGGTCCTGTCAGTATCCTGCTGCCTAGCCTTTGTCTCTGACTGTCTCTGTTATGGGGTCCTGTCAGTATCCTGCTGCCTAGCCCTTGTCTCTGACTGTCTCTGTTATGGGGGTCCTGTCAGTATCCTGCTGCCTAGCCCTTGTCTCTGACTGTCTCTGTTATGGGGTCCTGTCAGTATCCTGCTGCCTAGCCCTTGTCTCTGACTGTCTCTGTTATGGGGGTCCTGTCAGTATCCTGCTGTCTAGCCCTTGTCTCTGACTGTCTCTGTTATGGGGGTCCTGTCAGTATCCTGCTGCCTAGCCCTTGTCTCTGACTGTCTCTGTTATGGGGGTCCTGTCAGTATCCTGCTGCCGAGCCCTTGTCTCTGACTGTCTCTGTTATGGGGTCCTGTCAGTATCCTGCTGCCTAGCCCTTGTCTCTGACTGTCTCTGTTATGGTGTCCTGTCAGTATCCTGCTGCCTAGCCCTTGTTTCTGACTGTCTCTGTTATGGTGTCCTGTCAGTATCCTGCTGCCTAGCCCTTGTCTCTGACTGTCTCTGTTATGGGGTCCTGTAAGTTGTGATCGTTACAGGAAGCAATGAACATATAAATCAGGATGCTCTTGTATAAATATGTGCCCCCCCTCCCTCCCTTTAATCACCCTATTAAACATTAATATGCCTGGGAGCGGGACACAAATTCCGCCTCCTCCTACACAGTAACAAACTGTTTATCCTTCCATAATGTTACCCCACGGACCCTCCTGGCTTGTGCAGCGCCGGTAATTGGGAGCCGCGTCCCTTCCCGCAGCCAGAACACAGGCACCAGGGGAACGGGGACATTTCCACCTCCGTACACCTGCCACATGTAATACCTCCATTCCATGGGGGATACAGGAATAGATGATGTCCTATTATATGTGACATACGGCTGGGAGAAGTTCCCATCATATCTGATCCATATGATTTAAAGGGCTGGTGAAACATCCTTTTCTTAGGTTTTTTTTTAACTTTTTGAATCCCCATCTCACTCCCCAGTTTCTAAATTTGCATCAACACTTTGCTTGTCAATTTAATAACGTAAGAATTTTCTCTTCTTTTCTGGATCTAGAGACAAAGTTCTGGAGCTGCAAGTGTAAAGGACAAGAAATCAGGGGAAAACGGTAAGATGCGTCCACTTCTTTTCTCGATAAAAATTCTCAATGGACGTCTACCACCAGGATGAAGGATTGTAAACCAAGTACATTGACATACTGGTGTGCGCCCCCTCTGGCAGGATACACTCTCACTTTAGCTTCTTATGCCCTAGTTTTTACAAAAATATGGTTCAAACATTATTCAAATGAGCCTGAGGGGCTCCGGGCTCCATCATTTGAATACATTAGAAGTCAAAAGAAGAGTGGATCCTACCAAGGGGGCACACACCAGTATGTCAGTGCGCTTGGTTTACAATCCTTCATCCTGGTGGTAGATTTCCTTTAAAAGGGTAAAAATCAGTTGTCCCCATAACATGGTGTTGCCTCATGAGAACCCTTCTTTCTGGAGGCCGGTATAAGCCACTGCATGCACATGCAGTTGCGCATGCACGGCCAGTTTTCTATTCATTGCGGCTGCGAGGGGTAATGGAGGACCCTGTTCTCAAAGTCGAGGTGAGACTCACACCAATCTAGAGCCCAGGGGACTCGCACTGATCTAGAGCACAGGGGTCCTCCACCATACCTTTTCCGTGGCTCTTTCCACCCACCTCTATGAGACTTCATGGAATAGACAACCCATAGACGTCAATAGAAAAGTTGCACATGCGCAACCAGCACAAGAATATCGCTGGAGAACCTCTGTGCTCAAAATAGATGTGGGTCTCACCTCTAGACCTTGAGAACGGGGTCCTCCAACTCCTGTATTGTAGCCTCAGTGAATGTAATGGTCACCGCGCATGCGTTCACTGCTATGGTCATGAGGAGACTTGCGTATTCAGTCCGATAGTGGTGAAAAGGGAGAGCGCTACCATTGGTGTCCAACAAAAAGAAGAGAGGGAGGTCCTGTGTGTCCCCGCTTTTGATATAATGACTGTGGAATTTTGTGCATGCGCTCGGCCTCTTCATTTTATCCAGATTTGTTGGAGAAATCCATGTACGAGTCTCATAGACCGGTGACCTGCATGTGTGTCGGCTGCTTCCTTTAAATGGGGAACATGGATGCTAATACTTGTGATTATTGGGGGTCCCGGTGGTCAGACCCTCAGAGGAGGAAGGGGCTGAATATTCTTTTTTTTTTTTTTTGCAACAGTCACCTAAAGGGATCCGTCAGCAGTTTTGAATAAGATGTTTAGTTGTTGTGCCTGGAGAGATGTGTAATCAGACCTTTGTGTATGTATATGTAGCAGCAGAACTGTGATATATGGATTAATATTCAAGGATTATAGCGTCTGGGGGCATGTCTTCACACTGCTGTGCTCTGTGCTCTCTGCAGACAGAGTGGGGCACATTTACTAAGGGTCCGAATCGGGTTTTGCCGCCGGGTTTCCCAAATTTTTCCGATTTGTGCCGAATTGCCCCGGAATTTTGGTGCACGCGATTGGATTGTGGCGCATTGGCGCCGGCATGCATGCGACGGAAATATGGGGGTGTGGCCTTTGGAAAACCCGACCGATTCTGAAAAACCGTGGTATTTTTTAAAAAAAATGTGTCGCTTGACACGCGCTGCTAACAACATACACAAAGGGATGATTACACATCTCTCCAGGGACAATGCCTTGCACTGGTTGCAGAGAGCTAAGAGCTCAGCAGTGTGAGGACATGCCCTCTTTGCAGTAGGAGAATCCATGCAATGGATGAATCCATATTTCACAGTCCTGCTGCTACTAACAACATACATATATGGATGATTAGACCTCTCTACACTGACTGCAGAGTATTCCATACTCCGCATGGAGGTCATAGAGGACACAGACTCTGGTAAAGGTGCAGCCCTTTAAGACCTCTATAATTGCTGAATCAGACAAGCTGCCAGCAGTGGGATCACGCAGAGCAATGACCTGGCGCAGCGCCCGGGCTCGCTGTCGCAGGAATCAATGCAAGACAAAGCTGCTGCTTGAGTAAGTAATCTCGCAGAGACGATGGTTAAATAATTATGAATTTGGCAGAGCTGGAGGAGCTGCTGCGGGAGCTGCGCCACCGTGGGGGGAGAGCGGCAGCGTGCGGCGCAGGATTAATATTCCCCCCATGGTTCTTTACAACCTGCGCTTTTCCTCGAGATGAAAAGTTTTATTATCCCATTATGTAAACCTGAAAGCTAATATTTATACCGATCCCGGCGTCCGCGCACCGCGGCGCTGAATGTGGGCGCATTGTGCACCGCGCAACTGAATTATGTGCAGCCCCGAAAAGATTTATTATCTGACTGTCACTTCTCAGCCGCGGACGCAGCCGGGAGAAGGGTTTTGTCTACGGCTTTGATTTCATTATAGATCCTCCAAGAGCCGAGAAATGACATTCCCCTTTTATATAACAGCCAAATGTATGAAATAAGGAACCGCGCCATTTATGTCTGAAGGTTGTGTATGGCAGCAGATATACCAGCGTCATACAGTGTGTATATAGCAGGACCATGCAGTGTATATACAGCAGGACCATACAGTGTATATACAGCAGGACCATGCAGTGTATATACAGCAGGACCATACAGTGTATATATAGCAGGACCATGCAGTGCAGGAGCCCAAGAAGGACCAGCAACCACCAGGACTGTCTCTTACAAGTGTCTCAGCTTGGGGATGGGGCTCCCAGCAGTGCAGAGCTTGCTCAGGAATGGCGGCAGGCAGGTGTGAGGCATCTGCACGCACTGTGACACTGCGGAGACTCCCGGAGCAAGGCCTGGTGTCAAGGAGGGCAGCAAAGAAGCCACTTCTCTCCAGAAAAAACATCAGGGACAGACTGATATTCTGCAGGAGGTACAGGGAGTGGACTTCTGAGGACTGGGGGAAAGTCATTTTCCCCTTTCCGATTGTTTGGAACATCTGGAAAACAGCTTGTTGGGAGAAGACAAGGTGAGCGATGCCCCCAGTCTTGTCTCCTGCCACCTGTAAAGCATCCTGCAACCATTTGCAACATCCCCCACCGGGGCCTAGACTTTTCTTGGGGCCTGGAGGCAGCCGGGGCCCGGAATACCGGAGTGGCTGGCGGTTGCGGCCTAGGCATGCTAGTGTCACGGTGCTTGGTTTGGGGACCGGAGGGCTGTCCTACAGCCTGGCAGGTCTCCAGCAGGTGGTGTGTGCAAGAAATTAGATGAGGGTGAGGCTGATGTACTGGTTCTCCCTGGGGCAACCACTTAGTGTCTGTAGTATGAGTCCCTGGATGATAAATGGGGAGCCCTTGATGGTGATACAGCCATAGCAGGGACCAGACGGAGGCAACATTGTGCAAAAATAACTTACAGTTCTTTATTCGAACAACAGTAGGCAACGGCCTAAACGATTCCATACAAATGGCCGGATTACTGGGAAGGATCCGGAGTACTGGAAGTGCTCATGGAGAGTGAACCACAGGAGTTTGGTCATCAGCCTGGATGCAGGCTGGGATGGAGCTGTGTCCAATGCTGGAAGCTTCAGCTTTGTCCTGGGTCTTCTGTGTATCTGCGCTAGTGGTGCACTGACACTCTGTAAGCTCTATAGTGAGAGCTGAGGCCTAGGGGGCCTGTAGTAAGAGCATGTGCTCTGAGGTCTCTCTGGTAAGAGAGCTTGATGGAAAGAGAAGGGAGTGTCATTTCCTGTCCAGGGGTTTTGTTACTCCCTCTGGTCAGGTGGTGGCTCACTCTCCAATCACACTCCAGTTTACAATGACGCACGTGATTGGACATTAACAGTATACAATAATATTAACCCTTGCCTATCTAGGCAGAATCTACGGCTGCATAATTTCCTCTAGATGTACTGAATGGTACAAGGGGCTTTTTCGCAACCACTCCTCTGCCCATGCATTGGCAGGGGTGTTGCACATTCATGTGTGGGGTGGCTTCTCAGCCTCTCACATTTTTGCCTAAAAACACCTCCATGAATAAAGAATGGGACCAGAATGTCCTCCAAGAGCAACTTCTCCCAACCCTCCAGGAGCAGATGGTGATCAGCAATGGCTTCTCCAGCATGATGGAGCACCTTGTCATAAAGCAAAGGGGAGAACTAAATGGCTCAGGGAACAGAACATAGAGATTTTGGGTCCTTGGCCTGGAAACTCCCCAGATCTTAATCCCATTGAGAACTTGTGGTCAATCATCAAGAGACGGGTGGACAAACAAAAACCAACAAATTGTGACAGAATGCAGCAGTGATTGTGCAGGAATGGACGGCTATCAGTCAGGATTTTCGTGCAGGAGGTGATTGAGAGCTGCCAGGGAGAATTGCAGAGGTCCTGAAGAAGAAGGGTCAACACTACAAATACTGACTCGCTGCAGTAACTCCTCCTACCTGACAATAAAAGCTTTTATACTCATAATATGATTGCACTTGTATCTCTGTATGTGATAAAAGCAGAGGGCAACACATCATGTGACAATATAATATTTGTGTCATTCTCAAAACTTATGGCCATGACTGTACAGTCCACATATAGCAGAGCTGTTTGGTGTCTAAATGACAGGATCCTGCAGTGAGAATACAACAGGAGGGGCACATAGGGAATATATACCTACAGAGTGTATATAATAGTGCCATACAATGCATACAGCACAGAGAGCAGAGGAATTGGGGCTGTGGAGAGGCTTAATGCAGAGAGCTAAGAGCACAGCAGTGTGAGGACAGGCCCTGTTTCTCCCAGTCCTGCACATAGGGACTCCCATGGAATGTCCTCACATAGTGGTTACCCATGCGGCTAGTGGTTGCCAGGTAGAATACAGTGGCGGAGGAGGGGGCCGGCTGCGGATAGTTACTGCAGTTACTGTAGTGAAGTGTGGATTGGAAGCAAATTAGGATTCATCTATCTGCGGTGAATGTTTGCAGAAATCTTATCCGCGCACTCGCTTTAATGTGTGGCAGAGCCCGGCAGACGGCTGCGGAGCCCCACAGGTTATTGATTCTTCCGTCTCTCAGACACAGAACATTGCGGAGCAGCCGGAGCGCAGGTAAATGAGGAGCGGACCCCAGGAACCGCCGGCTACAGTCTGTACAAGAGCCGAGTGATTGGTTTTATAATTCCTTCTATTTAACTCCAGATCTCACCCTGTAATATTCACATCACAGGAGGTTAACACTGCACAAGGTTACACTTACCTCTTCCCGTGGGTAGAAGGAACGCACAACCTCACAGTGTTCAGAGACATCTTCCCCTCCATGTGTTATTATAATGAAGAGAATATTATACACACTTTTTTAATACATTCTGTATCATACTCTAGAGCTGCACTCACAATTCTGCTGCTGGTGCAGTCACTGTGTACATACATGACATTACTTATCCTGTACTGATCCTGAGTTACATCCTGTAGATCTTTTATTTTATATAAAAGTAAAAAAACATAACAATACAAACAAAACCTAATATACAATATATACAATATCTTACTTGCTGGTCCAGCCCCATTCATACCTAGCAAAAACAATAACTTACAATACACCGAAAAGATTAAACACCAAATACCACAACCCCCACCCAACCGATTATCACAACCTAAACCAAACCAATAAACAAAGACAAGCCACACCCACAAATAAACATAAATGACTATAAATATACATAAACCCACCCCACACCCTCTAATAACAAACCACCCCACACCCATTTTTTTTTTTTTTTTTTTAAATATATAATAACAAATACACACAACACTACACTAAACTAAATCCCTCGCCCGCACCCTCCCCTTCCCCCCAGACACTGGTCTAACGTCCAAAGTTTGCGTTAAGTAGTCCAGACCAGTGCCCAGGGTCAGTTCATAAGTCCCACCACCATCACCCCCCTCCCAACCTAACACTATGTCCCAAACCCCACTATATACAATATATACACTAATTACAACATAACAAAGAAAACAGAATACAAATTAAACCTGAACAACATTAATCAAAACCACATAAAGCCCAGGTTCGGCGCCTGCAAGCCCCTACATCACTACATGCCCAGATACAAAACAAAAATCTACAGTGCAGCATCAGCCCAACACCAGGAGAGGAGATGACAGACTAAGGGACACTAAAGGAGAACCCCCTCCAAAGGAGAGAGGCCCTCCCCGTGCCCAGCCTCTCATACTCCAGAGAGCGCACCTTCACCAGGTCACCCAGAATGTTCCTAACCACCTCATCCACCGGGAGGATTTTACGCTGCGTCGATACTAAACACCGTGCGTTCCACGTGTGGTACCTGACCACTAGACTAACTAGGAATAACGTGCAGCGGTCCCGGCCACCCAGGCCTCTGAATGCTCCATAGGCCCACTCCGCATAGGAGAGACCGGCCAACCCGGGCCAATGGATGGAAGCGCCCACCCGGTTGTACACCTCTGTGTTAAAGGGGCACTGAAGCAGGAAGTGGTCCATGCTCTCCAGCAGGCCACCGCACTCCTCCCGGGGACAACCCCTTTCCTCAGAGCTCCTACACTTCAGATTGTCCCTCACACACAGCTTTCCATGGAAGCAGCGCCAAGTCACGTCCCAAAACTTCAAGGGGATCCTGATGGAATTCAATAAACTCAAACCCACCCCAAGATCCCGACTTGGGCAATCCCTGAGGGCCAGAGGCTTCTGGAAATGGGTCAACAGAACCCTCTTGTCAAGGACTTTCCTCGACATGGTCCTGATCTCCCACATTCCCAGACCCCACCGGCGAATCACCTTCAGAACCGGGGTAGCGTAAGCCGGAAGATGCCCATGTGGTGTACGGAGATCCTTCACTCGCCCTCCTGTCTCCCATTCCTGGAAGAAAGGCCGAAACCATCCCCTGCAGGAGTATACCCACGGAGGAGCCCTCTCTTTCCAGAGGTTTGCTACATTGATCTTAAGAAAGGTATTCACTAGGAATACCACAGGGTTGACCATACACAACCCTCCTTGTCTCCTCGTGCGGTAAGTAACCTCCCTCTTGATAAGGTTCAGCCTATTCCCCCATAACAGCTGGAAGAACAGACTGTAAACCCGAGTCCAGAGGGGTTCTGGCAACATGCACACACTGCCCAGATAAATCAGTAATGGGAGCAGGTAAGTTTTAATCAGGTTAACCCTTTCTCTGAGGGTCAAAGACCAACCCTTCCACTGGTCCACCCTCTGAGCGGCGATCTTAAGCCTGCCGTCCCAGTTTTGCATGGGGTAATCCCCCTGGCCAAATTCGATGCCTAGAACTTTGGCAGAGTCCTGGGGCCCTGGAAGAGTGTCCGGGAGATCAAAGCCTGGATCCCCCTCTCCCAGCCAGAGACTCTCACACTTATCCCGGTTGATCTTGGACCCAGAAACCTCTGAGTAGCGGTCAACCTCTGACATCACCCACTGCGCCTCCCCTCCCGAGGACACGAAAACGGTGACATCATCAGCATACGCTACCACCCTTAGAGTGGCTTCCGGTGCTGCCCGATCCATCCCGACTCCCACCAACGGCCCACGATCAACCCTCCTAAGGAATGGGTCAATCGCGAACACGTATAAAAGTGGGCTCAGAGGACAACCCTGGCGAACACCAGACCCGACCTCAAAAGAGCGGCCAATCCAACCGTTCACAAGCGGGAAACTCTCTGCCCCTGCGTACAAAACTTTCAGCCAATTGACAAACCCACACGGCAGGCCAATTGCCTGCCAGAAGGACAGACCAGAGGTACTCGTGGTTAACCCGATCAAACGCTTTTGCCTGATCCAAGGACAGCAAGTACCCCTTCCAGTTACCAGCCCTGCCCTGCTCCACTGCCTCCCGGACACAAAGCACAGCACTAAATGTACTGCGGCCTGGAACAGAGCAGTGCTGGGTCCCCGAAAGGAGCCGGGGCGCAAACTGCACCAGCCGATTAAACAGCACCTTTGCCAAAACCTTTCTGTCCGCACTGAGAAGCGCTATGGGACGCCAGTTCTCAATACGAGATCGGTCCTTACCCTTTGACAGGATGATCAGGGCTGACCTCCTCATTGACTTCGGCAGAACGCCCGAGGAAAGACACTCATTGAATACCTCAGTCAAGAGGGGAACCAAGGCGTCCTTAAAGGTCTTATAAAACTCAGATGTTAAGCCATCCGGGCCTGGCGATTTCTTGAGGGCGAGCCCTTCAATCGCCCGGCTGACTTCCTCTTCCCTGATCATCTCTGTCAAAACATCAAGAGAGGGGTCTACTCCTGGCTCAGGGACAGTTTCAGCCAGGAAAGCCGGCATCACATCCCGATCTAGATCCTTCCTGCCCAAGAGGTGCGAGTAGAAGGATCTGACGACCTCCAGAATCCCTGATCTGGACCTTTTCAGGGATCCCGTACTGTCAACCAGTCCTGTGACAACTTTACCATTCACTGACATCTTGCAGTTTCTGTAAGGGTCGGGCGAGCGGTATTTCCCGTAATCCCTCTCAAAAACCAAAGATGCGTGTCTATCGTACTGACACCTCTTCAGCAAGGATTTCACTCTGGAGATGTCCTCACGACTACCTCCAGTCGAGACGAGATGCTCGAGTTTCCTCCTCAGGCCCTGATACAGGCGGTACCTGTCCAGGCTCCTGAGGCTCGAGAGCTGGCGGAAGAATCTCGCCACCCTTTTCTTGAGCATCTCCCACCACTCTGACTTACTGCTACAAAGGCCCAGCAATGGTACCTGGCTCTGAAGAAAGTCCTCAAAGGATTGTCTGATCTCCGCTTCCTCCAGGAGAGACGAATTGAGCTTCCAGTAGCCTCTTCCCATCCGGGGGGTCTCTGTAACATTCAGAGAAAACAAAATTAGACAGTGGTCGGAGAACTCCACCTCAACAACGGACACTGCTGAAGAGATGGCTTCCTCCTTTAAATAAAACCTGTCTATTCTAGACCTACAGCTACCCCTATAATAGGTGAACCCCGCGTGGCCTGGGGTGTGCCGGATGTGGACATCCACCAGGCGAGCCTCACTGGCTATGCTATTAAGAGCGACGCTATCATAAGTCAGCTTGTCTCTGGAACCTCCCCTATCCTGGGACCTCGTGACAGCATTGAAGTCCCCTCCAAAGACCACCTGCCGACTTGTAAAAAGGTAGGGCTTGATCCTCATAAAGAGACACTTCCTGTCCCACTTGGACTGGGGACCATAGATGTTAATTAGGCGAAGTTCTTGTCCCTTCATGAGGACATCCAGGATCAGGCACCTCCCCATTTCTAACTCAATAACTCGTCGGCATTCTACCGGTGCGGTAAAAAGGACCGCCACTCCGCTATACGGCTCGGCCGCAAGAGACCAATAGGAAGGCCCGTTTCTCCATTCCCTCTTAGCTTTAAACACGGCCGCCAAATCTGGCAGCCTGGTCTCCTGCAAAAATAAAATGTCGGCTTCAACGCGGCCGAGAAAATCAAAGGCCGCAAATCTAGCCGCATCAGACTTAATGCTGGCGACATTAATGGACGCCAGCGTCAACGGAGTGGGTGCCGCCATCATGAGTGATTGAGTTGGACGGCTTTCTTTTTACCCATCTTACCACCACCCTCGGGAAATGAACACCCCCTTTTTAGACATATTGTGGTGTCCATCTCCCGCACCTCTGATGCTTCAGGGGCAGATCCAGGACCTGCCCCCTCATCCTCGTCTCCAGACTCTGGGCCAGTCTCCCCTCCTGAGGACCCTGACTCCCCAGGGGGAGACTCGGCACCCCCTGCAGGCTCCGCCACCTCTGGCCCTTCACCCTCAGCCCCTCCATCGGCAGGAGAGGCTCCATCCAGGGCCAGGAATCGATTTGAAAGTTCGACCAGCGGGGGGTTGGTTGCACCTTCCTTGGGTACCTTAGTCAGGGAGGGAGAAGATCTTACACCTCCCTTCTTTTTACCCTTTTTCTTCTTTTTGGCGCCACGCTTACGCTTTTCCTCTAGCCACGCCCTATTATCCTCGTCCATACTCTCATAATGGGAGGAGTCTGAGGACTTGGCACCTTCCTCTCTCTCGATCCTCCTGACCTCCTCATCCAGCACATCATCCCCTGGGGCCTCAGCGACAGGTGAGGTCTCCAGGAGAGCGCCAGAGGTTGTCCCAGCAGCCCGAGACTCCCCCCGCTCTCTCTCCTGTTGACGCTTCTCTAGACGCCTTAGCTGGGCAGGCGTCTTTTTCCTGTCTTTCTTCCCTGGCCCCTCCATTCCTCCGCCTCTGCTAGTCCCCTCCCCAGCAGATTCAGCCTCATGGCTTTCATCCGCTGAGGTTGAGCCCGCATTAGCGAAGGAAAGAGGACAACGACTGTACGGGTGACCGAGATCACCACACAGGTTACACCTAATCTGCCCTGTACAGGATGCAGCGAGATGGCCGACACCCCCACACAACGCACACTTCTGCACGGTGCAGTTTGCGCTGAAATGTGTGGGGTCACCGCACCTGTGACACAGCTTAGGCTGCCCCCGGTAGAAGATCAGGATCCGATCCCTCCCTAGGAAGGCTGATGAAGGGATGTGGGCGACTGAGTTACCTGAACGCCTCAACTTCACCATGAAGGTCCAGGCCCCTGACCAGATACCATACTCGTCACGATTTTTTTCTGGTAATCCTAGCACCTCTCCATAACGATTCATCCAGGTCATGATGTCAAAGCAAGATAGTGATTCGTTACGGGTAAGAACGGTCACTTTCTTGAGTTCGCTCTGGCGGGACACTGCTTGCACAGCAAAGTCCCGCCACTCGGGCTCGTTGTATCTCAGCTCATAGTTGGACCAGAAGAGCTCAAGCCCCTCCGGCCGAACAAAGCTGATATCAAACTCAGATGTACCATAGGGATGGATCAAGGCAAAGATGTCAGCCGCCTTGAAGTCCATCTTCAGCAGCAGCTCAACTACCCGTGCCCGAGGGGGACACACATCACTGCCACGCCACCGAAGACGGACCACATTCCTACGGTTAGCACCCGGCCCGGTTGTCGGGAGCGACCATGATGTCTCCCTGCCTCTTTGCTCTCGGAAGGCAGACAGGCCGTGCCTCTCTATCCAAAACGACAAATCAACCTCCTGCCCCGCTACATTGATCGTCCTTTCACCCTTCTGTAAGGCCTGCAGGAGGCGCCGTTGCAAAAAGCCGTCCCCAGAGCCCAGAGACGAGGATGATGGAACCCTACGTCCCCCAGCAGCGACACTGGCATAGCTCTTAATAGGGGCCGCCACTGGGGGAGCAACCGGACCAACCCCTGCACCCACCACATTAACACTACCCACCTCAGCCGCGCCACCCACACCACCAGTCACTCCATCACTCACACCCAAAGCTGGAAAAGATTCAGCACCACTCACACCATTCACATTATCCACCACAACATTACTGACACCATTCACACTGGCTGGACCAGCAACAACATCAGGGGACATGACCACCTCCGCATCTTCAGGCACAAGGGACGGGGGTCCCCCCACAGCGCATCGCCCAGAGGGGACCCCAACTTGTGTCACACTTGTGCCCTCCGCATCATCGGTAGCAGATGTTATTTTACTTTTCTTAGAGGAAGGTAGGAGTCGCCGCTGATCTTTGGCCGGTGTGAGGCGCCGCTGATCCCCACCTTCCTCAGCACTTCTCTGCAGATTATCTCCAACTCCTACGCAAAACAGGACTTTAGGTTTGGGAGGTTCGGAGCCCTCAGCCTCAGCAACCCCTCCACGCTGCCGCCGCCCCATAACCAAGTGATCAGCGGCAACAGCATGAAGAGGCGCCGAGGCACCGGAAGCTGCCACCAGTGCTGGGCTATCCCCCCCTCCCACTGGGGGACGCACCACAGCACTGGATTTCGATGGTATCGCCACTGCCGAGCCGCCCTTACTGTCCGGCCTTGCGGCCGATGTCTCCCCTGCTCCCCCACTGTTACCACAAACAGAGACGGAGCCCATCGCCACATCAGATGTCACACCTGTAATCTCCCCGCTCCCTGGCACTGAGTCCACTGCAGGACCCGTGCTGGGCTGGGTAACGGGGCTCGCACAGTGAGCTGACCCTGCGGCCGACTCGGGTTTTACGGGGAGGGGGCTGTAAACTAGACTCACCACTTCCACGGATTTGGTCTTCTTCTTTCGTGGTTTGCTGCCCCCCGGTGCATCCTCCGGCAGATCGTCTCCAAAAGTAAAGTCCTGGAGGTGCACAGGGGACTCGAGCCGTCGGATCTCCTCCATCAGCGCCCCTCCCTGGTGGCTGTCACTATCCTCACCCGGGCCGGCAGAACCGCAGCCAGATGACAAGGCCGCTTGTCCTGCAGGGGGCCCACTGTACCGGACTTTCCTCCTCCGTCTGACTCTCTGGCTGAAGCCCCATCAGCCGCCTCTGCTTCTCCTCCTCCATCTCCCGGAACCTCTCATCATTAAGGATCTTTTCCTTGAATGGACCGCTCCTCTCTAGCAGGTAAGCCTTCCTCTCCTCCAAGGCCTGGATGTCAGTCTGGAGCCTGGAAATCTCTGCCATAATCTGCTCCTTCTTCCTCTTTGGGGCAGAGCTTGCCCTGGCATGGGCGCACCTGAGCTCCTCCCGCAGTCTCCTCACCGTCTTGCTGGCTTCTTCGTACTCAGAGAGGTGGCCCAGAGCCCGGGAGGCATAGCTGGAAATAGACTCCCGGGTCCTCAGCATTCCCCAGCCCTCTTCACTGAGGTCAGCCTCACCTCCCTGAGCACTCAGCTTTCCCGCAGTATCCAGCTTTTCCTTGGTACCCAGCTTTCCCGAGGTGTCCAGCTTTCCTGGGGTTTTGGCGCTTTTTGAAGCCTTAGCTGGCCTGGGGGTACTTGGAGCAGCATTGCTGCTGTTCCTCGCAGATCTTCTTACCCCCAAGGCTTCCGCAGCGCTGGCCGGTTCCTGGCTACCCCTGCCTCCCGCCGGCCTAGACCGGGAAGCAGGAGCCTGGGACTTGCTGCCCTGGCTCATGCCTGGAAACCCACTCCCTCCCTGGGAGAGGAGAGAGCAGGCCCCAGGTGGAGGTGGTTTTCCCTGGAGCTCAGGAGCAGCGGCAGCACACAGCCTCTCACAGCAACAGAGAGTTAACGAGCTGACTAGCAACACCAGAGATGCACTCACTATCTGCTGCTGGTGCAGTCACTGTATACATACATGACATTACTTATCCTGTACTGATCCTGAGTTACATCCTGTATTATACCCCAGAGCTGCACTCACTATTCTGCTGCTGGTGCAGTCACTGTATACATACATGACATTACTTATCCTGTACTGATCCTGAGTTACATCCTGTATTATACTCCAGAGCTGCACTCACTATTCTGCTGCTGGTGCAGTCACTGTGTACATACATGACATTACTTATCCTGTACTGATCCTGAGTTACATCCTGTATTATACTCCAGAGCTGCACTCACTATTCTGCTGCTGGTGCAGTCACTGTGTACATACATGACATTACTTATCCTGTACTGATCCTGAGTTACATCCTGTATTATACCCCAGAGCTGCACTCACTATTCTGCTGCTGGTGCTGTCACTGTGTACATACATGACATTACTTATCCTGTACTGATCCTGAGTTACATCTTGTATTATACCCCAGAGCTGCACTCACTTTTCTTCTGCTGGGGCAGTCACTGTGTACATACATGACATTACTTATCCTGTACTGATCCTGAGTTACATCCTGTATTATACTCCAGAGCTGCACTCACTATTCTGCTGCTGGTGCAGTCACTGTGTACATACATGACATTACTTATCCTGTACTGATCCTGAGTTACATCCTGTATTATACTCCAGAGCTGCACTCACTATTCTGCTGCTGGTGCAGTCACTGTGTACATACATGACATTACTTATCCTGTACTGATCCTGAGTTACATCCTGTAGATCTTTTATTTTATATAAAAGTAAAAAACATAACACAAACAAAACATAATATACACTATATACAATATCTTACCTGCTGGTCCAGCCCCATTCATACCTAGCAAAAATAATAACTTACAATACACCAAAATGAATAAACACCAATTACCACAACCCCCACCCAACCGATTATTACATCCTAAACCAAACCAATAACAAACACAAGCCACACCCACAAATAAACATAAATGACCATAAATATACATAAACCCACCCCACACCCTCTAATAACAAACCACCCCACACAGATCACATCCCACACCCGTTTTTTTTTTTTTTTTTTTTTTTTTTCAATATATAATAACAAATACACACAACACTACACTAAACTAAATCCCTCGCCCGCAGCCTCCCCTTCCCCCCAGACACTGGTCTAACGTCCAAAGTTTGCGTTAAGTAGTCCAGACCAGTGTCCAGGGTCAGTTCATAAGTCCACCACTATCACCCCCCTCCCAACCTAACACTATGTCCCAAACCCAACTATATACAATATATACAATATATATACAGTAATTACAACATAACATAAAGAAAACAGAATACAAATAAAGTCTAAACAACATCAATCAAAACCACATAAAGCCCAGGTTCGGCGCCTGCAAGCCCTACATCACTATAACCTCAGATACAAAACAAAAATCTACAGTGCAGCATCAGCCCAACACCAGGAGAGGAGATGACAGACTAAGGGACACTAAAGGAGAACCCCCTCCAAAGGAGAGAGGCCCTCCCCGTGCCCAGCCTCTCATACTCCAGAGAGCGCACCTTCACCAGGTCACCCAGAATGTTCCTAACCACCTCATCCACCGGGAGGATTTTACGCTGCGTCGACACTAAACACCGTGCGTTCCACGTGTGGTACCTGACCACTAGACTGACTAGGAATAACGTGCAGCGGTCCCGGCCACCCAGGCCTCTGAATGCTCCATAGGCCCACTCCGCATAGGAGAGACCGGCCAACCCGGACCAATGGATGGAAGCGCCCACCCGGTTGTACACCTCTGTGTTAAAGGGGCACTGAAGCAGGAAGTGGTCCATGCTCTCCAGCAGGCCACCGCACTCCTCCCGGGGACAACCCCTTTCCTCAGAGCTCCTACACTTCAGATTGTCCCTCACACACAGCTTTCCATGGAAGCAGCGCCAAGTCACGTCCCAAAACTTCAAGGGGATCCTGATGGAATTCAATAAACTCAAACCCACCCCCAGATCCCGACTTGGGCAATCCCTGAGGGCCAGAGGCTTCTGGAAATGGGTCAACAGAACCCTCTTGTCAAGGATTTTCCTCGACATGGTCCTGATCTCCCACATTCCCAGACCCCACCGGCGAATCACCTTCAGAACCGGGGTAGCGTAAGCCGGAAGATGCCCATGCGGTGTACGGAGATCCTTCACTCGCCCTCCTGTCTCCCATTCCTGGAAGAAAGGCCTAAACCATCCCCTGCAGGAGTATACCCACGGAGGAGCCCTCTCTTTCCAGAGGTTTGCTACATTGATCTTAAGAAAGGTATTCACTAGGAACACCACAGGGTTGACCATACACAACCCTCCTTGTCTCCTCGTGCGGTAAGTAACCTCCCTCTTGATAAGGTTCAGCCTATTCCCCCATAACAGCTGGAAGAACAGACTGTACACCCGAGTCCAGAGGGGTTCTGGCAACATGCACACACTGCCCAGATAAATCAGCAGCGGGAGCAGGTAAGTTTTGATCAGATTAACCCTTTCTCTGAGGGTCAAAGACCAACCCTTCCACTGGTCCACCTTCTGAGCGGCGATCTTAAGCCTGCCGTCCCAGTTTTGCATGGGGTAATCCCCCTGGCCAAATTCGATGCCTAGAACTTTGGCAGAGTCCTGGGGCCCTGGAAGAGTGTCCGGGAGATCAAAGCCTGGACCTCCCTCTCCCAGCCAGAGACTCTCACACTTATCCCGGTTGATCTTGGACCCAGAAACCTCTGAGTAGCGGTCAACCTCTGACATCACCCATTGCGCCTCCCCTCTCGAGGACACAAAAACGGTGACATCATCAGCATACGCTACCACCCTTAGAGTGGCTTCCGGTGCTGCCCGATCCATCCCGACTCCCACCAACGGCCCACGATCAACCCTCCTAAGGAATGGGTCAATCGCGAACACGTATAAAAGTGGGCTCAGAGGACAACCCTGGCGAACACCAGACCCGACCTCAAAAGAGCGGCCAATCCAACCGTTCACAAGCGGGAAACTCTCTGCCCCTGCGTACAAAACTTTCAGCCAATTGACAAACCCACCCGGCAGGCCATACCTCAGAAGGACAGACCAGAGGTACTCGTGGTTAACCCGATCAAACGCTTTTGCCTGATCCAAGGACAGCAAGTACCCCTTCCAGTTACCAGCCCTGCCCTGCTCCACTGCCTCCCGGACACAAAGCACAGCACTAAATGTACTGCGGCCTGGAACAGAGCAGTGCTGGGTCCCCGAAAGGAGCCAGGGCGCAAACTGCACCAGCCGATTAAACAGCACCTTTGCCAAAACCTTTCTGTCCGTATTGAGAAGCGCTATGGGACGCCAGTTCTCAATACGAGATCGGTCCTTACCCTTTGACAGGATGATCAGGGCTGACCTCCTCATTGACTTCGGCAGAACGCCCGAGGAAAGACACTCATTGAATACCTCAGTCAAGAGGGGAACCAAGGCGTCCTTAAAGGTCTTATAAAACTCAGATGTTAAGCCATCCGGGCCTGGCGATTTCTTGAGGGCGAGCCCTTCAATCGCCAGGCTGACTTCCTCTTCCCTGATCATCTCTGTCAAAACATCAAGAGAGGGGTCTACTCCTGGCTCAGGGACAGTTTCAGCCAGGAAAGCCGACATCACATCCCGATCTAGATCCTTCCTGCCCAAGAGGTGCGAGTAGAAGGATCTGACGACCTCCAGAATCCCTGATCTGGACCTTTTCAGGGATCCCGTACTGTCAACCAGTCCTGTGACAACTTTACCATTCACTGACATCTTGCAGTTTCTGTAAGGGTCGGGCGAGCGGTATTTCCCGTAATCCCTCTCAAAAACTAAAGATGCGTGTCTATCGTACTGACACCTCTTCAGCAAGGATTTCACTCTGGAGATGTCCTCACGACTACCTCCAGTCGAGACGAGATGCTCGAGTTTCCTCCTCAGGCCCTGATACAGGCGGTACCTGTCCAGGCTCCTGAGGCTCGAGAGCTGGCGGAAGAATCTCGCCACCCTTTTCTTGAGCATCTCCCACCACTCTGACTTACTGCTACAAAGGCCCAGCAATGGTACCTGGCTCTGAAGAAAGTCCTCAAAGGATTGTCTGATCTCCGCTTCCTCCAGGAGAGACGAATTGAGCTTCCAGTAGCCTCTTCCCATCCGGGGGGTCTCTGTAACATTCAGAGATAACAAAATTAAACAGTGGTCGGAGAATTCCACCTCAACAACAGACACTGCTGAAGAAATGGCTTCCTCCTTTAAATAAAACCTGTCTATTCTAGACCTACAGCTACCCCTATAATAGGTGAACCCCGCGTGGCCTGGGGTGTGCCGGATGTGGACATCCACCAGGCGAGCCTCACTAGCTATGCTATTAAGAGCGACGCTATCATAAGTCAGCTTGTCTCTGGAACCTCCCCTATCCTGGGACCTCGTGACAGCATTGAAGTCCCCTCCAAAGACCACCTGCAGACTTGTAAAAAGGTAGGGCTTGATCCTCATAAAGAGACACTTCCTGTCCCACTTGGACTGGGGACCATAGATGTTAATTAGGCGAAGTTCTTGTCCCTTCATGAGGACATCCAGGATCAGGCACCTCCCCATTTCCAACTCAATAACTCGTCGGCATTCTACCGGTGTGGTAAAAAGGACCGCCACTCCGCTATACGGCTCGGCCGCAAGAGACCAATAGGAAGGCCCGTTTCTCCATTCCCTCTTAGCTTTAAACACGGCCGCCAAATCTGGCAGCCTGGTCTCCTGCAAAAATAAAATGTCGGCTTCAACGCGGCCGAGAAAATCAAAGGCCGCAAATCTAGCCGCATCAGACTTAATGCTGGCGACATTAATGGACGCCAGCGTCAACGGAGTGGGTGCCGCCATCATGAGTGATTGAGTTGGACGGCTTTCTTTTTACCCATCTTACCACCACCCTCGGGAAACGAACACCCCCTTTTTAGACATATTGTGGTGTCCATCTCCCGCACCTCTGATGCTTCAGGGGCAGATCCAGGACCTGCCCCCTCATCCTCGTCTCCAGACTCTGGGCCAGTCTCCCCTCCTGAGGACCCTGACTCCCCAGGGGGAGACTCGGCACCCCCTGCAGGCTCCGCCACCTCTGGCCCTTCACCCTCAGCCCCTCCATCGGCAGGAGAGGCTCCATCCAGGGCCAGGAATCGATTTTAAAGTTCGACCAGCGGGGGGTCGGTTGCACCTTCCTTGGGTACCTTAGTCAGGGAGGGAGAAGATCTTACACCTCCCTTCTTTTTACCCTTTTTCTTCTTTTTGGCGCCACGCTTACGCTTTTCCTCTAGCCACGCCCTATTATCCTCGTCCATACTCTCATAATGGGAGGAGTCTGAGGACGTGGCACCTTCCTCTCTCTCGATCCTCCTGACCTCCTCATCCAGCACATCATCCCCTGGGGCCTCAGCGACAGGTGAGGTCTCCAGGAGAGCGCCAGAGGTTGTCCCAGCAGCCCGAGACTCCCCCCGCTCTCTCTCCTGTTGACGCTTCTCTAGACGCCTTAGCTGGGCAGGCGTCTTTTTCCTGTCTTTCTTCCCTGGCCCCTCCATTCCTCCACCTCTGCTAGGCCCCTCCCCAGCAGATTCAGCCTCATGGCTTTCATCCGCTGAGGTTGAGCCTGCATTAGCGAAGGAAAGAGGACAACGACTGTACGGGTGACCGAGATCACCACACAGGTTACACCTAATCTGTCCCGTACAGGATGCAGCGAGATGGCCGACACCCCCACACAACGCACACTTCTGCACGGTGCAGTTTGCGCTGAAATGTGTGGGGTCACCGCACCTGTGACACAGCTTAGGCTGCCCCCGGTAGAAGATCAGGATCCGATCCCTCCCTAGGAAGGCTGATGAAGGGATGTGGGCGACTGAGTTACCTGAACGCCTCAACTTTACCATGAAGGTCCAGGCCCCTGACCAGATACCAAACTCGTCTCGATTTTTCTCTGGTACTCCCAGTACCTCTCCATAACGATTCATCCAGGTCATGATGTCAAAGCAAGATAGTGATTCGTTACGGGTAAGAACGGTCACTTTCTTGAGTTCGCTCTGGCGGGACACTGCTTGCACAGCAAAGTCCCGCCACTCGGGCTCGTTGTATCTCAGCTCATAGTTGGACCAGAAGAGCTCAAGCCCCTCCGGCCGAACAAAGCTGATATCAAACTCAGATGTACCATAGGGATGGATCAAGGCAAAGATGTCAGCCGCCTTGAAGTCCATCTTCAGCAGCAGCTCAACTACCCGTGCCCGAGGGGGACACACATCACTGCCACGCCACCGAAGACGGACCACATTCCTACGGTTAGCACCCGGCCCGGTTGTCGGGAGCGACCATGATGTCTCCCTGCCTCTTTGCTCTCGGAAGGCAGACAGGCCGTGCCTCTCTATCCAAAACGACAAATCAACCTCCTGCCCCGCTACATTGATCGTCCTTTCACCCTTCTGTAAGGCCTGCAGGAGGCGCCGTTGCAAAAAGCCGTCCCCAGAGCCCAGAGACGAGGATGATGGAACCCTACGTCCCCCAGCAGCGACACTGGCATAGCTCTTAATAGGGGCCGCCACTGGGGGAGCAACCGGACCAACCCCTGCACCCACCACATTAACACTACCCACCTCAGCCGCGCCACCCACACCACCAGTCACTCCATCACTCACTCCCATAACTGGTAACGGTTCTCCACCACTCACACCATTCACATTATCCACCACAACATTACTGACACCATTCACACTAGCCACCACAACATTACTGACACCATTCACACTGGCTGGACCAGCAACAACATTAGGGGACATGACCACCTCTGCATCTTCAGGCACAAGGGACGGGGGTCCCCCCACAGCGCATCGCCCAGAGGGGACCCCAACTTGTGTCACACTTGTGCCCTCCGCATCATCGGTAGCAGATGTTATTTTACTTTTCTTAGGGGAAGGTAAGAGTCGCCGCTGATCTTTGGCCGGTGTGAGGCGCCGCTGATCCCCACCTTCCTCAGCACTTCTCTGCAGATTATCTCCAACTCCTACGCAAAACAGGACTTTAGGTTTGGGAGGTTCGGAGCCCTCAGCCTCAGCAACCCCTCCACGCTGCCGCCGCCCCATAACCAAGTGATCAGCGGCAACAGCATGAAGAGGCGCCGAGGCACCGGAAGCAGCCACCAGTGCCGGGCTATCCCCCCCTCCCACTGGGGGACGCACCACAGCACTGGATTTCGATGGTATCGCTACTGCCGAGCCGCCCTTACTGTCCGGCCTTGCGGCCGATGTCTCCCCTGCTCCCCCACTGTTACCACAAACAGAGACGGAGCCCATCGCCACATCAGATGTCACACCTGTAATCTCCCCGCTCCCTGGCACTGAGTCCACTGCAGGACCCGTGCTGGGCTGGGTAACGGGGCTCGCACAGTGAGCTGACCCTGCGGCCGACTCGGGTTTTACGGGGAGGGGGCTGTAAACTAGACTCACCACTTCCACGGATTTGGTCTTCTTCTTTCGTGGTTTGCTGCCCCCCGGTGCATCCTCCGGCAGATCGTCTCCAAAAGTAAAGTCCTGGAGGTGCACAGGGGACTCGAGTCGTCTGATCTCCTCCATCAGCGCCCCTCCCTGGTGGCTGTCACTATCCTCACCCGGGCCGGCAGAACCGCAGCCAGATGACATAGCCGCTTGTCCTGCAGGGGGCCCACTGTACGGTACCGGACTTTCCTCCTCCGTCTGACTCTCTGGCTGAAGCCCCATCAGCCGCCTCTGCTTCTCCTCCTCCATCTCCCGGAATCTCTCATCATTAAGGATCTTTTCCTTGAATGGTCCGCTCCTCTCTAGCAGATACGCCTTCCTCTCCTCCAAGGCCTGGATGTCAGTCTGGAGCCTGGATATCTCTGCCAGAATCTGCTCCTTCTTCCTCTTTGGGGCAGAGCTTGCCCTGGCATGGGCGCACCTGAGCTCCTCCCGCAGTCTCCTCACCGTCTTGCTGGCTTCTTCGTACTCAGAGAGGTGGCCCAGAGCCCGGGAGGCATAGCTGGAAATAGACTCCCGGGTCCTCAGCATTCCCCAGCCCTCTTCACTGAGGTCAGCCTCACCTCCCTGAGCACTCAGCTTTCCCGCAGTATCCAGCTTTTCCTTGGTACCCAGCTTTCCCGAGGTATCCAGCTTTCCTGGGGTTTTGGTGCTTTTTGAAGCCTTAGCTGGCCTGGGGGTACTTGGAGCAGCATTGCTGCTGTTCCTTGCAGATCTTCTTACCCCCAAGGCTTCCGCAGCGCTGGCCGGTTCCTGGCTACCCCTGCCTCCCGCCGGCCTAGACCGGGAAGCAGGAGCCTGGGACTTGCTGCCCTGGCTCATGCCTGGAAACCCACTCCCTCCCTGGGAGAGGAGAGAGCAGGCCCCAGGTGGAGGTGGTTTTCCCTGGAGCTCAGGAGCAGCAGCAGCACACAGCCTCTCACAGCAACAGACAGCTAACGAGCTAACGAGCAACACCAGAGATGCACTCACTATCTGCTGCTGGAGCAGTCACTGTGTACATACATGACATTACTTATCCTGTACTGATCCTGAGTTACATCCTGTATTATACCCCAGAGCTGCACTCACTATTCTGCTGCTGGTGCAGTCACTGTGTACATACATGACATTACTTATCCTGTACTGATCCTGAGTTACATCCTGTATTATACTCCAGAGCTGCACTCACTATTCTACTGCTGGTGTAGTCACTGTGTACATACATGACATTACTTATCCTGTACTGATCCTGAGTTACATCCTGTATTATACTCCAGAGCTGCACTCACTATTCTGCTGCTGGTGCAGTCACTGTGTACATACATGACATTACTTATCCTGTACTGATCCTGAGTTACATCCTGTATTATACCCCAGAGCTGCACTCACTTTTCTGATCTTGGTTGTGTTGTCTGGATGTCAGGGGTTAAACATCAGGCAGTCATTTTAGATTTCACGGGACCCCTATAAATCCCCCCTGTTCTGTCTTGCCGTCTCATTGTGCATTTGGCTCATGAGATATTTTTATGTTTCTATGCAAATCTATTCAAATTGGTGATTAAATGTGGAAATACGCGTGGGGGTGCAGTGTATTTGGTTATTGGAGCAGGATTAGTTAGTGACACCAGGTGACGGTTTGCATAACTGGAGGCGGAGTGTGACAACAAATCATTTGTTATGACCCCTCTGGCCACCACCATCATATATCAGGGATCCATCTACTAGTGTTGGCAGCCGGTCTAAGTGAAATATACTATATGGAGCTATTATAATTCAGCACTGTAGAGCAGCATTATTTATCCATACATTGTTCTATTATTTGGGCGTCATTATATGGGTTACTCTATGGCTGCAATGAAGGAAATGATGTGGCAGTGTTATAGGATCATTGTTATTTGGACACCATATGGCAGTATTACTGGACACTAAATTGCTGTGTTATTTGGATACTATATGGCAGTATTATTCTGGATAATATATGGCAGTGTTATTCGGACACTGTATGGCACTGTTATAGGACACTACAGGCAGTCCCCGGGTTGCGTACAAGATAGGTTCTGTAGGTTTGTTCTTAAGTTGATTTGTATGTAAGTCGGAACTGCATATTTTATAATTGTAGCTCCAGTCAAATATTTTTTTTTTCTCTGTGACAATTGGATTTTAAAAATGTTGGATTGTCATAAGAACCAGGATTAACAATAAAGCTTCATGTCAGACATCTTTATTAACTGTTAGAGCTGTTTGTTGTATCCTGGGACCAGAGGTTCGTAACTGGGGGTCGTTGTAAGTCAGGTGTTCTTAAAGGAAACCTACCACTTGTAGTGGCAGGTTTCTGATGGCAATACCGAGCACCAGCTCAGGGTGAGCTGGTGCCGGAGCTTATTTTAGTTAGTGTTTTAAACCGCGGTATCGCGGTTTAAAACACTTTTTAAACTTTATAGCCGGCGCAGGCAGGTACGCGCTCGGCGCTTACCATGCGCGCGGCTCTCGTTCACTTCCTATGTAGCCGCGCGCACGGTAAGCGCCGAGCGCGTACCTGCCTGCGCCGGCTATACAGTTTAAAAAGTGTTTTAAACCGCGATACCGCGGTTTAAAACACTAACTAAAATAAGCTCCGGCACCAGCTCACCCTGAGCTGGTGCCCGATATTGCCATCGGAAACCTGCCACTATAAGTGGTAGGTTTCCTTTAAGTATGGGACCACCTGTATATTCAAGTGTTATAGAACTGCACCTTCCCCCCACCGGGACCTAGCCTTTTCTTGGGGCCTGGAGGCAGCCGGGGCCCAGAATACCGTAGTGGCTGGCGGTTGCGGCCTAGGCACGCTGTGGTCACGGTGCTTGGTATGGGGACTGGAGGGCTGTCCTACAGCCTGGCAGGTCTCCAGCAGGTGGTGTGTGCAAGAAATATGGAGGGAGAGGCTGATGTACTGGTTTCTCCCTTGGGCAACCCCTAAATGTCTGAGGGATGAATCATTGGGTAATGAATGGGGGAACTCGTGGTGGTAACAGCCGGATCCAGGGATCAGACAGAGGCAACGTTGTGCAAATCAACTCGCGGTTCTTTATTGAACAACAGGTATCAGGCAACGGGCCAAAACAGTCAAACAGCAGATTCGGATTCTGGAGTGGTCATGGAGAGGTGTCCTCAGGAATAAAGCTTGGTAGTATATGCAGGCTGGGATAATGGAGATGGAGCTGTGTCCAAACTGTGGAAGCTGCAGCTCTGGATTAGAGTCTCCTGACTCAGTTCCTGGGATTGGTTTCTGTGGCAGCACTGAAGGCGTACTGTGCACTGACTCTCTGTTCACTCTGACTCTGCAGACTAGCTAAATTTGGACCCTGCCCTCCCCCTGCACAGGGGTTTTATACTCCCCCTGGTCAGGTGGTAGCTCCTCTCCAATCACACTTTAGTTTACATTACAGCCACATAATTGGATAACATCTAATATCTAATTAACTATTGCCTTTCCAGGCAGAGGCTACAGCTTCTTTTACACAATAACCAGGTTCTAGTACCTTCATAGAGGGTTCGCGACTCCCCCTTAGAGCTCATAGGGCGCTATTCGCAACTACCAGCCTGCCTATGTATTGGCAGGGGTGTTGCAGAACCCTATATGGCAGTGTTATTTAGACACCATATGGCAGTGTTTATGGATACTATATGGCAGTGATATTATGGATTATTTATAGCAGTCTTATTTGGACTCTATATGGCACTATTATAGGATCACGTGGCATTTTATTGAAACGTTGTAAAACCGTTGCCTACACTATATGGTGGTATTTATGTAGATATGATATATTTTATAATCAAATAATTATTAACCAGTTTTTTTGGTAATTAATTCTCAATTTTCCTAATTCGTAGAGATATCTCTTCCAATATTTGTGTTTTCCTGGCTGAAATAGTTATTAAGGTAATAAAAAATGTAATTTAGGTAAAGAAACCCAATTGGGGCTTATTGGGGCCCAGACCAAAGAGATAAAAGTGTGTGACGGGAGAGGAAGGAGATTTGTGCTGCTTCTGTCTCACTCTGATATAATTGTAACAAACCCTCAGCTGTAGAGAAATTGCATCTTAGTTGCAGTCGGAAAGCTGCGGATCTCAGGGGCTTTGAGGATTTACAGCACAAAATACATGAGAAAGTCCCAGAACTTTCCGTAACGAGGCGACTTTCAGCGTTAGTTCTATTTCTTTTAAAGGGATCGGTCATTTCTAATCTTCCATCAGATTTGCTTCAGGACTCCATGTCTGATACATTTTGGACATTTAGAAGTGGCGCTGGAACCGGCCCAGACCTTTCTTCTTCAAATACTTGAGAAATTATTAATCAACCTGAATAAACACAAGGTTTTCCATTTGCAATGTGTTTGGATTGTGTCCTGCCAGAGATGTGACATGATGAGTCCATTACAGCACCCGAAATACCGCCGCCCTGCCATCTGACCACATGTGCCGCACATTAAAACAGTCCAGACCCCCTCACGACAGGATAGGAGAACCGTCACCACTCAACTACATCTAAAGTAATACAACTTTATAAACAGTAAGCTTTGTGTATACAGCTCCTGTGCAGATGTATGGGTCTCCATGGCAACAGACTACAGTGTATCTCCTGAGTACACAGTCATGTGTTCCACCTGTCGAAGAGGAGCAAACAATGTGCAGAGTATCAGCCCTGCAGGATCAGACTGCTTTACATAGGTCTGCATAGGACAGTGATGGGCAACCTTTTGAGCTAGGTGTGTCAAAATTCGCCAAAAAAACGAGCATAACTCGGGTGCTGTGTCACCTAACCTAATTTTGTAATAACATGTCCAGCAGCGGCCTCCCTTTACTACTAAAATACCCCTAGCGGCCTCCCTTTACTACTAAAATACCCCTAGCGGCCTCCCTTTACTACTAAAATACCCCTAGCGGCCTCCCTTTACTACTAAAATACCCCTAGCGGCCTCCCTTTACTACTAAAATACCCCTAGCGCCCTCCCTTTACTACTAAAATACCCCTAGCGGCCTCCCTTTACTACTAAAATACCCCTAGCGGCCTCCCTTTACTACTAAAATACCCCTAGCCGCCTCCCTTTACTACTAAAATACCCCTAGCGGCCTCCCTTTACTACTAAAATATCCCTAGCGGCCTCCCTTTACTATTAAAATACCCCTAGCGGCCTTCCTTTACTACTAAAATACCCCAAGCGGCCTCCCTTTACTATTAAAATACCCCTAGCGGCCTCCCTTTACTACTAAAATACCCCTAGCGCCCTCCCTTTACTACTAAAATACCCCTAGCGCCCTCCCTTTACTACTAAAATACCCCTAGCGGCCTCCCTTTACTACTAAAATACCCCTAGCGGCCTCCCTTTACTATTAAAATACCCCTAGCGGCCTCCCTTTACTATTAAAATACCCCTAGCGGCCTCCCTTTACTACTTAAATACCCCTAGCGGCCTCCCTTTACTACTAAAATACCCCTAGCGGCCTCCCTTTACTACTAAAATACCCCTAGCGCCCTCCCTTTACTACTAAAATACCCCTAGCGGCCTCCCTTTACTACTAAAATACCCCTAGCGGCCTCCCTTTACTACTAAAATACCCCTAGCCGCCTCCCTTTACTACTAAAATACCCCTAGCGGCCTCCCTTTACTACTAAAATACCCCTAGCGGCCTCCCTTTACTATTAAAATACCCCTAGCGGCCTTCCTTTACTACTAAAATACCCCAAGCGGCCTCCCTTTACTATTAAAATACCCCTAGCGGCCTCCCTTTACTACTAAAATACCCCTAGCGCCCTCCCTTTACTACTAAAATACCCCTAGCGCCCTCCCTTTACTACTAAAATACCCCTAGCGGCCTCCCTTTACTATTAAAATACCCCTAGCGGCCTCCCTTTACTATTAAAATACCCCTAGCGGCCTCCCTTTACTACTAAAATACCCCTAGCGGCCTCCCTTTACTACTAAAATACCCCTAGCGGCCTCCCTTTACTACTAAAATACCCCTAGCGGCCTCCCTTTACTACTAAAATACCCCTAGCGGCCTCCCTTTACTATTAAAATACCCCTAGCGGCCTCCCTTTACTACTAAAATACCCCTAGCCGCCTCCCTTTACTACTAAAATACCCCTAGCGCCCTCCCTTTACTACTAAAATACCCCTAGCGGCCTCCCTTTACTAATAAAATACCCCTAGCGGCCTCCCTTTACTAATAAAATACCCCTAGCGGCCTCCCTTTACTACTAAAATACCCCTAGCGGCCTCCCTTTAAATATAATATAATAATAAACTTACATACTTACCCAGTGATGTCTTCTTCCCTGTAGCTTTACTGCAGGCGGCTCGGCTCCTCCAGGTTGCAATGCGCGCCTCGGGTCACGTGACTGACGTGACCTGACGTTAGGTCGCCTCAGTCACGTGACGGCAGCCTGGAGGAGCCGGAGGAGTTGCAGAAGGTGGGCGGACCAACGCGGCGCCGGACAGGTAAGCAGGGGGCAGAAACATAGGGACGGGGGCGGGACATTAACACAGGGGCAGCACATTACACAGGGACATTAACACAGGGGGAGCACATTGCACAGGGACAGAAACACAAGGACGGGGGCGGCGGGACATTAACATAGGGGTAGCACATTACACAGGGAAGGGGAGGACAGCGGGCGCTGGGCGGCCGCGTGTCAGCAAAAATGACTACGCGTGTCAGTGCTGACACGCGTGTCATAGGTTCGCCATCACTGGCATAGGAGCTACAAAACAGAAGCAAGATTTATTTTTTATTGAAAGGATTTTTTTCTTTGCACAGGGACAAGAAAAATCCAAGTTTGACTTGATAAATTTGAATAATATTACCCTCAGTGGCGTAATTTAAAGGGAACCTTATTTTCACTAAAGACAGGTTACAGCCTATAACAGCTGCATTGCAAATATGTCTTTCTACTTTTTCCAAGCATTTGCATTACAATATAATTGTGTGTTATAGCTTACCTTTCACCTTCACAGACTCCTCTGTGTAGTCCCAGGGGTTGGGCTTTGGTTTGGATGCATTTCAAAAAACAGTAAGTGACTTGTCTGTGCTGCAGACTCCTCAGCTCTCAGCCCCCACCTTCCTGCTCCTGTACAGCTCCTCCCTCTCCCACTGATGTCAGATCACCCGGCTGTGAGCTCTGTGAAGGAGCAGGAGGGAGGAGCTGTACAGGAGCACAAAGGTGGGGGCTGAGAGCTGAGGAGTCTTTAGTGAAAATGAGGTCCCCGGTGACAGACTACCTTTAAAGCTTCCATGCAAAGTCTGTGGCAGATCCCGACTATAACCTATGGTTTATAGCACTAGTCTTCTCATATTTGAAAGTGTCACCATATGAGTCCCATAAGCCTCTTGGGCCTGGTTGCGACTGCACCCCTCAAGTTACGCCCCTGATTACACTACTGATGATAGAGTGTCCTGGGGTTGTGACATTGCATGATATTTACAAAGGGGGGCCAGAGTGCATCATACATGAGGTGAGTTGAGCCTCTTGCCTCAGGCAGCACCCTCTGCAACAAGATGTGGGCAGATTCACCTGCTATGAAGCAGGACCTGACACCTAAAATTAGTGTCTCTTAACACCTGATGTCAGCCTGGGGGTGAGATACTGCATGGAGAACCCACTTACTAAAGAAATAACCTGATCTATCACGTCTGGAGGAGGCAGAGGGCGCGCTGTTCTATAGCTCAATTCCCACAGTAGAGAGTTAAGATTGATACCCGAGGCAGGGGGAACTTAAAGGGGACTTCCTGTACACAATATTTCTCCTATATCCACATACAACTGCTGGGACCCTACGTGATCAACAGAATTGGGACTTTGTTTCCTCCTTGGCTGCTCCGACTGCTGCCATCGGTTCATCCCTTGGGCCGTAGTGGATGTCGTGTAGATATCAATGTAGCACAGGGCATCTTAGACCAACTAGGAGGAAAGGTGAACGGGCAATTTTGGGGGGTCCTGACAGCATTTTGTGGATAGGTAAAACACATTTAGGGACGAAATAAAGTTCCGGAGGTGCTGAGGTTCCACCACTTGTGCTCTGGTTCTCAGGGTGATGACATCACGTCCATTGGGGCTCATTTACTAAGGGTCCTTTGGCCGCGATTCCGTCGGGTTTTCCCGGTTATTTCGGATTTGCGCCGAAGCGCCCCGGCTTTTGGCGCACGCGATCGTATTGTGTCGCATAGGCGCCGGCTTGCATACAACGGAAATTGGGGGCGTGGCCATCGGAAAATCCAACGGATTCGAAAAAAATGCGATATTTAAAAAGAAAAAATTGTGTCGCTTGACACGCAATTACATGCACCAGGATGAAGATGGTGAACTCTGATGGACCTTGGCGCAGAAGTTACACGTGCAGGATATCGGGCGCACGACCTTAGTGAATCCCGGCAGAATCCGAATCAGCTTCGGACAACGTGCCGCGGGATCGCGAATGGACCGGGTAAGTAAATGAGCCCCATTGTGTATGGTAAGCAATTGTCAGCCAATCACTGGCCTCAACTGTCCCACCATGTGTAGGTGACCAGCATGTGACCCCTGACGCCATTATTTCACTGATCTGTCACTCAAAAATGTGGCATCATCACCAAAACCCCGAGGACCAGATCACCAGTGGTGGAACTTTGGAACCTCTGAAACGGTGAATGTAACTTTTTTCATTCTGACTCATTGTAAAAGCCATTTTCTGACAACGCCTTTGCCAATGGGGCGGTAACCTCCTAATTAGATAGACTCCTCCCCCAAAGAAAATGAAAGGTCAACCCTCTATTGACTAATATGCAATCATATGCATGTAAACTTTTTAGGGCCGTATCTTACGAGCGGGTGGACGGATTTTGATGAAACATACACTGAATTGATCAGGGATAAAGCGACAATCACGTGAGGTCAGGGTTTTGTACAGGTGACAGCAATACGGATTTGTGTCTGTGACCTGGTGACAGGAAGGGTAACCCCTCAGAAACAAAGATGGCCGACAGGAAGTTAGAGAATCTGAGGCAGGAGAAATCAGAACTCAACTTGAGGAGCTTAAGTGTCTTCATAGCCTGCGTGTCCGGGCAGCAATCCATTATATTATGATGAATAGCGCAAATCTCCCTTATATCAGCTATTATACCGCCCCGTAATAAGCTTCTTACCGTCCCATTTTTCATGTGTCAGGAGAAAATATTGCTGCTCTGTTACATCATTACATGTGGCGAAAACAGATTAAGTGGTGGAGAGGAGATAAGAGTATAATATTATTAAAGGGGCGGTCAGCGGGATGATATGAATAGCTATATACACCGTATACTCCCATTGTGAAGAGATGAGCGCCCCCTGTCTGGGGGATCAGTCAGCACAGATGGACGGCTGGATGCAGGACACACAATGGACGGCTGATCTCTAGTAATATCATCCAACACGATGATAGCGACCAAAGGAAACATTTACATAATCTGCAGGGATTTCAGCAATTCTAGATTTTAAAATGTTGGTGCTCCCTGTATGACGATGTAATTCCAGCACTATATGGTAGTATTTTTTACAGTACTGTTACTACATTGTATAGTAGTAATAGAATAGCTCTGTATGATGGTACTTTTTCTGCTCTACATGGTAGTATTCTTTAGAACTTTATCAGTTTTAGGTGGTATCGTTTCAGCACTTTATGGCGGTACTATTTTAACACCGTATGACGGTATGCTGTCAACACTGGACGGTAGTATTGTTTCAATGCTGTACAACATTATTATTTACCTTTTTATGGTGGTATTACAGTATTTTAGCACTGTATGACGGTATTCTAAAGTATTCTTTCAGCAGAGTATGGTAGTATTATTCCAACACTTCATGGTGCTTTTATTTTGGATATGGCGGTATTCCTTCAAGACTTAGTGGGGGTTTCATTTCAACAATGTGTGATCGGGTTATTTCAGCACATTTCGGAAGTATTGTTACAGCACTGTATGGCAATATCATTGAGCACTGAATGGTAGTATACTTTGTGCACTCTATTGTAGTATTATTTCAGCACTTTATGGTGATATTATTTCAAGACTGACTGGTAATATAATTTCAGCACTATATAGTAGTATACTATGCGCACTCTATTGTAGTATTATTTCAGCACTTTATGGTGGTATTATTTCAAGACTGACTGGTAATATAATTTCAGCACTATATAGTAGTATACTATGCGCACTCTATTGTAGTATTATTTCAGCACTTTATGGTGGTATTATTTCAAGACTGACTGGTAGTATGTTTCAGCACTGTATGGTGCTATTGTTTCTTTACTATATGGCGGTATGATTCAGAAATGAGGGTCGGTATTGTTTCAGCGCTGTAAGGTGGTCCTATTTCATTGTTTAATGATGGTATTATATTAGCACTTTATGGCGGAACAATGTGACCACAGTATGACAGTATTATTTGAGCACTATAAGGTAGCATTGTTTTAGGATTGAATGGTATAATTGTAATAAGGAGGCATTAAAGGTGTTGGCCACTTTTCAATAACTCTCTTCCATTAGACTTGCCTTTGCGTGTATATGTAACTATGTATTTGCCTTTATTGAGAACTTCAGCCTTTGCCTGTTCTCACCATGCTGCTCTCTGCATAAACACAACTTCCATGACTTCTCCCACTGTGTCTCTCTTCTCACTGCCCATTTTCACTGACCGAGACAGGAAGAGGGGAGGCAGCAGGTAATTCATAATCCCCTGCGACAGCTCCTCCTATTCAACTGAGCCCAGACATATAAACAAAAAAAGCACAAAAGTAAATAGCAGGACTGCTGAATCACTTGATGAACATAAAGGAATTATCCACTAGGTATTAAAGGCACATGGTCAATTTAGGTAAAAGGGTGGCCAAACCCTTTAAGGCAGCATTATCTGCATAATATTTTACCACCTTGTGGCATAATATTATTGTAGTAGTGTCTGTATCTGCTTCTTAGACACTGTACATTATATAAAGTTTAATATTTCTGATGGCAGCATTATATAGCATTGAAATTTAGACAACTGGTTGTATTATTTGGCAATGTTATTTGGGCACCATATTGGGACATGTGGGTAATAAGTCCATTGATTTAACTATATATAGTGATAGTATAATAAGTATAATAATCATTTCATAGGTTCCGTCTTTGTCAAGCTGTATCTTTCCTTCTCTATTTGAGGAATATTTTCTACTATACAGTTGCTGGATGCCTAGATCTGCTGGGAGTTGTAGTTTCACGACAAATACAGAACCACTTTTTCAAGGAAAAGTCAAAAAGTTGCATTGAACACGACTCCCCATCCCATTCATCATCATTTGCGTCCGTATGTTTCCCAGGATTCTCATCAATCCTGATGATACTTATATAGTTTTTACCTTCATGCGCTAACATCAATCACCTGCGGATGATGGGAGATTGATCCCTCCTTTCCCTCCATTCTCCCAGGATCACATATTACGGTACATTTTTAGATTTCCGCAGTCTATAATCTTATATGTCCTTTCATCATGTGGGACATGATTTATGTACAAACCTCTATGATATTTCTTATTGAAAAATATGAAAATATTTTGGAAAAAAATTCTCAGGAAAGGGTTTGGGAGGATTGGAGCTGTGAGACAACAGAAACATAACAGATTCCTAATATTGGAATTCAGCTTGTGGTTCTCCATTTCATGACATTTTTAATAAAGCAGGATTGGATCCTCGTGGGCGGGGCTTACCTATGTAGTTCTTGTACCTTATGTATCTAGAATGATTTTATTTCATTTTAATACCACCACAGCTCAAGTAACTAGAACTCACAGCATGAATACACAGACAAATCACAATCACAAAAAAGTACCACATCATTATACAGTTGGTGTGTGGTACTGCACCGTAATAGTGCATTTTTATCTAAAGGATTTAATACATGGAAAAAGCTATATAAATACTATTATACTATATATATACTATATAATCAGAATGTTTTAAAGCTTCAGAAGAACTATTAAATTGTGCCATTAGGAAGTACAGTCTGTCCCACAGAATACAAGCCCTCATATGTCTCTAAAGTAAAGTCTGCCCTGCAGAAAACAAGACCTCTTATGGATCTAGAGCACAGTCCATCCCACATAAAAGAAGCCCTTATATGGAAATAGAGTAGTCTGTTCTGCAGAAAAAAAACATCATATGGTTCTAGAGTAGACTGTCCCATGGAAAACAGGCCCTCATAATGCTCTGGAGTACAACCTGCCCCAAAGGCAACAAGTCCTCATATGGCTCTGGAGTATTTTGCTTAAAGGAAACCTACCATTTCCAATGGTAGGTGTAAGCTGTAAGTACCGAGCACCAGCTCAGGGTGAGCTGGTGCCGGTACTTACTTTCGTTAGTGTTATAAACCGCGGTATCGCGGTTTTAACACTTTTTAAACTTTATAGCAGAAGCTGCTTCGGCGCTGCCCGCGACCGTGCCTGCGGCATTTCCTATGTAGGCGCGCGCACGCAGCGCCGAAGCAGTTTCTGCTATAAAGTTTAAAAAGTGTTAAAACCGCAATACCGCGGTTTTAACACTAACGAAACTAAGCACCGGCACCAGCTCACCCTGAGCTGGTGCTCGGTGTTTACAGCTTACACCTACCATTTGAAATGGTAGGTTTCCTTTAAAGTTCAATATTGCTCTAGAGTACAGACCATCCCACAGAAAACAAGCCCTCATATGGCTTTAGACAGAAATCTGTCCTGTAGACCACAAACATTCATATGGCTCTAGAGTAGTCTGTTTGAAGTTCAGTCAGTCCCAAAGGAAACAAGCCATAATACATGCAGTACCTCCCACAAACATCAAGCCCTCATATGGCTCTAGAGTAGTCTTTCCTGCAGAAAACAACCCCTCTTATGGCTCTAGAGTAATCTGTCTCACAGAAAACAAGCCCTCATATGGCCCAAGAGTACAGTCCGTCCCACAGACAACAATCCCTCATATGGCTCTAGAATACAGTCTGTCCCACATAAAACAAGCCCTCATGTGGCTCTAGAATACAGTCTGTCCCACATAAAACATGTAGCTTTATACAAGGAAGTTAAAGAATTATGGTTTATGGAAGACGAGAAGTATAAAAATCCTGAAACGGAAAACCGCTGCGTCCTTGTGGGGTTAAATGAAATGTGTGAAGCGGAATGTCCCCACCCCAGGCCGGCAGCAGATGACCTCCCTGCTGGATGATTACGCCGATTGCCCACAGCACTTCTAGGATGGCGGAGATAATGATGGTGGGGTCACTCTTCTTCATGGGAGTTGACGTTAAAGGATCATTAATCCCCGGATTTTGCCTTTGGAATTCAGCACATTAAACATTTCTTTCATCCTCGGAGCGTAGGACGATCATTCCCAGATAATGATCCCGTCCACACTCATCCACATCTCTGGGTGTTAGGAGAGATTTGACTTTATGTTGATTTTTTTGGATGTTTTTCCGTATTTTATTATTCCACTTCCCATTTAAGAAATATAATATTTGTAAATAGATAGAAGATACCTTCAGGGCTATAAAGTTGGACGTTAAATTTGACCACACCCATCGATGGCCCTCAAAAGTGCCCTAGATAGAAGAAATTAGGACCTTCAAGGGATGTGAAGGACAGATGAGCGCAATCATCCCTGTAATTGTGTTAATGGTCTATTTTTCCTTCTGAGACGGAACATTCTTGGTTTTTTCCCTCGAACTTGCGGAATTCCTTCCTCTCCGGGATCATAAATCTTTGTCCTCTTTTACAATTGCAGGTGAGATTCTCATGGAATTTAACAAATCCTTCCAGTAAAGCTTCCCCTCCCCCTTCTCCGCTCCATCAGCCTTGAGGGGAGGCAGATCGAAGTCTCATATTTTCTGGTGCTGTCATTGTTCATTTTCTCTCCGAGTGGAGGAAAGTAAACGGAATAATTTGCTGCGAGCAAAAGTTGCAAGTAATAACTGGGGGATGAAATTCGTCAGATGTCAGCGCATCTCCAAGAAACAAGTAGTAACGGCTTTCCTAGAATATTAGGAAGAAAATGAACTGAATGCCCCCCCCAATGTCATAGTCGTGGTGGCCATTATAGGTGCTCGAGCACATGGCCGAACATGTCCCTAGTGACCATACATGGAAAATGTTACTGCAAGGACAGACTCATCATAGGGCCTTTATGATAGATTTCAAGGGCATTTCAAGGGCCCACAGTCATATGTGGCCCTTGCAGCACTCGGAAAAGCACTCTGTTTTTGATGTTTTTTCCCAGAATTCTTGAAATTCCTCTAGGATTTGTCAGTATGTCTTTAGTGTTACCAATCCTTTTAGATTCCTTTTCCGCGACTTGTGGTCACTCCTCTAGATCTTGTGACTCCACCCTGATACTCACCTCATCTACTCAAGAACATGTGATCTAGATCTTGTCAATTCATCCCTAATTTTCGCCTCATCCACTCAAGGACTTTTTACTCCCATTCTAAACCTTCTCACTCCTCCCCTAATTCTTGCCTTGTCTACTCGAGGACTTGTGACACTGCTTCTAGATCTTGTTGCTCTACCGCGAATTTTTGCATCCTCTACTCAAGGACTTGTGACTCTTCTTCTAGATCTTATCACTTCTTCCCTAATTCTCACTTCTTCTACTCGAGGACTTGTGACACCCATTCTATATCTTGTCGCTTCACCCCTAATTCTTGACTCATCTACTCAAGAACTTGTGACTCCTCTTCTTGATGCCCTTAACTCAACAAGTCATCATCTACTCAAAGAATTTTGACTCCCATTCTAAATCTTCTCACTCTTCCCCTAATTTTTGCTTAGTCTAGATCTGGTTACTCCCCCACTAATTTTTGAATCCTCTACTCGAGGACTTGTGACTCCCCTTCTTGATGTCCTCAAACCTTCTACTCTTGTCTTCCCGCTGTAGAACTTGATATTGTCACTTCTTCCCCAATTCTCACTTCTTCTACTCAAGGACTTGTGACATCCCTTCTAGATCTTGTCGCTCCACCCCTAATTCTTGACTCATCTACTCAAGAACTTGTGACCTCCCCTTCTTGATGTCCTCAATCCTTCGAACTCTTGCCCTCCCGCTGTAGAACTTGTGATTCTGCTTAAAACTTGTGACACTATTTGGCAGGGACTTGTCATTCCACCCTCTAATTCTAACCACTTCTTCTCCAAGACTTGTCCCTTCTGCCATTCTTCAGCTAGAACTTATCACTCCACCCCTAATTCTCGCCATCCTACATCTCAGACATGTCAATCCCGTAATAAATCTGTGATCTCTTACTCTTCGGCTAGTCAGTCTACCCTTTACTCTTATTCTAGATCTTGCGAGTCCCCTCCTGAATGTTCTTCATTAGAGGTTTTACTGTTCCTCCTCCAGGACTTGTCTCTCCATTGGTAGCTCTCACCACTCCTCCTCCAGGACTTGTCTCTCCATTGGTAGCTCTCACCCCTCCTCCATCAGGACTTGTCTCTCCACTGGTAGCTCTCACCACTCCTCCTCCAGGACTTGTCTCTCCACTGGAAGCTCTCACCACTCCTCCTCCAGGACTTGTCTCTCCACTGGTAGCTCTCACCACTCCTCCATCAGGACTTGTCTCTCCACTGGTAGCTCTCACCACTCCTCCTCCAGGACTTGTCTCTCCACTGGAAGCTCTCACCACTCCTCCTCCAGGACTTGTCTCTCCACTGGTAGCTCTCACCACTCCTCCTCCAGGACTTGTCTCTCCACTGGTAGCTCTCACCACTCCTCCTCCAGGACTTGTCTCTCCACTGGTAGCTCTCACCACTCCTCCTCCAGGACTTGTATCTCCACTGGTAGCTCTCACCACTCCTCCTCCAGGACTTTTATCTCCACTGGTAGCTCTCACCACTCCTCCTCCAGGACTTGTATCTCCACTGGTAGCTCTCACCACTCCTCCTCCAGGACTTGTATCTCCACTGGTAGCTCTCACCACTCCTCCATCAGGACTTGTCTCTCCACTGCTAGCTCTCACCACTCCTCCATCAGGACTTGTCTCTCCACTGGTAGCTCTCACCACTCCTCCTCCAGGACTTGTCTCTCCACTGGTAGCTCTCACCACTCCTCCATCAGGACTTGTCTCTCCACTGGTAGCTCTCACCAGTTCTTCATTAGGACTTGTCACTACAACCCTAATTATTTTTACTCCCGGATGGATTCACCTACAACCCATTCCTCACAATGGCATGGGCCACCAAAGACCAGGAGAAGCCCAAACATTGGTGGGATGAAGACCATCCTCCTCCCCACCAATCCCTTGGTGTAATGTGGTGCTGCTATCCTCCTCCTCTCCACACAAAGAGGGGGCATTAGAGGGGTCCTAAGACATAACATAGCATAGGGCCACCCCCCCTCCTTCCGGAACTTTCACTTCTTCGCAGGTCTAAAAATATTAACGTTCTCTTCATAATAATTTGCCTGGTATATTTGTCTCCTCTTCGCTGCCTGAAGGAATAATGATAATCGCTGGACTTTTATTTGTAATTTTCTGCCTGGAAAATGGTTTTTTTGTTTTCTGACTGGGTTTTATCTCTGAATGTCCCGTCCTGTCACTTCCACACGGATGACGTTCTGCTGCTTTTTAATGTGACTTTCATGCTTTGTGAAAGTCATTGTTCTTAATTCCGCGAATATGCGAAAAATTCCTCTGTAGAAATTCAAGTGGAGCTTCCTGGTATAACCTGGGGATCTCCTGTATATAATGATATATGTACAGCCGGTATAACCTGGGAATCTCCTGCATATAATGATACATGTACAGCTGGTATAACCTGGGGATCTCCTGTATATAATGATACATGTACAGCTGGTATAACCTGGGGATCTCCTGTATATAATGATATATGTACAGCTGGTATAACCTGGGGATCTCCTGTATATAATGATATATGTACAGCCGGTATAACCTGGGAATCTCCTGCATATAATGATACATGTACAGCTGGTATAACCTGGGGATCTCCTGTATATAATGATACATGTACAGCTGGTATAACCTGGGGATCTCCTGTATATAATGATACATGTACAGCTGGTATAACCTGGGGATCTCCTGTGTATAATGATACATGTACAGCTGGTATAACCTGGGGATCTCCTGTATATAGTGATATATGTACAGCTGGTATAACCTGGGGATCTCCTGTATATAATGATATATGTACAGCCGGTATAACCTGGGGATCTCCTGTATATAATGATATATGTACAGCCGGTATAACCTGGGGATCCCCTGTATATAATGATATATGTACAGCCGGTATAACCTGGGGATCTCCTGTATATAATGATATATGTACAGCCGGTATAACCTGGGGATCTCCTATATATAATGATATATGTACAGCTGGTATAACCTGGGGATCTCCTGTATATAATGATATATGTACAGCTGGTATAAACTGGGCATCTCCTGTATATAGTGATATATGTACAGCTGGTATAACCTGGCGATCTCCTATATATAATGATATATGTACAGCCGGTATAACCTGGGGATCTCCTGTATATAATGATATATGTACAGCCGGTATAACCTGGGGATCTCCTGTATATAATGATATATGTACAGCTGGTATAACCTGGGGATCTCCTGTATATAATGATATATGTACAGCCGGTATAACCTGGGGATCTCCTGTATATAATGATATATGTACAGCCGGTATAACCTGGGCATCTCCTGTATATAATGATATATGTACAGCCGGTATAACCTGGGGATCTCCTGTATATAATGATATATGTACAGCTGGTATAACCTGGGCATCTCCTGTATATAGTGATATATGTACAGCTGGTATAACCTGGCGATCTCCTATATATAATGATATATGTACAGCCGGTATAACCTGGGGATCTCCTGTATATAATGATATATGTACAGCCGGTATAACCTGGGGATCTCCTGTATATAATGATATATGTACAGCTGGTATAACCTGGGGATCTCCTGTATATAATGATACATGTACAGCCGGTATAACCTGGAGATCTCCTGTATATAATGATATATGTACAGCTGGTATAACCTGGGGATCTCCTGTATATAATGATATATGTACAGCCGGTATAACCTGGGGATCTCCTGTATATAATGATATATGTACAGCCGGTATAACCTGGGGATCCCCTGTATATAATGTTATATGTACAGCCGGTATAACCTAGGGATCTCCTGTATATAATGATATATGTACAGCCGGTATAACCTGGGGATCTCCTGTATATAATGATACATGTACAGCTGGTATAACCTGGGGATCTCCTGTATATAATGATACATGTACAGCTGGTATAACCTGGGGATCTCCTGTATATAATGATATGTGTACAGCTGGTATAACCTGGGGATCTCCTGTATATAATGATATATGTACAGCTGGTATAACCTGGGGATCTCCTGTATATAATGATATATGTACAGCTGGTATAACCTGGGGATCTCCTGTATATAATGATATATGTACAGCCGGTATAACCTGGGGATCTCCTGTATATAATGATATATATACAGCCGGTATAACCTGGGGATCTCCTGTATATAATGATATATGTACAGCCGATATAACCTGGGGATCTCCTGTATATAATTATATATGTACAGCCGGTATAACCTGGGGATCTCCTGTATATAATGATATATGTACAGCCGGTATAACCTGGGGATCTCCTGTATATAATGATATATGTACAGCCGGTATAACCTGGGGATTTCCTGTATATAATGATATATGTACAGCCGGTATAACCTGGGGATCTCCTGTATATAATGATATATGTACAGCCGGTATAACCTGGGGATCTCCTGTATATAATGATATATGTACAGCCGGTATAACCTGGGGATCTCCTGTATATAATGATATATGTACAGCTGGTATAACCTGGGGATCTCCTGTATATAATGATATGTGTACAGCCGGTATAACCTGGGGATCTCCTGTATATAATGATATATGTACAGCTGGTATAACCTGGGGATCTCCTGTATATAATGATATATGTACAGCCGGTATAACCTGGGGATCTCCTGTATATAATGATATATGTACAGCCGGTATAACCTGGGGATTTCCTGTATATAATGATATATGTACAGCTGGTATAACCTGGGGATCTCCTGTATATAATGATATATGTACAGCCGGTATAACCTGGGGATCTCCTGTATATAATGATATATGTACAGCCGGTATAACCTGGGGATCTCCTGTATATAATGATATATGTACAGCCGGTATAACCTGGAGATCTCCTGTATATAATGATATATGTACAGCTGGTATAACCTGGGGATCTCCTGTATATAATGATATGTGTACAGCCGGTATAACCTGGGGATCTCCTGTATATAATGATATATGTACAGCCGGTATAACCTGGGGATCTCCTGTATATAATGATATATACAGCTGGTATAACCTGGGGATCTCCTGTATATAATGATATATGTACAGCTGGTATAACCTGGGGATCTCCTGTATATAATGATATATGTACAGCCGGTATAACCTGGGGATCTCCTGTATATAATGATATATGTACAGCTGGTATAACCTGGGGATCTCCTGTATATAATGATATATGTACAGCTGGTATAACCTGGGGATCTCCTGTATATAATGATATATGTACAGCCGGTATAACCTGGGGATCTCCTGTATATAATGATATGTGTACAGCCGGTATAACCTGGGGATCTCCTGTATATAATGATATGTGTACAGCTGGTATAACCTGGGGATCTCCTGTATATAATGATATATGTACAGCCGGTATAACCTGAGGATCTCCTGTATATAATGATATATGTACAGCCGGTATAACCTGGGGATCTCCTGTATATAATGATATGTGTACAGCCGGTATAACCTGGGGATCTCCTGTATATAATTATATATGTACAGCTGGTATAACCTGGGGATCTCCTGTATATAATGATATATGTACAGCCGGTATAACCTGGGGATCTCCTGTATATAATGATATGTGTACAGCCGGTATAACCTGGGGATCTCCTGTATATAATGATATGTGTACAGCCGGTATAACCTGGGGATCTCCTGTATATAATGATATATGTACAGCTGGTATAACCTGGGGATCCCCTGTATATAATGATATATGTACAGCCGGTATAACCTGGGGATCTCCTGTATATAATGATATATGTGCAGCCGGTATAACCTGGGGATCTCCTGTATATAATGATATATGTGCAGCTGGTATAACCTGGGGGTCTCCTGTATATAATGATATATGTACAGCCGGTATAACCTGGGGATCTCCTGTATATAATGATATATGTACAGCTGGTATAACCTGGGGATCTCCTGTATATAATGATATGTGTACAGCCGGTATAACCTGGGGATCTCCTGTATATAATGATATATGTACAGCTGGTATAACCTGGGGATCTCCTGTATATAATGATATATGTACAGCCGGTATAACCTGTTGCTCTTCTCATTACAGATGACCAGAAGAAGGTGCAGGAGGACTTTGATATCGACATGGGTGCCCCAGAGACAGAGCGAGCAGCTGTGGCAATACAATCTCAATTCAGAAAATTCCAAAAGAAGAAGCAGGGGGCAGATGACTCGTAGTACCTACCTCTCACCACTAGGGAAATGAGAAAATACAATTTTATCTGAATAACAATTAAAAAAAAACTGAGGATAAAATGATCTGTGAGGAGACTCAGAATATATAAGGTGCATGTACAAAGGGTGTAATATTTATAGTCTATTAGACACAGTCACTGAGGCTTCTGCACTAAGTTATCTAGAACCCGATCCATCTGTAACCTCCGATTTTATGTGATGTTATAATAAAACCTGCTGAGATGATACCTGGAAAATCGCGTGTTCATTTTTATATGGCGCTAGCTCAGGGGCCGAGGGGAATGTGCGGCTCATAATCCCATCCGGGCCACCGCTAGATCCCCAGGTCCTGAGGTCTCCAATTTGAAGTTTTAGGTATATACTGTATATATATATATATGACTGCTCTACAGGAAGGAGCAACTATTATAGGAAGGTCCAGGAACCTGGCAAACAGCAGCCAAAGGTTCACAAAAAGTAACAATCTTATGGTGCAGTTAGGGTCCATGCGGACTAATGAGTAGCTGTACGGGCACACGTCTGGCGCGGGAGAGGAGGAGAAGCGGGTGCTGCTCGCCCTTACCCTCTCCATACAGAATAGTGACGCACATCAAAGATAGAGCATGCGTTGTGCTCATTGTACCGCGCCTGAGCGCCATAGACAACTACAGGTATATACGGCTGCAAATTTCCGGTTGCATATACGTTCCACATACGTTTGTGTGCATGGGGCCTTACTGTGTACATGACATTACTTATCCTTTACTGATCCTGAGTTACATCCTGTAAATCTTTTATTTTATATATAAAAATGAAAAACATTACAACAATAAACATAAATCAAGCCATAACTTCTGGCAAAACAAAACAATAATAACAAAACAATAATACAAACTAAAAGAGACTTACAAAAATCTCCTGGCCCAGCCACACACACACCACACAATCAGCATTATAAAACAAAACCTTCACCCAATCCCACCACCTAATTTTTTTTTTCTTTTTTTTTTTCCATAAATAACTAAAGAATACACAGCAAAAAAAAGACAAACAGGAAATAAAAACATTAAATATAACTAACTAAATCCCACGCCCATCACCCTCCCACCCAGACACTGGTCTAACGTCCAAAGTTCGCGCTATATAGTCCAGACCAGTGCCCAGGATCATATTGTCCAAATCCCGTCCACCCCCCCTCCCAACCTAACACCCTAACACCAACACCCCAAAACCAACAACCTATATACACATTAACTATAACTACATAAATACACACTCAACACAAAATACAAACACATTAAACATATCAACATATAACAAACCAACCACATAAAGCCCAGGTTCGGCGCCTGCAAGCCCCTACATCTCTATATGTTCATAACACAAAACAAAAATCTACAGTGCAGCATCAGCCCAACACCAGGAGCGGAGATGACAGACTAAGGGACACTAAAGGAGAACCCCCTCCAAAGGAGAGAGGCCCTCCCCGTGCCCAGCCTCTCATACTCCAGAGAGCGCACCTTCACCAGGTCACCCAGAATGTTCCTAACCACCTCAACCACCGGGAGGATTTTACGCTGCGTCGATACTAAACACTGTGCGTTCCACGTGTGGTACCTGACCACTAGACTAACTAGAAATAACGTGCAGCGGTCCCGGCCACCCAGGCCTCTGAATGCTCCATAGGCCCACTCCGCATAGGAGAGATCGGCCAACCCGGGCCAATGGATGGAAGCGCCCACCCGGTTGTACACCTCTGTGTTAAAGGGGCACTGAAGCAGGAAGTGGTCCATGCTCTCCAGCAGGCCACCGCACTCCTCCCGGGGACAACCCCTTTCCTCAGAGCTCCTACACTTCAGATTGTCCCTCACACACAGCTTTCCATGGAAGCAGCGCCAAGTCAAGTCCCAAAACTTCAAGGGGATCCTGATGGAATTCAAAAGACCTAAACCCACCCCAAGATCCCGACTTGGGCAATCCCTGAGGGCCAGAGGCTTCTGGAAATGGGTCAACAGAACCCTTTTGTCAAGGACTTTCCTCGACATGGTCCTGATCTCCCACATTCCCAGACCCCACCGGCGAATCACCTTCAGAACCGGGGTAGCGTAAGCCGGAAGATGCCCATGCGGTGTACGGAGATCCTTCACTCGCCCTCCTGTCTCCCATTCCTGGAAGAAAGGCCGAAACCATCCCCTGCAGGAGTATACCCACGGAGGAGCCCTCTCTTTCCAGAGGTTTGCGATATTGATCTTAAGAAAGGTATTCACTAGGAACACCACAGGGTTGACCATACACAACCCTCCTTGTCTCCTCGTGCGGTAAGTAACCTCCCTCTTGATTAGGTTCAGCCTATTCCCCCATAACAGCTGGAAGAACAGACTGTACACCCGAGTCCAGAGGGGTTCTGGCAACATGCACACACTGCCCAGATATATCAGCAATGGGAGCAGGTAAGTTTTAATCAAGTTCACCCTTTCCCTGAGGGTCAAAGACCAACCCTTCCACTGGTCCACCTTCTGGGCGGCGATCTTAAGCCTGCCGTCCCAGTTTTGCATGGGGTAATCCCCCTGGCCAAATTCGATGCCGAGAACTTTGGCAGAGTCTTGGGGCCCTGGAAGAGTGTCCGGGAGATCAAACCCTGGATCCCCCTCTCCCAGCCAGAGACTCTCACACTTATCCCGGTTGATCTTGGACCCAGAAGCCTCTGAGTAGCGGTCAACCTCTGACATCACCCATTGCGCCTCCCCTCTCGAGGACACAAAAACGGTGACATCATCAGCATACGCTACCACCCTTAGAGTGGCTTCCGGTGCCGCCTGGTCCATCCCGACTCCCACCAACGGCCCACGATCAACCCTCCTAAGGAATGGGTCAATCATGAACACGTATAGAAGTGGGCTCAGAGGACAACCCTGGCGAACACCAGACCCAACCTCAAAAGAGCGGCCAATCCAACCGTTCACAAGCGGGAAACTCTCTGCCCCTGCGTACAAAACCTTTAGCCAATTGACAAACTCCCCCGGCAGGCCATACCTCAGAAGGACAGACCAGAGGTACTCGTGGTTAACCCGATCAAACGCTTTTGCCTGATCCAAGGACAGCAAGTACCCCTTCCAGTTACCAGCCCTGCCCTGCTCCACTGCCTCCCGAACACAAAGCACAGAACTAAATGTACTGCGGCCTGGAACAGAGCAGTGCTGGGTCTCCGAAAGGAGCCGGGGCGCAAACTGCACCAGCCGATTAAACAGCACCTTTGCCAAAACCTTTCTGTCCGTATTGAGAAGCGCTATGGGACGCCAGTTCTCAATACGAGATCGGTCCTTACCCTTTGACAGGATGATCAGGGCTGACCTCCTCATTGACTTCGGCAGAGCGCCCGAGGAAAGACACTCATTGAATACCTCAGTCAAGAGGGGAACCAAGGCGTCCTTAAAGGTCTTATAAAACTCAGATGTTAAGCCATCCGGACCTGGCGATTTCTTGAGGGCGAGCCCTTCAATCGCCCGGCTGACTTCCTCTTCCCTGATCATCTCTGTCAAAACATCAAGAGAGGGGTCTACTCCTGGCTCAGGGACAGTTTCAGCCAGGAAATCCGACATCACATCCCGATCTAGATCCTTCCTGCCCAAGAGGTGCGAGTAGAAGGATCTGACGACCTCCAGAATCCCTGATCTGGACCTTTTCAGGGATCCCGTACTGTCAACCAGTCCTGTGACAACTTTACCATTCACTGACATCTTGCAGTTTCTGTAAGGGTCGGGCGAGCGGTATTTCCCGTAATCCCTCTCAAAAACCAAAGATGCGTGTCTATCGTACTGACACCTCTTCAGCAAGGATTTCACTCTGGAGATGTCCTCACGACTACCTCCAGTCGAGACGAGACTGAGAGTTTCCTCCTCAGGCCCTGATACAGGCGGTACCTGTCCAGGCTCCTGAGGCTCGAGAGCTGGCGGAAGAATCTCGCCACCCTTTTCTTGAGCATCTCCCACCACTCTGACTTACTGCTACAAAGGCCCAGCAATGGTACCTGGCTCTGAAGAAAGTCCTCAAAGGATTGTCTTATCTCTGCTTCTTCCAGGAGAAACGAATTGAGCTTCCAGTAGCCTCTTCCCATCCGGGGGGTCTCTGTAACATTCAGAGAAAACAAAATTAAACAGTGGTCGGAGAACTCCACCTCAACAACGGACACTGCTGAAGAAATGGCTTCCTCCTTTAAATAAAACCTGTCTATTCTAGACCTGCAGCTACCCCTATAATAGGTGAACCCCGCGTGGCCTGGGGTGTGCCGGATGTGGACATCCACCAGGCGAGCCTCACTGGCTATGCTATTAAGAGCGACGCTATCATAAGTCAGCTTGTCTCTGGAACCTCCCCTATCCTGGGACCTCGTGACAGCATTGAAGTCCCCTCCAAAGACCACCTGCCGACTTGTAAAAAGGTAGGGCTTGATCCTCATAAAGAGACACTTCCTGTCCCACTTGGACTGGGGACCATAGATGTTAATAAGACGAAGTTCTTGTCCCTTCATGAGGACATCCAGGATCAGGCACCTCCCCATTTCTAACTCAATAACTCGTCGGCATTCTACCTGTGCGGTAAAAAGGACCGCCACTCCGCTATACGGCTCGGCCGCAAGAGACCAATAGGAAGGCCCGTGTCTCCATTCCCTCTTAGCTTTAAACACGGCCGCCAAATCTGGCAGCCTGGTCTCCTGCAAAAATAAAATGTCGGCTTCAACACGGCCCAGAAAATCAAAGGCCGCAAATCTAGCCGCATCAGACTTAATGCTGGCGACATTAATGGACGCCAGTGTCAACGGAGTGGGTGCCGCCATCATGAGTGATTGAGTTAGACGGCTTTTTTCTTACTACCTCCCTTCCCTCTACTGTCCTCTGAGGATGATCCCTTTTCCCTTTTCCCTTCAGAATTGGGGCAACTTCTTTTTAACGAAATTGAGGTGTCCATGTTATTACTGGCCCCCAAGGACCCACCCGGACCACCCTCTCCTTCGTCCTTGTCTCCTGACTCTGAGTCAGTCTCCCACTCTGAGGACCCGGCTTCCCCAGAGGATAGAGACTCGGCGCCCCCTGCAGGCTGCTCCGCCGCCACCTCCAGAACCCCACCCTCAGCCTCTCCTTCCGAGGAGGCGATCTCATCGAGGGTGAGGAACCGGTTGGAAAGCTCAACCAGAGGGGAGGAAGTTTTCCCTTCCTTAGGTACCTTAGATACGCCGCGTTTTTTCTTTTTCTGCTTGCGCTTATTTTCTAGCCAAATCCTGTTATCCTCATCCATACTCTCATAATGGGAGGACGTGGAGGACATGGCACCTTTCTCGCGCTCCATCCTCCTGACCTCCTCATCCAACTCATCATCCCTCAGGGCCTCAGTAGCATGACCAGCCTCTGAGGAAGGACCAAGGGTCACCCCAGCAACCTGAGGCTTCCCCAGTTCTCTCCCTTTTTGTCTGGCTTCAAGCCGCCTCAACTGAGAAGGTGACTTATTCTTACTTTTCTTCACAGGCCCCTCAGCTCCTCCACCTCTGCTGGTACCTTCCCCAGCAGAAGCAACCTCATGGCTCTCCTCCACTGGGGTCACAACCGCATTGGCAAAGGAGCGAGGACAACGGCTGAAAGGGTGACCGAGCTCACCACACAGGTTACACCTAATGTCCTTACAGGATGCAGCGAGATGACCTAGCCCACCACACAAAGCGCACTTCTGCACTTGGCAGCTGGCGCTAAAGTGTGTGGGGTCACCGCACCTGTGACAGACCTTCGGCTGCCCCTGGTAGAAAATCAGGATTCTGTCCCGTCCAAGAAAGGCTGAAGAAGGAATGTGGGCGACTGTGCCGCCTGAACACTTCAACTTCATCATGAAGGTCCAGGCCCCAGACCAAATGCCAAATTCATCACGGTTTTTCTGAGGTACCTGTACAACCTCACCATAACGACTGAGCCAAGTCATGATGTCCATGCAAGAAAGTGACTTGTTACGGGTCAAAACGGTCACCTTCTTGACTGCATTTTAGCGAGACACTGCTTGCACAGCAAAGTCTCGCCATGCGGGCTCGTTCTTTGCCAGCTCATAATTCGACCAGAAGAGCTCTAAGCCCTCCGGCCGAACAAAGCTGACATCTAACTCCGGAGTACCATAAGGATGTATCAGGGCAAAGATGTCACTAGCCCTGAAGTTCATCTTCAGGAGGAGCTCCACCACCCTTGACCTGGGTGGGCATGCGTCACTGCCCCTCCAGCGAAGACGAACCACATTCCTACGGGAAGCTCCGGGCCCGGTTGTGGGTAAAGACCATACAGTCTCTCCCCCCCTTTTCTCTTGGAAGGCTGCCAGACCATGCCTGTCTGTCCAGAAGGACAAATCAACATCTCTCCCCTCTACAGTGATTGACTTTTCCCCTCTCCTGAGAGCCTTCAGAAGACGCCTTTGCAAAACGCTGTTCCCAGAGCCAGGAGACAAGGAGTTAACCCCACTTGCCCCAGCGGTGACACTCGCATAGCTCCTTATAGGAGCGGCCACCACTGGGGGTGCAGAAGGTCCAGCACGCACAACAGGATCACCCCCCTCAGCACCATGCACCACTCCCACATTCACCACACTATGTGCATTACTGCCTCGCTTCCTTGCATCACTCACACCAGCTGGGCCAGGAGGACCTGGGGTTGCCTCGGCGTTACTGGGCACTGGGGATAGAGCCACCTCCATAGCTGATACAGCCTGAGAAGAGGCAGCTCCAACCCCGATCTTACTTGTGCCCTCTGCCTCATTGGCATTAACCCCTTGTTGTCCAGCTTTTCTTTTAATGTTTGTCCACCGCTGCTCGCTGGATGAAAGAGGCCTCTTATCTTTATTGAGTCCGGACAGTTTCTTATTACCATCTCCTGGGTCTGATGCCCCAATGCAAAATAACATTTTTCCTTCGCCCTTTCCCGCAGGCTGCACAGGACGCTTGGGAGGCGCCGCACCACAGGCCCCAGCAGCCCCATCACACTGCCGCTGCTCACCGGAGCTAGATGCAGCCACAGCACTAGGGGCCACAGGAGCCACCGCCACTGCCCCTGGCACTGGGCCACCCCCCCTCCCACTAGGGGGCAGCGCACAGTACCAGGACCTGCTGGATCGCCCTCACTGTCCGGCCTTTCGGCCGATGCCTTCCCTGCACCATCCTTGCTACTGCAAACAAGGCTGGTGCTCTGCGCCATGATGGAACGTGGCTTTGCACTCTCCCCGCACCCTGGCACCGAGTCCACTGCAGGATTCGTGCTGGGCTGGGTAACGGGGCCTACACGACAGGCTGGCACTGCTGCCCGCCCGGAGGGAACAGGGAGGGGACGAAACACCAAGCTCACCTCCTGAGATGCCTTGGTCTTCTTGGGTCTCGTCTTCTTTCTCTTTAGGTCGTCATCTGGCATATCATCGCCGAAAGAAAAGTTCTGGAGGTGAACTGGGGACTCAAGCTGACGGATCTGAGCCATTAGCGCCCCTCCCTGGCCGCTGTCATCACTTTCCTCCTCCAGGTTGGCAGAGCCGCAGCCTGATGGTAATGGCGCTTGCTCTGCAGGCAGCCTGTCGTGCGAGGCCTGCTGGTGTTGGCGCAGGCCACCAGACGGACACGGCAGGTCTTCCTCATCCTCCTCATCATCACCATCGCCTTCATCCGCCTGGATCTCAAGCCCCTTCTGCTTTCTCAGCTGCTCCAGGCGCATCTCCTCAAACCGGGCGTCATTCTCCAGCTTTTCCCTGAACGGACCGCTGTGCTCGCAGATTAGATGACCTTGATCTTCTGTGAACCGGAGACCTTGCGGCTTCCCTGGGTCTTGGGGGTGGCAGCCGAGGTCACATCGCTGCGTCCTTGGCTCCGGGCAGATCTTCTTACCCCCTCCGCTTTGGCCGGTATCTGGCTTCTCCTGCCCCCCGCCGGCCTGGTCCGGGAGGCAGAAGCCTGGGATTTTCCTGCAGGATTCATCCCACAGAACCCACTCCCTCCCTGGGGAGTAGAGAGCAGGCCTGGGTGGATCGGTCTTCCACCAGGTGGTGCAGGAGCTCAGCAGCACACAACCACACCCGTCAGTAGCAGACAGCAGAATGAGATTGCACGCACTATTCTGCTGCTGGTGCAGTCACTGTGTGCATACATGACATTACTTATCCTGTACTGATCCTGAGTTACATCCTGTATTATACCCCAGAGCTGCACTCACTATACTGCTGCTGGTGCAGTCACTGTGTGCATACATGACATTACTTATCCTGTACTGATCTTGAGTTACATCCTGTATTATACTCCAGAGCTGCACTCACTATTCTGCTGCTGGTGCAGTCACTGTGTACATACATGACATTACTTATCCTGTACTGATCCTGAGTTACATCCTGTATTATACCCCAGAGCTGCACTCACTATTCTGCTGCTGGTGCAGTCACTGTGTACATGACATCACTTATCCTGTACTGATCCTGAGTTACATCCTGTATTATACTCCAGAGCTGCACTCACTATTCTGCTGCTGGTGCAGTCACTGTGTACATACATGACATCACTTATCCTGTACTGATCCTGAGTTACATCCTGTATTATACCCCAGAGCTGCACTCACTATTCTGCTGCTGGTGCAGTCACTGTGTACATACATGACATTACTTATCCTGTACTGATCCTGAGTTACATCCTGTATTATACTCCAGAGCTGCACTCACTATTCTGCTGCTGGTGCAGTCACTGTGTACATACATGACATTACTTATCCTGTACTGATCCTGAGTTACATCCTGTATTATACCCCAGAGCTGCACTCACTATTCTGCTGCTGGTGCAGTCACTGTGTACATACATGACATTACTTATCCTGTACTGATCCTGAGTTACATCCTGTATTATACTCCAGAACTGCACTCTCTATTCTGCTGCTGGTGCAGTCACTGTGTACATACATGACATTACTTATCCTGTACAGATCCTGAGTTACATCCTGTAGATCTTTTATTTTAAAGTAAAAAAACATAACAAAACATAACACAAACCAAACATAATATACAATATATACAAAATATATACAATAGCTTACCTGCTGGTCCAGCCACATTCACACCTAGCAAAAACAATGGGGCAGTTTTACTTACCCGGTCCGTTCGCGATCCAGCGGCGCGTTCTCTGCGGTGGATTCGGGTCCGACCGGGATTTATGAAGGCAGTTCCTCCGATGTCCACCAGGTGGCGATGCTGCGCTTAAGTTCCCTGAAATGCACCGAAGTTCACGATCCTATCCTGGATGAAGGTGAGTGCAAGCTCCGCAACACAATTTCCTTTTTTAAATGCGGCGGTTTTTCCGAATCCGTCGGGTTTTCGTTCGGCCACTGATTATAACATCCTAAACCAAAACGACAATCCACACCCTGAAATAATTTTTTTAAATATATAACAAACACATAATACACATATCACTACACTAAACTAGATCCCTCGCCTGCACCCTCCCCTTCCCCCCAAACAGTCAGCTCATAAGTCCCACCACCATCAACCCCCTCCCACCGCCATCACCCCCCTCCCAACCTAATGCTATGTCCCAAACCCCACTTTATACAATAAATACACTAATTACAACATGACTTGAAGAGAACATAATACAAAAAATGGCTGAACGACATAAATACAAAACCACATAAAGCCCAGGTTCGGCGCCTGCAAGCCCTACATCACTACATGCCCAGAACACAAAACAAAAATCTACTGTGCAGCATCAACCCAACACCAGGAGAGGAGATGACAGACTAAGGGACACTAAAGGAGAACCCCCTCCAAAGGAGAGAGGCCCTCCCCGTGCCCAGCCTCTCATACTCCAGAGAGCGCACCTTCACCAGGTCACCCAGAATGTTCTTAACCACCTCATCCACCGGGAGGATTTTACGCTCCGTCGATACTAAGCACCGTGCGTTCCACATGTGGTACCTGACCACTAGACTGACTAGGAATAACGTGCAGCGGTCCCGGCCACCCAGGCCTCTGAATGCTCCATAGGCCCACTCCACATAGGAGAGACCGGCCAACCCTGGCCAATGGATGGAAGCGCCCACCCGGTTGTACACCTCTGTGTTAAAGCGGCACTGAAGCAGGAAGTGGTCCATGCTCTCCAGCAGACCACCGCACTCCTCCCGGGGACAACCCCTTTCCTCAGAGCTCCTACACTTCAGATTGTCCCTCACACACAGCTTTCCATGGAAGCAGCGCCAAGTCACGTCCCAAAACTTCAAGGGGATCCTGATGGAATTCAAAAGACCAAAACCCACCCCCAGATCCCGACTTGGGCAATCCCTGAGGGCCAGAGGTTTCTGGAAATGGGTCAACAGAACCCTTTTGTCAAGGAGTTTCCTCGACATGGTCCTGATCTCCCACATTCCCAGACCCCACCGGCGAATCGCCTTCAGAACCGGGGTAGCGTAAGCCGGAAGATGCCAATGCGGTGTGCAAAGATCCTTCACTTGGCCTCCTGTCTCCCATTCCTGGAAGAAAGGCCTACACCATCCCTTACAGGAGTATACCCACGGAGGAGCCCTCTCTTTCCAGAGGTTTGCGATATTGATCTTAAGAAAGGTATTCACTAGGAACACCACAGGGTTGACCATACACAACCCTCCTTGTCTCCTCGTGCGGTAAGTAACCTCCCTCTTGATTAGGTTCAGCCCATTCCCCCATAACAGTTGGAAGAACAGACTGTACACCCGAGTCCAGAGGGGTTCTGGCAAAATGCACACACTGCCCAGATAAATCAGCAACGGGAGCAGGTAAGTTTTAATCAGGTTGACCCTTTCCCTGAGGGTCAAAGACCAACCCTTCCACTGGTCCACCTTCTGAGCGGCGATCTTAAGCCTGCCATCCCAGTTTTGCATGGGGTAATCCCCCTGGCCAAATTCGATGCCGAGAACTGGGGCCCTGGAAGAGTGTCCGGGAGATCAAAGCCTGGATACCCCTCTCCCAGTCAGAGACTCTCACACTTATCCCAGTTGATCTTGGACCCAGAAGCCTCTTAGTAGCGGTCAGCCTCTGACATCACCCATTGCGCCTCCCATCCCGAGGACACGAAAACGGTGACATCATCGGCATACGCTACCACCCTTAGAGTGGCTTCCGGTGCTGCGCGATCCATCCCGACCCCCACCAACGGCCCACGATCAAAACTCCTAAGGAATGGGTCGATCGTGAACACGTACAGTAGTGGGCTCAGAGGACAACTCTGGCGAACACCAGACCTGACCTCAAAAGAGCGGCCAATCCAACCGTTCACAAGCAGGAAACTCTCTGCCCCTGCATACAAAACTTTCAGCCAATTGACAAACTCCCCCCGGCAGGCCATACCTCAGAAGGACAGACCAGAGGTACTCGTGGTTAACCCGATCAAACGCTTTTGCCTGATCCAAGGACAGCAAGTACCCCTTCCAGTTGCCAGCCCTGCCCTGCTCTACTGCCTCCCGGACACAAAGCACAGCAGTAAATGTACTGCGGCCTGGAACAGAGCAGTGCTGGGTCCCCGAAAGGAGCCGGGGTGCAAACTGCACCAGCCGATTAAACAGCACCTTTGCCAAAACCTTTCTGTCTGTATTGCGAAGCGCTATGGGACGCCAGTTCTCAATACGAGATCGGTCCTTACGCTTTGACAGGATGATCAGGGCTGACCTCCTCATTGACTTCGGCAGAGCGCCCGAGGAAAGACACTCATTGAATACCTCAGTCAAGAGGGGAACTAAGGCGTCCTTAAAGGTCTTATAAAACTCAGATGTTAAGCCATCCGGACCCGGCGATTTCTTGAGGGCGAGCCCTTCAATCGCCAGGCTGACTTCCTCTTCCCTGATCATCTCTGTCAAAACATCAAGAGAGGGGTCTACTCCTGGGGACAGTTTCAGCCAGGAAAGGCGACATCACATCCCGATCTAGATCCTTCCTGCCCAAGAGGAGTGAGTAGAAGAATCTGACGACCTCCAGAATCCCTGATCTGGACCTTTTCAGGGATCCCGTACTGTCAACCAGTCCTGTGACAACTTTACCATTCACTGACATCTTGCAGTTTCTGTAAGGCTCGGGTGAACGGTATTTCCCGTAATCCCTCTCAAAAACCAAAGATGCGTGTCTATCGTACTGACACCTCTTCAGCAAGGATTTCACTCTGGAGATCTCGTCTCGACTGGAGGTAGGTGTGAGGACATGCTCGAGTTTCCTCCTCAGGCCCTGATACAGGCGGTACCTGTCCAGGCTCCTGAGGCTCGAGAGCTTGCGGAAGAATCTCGCCGCCCTTTTCTTGAGCATCTCCCACCACTCTGACTTACTGCTACAAAGGCCCAGCAATGGTACCTGGCTCTGAAGAAAGTCCTCAAAGGATTGTCTGATCTCCTCTTCTTCCAGGAGAGACAAATTGAGCTTCCAGTAGCCTCTTCCCATCCGGGGGGTCTCTGTAACATTCAGAGAAAACAAATTTAAACAGTGGTCGGAGAAGTCCACCTCAACAACAGAAACTGGTGAAGAAATGGCTTCCTCCTTTAAATAAAACCTGTCTATTCTAGACCTGCAGCTACCCCTATAATAGGTGAACCCCGCGTGGCCTGGGGTGTGCCGGATGTGGACATCCACCAGGCGAGCCTCACTGGCTATGCTATTAAGAGCGACGCTATCATAAGTCAGCTTGTCTTTGGAACCTCCCCAATCCTGGTACCTCGTGACAGCATTGAAGTCCCCTTCAAAGACCACCTGCCGACTTGTAAAAAGGTAGGGCTTGATCCTCATAAAGAGACACTTCCTGTCCCACTTGGACTGGGGACCATAGATGTTAATAAGACGAAGTTCTTGTCCCTTCATGAGGACATCCAGGATCAGGCACCTCCCCATTTCTAACTCAATAACTCGTCGGCATTCTACCGGTGCGGTAAAAAGGACCGCCACCTCGCTATACGGCTCGGCCGCAAGAGACCAATAGGAAGGCCCGTGTCTCCATTCCCTCTTAGCTTTAAACACGGCCGCCAAATCTGGCAGCCTGGTCTCCTGCAAAAATCAAATGTCGGCTTCAACACGCCCGAGAAAATCAAAGGCCGCAAATCTAGCCGCATCAGACTTAATGCTGGCGACATTAATGGATGCCAGCGTCAACGGAGTGGGTGCCGACATCATGAGTGATTGAGTTAGACGGCTTTCTTTTTACCCATCTTAGCACCACCCTCGGGAAATGAACACGCCCTTTTTAGGCATATTGTAGTGTCCATCTCCTGCACCTCTGATGTTTCAGGGGCAGATCCAGGACCTGCCTCCTCATCCTCATCTCCAGACTCTGAGCCAGTCTCCCCTCCTGAGGACCCTAACTCCCCAGGGGGAGACTCGGCACCTCCTGCAGGCTCCACCACCTCTGGCCCTTCACCCTCAGCCCCTCCATCGGCAGGAGAGGCTCCATCCAGGGCCAGGAATCGATTTGAAAGTTCGACCAGCGGGGGGTCGGTTGCACCTTCCTTGGGTACCTTAGTCAGGGTGGGAGAAGATCTTACAACTCCCTTCTTTTTACCCTTTTTCTTCATTTTGGCGCCACGCTTACGCTTTTCCTCTTGCCACGCCCTATTATCCTCATCCATACTCTCATAATGGGAGGAGTCTGAGGACGTGGCACCTTCCTCTCTCTCGATCCTCCTGACCTCCTCATCCAGTACATCATCCCCTGGGGCCTCAGCGACAGGTATGGTCTCCAGCATAGCGCCAGAGGTTGTCCCAGCAGCCCGAGACTCCCCCCGCTCTCTCTCCTGCTGACGCTTCTCTAGACGCCGAAGTTGGGCAGGCGTCTTTTTCCTATCTTTCTTCCCTGGCACATCCATTCCTCCACCTCTGCTAGTCACCTCATCCGCTGAGGTTGAGTCTGCATTAGCGAAGGAAAGAGGACAACAACTGTATGGGTGACCGAGATCACCACACAGGTTACACCTAATCTGCCCTGTAAAGGATGCAGTGAGATGGCTGACACCCCAATGCTGCATGGTGCAGTTTGCGCTGAAATATGTATCTCAGCTCATAGTTGGACAAGAAGAGCTCAAGCCCCTCCGGCCGAACAAAGCTGACATCAAACTGAGATGTACCATAGGGATGGATCAAGGCAAAGATGTCAGCCGCCTTGAAGTCCATCTTCAGCAGCAGCTCAACTACCCGTGCCCGAGGGGGACACTGATCACTGCCACGCCACCGAAGACAGACCACATTCCTACCGTTAGCACCCGGCCCGGTTGTCGGGAGCGACCATGGTGTCTCTGTGCCTCTCTATCCAAAACGACAAATCAACCTCCTGCCCCGCTACATTGATCGTCCTTTCACCCTTCTGTAAGGACTGCAGGAGGCGACTGCAAAAAGCTGTCCCCAGAGACGAGGATGATAGAACCCCACTTCCCCCAGCAGCGACACTGGCATAGCTCTTAATAGGGGCCGCCACCGGGGGAGCAACCGGACCAACCCCTGCACCCACCACATTAACATTACCCACCTCCACGCACCACCAGTCACTCCAACACTCACTCCCATAACTGGTAAAGGTTCTGCACCACTCACTCCACTCACATTATCCACCACAACATTACTGACATCACCCACACTGACTGGACCAGCGCCAGCATTAGCAGACATGACCACCTCCGAATCTTCAAGCACAAGGGATGAGGGTCCCCCCGCAGAGCACTCTGCATCATCAGTAGAGGTGCCGCTCATATCCAGTTATCCAACAACACTGACACAAAAGAGTACTTTTTGTTTGGGAGATCCGGAGCCCTCAGCCTCAGCGACCCCTCCACACTGCCGCCGCCCCCCACCTAAGTGATCAGCGGCAACAGCATGAAGAGGCGCCGAGGCACCAGAAGCTGCCACCAGTGCCGGGCTATCCCCCCCTCCCACTGGGGGATGCACCACAGCACTGGATTTAGATGGTATCGCCACAGCCGAGGCGCCCTGACTGTCCGGCCTTGCGGCCGATGCCTCCCCTGCTCCCCCACTGTTACCACAAACAGAGACGGAGCCCATCGTCACATCAGGTTTATCTGTGATATCCCTGCACCTTTGCACCGGGTCCACAGCAGAACTTGGGGGGGTTTGGGTAGCAGGGCTTGACTGGGAGGTAGTAAACATTACCCATTTAACTCCACATTAAGGCACTTTAGTAAAGATACATAATCCTACCCGTAACATTAACCCCATAACCATTTATAACTAAACATAACTAAGAAATGATGACACGAGGCTTCCTGTTGGGCAGAAAAGGTCACAGCTATTTATTGCTGATAAACACAATTATTATTATTTTAATATTCTCAAAATCAACCGCAATCTCTGTTCGTTTCTTTGTAAACCATCGCTGCCGAAGTGGTTTGTTCATCCGGACTCCCGAACCACCACTTCGACTTCCGAAAAAATCCACATAAATTCTCTTTTCCGCCAGCTGTGACTTGAGATGAGCACCGAAAACCATTATTACTTTAATACTCAAAATTAACCACTTTCTCCTCCGTCTCTTTGTAAACCATCGCTGCCCGAAGCGGTTTGCTCAACCGGACTCCCGAATTAGCACTTCGACTTCCGGGCAAATTCCACATCAATTCTTATATTCCTTCAGCTGATGATCTCCGAAAACAATTATTACTTAATACTTTTTAAAAATTAACCACAATTTTCATCCATCTCTTTGTAAACCATCGCTGCCCGAAGCGGTTTGCTCAACCGGACTCCCGAATCAGCACTTCGACTTCCGGGCAAAATCCACATCAATTCACATTTTCCGTCAGCTGTGACTTGAGATGATCACTGAGAACCGAAAACATCAAAAAACAAAAACCAAGTAACAGTAGGGAGGGAGGGAGGGACAGCTTGAAGATGGCGCGGGCAAGAGGAAGTGCAGGCCCAGAGCCTGCCCTATAAAGGCTCAGCTATGGGAGGGACTGAGCAGCAGCAGCAGCAGGGAGGAGAAAGGAAGCAAATACCACCCCTATTTAAAGTGCAAACGTCCCATGTAATAAATTGCAACACTAGGACACCCCCAGTCAGTGGGCGCCCTCCTTATGCAGTCGGGGGCACCCTTCAGCACAGTGAGCTGACCCTGCGCCACTCCCTGGCTGCCAGTGTCACTGTCCTCCCCCGAGCGAGGTGTTACTGCTGGCTGTCCTGCAGGGGGCCCACTGCACAAGGCCTGCTGATCTTCCTGCAGGCCGCCAGGTGTGTCCTGCTGCTCATCATCATCCTCCTCCTCCACCTGGCTCGCAGGCTGCAACCCCATCAGCCTTTGCTCTCTGTTATCAGCCATCTTTGCAAATTGGTCGTCATTCATTCGTTTTTCTTTAAACGGTCCACTATTCTCACAAATGAAGGTCTTTCTTTTCATCAGCTTAGCAATCTCAACTTTCAGGCTATTAATCTCTCCTTTAACCTCCATCTTGCGCTTCTTCGCCACTGTGTTGGCCCTGGCGCGGGCACATCGCAGCTCCTCCCGGAGCCTCCTGATGGTCTTGGTCGCCTCTTCATACTCACAGAGGTGGCTCTGGACCCGGGAGGCATAGGTTGACAAAGACTCCCGGGGTCCCTGCACCGCCCAGCCTCCCCCCGCATGGTCAGCCTTACCTCTGTGAGCACTCCGCTTCACACGTTCAGCCCCGGAAGGACCGCTCTCACCCGCATCGACATGGACATTCTGGGTTTGCCTCTTCACATTAGACCCAGGGGGAGTAGGACTGGCGACTCCTGGTGGAACGTCTCACCCCTGAGTCCTCCATAGCGCTGGCCGGTAGCCGGCTACCCCTGCCCCCCGCCGGCCTGGCCCGGGAAGCAGGAGCCTGGGGCTTGCCGCTCTGGCTCATGCCTGGAAACCCACCCTCTCCCTGGGAAGGGAGAGAGCAGGTCCCAGGTGGATTATTCCTGGAGCTCAGAGCGGCAGCAGCACATAGCCTCTCACAGCAACAGACAGAGATAACAAGATAACGAGCTCCAGAGATGCACTCACTATCTGCTGCTGGTGCAGTCACTGTGTACATACATGACATTACTTATCCTGTACTGATCCGGAGTTACATCCTGTATTATACTCCAGAGCTGCACTCACTATTCTGCTGCTGGTGCAGTCACTGTGTACATACATGACATTACTTATCCTGTACTGATCCTGAGTTACATCCTGTATTATATTCCCGAGCTGCTCTCACTATTCTGCTGCTGGTGCAGTCACTGTGTACATACATGACATTACTTATCCTGTACTGATCCTGAGTTACATCCTGTATTATACCCCCCAGAGCTGCACTCATTATTCTGCTGCTGGTGCAGTCACTGTGTACATACATGACATTACTTATCCTGTACTGATCCTGAGTTACATCCTGTATTACACCCCAGCACTGCACTCACTATTCTGCTGCTGGTGCAGTCACTGTGTACATACATGACATTACTTATCCTGTACTGATCCTGAGTTACATCCTGTATTATACTCCAGAGCTGTACTCACTATTCTGCTACTGGAGCAGTCACTGTGTACAAAAATGACATTACTTATCCTGTACTGATGATGAGTTACATCCTGTATTATACCCCAGAGCTGCACTCACTATTCTGCTGCTGGTGCAGTCACTGTGTACATACATGACATTACTTATCCTGTACTGATCCTGAGTTACATCCTGTATTATACTCCAGAGCTGCACTCACTATTCTGCTGGTGCAGTCACTGTGTATATACATGACATTACTTATCCTGTACTGATCCTGAGTTACATCCTGTATTATACTACAGAGCTGCACTCACTATTCTGCTGCTGGTGCAGTCACTGTGTACATACATGACATTACTTATCCTGTACTGATCCTGAGTTACATCCTGTATTATACCCCAGAGCTGCACTCACTATTCTGCTGCTGGGGCAGTCACTGTACATACATGACATTACTTATCCTGTACTGATCCTGAGTTACATCCTGTATTATACCCCAGAGCTGCTCTCACTATTCTGCTGCTGGTGCAGTCACTGTGTACATACATGACATTACTTATCCTGTACTGATCCTGAATTAGATCCTGTATTATACCCCAGAGCTGCACTCACTATTCTGCTGCTGGGGCAGTCACTGTACATACATGACATTACTTATCCTGTACTGATCCTGAGTTACATCCTGTATTATACCCCAGAGCTACACTCACTATTCTGCTGCTGGTGCAGTCACTGTGTACATACATGACATTACTTATCCTGTACTGATCCTGAGTTACATCCAGTATTATACACCAGAGCTGCACTCACTATTCTGCTGCTGGTGCAGTCACTGTGTACATACATGACATTACTTATCCTGTACTGATCCAGAGTTGCATCCTGTATTATACCCCAGAGCTACACTCACTATTCTACTGCTGGTGCAGTCACTGTGTACATACTTGACATTACTTATCTTGTACTGATCCTGAGTTACATCTAGTATTATATCCCAGAGCTGCACTCACTATTCTGCTGGTGGTGCAATCACTGTGAAGATACATGACATTACTTATCCTGTACTCATCCTGAGTTACATCCTGTAGTATACCCCAGAGCTGCACTCACTATTCTGCTGCTGGTGCAGTCACTGTGAACATACATGACATTACTTATCCTGTACTGATCCTAAGTTACATCCTGTATTATACCCCAGAGCTGCACTCACTATTCTGCTGCTGGTGCAGTCACTGTGTGCATACATGACATTACTTATCCTGTACTGATCCTTAGTTACATCCTGTATTATACTCCAGAGCTGCACTCACTATTCTGCTGCTGGTGCAGTCACTGTGTACATACATGACATTACTTATCCTGTACTGATCCTGAGTTACATCCTGTAAATCTTTTATTTTATATAAAAGTGAAAAACATAACAATAATAAACATAAATAAAGCCATAACTTCTGGCAAAAGAATTACAAAAGAACAAATATAAACGAAAATAAACTTACAAAACCTCCTGGCCCAGCCACACACACACCACACATTCAGCATGAAAACAAACAAAACCTTCACCCAGTCCCACCACCTAATTTTTTTTTTTTTTTTTTTATATCGAAATACACAGCAAAATACACATAAATAAATAAACAATAAATAAACACAGAAATAACAATGAATATAACGGAAATAACATTAACATTAAATAACAATAAATATAACTAACTAAATCCCACGCCCATCACCCCCCCCCCCCCAGACACTGGTCTAACGTCCAAAGTTCACGCTATATAGTCCAGACCAGTGCCCAGGATCGTATAGTCCAAGTCCCGTCCACCCCCCTCCCAACCTAACACCCTAACACCGAAACCCCAAAACCAACCAACCTATATACGCACAAGAACTATAACTACATATAACACAAGATACAAACACATTAAACAAACCAACATATATCAAAACCACATAAAGCCCAGGTTCGGCGCCTGCAAGCCCAACATCACTATAACCTCAGAACACAAAACAAAAATCTACAGTGTCAGCTTCAGCCCAACACCAGGAGCGGAGATGACAGACTAAGGGACACTAAAGGAGAACCCCCTCCAAAGGAGAGAGGCCCTCCCCGTGCCCAGCCTCTCATACTCCAGAGAGCGCACCTTCACCAGGTCACCCAGAATGTTCCTAACCACATCATCCACCGGGAGGATTTTACGCTGCGTCGACACTAAACACCGTGCGTTCCACGTGTGGTACCTGACCACTAGACTAACTAGGAATAACGTGCAGCGGTCCCGGCCACCCAGGCCTCTGAATGCTCCATAGGCCCACTCCGCATAGGAGAGACCGGCCAACCCGGGCCAATGGATGAAAGCGCCCACCCGGTTGTACACCTCTGTGTTAAAGGGGCACTGAAGCAGGAAGTGGTCCATGCTCTCCAGCAGGCCACCGCACTCCTCCCGGGGACAACCCCTTTCCTCAGAGCTCCTACACTTCAGATTGTCCCTCACACACAGCTTTCCATGGAAGCAGCGCCAAGTCAAGTCCCAAAACTTCAAGGGGATCCGGATAGAATTCAATAAACTCAAACCCACCCCCAGATCCCGACTTGGGCAATCCCTGAGGGCCAGAGGCTTCTGGAAATGGGTCAACAGAACCCTCTTGTCAAGGAGTTTCCTCGACATGGTCCTGATCTCCCACATTCCCAGACCCCACCGGCGAATCACCTTCAGAACCGGGGTAGCGTAAGCCGGAAGATGCCCATGCGGTGTACGGAGATCCTTCACTTGTCCTCCTGTCTCCCATTCCTGGAAGAAAGGCCGAAACCATCCCCTGCAGGAGTATACCCAGGAGCCCTCTCTTTCCAGAGGTTGGCGATATTGATCTTAAGAAAGGTATTCACTAGGAACACCACAGGGTTGACCATACACAACCCTCCTTGTCTCCTCGTGCGGTAAGTAACCTCCCTCTTGATAAGGTTCAGCCTATTCCCCCATAACAGCTGGAAGAACAGACTGTACACCCGAGTCCAGAGGGGTTCTGGCAACATGCACACACTGCCCAGGTAAATCATCAACGGGAGCAGGTAAGTTTTGATCAGATTAACCCTTTCTCTGAGGGTCAAAGACCAACCCTTCCACTGGTCCACCCTCTGAGCGGCGATCTTAAGCCTGCCGTCCCAGTTTTGCATGGGGTAATCCCCCTGGCCAAATTCGATGCCGAGAACATTGGCAGAGTCTTGGGGCCCTGGAAGAGTGTCCGGGAGATCAAAGCCTGGACCTCCCTCTCCCAGCCAGAGACTCTCACACTTATCCCGGTTGATCTTGGACCCAGAAGCCTCTGAGTAGCGGTCAACTTCTGACATCACCCATTGCGCCTCCCCTCTCGAGGACACAAAAACAGTGACGTCATCGGCATACGCTACCACCCTTAGAGTGGCTTCCGGTGCTGCCCGGTCCATCCCGACTCCCACCAACGGCCCACGATCAACCCTCCTAAGGAATGGGTCAATCGCGAACACGTACAGTAGTGGGCTCAGAGGACAACCCTGGCGAACACCAGACCCAACCTCAAAAGAGCGGCCAATCCAACCGTTCACAAGCGGGAAACTCTCTGCCCCTGCGTACAAAACTTTCAGCCAATTAACAAACCCACCCGGCAGGCCATACCTCAGAAGGACAGACCAGAGGTACTCGTGGTTAACCCGATCAAACGCTTTTGCCTGATCCAAGGACAGCAAGTACCCCTTCCAGTTACCAGCCCTGCCCTGTTCCACTGCCTCCCGGACACAAAGCACAGCACTAAATGTACTGCGGCCTGGAACAGAGCAGTGCTGGGTCCCCGAAAGGAGCCGGGGTGCAAACTGCACCAGCCGATTAAACAGCACCTTTGCCAAAACCTTTCTGTCCGTATTGAGAAGCGCTATGGGACGCCAGTTCTCAATACGAGATCGGTCCTTACCCTTTGACAGGATGATCAGGGCAGACCTCCTCATTGACTTCGGCAGAGTGCCCGAGGAAAGACACTCATTGAATACCTCAGTCAAGAGGGGAACCAAGGCGTCCTTAAAGGTCTTATAAAACTCGGATGTTAAGCCATCCGGAGCCGGCGATTTCTTGAGGGCGAGCCCTTCAATCGCCCGGCTGACTTCCTCTTCCCTAATCATCTCTGTCAAAACATCAAGAGAGGGGTCTACTCCTGGCTCAGGGACAGTTTCAGCCAGGAAAGCCGACATCACATCCCGATCTAGATCCTTCCTGCCCAAGAGGTGCGAGTAGAAGGATCTGACGACCTCCAGAATCCCTGATCTGGACCTTTTCAGGGATCCCGTACTGTCAACCAGTCCTGTGACAACTTTACCATTCACTGACATCTTGCAGTTTCTGTATGGGTCGGGCGAGCGGTATTTCCCGTAATCCCTCTCAAAAACCAAAGATGCGTGTCTATCGTACTGACACCTCTTCAGCAAGGATTTCACTCTGGAGATGTCCTCACGACTACCTCCAGTCGAGACGAGATGCTCGAGTTTCCTCCTCAGGCCCTGATACAGGCGGTACCTGTCCAGGCTCCTGAGGCTCGAGAGCTGGCGGAAGAATCTCGCCACCCTTTTCTTGAGCATCTCCCACCACTCTGACTTACTGCTACAAAGGCCCAGCAATGGTACCTGGCTCTGAAGAAAGTCCTCAAAGGATTGTCTGATCTCCGCTTCTTCCAGGAGAGACGAATTGAGCTTCCAGTAGCCTCTTCCCATCCGGGGGGTCTCTGTAACATTCAGAGAAAACAAAATTAAACAGTGGTCGGAGAACTCCACCTCAACAACGGACACTGCTGAAGAGATGGCTTCCTCCTTTAAATAAAACCTGTCTATTCTAGACCTGCAGCTACCCCTATAATAGGTGAACCCCGCGTGGCCTGGGGTGTGCCGGATGTGGACATCCACCAGGCGAGCTTCACTGGCTATGCTATTAAGAGCGACGCTATCATAAGTCAGCTTGTCTCTGGAACCTCCCCTATCCTGGGACCTCGTGACAGCATTGAAGTCCCCTCCAAAGACCACCTGCCGACTTGTAAAAAGGTAGGGCTTGATCCTCATAAAGAGACACTTCCTGTCCCACTTGGACTGGGGACCATAGATGTTAATAAGACGAAGTTCTTGTCCCTTCATGAGGACATCCAGGATCAGGCACCTCCCCATTTCTAACTCAATAACTCGTCGGCATTCTACTGGTGCGGTAAAAGGGACCGCCACTCCGCTATACGGCTCGGCCGCAAGAGACCAATAGGAAGGCCCGTGTCTCCATTCCCTCTTAGCTTTAAGCACGGCCGCCAAATCTGGCAGCCTGGTCTCCTGCAAAAATAAAATGTCGGCTTCAACACGGCCGAGAAAATCAAAGGCCGCAAATCTAGCCGCATCAGACTTAATGCTGGCGACATTAATGGACGCCAGTGTCAACGGAGTGGGTGCCGCCATCATGAGTGATTGAGTTAGACGGCTTTTTTCTTACTACCTCCCTTCCCTCTACTGTCCTCTGAGGATGATCCCTTTTCCCTTTTCCCTTCAGAATTGGGGCAACTTCTTTTTAACGAAATCGAGGTGTCCATGTTATTACTGACCCCCAAGGACCCAACCGGACCACCCTCTCCTTAGTCCTTGTCTCCTGACTCTGAGTCAGTCTCCCACTCTGAGGACCCGGCTTCCCCAGAGGATAGAGACTCGGCGCCCCCTGCAGGCTGCTCCGCCGCCACCTCCAGAACCCCACCCTCAGCCTCTCCTTCCGAGGAGGCGATCTCATCGAGGGTGAGGAACTGGTTGGAAAGCTCAACCAGAGGGGAGGAAGTTTTCCCTTCCTTAGGTACCTTAGATACGCCGCGCTTTTTCTTTTTCTGCTTGCGCTTATTTTCTAGCCAAATGCGGTTATCCTCATCCATACTTTCATAATGGGAGGACGTGGAGGACATGGCACCTTTCTCGCGCTCCATCCTCCTGACCTCCTCATCCAACTCATCATCCCTCAGGGCCTCAGTAGCATGACCAGCCTCTGAGGAAGGACCAAGGGTCACCCCAGCAACCTGAGGCTTCCCCAGTTCTCTCCCTTTTTGTCTGGCTTCAAGCCGCCTCAACTGAGAAGGTGACTTATTCTTACTTTTCTTCACAGGCCCCTCAGCTCCTCCACCTCTGCTGGTACCTTCCCCAGCAGAAGCAACCTCATGGCTCTCCTCCACTGGGGTCACAACCGCATTGGCAAAGGAGCGAGGACAACGGCTGAAAGGGTGACCGAGCTCACCACACAGGTTACACCTAATGTCCTTACAGGATGCAGCAAGATGACCTAGCCCACCACACAAAGCGCACTTCTGCACTTGGCAGCTGGCGCTAAAGTGTGTGGGGTCACCGCACCTGTGACAGACCTTCGGCTGCCCCTGGTAGAAAATCAGGATTCTGTCCCGCCCAAGAAAGGCTGAAGAAGGAATGTGGGCGACTGTGCCGCCTGAACACTTCAACTTCATCATGAAGGTCCAGGCCCCAGACCAAATGCCAAATTCATCGCGGTTTTTCTGAGGTACCTGTACAACCTCACCATAACGACTGAGCCAAGTCATGATGTCCATGCAAGAAAGTGACTCGTTACGGGTCAAAACGGTCACCTTCTTGACTGTGTTTTGGCGAGACACTGCTTGCACAGCAAAGTCTCGCCATGCGGGCTCGTTCTTTGCCAGCTCATAATTCGACCAGAAGAGCTCTAAGCCCTCCGGCCGGACAAAGCTGACGTCGAACTCCGGAGTACCATAAGGATGTATCAGGGCAAAGATGTCACTAGCCCTGAAGTTCATCTTCAGGAGGAGCTCCACCACCCTTGACCTGGGTGGGCATGCGTCACTGCCCCTCCAGCGAAGACGAACCACATTCCTACGGGCAGCTCCGGGCCCAGTTGTGGGTAAAGACCATACAGTCTCTCCCCCCCTTTTCTCTTGGAAGGCTGCCAGGCCATGCCTGTCTGTCCAGAAGGACAGATCAACCTCTCTTCCCTCTACAGTGATTGACTTTTCCCCTCTCCTGAGAGCCTCCAGAAGACGCCTTTGCAAAACGCTATTCCCAGAGCCAGGAGACAAGGAGTTAACCCCACTTGCCCCAGCGGTGACACTCGCATAGCTCCTTATGGGAGCGGCCACCACTGGGGGTGCAGATGGACCAGGACTCCTACCAGGATCCCCCCCATCACCATTCACCACCCCCACATTCACCACACTATGTACATTACTGCCTCGCTTCCTTGCATCACTGCCTCGCTTCCTTGCATCACTCACACCAGCTGGGCCAGGAGGACCTGGGGTTGCCTCGGCGTCACTGGGCACTGGGGGTAGAGCCACCTCCATAGCTGATACAGCCTGAGAAGAGGCAGCTCCAACCCCGATCTTACTTGTGCCCTCTGCCTCATTGGCATTAACCCCTTGTTGTCCCACAGTTTTTCTAAGGTTTGAGCATCGCTGCTCGCTGGATGAAAGAGGCCGCTTGTCCTTATTGACTCCGGACAGTCTCTTATGGTCATCTCCAGGGTCAGATGCACCGATACAAAATAAAACTTTTCCTGCGCCCTTTCCCACAGGCTGCACAGGACGCTTGGGAGGCGCCACACTACAAGCCCCAGCAGCCCCATCACATTGCCGCTGCCCACCGGAGCTAGATGCAGCCACAGCGCTAGGGGCCACAGGAGCCACCGCCACTCCCCCTGGCACCGGGCCACCCCCCCTCCCACTGGGGGGCAGCGCACAGTACCAGGACCTGCTGGATCGCCCTCACTGTCCGGCCTTTCGGCCGATGCCTTCCCTGCACCATCCTTGCTACTACAAACAAGGCTGGTGCTCTGCGCCATGGTGGAACGTGGCTTTGCAATCTCCCCGCACCCTTGCACCGAGTCCACTGCAGGATTCGTGCTGGGCTGGGTAACGGGGCCTACACGACAGGCTGGCACTGCTGCCCGCCTGGAGGAAACAGGGAGGGGACGAAACACCAGATTCACCTCCTGAGACGCCTTGGTCTTCCTGGCTCTCTTCTTTCTCTTTAGGTCGTCATCTGGCATATCATCGCCGAAGGAGAAGTTCTGGAGGTGAACTGGGGACTCAAGCTGTCGGATCTGAGCCATTAGCGCCCCTCCCTGGCCGCTGCCATCACTTTCCTCCTCCAGGTTGGCAGAGCCGCAGCCTGATGGTAATGGCGCTTGCTCTGCAGGCAGCCTGTCGTGCGAGGCCTGCTGGTGTTGGTGCAGGCCACCAGACGGACACGGCAGGTCTTCCTCATCCTCCTCATCATCGCCATCGCCTTCATCCGCCTGGATCTGAAGCCCCTTCAGCTTTCTCAGCTTCTCCTGGCGCATCTCCTCAAATCTGGCGTCGTTCTCCAACTTTTCCCTGAACGGACCGCTGTGCTCCCGGATCAACCGTCGTTTTTCCTGCAGAGCGGTGACCTCGGCTTTAAGTCTGTCAATGGTGTTAAGAAGATCAGACTTTTTCTTCTGTGTAGCCACCCCCGCTAGGGCCAAGGTCTCGCGTATCTCCTCCTGGAGCCTATTCATCGCCTTGCCAGCTTCCTCGTACTCACGGAGGTGCTCAGCAATCCGGGAGCCATAGATGGTAGCAGACTCCCGGGCCTTTAGATGTCCCCATGCTTTTTGCACACCTCCGTGAGCACCCAGCTTTCCAGCTGAACCACCCAGCTTTCCCGCACAGTCACTCAGCTTTCCAGGAGGAGCACTCAGGCTGATGTTACTTGCCTTGATCTTCTGTGTTCCGGAGACCTTGCGGCTTCCCTGGGTCTTGGGGGTGGCAGCCGAGGTCACATCGCTGCGTCCTTGGGTTCGGGCAGATCTTCTCACCCCCTCCATGTTGGCCGGTATCTGGCTTTTCCTGCCCCCCGCCGGCCTAGTCCGAGAGGCAGAAGCCCGGGATTTGCCTGGTTCACTCATCCCAGAAAACCCACTCCCTCCCTGGGGAGGAGAGAGCAGGCCTCGGTGGATTGGTCTTCCACCAGGTGGTGCAGGAGCTCAGCAGCACACAACCACACCCTTCAGTAGCACACAGCAGAATGAGATTGCACGCACTATTCTGCTGCTGGTGCAGTCACTGTGTGCATACATGACATTACTTATCCTGTACTGATCCTGAGTTACATCCTGTATTGTACTCCAGAGCTGCACTCACTATTCTGCTGCTGGTGCAGTCACTGTGTGCATACATGACATTACTTATCCTGTACTGATCCTGAGTTACATCCTGTATTGTACTCCAGAGCTGCACTCACTATTCTGCTGCTGGTGCAGTCACTGTGTACATACATGACATTACTTATCCTGTACTGATCCTGAGTTACATCCTGTATTATACTCCAGAGCTGCCCTCACTATTCTGCTGCTGGTGCAGTCACTGTGTTCATACATGACATTACTTATCCTGTACTGATCCTGAGTTACATCCTGTAATATACTCCAGAGATGCACTCACTATTCTGCTGCAGGTGCAGTCACTGTGTACATACATGACATTACTTATCCTGTACTGATCCTCAGTTACATCCTGTATTATACTCCAGAGATGCACTCACTATTCTGCTGCAGGTGCAGTCACTGTGTACATACATGACATTACTTATCCTGTACTGACCCTGAGTTACATCCTGTATTATACCCCAGAGCTACACTCACTATTCTGCTGCTGGTGCAGTCACTGTGTACATACATGACATTACTTATCCTGTACTGATCCTGAGTTACATCCTGTATTATACCCCAGAGCTGCACTCACTATTCTGCTGCTGGTGCAGTCACTGTGTACATACATGACATTACTTATCCTGTACTGATCCTGAGTTACATCCAGTATTATACACCAGAGCTGCACTCACTATTCTGCTGCTGGTGCAGTCACTGTGTACATACATGACATTACTTATCCTGTACTGATCCTGTGTTACATCCTGTATTATACTCCAGAGCTGCACTCACTATTCTGCTATTAAGCACTGGATTAGTAATAACAAAGTGTCTCCGTTCATTATGTAGATGATAGTGTTGTATAAGATGTAGATTTCCCGCCATGTGATATAATGTGCAGTGAATCTTAGTTGCTTCTGTCATTTCTAGCCCCCGGTACTAGTAAAATAGATGAAAGATTGAGGAAATGTTAGAACATATTCTATTTGCTGGTGGCAGGAGGCCAGGAGCTATTTCCGTCCTCATTTTAGCTTGAAGAGGGCGAGCGGCCGGCAAACTTTAAATGATTTTTACTTGTAAAAGCAGTGGAATATAATCTAACCTTCAGCTCCGCGCCTCCGGGCCCTGGCGTATTCTTCACCAGTGATAACGCGCAGATCCTGTTTTGGGCATAAATTCATTTTCTATGGAGGTTTTCTTTTCAGCCCAATCCTTCCAAGGTCTTCTATTTATCGGCTTATTAAAGGAAACATGTCACATCTTTCCTCTATAAAACCATCAGAGTGGAGAGAATAGGTCTTCTACATAATAGTAGGGGGTGGGGATCCAGTGATGGTCATCAGGCTTCACTTCTGTCACCTAAATCTTGCAATCCAGCGACAAGTCAAAAATTAAGGTTTAAATGTTGGACCTGACTACACTGGGATTATTTGTAGTCTGTAACCATGGAGACACATAGTCCAGAATAGCAGCTTCAAACATAAAATGGTTGATAGTCTATGAATAACATAGTCAAAGAGTTACTACAGATGGTGGTAGAGGATGACCTACTGCATCGTGAACCAGGGCAAGCATGGTGAAGCAAGAAGAGGGTAACAAGGTTTCCCCAGGGGCATTCCTGGTGTGTAATGGGCCCCAATAGATGGTACAGGGGAATCCAGTGATGGTAGCGGCTTTAGCTTGCACCGGACCAGCGCCAAAATCACCGGTGCACAACACATGCACAAATATTCAAGATTAAGATCATCACTAAGAGGCGATGGAAGTAAGACGGACACCCGTGAGGAGGTGGACTGTATGGTTGAGCTGCCCAGACTCTTGACTTTATGTTCAGGAAGCAAGAGGAGGAATAAAATTTGACTTTTAGGGGGAAATAAATGGCGCAATGGCAATATTAAAGTACAGAATAAGTTGCTATTTGGGGTTGGTGGTGGAGTATGATGATGATGTGACAGGTTCCCTTTAAAGATATTCCACTTGTCACCGGTGCTCCCGCGACCCACGTCTCGTCCGTGATCCTCTGTGTACCCCAGGTCTCAGTGCTTTATCTTACCTCTCCAAGTTTCTAACTCCAATCCGGCAGCCGTGCACGCGCGTTCCCGTCTCCAAGGGCGCACCGGCTTTGGAAGATTTAAAGGACCAGCCCACCGCTGATTGGTGCTGGCCCTTTTCAGGAAATGGATACAAGCCTGCGTCTCCCAGCATTCCCTGCCGGATCTTCGTGCTCATGCCATTGAGAAAGCTTTTGACCCTGCCTTTCATTAGTGTTTGGATTTCCCAGTATGAACCCTGGTTGTGCGTTTGACTCTGATCCTGTTCTGCCTGCCCTGACCTTCTGCTCTGCCTCTGACCCTGAACCTATGCCGCCTGTTTTGACCTCCTGCCTGTCCCCGACCACGGACCTGCCTTCCGACACTGTACCTCACTTTGGCTGCCACCGCGGACAAAGTCGCACCTGTGGAACGACCTGGTGGTACCACACCGCAGCGTCCAACCTGCTTTGCGGCAGCCTCTAGTGACAACTGGGTACCACTTAGACTCCGGTCCCAGGTGTCGATTTACGTCATCGTCCGCGGTGGTCCAGTGGGTCCACCAACCCATTTGCAGATTATTCATATCCTTCTTTCTTGAGAACAGATTTGTCAGTAACCAAGTGCTTTGTGTCTATATTGCAAGTCAATAGTAGATTGGTTTATAATTGTGATGTAGATTCTGAAAAATGTAGACTAGTCATCAGTGTAGACATCCTGGTAAAGGGTTCACTTACTTCCATAGATATCTATATGTAATAAGCTCCTACAGCCGGAATATGCCCTTTACCAATACAAGAAAAACCAAGTATCCGGGCTGGGAACGTCGCCTCCTCCCCAGCGCTGGTGACAATGGAGCATAATTAGATTTGGTTTTTATTGCGGCGTCAGATGAGAGGAATATTCCCCGCGATGCTCATACTTCCCGGCACATGTGATATAGAGTGTACAGTCTTCTGATGGGGCCATTAGTAGGAGATAGAATACACAATTTTAGGACTTTCTGTTCGGCACGTTCGATTTTTATTTGCAAACTCGATGCAATTAAAACGAATATGATGATGTCGCTTGTCTGTCACCATAGCAACTGCTCCATTATGTTATATGAAAAACAACACACACTGGGATTGGTGCATTTATACAGAAGATCCCGAATCACCACAGACAACCATTATGGCTGCCGTTACAGCTTTAGTATCTGTGGTAACCTAGTTTTTGTTATGTCTTCACTTGTTCTCAGAGATGAGGAGCGTCGTTAGTGCACGGAAACCGACTCCGACATGTTCCTCGTTCTCCCGACCAGATGGACCTGCCCCCTGCCTCCTGGTTTTTAAGGCATGTTCTCGGCAACTCGGGACCATTGAGTCCATATAAAATCTTTCCCCGTGCACTGCTACCTAAGTGTTGAGTTCTGGAGCTTAATTGTTCATTCTTGGTCCTAGTTTTGTTGTATGTCTCCATTTCTGCTCTGGGATTCTGTATTGTGTTGCTGGATGTGGACATCAACTAGACCTGACCTTGATCTGTAGCTGCCTGTACCCAGGGCTCTGCCTGACTGCTGATTGCTCTTACCCTGGACCATCTATGAATCCTTTTTGTCTGAGCACTGCCTGTGCTGACACTGGACCATCTCTGGTTTTTCTCCATCTGACCACTAGCTGTCCTGTCCATGGATCATCTCTTAATCTTCTCTATCTGACCACTTCCGCCCTGACCCTGGACCATCTGTGAATCTTCTCTGCATGACCACTGCCTGCCCAGACCTTAGACCATCTCAGAATCTCCTCTGCATGACCATTGCCTGCCCTGACCCTGGTCCATCTCTGAATCTTCCCTTGCTTGACCACTGCCTGCCCTGACCTTAGACTGTCTCAGAATCTCCTCTGCATGACCATTGCCTGCCCAGGCCCTGGTCCATCTCCGAATCTTTCCTTGCGTGACCACTGCCTGCCCTGACCTTAGACCGTCTCAGAATCTCCTCTGCATGACCACTGCCTGCCCTGACCCTGGACCATCTCTGAATCTTCCCTGCCCTATGCGTTTACATACTGTATTTACCTAGGACCATCTCTGAACCCTCTCTCTCTGACCCCTGGTTCTTCACATTGGTTTTGTAGAATCCATCATGAACTTGTGCCACTAGAACCTTAACTATTTCAAGCGGTAGCCAACCTACGAGTCTGTTGTAATTAGGATCTTCTTTTCTTAGATGTTGGTCACTAACGATGACAGCGTTCATGGGGTTTTAACAAGGAATGTTCCTTCCCATTGCTGATGGTGCGGGCAAAGTTCTTGTGCCAAGAACTTACAACCAGAGGTAGTTGTCACCCATCATCATCATCATGACCTACCTGTCTTTGTATGGAGAGACCACTGAGTGTAATGACTTTAAATCGAGGAGATTTCAGGAATAATTTCTGATTTTAGGAGGTGACGTCCTTTGCGGTTCCAGTTAATGTGACTACTAATCCTAATTATATGAATTAGCACCAATTAGTGACTTATTATAAAGTTACATATAATGAGAGCACATTATGAGGAGACCTGGCCGGAGTGCGGCTCCTTCATGCCAAAACAAACATTAGGCGAATCAGCAAAATATTAGATACATCCGTGCAATTCCACCGCCGAGAAAATCTAATTATGTCATTAAATTAATAACCAGAAAATGTTCTCACTTCATTTCAAGCTTCCTGCACCCAGACGGATGAAAATGATCTACACCGCATGTCTACCAGCGTCCCGCAGCCCCGAGTGGGATAGAAATATTTTGGAATATGTCTTCATCTGTAGCAATGCCGAGTATCAGCAACCGCAGGGTCCAAGTGCTAGCCATGTTATCAGAGCACCTGCCCGTCCTGACCTTGGCTTATCCGCTGGCTTCTCCTGTTCCTCGGATACTCTCTACACATTCAGGACAGTGGGACTAGCTTGAAGTGACTTGTTGGATACATGAAACAAAGTCTAGATCCACATTCGGGGGTAAAACAAGGCGATTACTTACCACTCTAGGGAATAGCATAACCCCATACCATTTAAAGGAAATCTACCATCAAAATCCATCATGATATCCAGGGACACTTACTCATAGATCCAGGCACCGTGACTGTGGTAATCTTCTTATATTTGTTATGTATGACCTCTTTCCTTCTAAAAATTAACGAATAACGTATAAAATTAGACTAATGACCTCAAAGGGCTCCTGGGGATATTACAAGAGCCCCTCTGTGCAGTAGCTTCACAGGCTGTTACACTGTACAGGAGCACTTCCTCCTTCAACTGCCTAGGATTACATCTTAGAGAGACAATGTAACAGCCTATGAAGCTGCAGCACGGATGGGATCTGGTAATGTTCCAGGAGCCTTTCAGGGTCATTAATGGCTGACACATACAACCATAGTTGCAGTCTCACTGCAACTATTTAGAATCTTACATAAACAGAAATTTAAAAAAAAACTGAGTAAAAGAGATCAAGAAAAAAAGAGGGTAGAATATAATAGATTTTTCTCAGCTGCTGTGAGTCTTGTGCTGTGAGAGGGGGGGAGAGAGCAGCAGAATTTTTAGCCTAGCCCCCTATGCACATTTATAGATAAATTGAATATTTATAGAAATGATGCAGTTGGGACAAATAAACGTGAAAATTATTAACCAAACTTTCTTCTACAGGTTCCGGCCATATGTTACATTTACACTTTAAAATGTCCCAGCTCTTTCTACACAAATCCAAATAGAAAAAAAAAATCTTGAAAAGTGGAGAAAGCGTTTTCCTGAGTGAAGTAAATGTCTAGGAGCCTTGTCAGCAATCCTGACACTGTCCTTCACCTCTGTGCAGAGGACACTGTACAATCTGTCCAGGCTGGTGTGACAGCTCCTGATGCTCTCGCAGACTCAGAGACATCAATGTCTCTATGGATTAGATTTGTTTTGGAGGAAACCTGCAGAATCTCCTTCATGTATCTCCTCTGCCTTCATATCATAATATTAGCCGTCTGTGTAAGCCTCAAGTCTTATGTCAGGGACTTATATCCCTATACAGGCAGTCCCCGGGTTACATACAAGATAGGGTCTGGAGGTTTGTTCTTAAGTTGAATTTGTATGTAAGTCGAAACTGTATATTTTATAATGGAAGTTCTAGACAATTTTTTTTCTTTTGCCCCAGTGACAATTGGAGTTTCAAAATTTTTGGTGTAATTGGACCAAGAATTATCAATAAAGCTTCATTACAGACACTTTACAGCTGATCATTGCAGTCTGGGACTATAGTAAAGCATCCAGAGAGCTTCACCAGAGGTCACAGTGGGCAGAGGGGTCCGTCTGTAACTATGGGTTGTCTGTAAGTCGGGTGTCCTTAAGTAGGGGACCGCCTGTATTTTATATTCAGACGCTCAAATATGGTCTGAACAAGGATTTTTGGTAACACATGTGGACTCACTGGGGCACATTTACTTACCCGTCCCGTTGACGCGGCTGATCCGGAATGTCCGACGAGGACTCAGAGTTGCCGCGATTCACTAAGATCGTGCGTCCAATTTCCTGCATGTGTCACTTCCCTCGCTCAGGTCCTCTGGAGTTCACCACCTTCTTCATGGTGCATGTAAGTGCTGGTCTTGCGACACAATTTGGTTTTTAAATTCTGCACTTTGTCCAAATCCGTCAGGTGGTCCGACGTCCACTCCACCCGATTTGTGTCGCATGCAAGACGGCGTCGATGCGCCACAATCCGATTGTGTGCACCAAAAACCCGGGGCAATTCAGGGCAAATCGGAAAAAACGTGAAACACAACGAAAATGCATCCGACTGACCCTTAGTAAATGTGCCCCAATGTGTCACCAATCCAGTTTGGCTTTTGACCACACCTGAAAGTGAGATCTAAATGGCCTTCCTGGTTTACACCCTTTAACCCTTGTATAAAGTTCTGGAGATTATTTCAGGCGACCACCAAGTCACTACCTCTTGATGGGGTCCCAATCTAGGCAATGGAAAGTTTGGGTCAACCTTGGAGATGAGGATGAGTAACTAGTTGGGGAATAAGCCAGAGACTGGGACACAGGCCCCTTATACATTTATAAACCTTCTTCTGAGATAAAGGGATCCCCTATATCCTCACCAGGAGCTTCCACAGGAGCAAACCAGAGAACCTTCTATAAGACTAATGATATTACAGACCGTGAACCTCTTCCAGGCAGAAGACATGTCTCCACATGATGGTAGTGACATGGTACACCAGGTCAGCTGCTGTGGGCATGTAGATGGAGCCACCCATCCTCAGCGCGCCAGCCTTGTCCTCCGCAGATCATTAAGCGTTCCGGCATTTCTATTTTCGGATCTTCGAGGTTAGAGGCGAGGCCGGTTATGATCCCATTATTGATTAGACATATAACCAAGCAGAGATGTCACTTTCTGCATCGATAAAATGTTCAGATCTCAAAGGTTCATCCAATGAGGAGTTCATCATCTAAAGACACTTATTCTCAAATACATTCAGGAATAATTTCATCCGTCTGGGCCAGATGGCAGTAGGATACTGACAGGACCCCCAAAACAAAGACAGTCAGAGAAGGAAGCTATCTAGTATTAGGAAATACAAAATCAAGATGGTGTTCCTTTAAGGTAGATTATTATTAGGGGGGGGGGGGGTTACCTTACAATAGGCTTGGTTTAAGCCTCTCATTAAATATCCAGGAGGAGCTGCCCAACATTCAGATACCGTCCTTAGTCCACCTTTCTCAGCAGCACTTGCTACCCGCATTGATCAGAAGAAGGAGATGGTGCGTCTCCGAAACACGTCATCAATAAAGCAACATTTAAACCAATACCTTTCCGGAATCATTACTATCCAGCTAGCGCCGTTCCAGTCACCCCTCCCTGGTCTCTCCAAGAGACAAGGACTAGGCAGCAGGATACTGACAGGACCCCCTAACTGAGACAGTCAGAGAGAAGGGCTAGGCAGCAGGATACTGACAGGACCCCATAACACAGGCAGTCAGAGACAAGGGCTAGGAGCAGGATACTGACAGGACCCCATAACACAGGCAGTCAGAGACAAGGGCTAGGCAGCAGGATACTGACAGGACCCCCATAACAGAGACAGTCAGAGACAAGGGCTAGGCAGCAGGATACTAACAGGAGCCCCATAACAGAGACAGTCAGAGACTAATGATAGGCAGCAGGATACTGACAGGACCCCTATAACAGAGACAGTCAGAGACAAGCGCTAGGCAGCAGGATACTGACAGGACCCCATAACACAGGCAGTCCGAGACAAGGGCTAGGAGCCGGATACTGACAGGACCCCCATAACAAAGTCAGTCAGAGACAAGCACTAGGCAGCAGGATACTGACAGGACCCCATAACACAGGCAGTCAGAGACAAGGGCTAGGCAGCAGGATACTGACAGGACCCCCATAACAGAGACAGTCAGAGACAAGGGCTAGGCAGCAGGATACTAACAGGACCCCCATAACAGAGACAGTCAGAGACAAGGGCTAGGCAGCAGGATACTGACAGGACCCCATAACAGAGACAGTCAGAGACTAATGATAGGCAGCAGGATACTGACAGGACCCCTATAACAGAGACAGTCAGAGACAAGGGCTAGGCAGCAGGATACTGACAGGACCCCCATAACAGAGACAGTCAGATACAAGAACTAGGCAGCAGGATACTGACAGGACCCCATAACAGAGACAGTCAGAGACAAGGGCTAGGCAGCAGGATACTGACAGGAGCCCCATAACAGAGACAGTCAGAGACAAGGGCTAGACAGCAGGATACTGACAGGACCCCATAACAGAGACAGTTAGAGACAAGAGCTAGGCAGCAGGATACTGACAGGACCCCATAACAGAGACAGTCAGAGACAAGGGCTAGGCCGCAAGATAATTACAGGACCCCATAGCAAAGACAGTCAGAGACAAGGACCAAGCAGCAGGATACTGACAGGACCCCCATAACAAAGACAGTCAGAGAAAAGGGCTAGGCAGCAGGTTACTAACAAGACCCCATAACAGAGACTGTCAGGGACAAAGGCCAGGCAGTAGGATACTGACAGGACCCCATAATAGAGACAGTCAGAGACAAGGACTAAGCAGCAGGATACTGACAGAACCTCAAAAACAGAAACAGTCAGAGACAAGGGCTAGGCAGCAGGATACTGGCAGGACCCCATAACAGAGACATTCGGAGACAAGGGTTAGGCAGCAGGATACTGACAGGACCCCATAACAGGGACAGTCAGAGACAAGGGCTAGACAGCAGGATACTGACAGGACCCCATAACAGAGACAGTCAAAGACAAGGGCTAGGCAGCAGGATACTGACAGGACCCCATAACAGAGACAGTCAGAGACTAATGATAGGCAGCAGGATACTGACAGGACCCCTATAACAGAGACAGTCAGAGACAAGGGCTAGGCAGCAGGATACTGACAGGACCCCATAACACAGGCAGTCAGAAACAAGGGCTAGGAGCAGGATACTGACAGGACCCCCATAACAGAGACAGTCAGAGAGAAGGGCTAGGAGCAGGATACTGACAAGACCCCATAACAGAGACAGTCAGAGACAAGGGCTAGGCAGCAGGATACTGACAGGACCTATATATAACAGAGACAGTCAGAGACAAGGGCTAGGCAGCAGGATACTGACAGGACCCCATAACACAGGCAGTCAGAGACAAGGGCTAGGAGCAGGATACTGACAGGACCCCCATAACAAAGACAGTCAGAGACAAGGGCTAGGAGCCGGATACTGACAGGACCCCATAACAGAGACAGTCAGAGACAAGGGCTAGGCAGCAGGATACTGACAGGACCCCATAACAGAGACAGTCAGAGACAAGGGCTAGGTAGCAGGATACTGACAGGACCCCCATAACAGAGACAGTCAGAGACAAGGGCTAGACAGTGAGATACTGATAGGACCCCACAACGGAGACAGCCAGAGACAAGGGTAGCAGCAGGATACTGACAGGACCCCCATAACAGAGACAGTCAGATACAAGAACTAAGCAGCAGGATACTGACAGGACCCCATAACAGAGACAGTCAGAGACAAGGGCTAGGCAGCAAGATAATTACAGGACCCCATAACAAAGACAGTCAGAGACAAGGACTAAGCAGCAGGATACTGACAGGACCCCCATAAAATAGATAGTCAGAGACAAGTACTAGGCAGCAGGATAATGGCAGGACCCCATAACAGAGACATTCGGAGACAAGGGTTAGGCAGCAGGATACTAGCAGGACCCCATAAAAGAGACAGTCAGAGACAAGGACTAAGCAGCAGGATACTGACAGGACCCCCATAACATAGACAGTCAGAGACAAGTACTAGGCAGCAGGATAATGGCAGGACCCCATAACAGAGACATTCGGAGACAAGGGTTAGGCAGCAGGATACTAGCAGGACCCCATAAAAGAGACAGTCAGAGACAAGGGCTAGACAGCAGGATACTGACAGGACCCCCATAACATAGACAGTCAGAGACAAGGGCTAGGAAGCAGGATACTCACAAGACCCCCATAACATAGACAGTCAGAGACAAAGGCTAGGCAGCAGGATACTAACAGGACCCCCATAACAGAGACAGTCAGGGACAAGGGCTAGGCAGCAGGATACTGACAGGACCCACTAACAGAGACAGTCAGAGACAAGGGCAAGACAGCAGGATACTGACAGGACGCCCTAACAGAGACAATCAGAGACAAGGGCTAGGCAGCAGGATACTGACAGGGCCCCATAACAGAGACTGTCAGAGACAAGGGCTAGGCAGCAGGATACTGACAGGACCCCCTAACAGAGACAGTCAGAGACAAGGGCTAGGCAGCAAGATAATTAAAGGACCCCATAACAAAGACAGTCAGAGACAAGGACTAAGCAGCAGGATACTGACAGGACCCCCATAAAATAGATAGTCAGAGACAAGTACTAGGCAGCAGGATAATGGCAGGACCCCATAACAGAGACATTCGGAGACAAGGGTTAGGCAGCAGGATACTAGCAGGACCCCATAAAAGAGACAGTCAGAGACAAGGACTAAGCAGCAGGATACTGACAGGACCCCCATAATATAGACAGTCAGAGACAAGTACTAGGCAGCAGGATAATGGCAGGACCCCATAACAGAGACATTCGGAGACAAGGGTTAGGCAGCAGGATACTAGCAGGACCCCATAAAAGAGACAGTCAGAGACAAGGGCTAGACAGCAGGATACTGACAGGACCCCCATAACATAGACAGTCAGAGACAAGGGCTAGGAAGCAGGATACTCACAAGACCCCCATAACATAGACAGTCAGAGACAAGGGCTAGGCAGCAGGATACTAACAGGACCCCCATAACAGAGACAGTCAGGGACAAGGGCTAGGCAGCAGGATACTGACAGGACCCACTAACAGAGACAGTCAGAGACAAGGGCAAGACAGCAGGATACTGACAGGACGCCCTAACAGAGACAGTCAGAGACAAGGGCTAGGCAGCAGGATACTGACAGGACCCCATAACAGAGACAGTCAGAGACAAGGGCTAGGCAGCGGGATACTGACAGGACACCATAACAGAGACAGTCAGAGACAAGGGCTAGGCAGCAGGATACTGACAGGGCCCCATAACAGAGACTGTCAGAGACAAGGGCTAGGCAGCAGGATACTGACAGGACCCCCTAACAGAGACAGTCAGAGACAAGGACTAGGCAGCAGGATACTGACAGGACCTCCATAACAGAGACAGTCAGAGACAAGGGCTAGGCAGCAGGATACTGACAGGACCCCATAACAGAGACAGTCAGAGACAAGGGCTCGGCAGCAGGATACTGACAGGACCCCATAACAGAGACAGTCAGAGACAAGGACTAGGCAGCAGGATACTGACAGGACCCCATAACAGAGACAGTCAGAGACAAGGACTAGGCAGCAGGATACTGACAGGACCCCATAACAGGGACAATCAGAGACAAGGACTAGAGAGCAGGATACTGACAGGACCCCATAACACAGGCAGTCAGAGACAAGGGCTAGGCAGCAGGATACTGACAGGACCCCATAACAGAGACAGTCAGAGACAAGGACTAGGCAGCAGGATACTGACAGGACCCCATTACAGGGACAATCAGAGACAAGGGCTAGACAGCAGATACTGACAGGACCCCCATAACAGAGACAGTCAGAGACAAGGGCTAGGCAGCAGAATACTGACAGGACCCCATAACAGAGACAGTCAGAGACAAGGACTAGGCAGCAGGATACTGACAGGACCCCATAACAGGGACAATCAGAGACAAGGGCTAGACAGCAGATACTGACAGGACCCCCATAACAGAGACAGTCAGAGACAAGGGCTAGGCAGCAGGATACTGACAGGACCCCATAACAGGGACAGTCAGAGACAAGGGCTAGGAGCAGGATACTGACAGGACCCCATAACAGAGACAGTCAGAGACAAGGGCTAGGCAGCAGGATGCTGACAGGACCCCATAACAGAGACAGTCAGAGACAAGGGCTAGGTAGCAGGATAGTGACAGAACCCCATAACAGAGACAGTCAGAGATAAGGGCTAAGCAGCAGGATACTGACAGGACCCCATAACAGAGATAGTCAGAGACAAGGACTAGGAAGCAGGATAATGACAGGACCCCATAACAGAGACAGTCAGAGACAAGGGCTAGGCAGCAGGATACTGACAGGACCCCATAACAGAGATAGTCAGAGACAAGGACTAGGAAGCAGGATAATGACAGGACCCCATAACAGAGACAGTCAGAGACAAGGGCTAGGCAGCAGATACTGACAGGACTCCCATAACAGAGACAGCCAGAGACAAGGACTAAGCAGCAGATACTGACAGGACCCCCATAACAGATACAGCCAGAGACAAGGACTAAGCAGCAGGATAATGACAGGACCCCATAACAGGGACAGTCAGAGACAAGGGCTAGGCAGCAGATACTGACAGGACCCCCATAACAGAGACAGTCAGAGACACGGGATAGGCAGCAGGATACTGACAGGACCCCCATAACAGAGACAGCCAGAGAAAAGGACTAGGCAGCAGGATAATGACAGGACTCCTAATGGTAAGAGGGGAGGGGCTGTAACAAGTGACATCTGATTGGTGCACAGCACACAACAAGTAAGCATAAAAATACTAATGTAGTAACAACCCTTTAAGAAACAATTGTCTCATTTCTCCAATTGTCATTTGGTTTTTCTAGATCTTGTTGTGGGTTGTACATAATAATCATCTGGACTTTATCAAATAACCTTTAAAGTTGTCCATCAATCTCTTGTCTTTGTTAAAATAATGATCCTTAAAAAATTTTCTGGAAATCTCCCCTCCCCCACACTGTACAGAAGGTCAGCCTCTCGTCACAGCCCGGCACTTGTCACTTCTCCATCCATGACTTTCAGCTCGAGAGAATCCAGTGAAAACATCGGAAAATACAAATGCTAATTCCCCGCTCCAGGAATGACTAATCGAGGGCACAGGCCGGCACCGCGGAGGTGATGCCAGTCAGGTGTGTAATTGTTTACTCCTAACGAGCGCCCACCGGCCGGTGACAGTAATTATTCTACCCAATCCTGTGCAGAGGAGGATATCACATAGATTGTAATTAATCTGGGATCTCTCCTCAAAAAAGGATCATTACTAACTGAAAGTGATAGAAAAACAGAAACAAATGAGTTTTCAGACAAAATCTCCGGCTTTAGTATATCTGATATTATTAGACCTCCAGCGATCAGCTGTGATTTGTGGAGGAACTTGACGGTAAGTGTTGCCTTTCCCAACAGCACCACCACTGGTGAACTGCAGCATTACAATATACAGTGTATAGGTTACCATGTAAAGTATGAAAAGATGGAGTGCTCCAGATATAGAAACTCTTTGTAATGGCTCCCTGTTTCCAGAAGGTTCCAGGGGTGTCGATCTTGTTTGACCATCGTTTATGAATATATGGAGAATCCCCGAGGCTAAAAATGTAGCTAAAATTATGATCAAGATTGTAAAGATGCTGCTGACAGAATGTATAGATACAGTAAGACGTAAGTACTGGACGATGCCCACTTACAGGAGCTGGTGAAGATATAAGGACCCTACAGACCTGGAACCCTGCTTTATATGCAGATCCCCATATAGTGCATATGCACATGCTATGTTATCATGGATAGTCTCAGCCATGGATTTCCAAAGGCTGGAGGAGAACCTTACCTATCAGCAGAATACGGCGGTATTACTTATTACAATGCCACTCCTTGGTGCTGTAGTTGGTGGTGTTCGGATAAAGTCATACAATCTCCAATTCTGAGCTAATTTAACATTTATAAAGTGGTGTCAGGTCTCACACTGCTGTGCTCTTAGCTCCATTGTCACGGGTGCTCCCACGATCCCTGTCTCGGATCGCGGGTGCACCCGTGTCTCCCCGGGGTCCGGTGGCCGGCTTCTCTCACCTTCCGAGGCGTCCTCTGCTGCTCCCGCGGCTCGGCGCACGCGTCCCTGTCACCTAGGGCGCGCGCATGCCGGCTCGCTAAGATTTAAAGGGCCAGTGCGCCATTAATTGGCGCTGGCCATTTAGCTAATTCTATATAAGCCTGCCTCTTCCTGCAAGCCCTTGTCTGATCTTTGTGCCTCACAGCCTGAGAGAAAGCTATTCTGCGATTTGCCTTCGATTCCTGCATTCCTGTGTCTCCTGTGTACCTGACCTCCTCCGTGTTCCAGTGTTACCTGACCTTCTCCGTGTTCCTGTTTTACCTGACCTCCTCCGTGTTCCTGTGTTACCTGAGCTCCTCCGTGTTCCCGTGTACCAGTGTTCCTCCGTGCTGCTGTCCTGTGTGCTGTGTTCCCGTACCCTCCTGCTTGGACCTCCTGTTGCCGACTCTGGACCGGACTCTGACATTGCACCTCTGCCTCCTGCCCTGACCTTGTGCCTGGACTTCGACCACGAGATTGTCTGCCGACTCTGTACTTCTACCTTGGCCGCCACTGCAGACAAGTCACGCCTGAGGAACGACCTGGTGGTCCACGCCACAGCTTGTCTAACCCGCCTTGCGGCGGGCTCTGGTGAAAACCGGGTACCACTTAGACTCCGGTCCCAGGTAGTGGCTTACGTCATCGTCTGCAGTGGTCCAGAGGATCCACACCTGCAAGCCCGACATCCATGCATTGAACTATTCCAGAACCTCTCCTATCTGCTGAGAGTATAAACGCAGCAAGCTTCTGGTTGGAAGCATGAACTCAGAGCAGAGGGTGGGGCTTGTACAGAAATTCAATGCAGAGGGGTAAGAGCACAGCAGTGTAAGAGAGGAAAATACATTTTACACTAGGCTAGACTCTTTCCATTGGACCTTTTTTGGGGGGGAATTACATAGAGGTGAGATGTTTGCTCCAACGTCCTAAAAAGATTTCAGTGGTGGTAGAACGTGTACTAGTCCCTTCTGTCCTGTGAACAATAACTAACAAAATCTAAAACTTTTTGGAGACTTAACACAAGACTTTTTGCATTTTCGGTTTGTCAGCCCACATATCTGTCAGTATTAGCAGTAATTTCTTTTTATTGGCTCAGATCCTAAAACAAAGTGAATTGTGAACTGAAATCAATCCTCTAAATCTGTGCACACCCTGGAAGAAGCCATTTCGAGAATTAAGATCAATGAATAGTAATCAGGGTAATGTGCGCACATGGAACGACCCTGCAGCATAATTTGGTAATATCATTACAGGGGGGCGTGTCACAGCCTCCATCTCTGCGGGGGCGCCATTCGTTTTCCAGAAAGTGATATCTCTAATGTTACTGGTGTTTGGCTTCCAGTCATGTATATTGTATAATTTCCGGATATTATAGATTACATGTAACATAAGCCGGGCAGTAATGGGACACAATTGTCATTCAGTTCTTGGCAACAACATGTGATAAAGTTCGAGCTTGACAAGACACAAGCAAAAGTGGCATCTGTGCTCCATCAGGTAGAGAGATTTATAATGACATAACCTTATTACTACAGAATCCTCTCCTCCAGATGCATTCTCCACACTGAGCCCCTAAAATTACCACAGTCGTTTCTGGTAAAGTGTTTGCTGGATAACAACTATTTCCCACACTGTGCTCCTAAATAATACAAAACAAAACTATGTTTAATGCTGTGTGTCATGCTGTGCTCCACACCTATAAAAAAATACACTGTGACCCCTCATGATATTCTATACTCCAGAAGAAATTATTATACAGTACCCCCTTAATTAACATATACACAGTGCTCTAGCTTTAATGACTCATATACACTAACTGCCTCCGTTATATCATTGGCATCATTGAGTAAATAATTTTCTATACAGAAGAATCCCCATAAATTAATTTGTAGAGCACATATATTATTTAATTAGCGCATATTAATTAGAGCACCCCTGGCATGTGGCCCATACACAATAATATCTGGTAATAATCTGGTGATCCTGGGTCTGCCTCTAGTACCTGGGCCCTTGCAGAAGGACATGGGAAACCCAATGGGGCCCCACTGCTGGCGTCATAGAGAAAGTAAGAACATCTGCTGTGCTGCTCTAATAATCAATTGTAACATAATTATAAGATAGAATGATATAATTAGAACCGATATTTGGATGTGCAACTGAACCCCAGGCACATTTGGGTCACAGGCGGCCGCCCCTAATGTTCATTATGTGATCTGCCATTGGTGCCACCATAATACTTACGTACAATGACATTATGGGCGCTGTGTTCTGCCCCATTGAAACACTTGTCCCCAATCCACAGCTCATTCTGATTGCTGATGGTTCATCCAATGGGACAAGAACCAAAAGTAACCAGTAGTAATGAAGTATTGGTTAGTATTGGGTGACCAATATGGTGACCATATCGTTAGGTGTCAGGTCCTGGCTGCACCCCTGATCCTTCCCCCTATCTTGTAGCAGATGGTGCTGCAGGAGGCAAGAGGCTCAACTCGCATCATGGATGGGGCAACCTTACCTCTGCTCCATTCACTTATATGGACACAGCCAGCCCCATAAAAGTGAATAGAGGGCAGAATGACTGTGAGTGCCAGTGCCCACTTACATGCAGACCCCAATTCTTGTGATCCCTGCTGGTTCGAGCAATAAGACATTTAAAGTTACTTCCCCTTTAAGGACCAATATCTCATACTCAGTTACCATTAAAGTTAGGGAGGGAGAAGATACTTTAGGAGATGCAGATGAGTCCTGAATCCATTATCTGGCGTCTGTCACCTCTCCGATTTGCTGATGTGAGGATGCGGCTGCCGCGCTCCAGGATTTGCTGATCCGATGGTTTCCTATGAATGGGACCTTCGCATTTCGCAGGGGTCTCGCTCTGCCGCAGGATCTGCGTGGACCATCTGTTGTGTCCTCTCATTTCGGTAAAGTCTTTTGGAGTCAGGAGAAAGTTTTGCTGAGATGTGAACTTTCCACAATCTGAATTATTAGGAGTTTTTTTTTTACAAATTTTTATGGCATTTTTATCAGTTTTACGACCCAATTAGTATTTCACCGGAAGGACAGATTGTCTGACTTCATAGATTATTATATTCAGAATTGATATAAGACTTGATGAAATGCCACATTATATGAGATGTGCGCTCCCTGGCTGCAGGGATGGTGGGAAAAGAGTTGGGAAAAATTCCAGCCATTGTCTATTACCTAATTGCAATCTTGAAAAAAGGAGTGAAAGACACAAAATTCTCTGCAGTGGGGTCCAGTGTGCCCTGATCATCACTATCCTACTGCTAGAAGACAGCACAGAGATGTAGAAAGTTACATGATTCCTCAGCACAACATCACATGGGCAGCTGGAGCCAGTACCACCTCTGCCTGCTGGGGGGGACAGTGTGATTATTCAGTCTCATATCAGTCTCATATTGTGAATTAATAGATGAGACAGAAGAAGGAGAGAGAGAGGACAGATGAGTGTGGAGAGACCGAGAAAAGAAAAAGATTGGAAAGGAGAGATGAGTGAAATAAAGCAGAGGAAATAGGAGAGAGAAGAGATAAGAGAGTAAGAGACAGGGAAAGAGAGAGATGGAAGAAATAGGAGAGAGGAGAAGAGAAAAGCTTTGGGTACAGATAGAACGGTGATAAGGGAGAAAAGAGACTGACAAGGGACTAGAGAGCTAGAGGAGGATAGAGAAAGAGACAGAGAGTGGCAAGCTACACAACACAGAGAAAGACAGAAAAAAAGGAGAAAAGAGAGAGGGAGAAAGGAGAGAACAGATAGAGAGGAATGAGGCACAAAAGGAATAGAAGTGAGAATAGTGAGAGACAAGGAGAAAAGAACAGAGAGAAAGGGAAGGGAGAAAAGATTCAGAGGGAGAAAAGCAACAAGAGAGAGAAGGGAACAGAGAAAGAGACGAGGGGACAGAGATAGGAGAAAGAGAAGGCAGAGAGAGTATAGAGACAAGAGGGTGAAGGGAACAGAGACAGAAAAAGCAAAGAAGAATAGAGAAGGAGAGCAATGAGACACAGTATTGAGCAAATAGAGGTAGAGGAAACAGAGAGAAGAAAGTGAAAGATAGGAAAAGAGAAAGAGAGGAGCGGGCAGAGAAAAGATAGATGAGGAGTCAAATAAGGAAGAAAAAGAAATAAGAGAGAGGAGAAGAGAAAGGGACATAAAAGAAGAAATGAAGAATAGAGGACACTGAGGGAATAGACAGGAAAGCTACAGAACGGAGAAAAGATAGAAAAGAGACAGCTGAGCTACAGGAGGAATAAATGAGAGTGACAGAAGAGAGAAGAGAGGAGATACAAAACATAAAATATAGACAGGAGAGACAGAAGAGAGAAAAGAGAAAGGAGATACAGAAGAGAGACTATAGACAGAAGAGACAGAAGAGAGACTATAGACAGAAGAGAGACTATAGACAGAAGAGAGACTATAGACAGAAGAGAGACTATAGACAGAAGAGAGACTATAGACAGAAGAGAGGCTATAGACAAAGAGAGACTATAGACAGAAGAGAGACTATAGACAGAAGATACAGAAGAGAGACTATAGACAGAAGAGAGACTATAGACAGAAGAGACAGAAGAGAGACTATAGACAGAAGAGAGACTATAGACAGAAGAGAGACTATAGACAGAAGAGAGACTATAGACAGAAGAGACAGAAGAGAGACTATAGACAGAAGAGAGACTATAGACAGAAGAGAGACTATAGACAGAAGAGAGACTATAGACAGAAGAGAGACTATAGACAGAAGAGAGACTATAGACAGAAGAGAGACTATAGACAGAAGAGACAGAAGAGAGACTATAGACAGAAGAGAGACTATAGACAGAAGAGAGACTATAGACAGAAGACAGACTATAGACAGAAGAGAGACTATAGACAGAAGAGAGACTATAGACAGATGAGACAGAAGAGAGACTATAGACAGAAGAGAGACTATAGACAGAAGAGACAGAAGGGAAACTATAGACAGAAGAGAGACTATAGACAGAAGAGAAACTATAGACAGAAGAGAGACTATAGACAGAAGAGACAGAAGGGAAACTATAGACAGAAGAGAGAATATAGACAGAAGAGAAACTATAGACAGAAGAGAGACTATAGACAGAAGAGAGACTATAGACAGAAGAGACAGAAGGGAAACTATAGACAGAAGAGAAACTATAGACAGAAGAGAAACTATAGACAGAAGAGAGACTATAGACAGAAGAGAGAATATAGACAGAAGAGAGAATATAGACAGAAGAGAGAATATAGACAGAAGAGACAGAAGAGAGACTATAGACAGAAGAGACAGAAGAGAGAATATAGACAGAAGAGAGACTATAGACAGAAGAGAGAATATAGACAGAAGAGAAAGAAGAGAGAATATAGACAGAAGAGACAGAAGAGAGACTATAGACAGAAAAGAGATGAGATAGAGTAAAAACAGGAGAGACAAAAAAAAGAGAAAAGTGAGGGACAGAAGGATGAGAAGCCGATGTCATTGCTGGAGTGGGGGTGCAGTGGGGTCGTCGGGCACTGTGGCAGGACACACTCAGTACCTTGGACCTGTAGTATACAGGACTCCAGTCATGTGACCCCAGGAGGGATCTTGTTGCCCCCTTGGACGTTGTATTTAGGTGCAGTTACCCTCTCTATCCCCTGATCTATAGAGCGATGTAACGTCAGTGCGGATTTCTCAGATCTTGATCCACAAACCAAACAGGAACATAAATTGCTTCATTCTTAGTAATAAGCAGTTTCCAGGTGAAATAATCACATTTTTTTGGCTAAATGGAGTCCTGGAGATAATTACAGCTAATTAATGGTTCCCGGCAAGTTCTGGAGTGACCCAGGAGCTGGAAACTTTGATGGGTGAAGGTAGATGTACACAGCGCGCCCTTCTTACCCATATAATCCCATCTGCCAGTCACCCTCATACACAATGAATATGAGCCTCCTCGGCGCCCCCTATGGAGCCGCTTTCTGGCAATGTGGCAAGAGGAAATTTTTGGGAAATTACATGCAAAATAAGTTTTTGTTACGAATGTAGAAAGAATCTACACTGGAGACTGGAAATTAGAGAACAATGTCTGATCACTGGATTATTTCAGAAATAATGTAAACTTCATTGATGAACATTTGATGGGTTTTTTAAGGGGTCACCATGTCACTAGAACAGGTCCCACTAGTCACCAGCCAGTAGAAAGAACACAGGACTTCCGCACCGGCAACAGGACATCACCAGTCAGTAGGGAGAGCACAGGACCTCCGCACCGGCCACAGGACATCACCAGTCAGTAGGGAGAGCGCAGGACCTCCGCACCGGCCACAGGATATCACCAGTCAGTAAGGAAAGCGCAGGACCTCCACACCGGCTACAGGACATCACCAGTCAGTAGGGAGAGCACAGGACCTCCGCACCGGCCACAGGACATCACCAGTCAGTAGGGAGAGCACAGGAACTCCGCACCGGCCACAGGACATCACCAGTCAGTAGGGAGAGCACAGGACCTCCGCACCGGCCACAGGACATCACCAGTCAGTAGGGAGAGCGCAGCACCTCCGCACCGGCCACAGGATATCACCAGTCAGTAAGGAGAGCGCAGGACCTCCACACCGGCTACAGGACATCACCAGTCAGTAGGGAGAGCACAGGACCTCCGCACCGGCCACAGGACATCACCAGTCAGTAGGGAGAGCACAGGAACTCCGCACCGGCCACAGGACATCACCAGTCAGTAGGGAGAGCACAGGACCTCCGCACCGGCCACAGGACATCACCAGTCAGTAGGGAGAGCACAGGACCTCCGCACCGGCCACAGGACATCACCAGTCAGTAGGGAGAGCACAGGACCTCCGCACCGGCCGCAGGACATCATCAGTCAGTAGGGAGAGCACAGGACCTCCGCACCGGCCACAGGACATCACTGGTCTATGCTCTGCTGTGATCTGCTCAGCTCTTCTTCCAGTCTCTTCCTCAGTTCTCTGACTGTTGTGGGTTTCTTGGCCAGAACTTTGTCACCAAGGACTTTCCAGAGGTTTTCTATTGGGTTTAGATCAGGTCTTCGGGCTGAGGCCATTACATTGTTGGAATGTTTTCTATATCAAGGAACTTCTTTACCTGTTTTTCTGTGTGACAGGAGGCATTGTCCTGCATTACAATTACTGGTTCATTGAGTGAGGAACACAAGGAAGGAGCCACGTGTTGTTGAAGAAGGTTCTGATAGACACTTGTATTCACTCTGCTATGTAGCTGTATGAGAGGTCCAACTACTGCTGCAAAAAACATTTCCTAAACATGACACTTCCTCCACCTCCTTTCACTGACCTCTTTACACACTTTGGGTTCAGTCTTTCCCCAGTTTACTGACGAACTTAGGGGGAAATTTATCATAGACCTGCACTCATCCACCGACGTATGATAAAGGCCTTGCACCCCTGAGACACCCCGATACATCAAAAGACTTAAGCCTGTGGCGTAGAAGCACTGATAAATCTCCCCCATTATGTTTCCCATCAGATATAAACTGTCTTTCATCACTAAAATGAACTGGGGAGCACTTCTCCTCTGTCCACACAACAAGCTCCTCAGTAAAGGTGAGTGTACACTTCTGATTCTTCCTGATGATGAGAGGTTTGGTGACTGCAGAGAGGGATTTCATTCCAAATGCTCTTAAACGTTGTGACACTGTACGACGAGACAGATCTTTAGCCTGTTCAGTGCGGAACTGGTGGCAATTCCAGCTGCTTTGATGAAGATTACTCATGGAGATTCTCCGCGTTATCCCGTCCTCTCTTGCATTTGTCTTTTCAAGTGCGACCAGTCTTTGTGGGGAACTTGAATGAGTTTCTGATGGTGTAAAGATATAGACCTGCGTGATTTATCATTAGGGCTGGCTTAGATAGGGCTGTTCTGCAGATTTCCTGCACGTAACCACTGCTGACCACCTGCAATGCAGAGAAACTTCATCACAGTCCATTTCAGGGGTGCGACAATACAGAGGAAGTTTCTGAATCACTTATAATGACTCTAGTTGAAAAACTTTCTCCCCAAAAAACTCATATATAAATCAACAGAGAACAGTGACTTTTCTGTGTGGGGGCTTGTTTTCTACTTAACAAATTGCACTTTATAGTGACAATATTTAATATTCCATGCCGTGTACTGGAAAGAAGGCAAAAAAATTCCAAATGAAGTGAAATTGGTGCAAAAATGCATGTGCACCATTTTCTTGAAGGCTTGGAGTTAACAGCTTTCACTGTGAGTCCCAAATGACATGTCTCATTTATTCGTAGGGATACTACCGTATTGCAGTATATGGGGATTTTCCACATCATCAATGGTTTAAAACGAGACAAGCTGTCATGGCAACAGATGGCCGACCCCCCATGACGGAATAGGGAGCAACATTTTAAGCCAATGTGGCAACGCCCATGTGCCGCCGGCTTTTTAATGCCCCCAGCAGCTTTGCCAGTGGTGATCGAGGAGTTAACACCCGCTATCGGTGCTATCACTGATCTCAAGTGTTACTGGTGGGTGTTTGCTGCAATATGCTGCAAACTCCCACCTTGTATGGAGAGGACTCAGCCAGTGAGCCCTCTGGACACAGCAGTAGCCGTACATATCACATGTCAGTAAGGGGTTAACTGTCGGCATCTAAGGTTTTGTAGTTCACAGAATCACAAGCCTGATGAGAGTCTCATCTTTACAATGACACCAGAAGCTATAGAGCCCAAGATAGAACCTCTTCCAGAATCTAAACAAAGGGAATCTTCTCTGCTTAAAATATGTATGAGGAAGCCGAACATCAAATGCAAATAGAATGACAGTAAAAAGGTTCTGTGAGACAGCCCCTTTAAGGGGGAGATGAATCGGTATACTCAGCTACATGGCAGCGGCCTGTAGGTTCTCACCTCACTTCAGGTTTTATGTCTCCTCCTGCACCAGGAGGATCGGATACGGAGAAGTGAACTTTAAGAAATGTCAAGAAAGTAAATTTTCTCTGAAACAAACCATTTAGTCTAACGAGTGCACATATAAACCCGTATGGGGAAGCAGAGGAGCACAGAGACTAATAATATACCACAATATGTCCGCCCCGAGGAGGCCATGGGGGACGTTTATCAGAAAACTGGTGAAATAATCACAATGCCGTGTGCGGGGCAAGAACACCTTTGCACTGGAGGCATCTGGTGATTTTCTAGACAGTAAACACATCCACAAGTATCGTGGATAAGAGATCTCTGAGTCTCTTACAAAATTCAGGTGTTATACCACTGGACCTGGTGCTTTCTTCAGACACAACTTATCAATGGCCTCTTTTAACCTTAAATCTTAAGTGTCAGCGCTTGGAGCCGCCTCCGAGAATTGAGACATTTTTCTTTGTCCAAAGCCTTTTCTGAAATAGTTCAGTACAGTAGGATCTCACCACCCCCAGCGTACCCCCCATGTAAAATATCCTGATAGTCAGTAAGATCTGTGATTGTTTTCTTAGCCATACGTTCCCGGCAATTTTCTTATGGATCAGGGGTCCCTAAGGCCCCATAATCCAGCTCAAGCACTGGTCAATTTTTTGTTTTTTTTTATCTCCACTTGCCGAATACAGCAACTTCAATTTTTTCAGCTTGAGAAACTGTCTGTACTTACTCTTCCCCTTCTTCACTGACAGTCTCTTTAAGAGGGACCTGATCTCCTCCTTGATACCCCCCATCAATCAGCTATGTGGTTATAGAAATTTACTCTCCCAAATTCACCCTGTAAAAGAGAATGGACATGTTCCTGAACAAAAACTTCTTCCAAGAGACTAGAATTAAGTCTCCATAACCCTCTTCCCATATGAGGCCGCTCACTAGCACCCAAGCAAACATATAAGACATAGGGGCAGATTTACTTACCCCGTCCATTCGCGATCCAGCAGCGCCTTCTGTGCGGTGGATTTGGGTCCGGCCGGGATTTATTAAGGTAGTTCCTCCGCCGTCCACCAGGTGGTGCTGCTGTGCTGGAGAGCATCGGAACGCGCTGGAGCTCACCGGCTCGGGCTGAGTGAAGGCAAGTGCAAGCTCTGCGGCAGATTATTTTTTTTTTAAAAGCGGCAGTTTTTCCGAATCCGTAGGGTTTTCGTTCCGCCACACCCCCCGATTTCCGTCACGTGCATGCCAGCGCCGATGCGCCACAATCCGATCGCGTGCGCCAAAATCCCGGGGCAATTCAGGGGAAATCGTCGCAAACCGGAAATATTCGGGTAACGCAAATCGGGCCCTTAGTAAATGACCCCCAATGTGATCTGAGTAGGGAACACACTTTTCGCTCCTCTCACCTATGACCTCCATATGAATATATACCTGTACATAGGGGGCAGTTTTATAGTAGTTATATTCTTGTACATAGGGGGCAGTATTATAGTAGTTATATTCCTGTACATAGGGGGCAGTATTATAGTAGTTATATTCTTGTACATAGGGGCAGTATTATAGTAGTTATATTCTTGTACATAGGGGGCAGTATTATAGCAGTAATATTCTTGTACATAGGGGCAGTATTATAGTAGTTATATTCTTGTACATAGGGGGCAGTATTATAGTAGTTATATTCCTGTACATAGGGGCAATATTATAGTAGCTATATTCTTGTACATAGGGGGCAGTATTATAGTAGTTATATTCTTGTACATAGGGGGCAGTATTATAGTAGTTTTATTCTTGTACATAGGGGGCAGTATTATAGTAGTTATATTCTTGTACATAGGGAGAAGTATTATAGTAGTTATATTCTTGTACATAGGGAGCAGTATTATAGTAGTTATATTCCTGTACATAGGGGGCAGTATTATAGTAGTTATATTCTTGTACATAGGGGGCAGTATTATAGTAGTTATATTCTTGTACATAGGGGCAGTATTATAGTAGTTATATTCTTGTACATAGGGGGCAGTATTATAGCAGTAATATTCTTGTACATAGGGGCAGTATTATAGTAGTTATATTCTTGTACATAGGGAGCAGTATTATAGTAGTTATATTCTTGTACATAGGCAGCAGTATTATAGTAGTTATATTCCTGTACATAGGGGGCAGTATTATAGTAGTTATATTCTTGTACATAGGGGGCAGTATTATAGTAGTTATATTCTTGTACATAGGGGGCAGTATTATAGTAGTTATATTCCTGTACATAGGGGGCAGTGTTATAGTAGTTATATTCTTGTACAGAGGGGGCAGTATTATAGTAGTTATATTCTTGTACATAGGGGGCAGCATTATAGTAGTTATATTCTTGTACATAGGGGGCAGTATTATAGTAGTTATATTCCTGTACATAGGGGGTAGTATTATAGTAGTTATATTCTTGTACATAGGGGGCAGTATTATAGTAGTTATATTCCTGTACATAGGGGGCAGTATTATAGTAGTTATATTCTTGTACATAGGGGGCAGTATTATAGTAGTTATATTCTTGTACATAGGGGGCAGTATTATAGTAGTTATATTCTTGTACATAGGGGGCAGTATTATAGTAGTTCTATTCTTGTACATAGGGGGCAGTATTATAGTAGTTATATTCTTGTACATAGGGGGCAGTATTATAGTAGTTATATTCTTGTACATAGGGGGCAGTATTATAGTAGTTATATTCTTGTACATTGGGGGCAGTATTATAGTAGTTATATTCCTGTACATAGGGGGCAGTATTATAGTAGTTATATTCTTGTACATAGGGGGCAGTATTATAGTAGTTATATTCCTGTACATAGGGGGCAGTATTATAGTAGTTATATTCCTGTACATAGAGGGCAGTATTATAGTAGTTATATTCCTGTACATAGGGGGCAGTATTATAGTAGTTATATTCCTGTACATAGGGGGCAGTATTATAGTAGTTATATTCTTGTACATAGAGAGCAGTATTATAGTAGTTATATTCTTGTACATAGGGGGCAGTATTATAGTAGTTATATTCCTGTACATAGGGGGCAGTATTATAGTAGTTATATTCTTGTACATAGGGGGCAGTATTATTGTAGATCAGGTGCAGTAATAAGATCCTTCAGGACAGGAATGTTGGCTTCAGTCCTGTTGTGTTGTCTCTGGTTTATATTCTGTACCTTGGAGGTTATTTATCGCTTAGTGTGAATATAACATACGCTGAGTAAATCCTTGGCTTCCCCGTGGTGTGACATAGATCTCGTTATGTTGGATAACTCCTGGAGGATTACCGCTCTCTGTGTTTCTGTTCTTCATTCTCTTTTCTTTCTTCCAGTCCATATAAGATCAACATAGAAAATCCAAACAAATCTTCCGGCACCTTCCATCCCGTGTGTTATAACCCAGCAGCAGCGTGTGACTGCGGACAGGACAGATGAGCGCAGACGTAGTGATGTTATATGTCTGGTTATAGAAGTGTATGGACCCTCACATTCTTAGTATATAGTTTTTCCCACCTAAATGGATCTCCAAATATGACTGATAAGTGTGCAGAGAGCTAAGAGCACAGCAGTGTGAGGACACGCCCCCTGTGCACTTGCAGAAGCTGCAACCCTGTAATATGAATTCATATATCACAGTCCTGCTGCTACTAACAACGTACACAAAGCTCTGGTTACACGTCTCTCCAGGGACAATACATAACACTGGCTGCAGTCCTTATGGTCAGACCTGCTGACAGGTTCCCTTTAATACAAGGAATGTGTATGTATTAGCCAATTTTCTCAATTCCTGCCATAATATGACATTAGATTTTCTTCCAGCGTCTCTCACATATAAATTCTCCACCAAGATCTCGCTGACATTTCACAGCGAGGAGAACGACCTGTCACAGTCACATGAAATGACCCAGGAAGGGGACATATAAATGATGGGGGTTGTATAATCTGTCTCTGCCGTCAGTGTCTTACTGTCCAGCACAATCCTCTTACAAGGTCTTACAGGTGATCTCCCTCTCAGTACCTGATCCCGCACTTGTCCAGCTCATAGCACGGTGGCGCCACTGAGCTGCTGTGTATCACCGGGGGCGGAAAGACTTAGAGGATGAGTCAGGAACCTCTCCGGCTGAGGACCAGTCTGAACTGCGGTCTACAGAATACAGAAATCTACAGAATAGAAATACAGGAGTAGTAGTACTGTGCTGTACCTATATATACAGGATAGGAGTAGTAGTACTGTGCTGTGTCCATATATACAGGATAAGGGTAGGAGTACTGTGCTGTGTCTATATACACAGGATAGGAGTAGTAGTACTGTGCTGTACCCATATATACAGGATAGGAGTAGTAGTACTGTGCTGTGTCCATATATACAGGAAAAGGGTAGGAGTACTGTGCTGTGCCCATATATACAGGATAGGAGTAGTAGTACTGTACTGTGCCTATATATACAGGATAGGAGTAGTAGTACTGTGCTGTACCCATATATACAGGATAGGAGTAGTAGTACTGTGCTGTGTCCATATATACAGGATAGGAGTAGTAGTACTGTGCTGTGTCTATATACACAGGATAGGAGTAGTAGTACTGTGCTGTACCCATATATACAGGATAGGAGTAGTAGTACTGTGCTGTGTCCATATATACAGGATAGGAGTAGTAGTACTGTGCTGTGCCCATATATACAGGATAGGAGTAGTAGTACTGTGCTGTGCTTATATATACAGGATGGGAGTAGTAGTACTGTGCTGTGCTCATATATACAGGATAAGGGTAGGAGTACTGTGCTGTGTCTATATACACAGGATAGGAGTAGTAGTACTGTGCTGTACCCATATATACAGGATAGGAGTAGTAGTACTGTGCTGTGTCCATATATACAGGAAAAGGGTAGGAGTACTGTGCTGTGCCCATATATACAGGATAGGAGTAGTAGTACTGTACTGTGCCTATATATACAGGATAGGAGTAGTAGTACTGTGCTGTACCCATATATACAGGATAGGAGTAGTAGTACTGTGCTGTGTCCATATATACAGGATAGGAGTAGTAGTACTGTGCTGTGTCTATATACACAGGATAGGAGTAGTAGTACTGTGCTGTACCCATATATACAGGATAGGAGTAGTAGTACTGTGCTGTGTCCATATATACAGGATAAGGGTAGGAGTACTGTGCTGTGTCTATATACACAGGATAGGAGTAGTAGTACTGTGCTGTACCCATATATACAGGATAGGAGTAGTAGTACTGTGCTGTGTCCATATATACAGGAAAAGGGTAGGAGTACTGTGCTGTGCCCATATATACAGGATAGGAGTAGTAGTACTGTACTGTGCCTATATATACAGGATAGGAGTAGTAGTACTGTGCTGTACCCATATATACAGGATAGGAGTAGTAGTACTGTGCTGTGTCCATATATACAGGATAGGAGTAGTAGTACTGTGCTGTGTCTATATACACAGGATAGGAGTAGTAGTACTGTGCTGTACCCATATATACAGGATAGGAGTAGTAGTACTGTGCTGTGTCCATATATACAGGATAGGAGTAGTAGTACTGTGCTGTGCCCATATATACAGGATAGGAGTAGTAGTACTGTGCTGTGCTTATATATACAGGATGGGAGTAGTAGTACTGTGCTGTGCTCATATATACAGGATAAGGGTAGGAGTACTGTGCTGTGTCTATATACACAGGATAGGAGTAGTAGTACTGTGCTGTACCCATATATACAGGATAGGAGTAGTAGTACTGTGCTGTGTCCATATATACAGGAAAAGGGTAGGAGTACTGTGCTGTGCCCATATATACAGGATAGGAGTAGTAGTACTGTACTGTGCCTATATATACAGGATAGGAGTAGTAGTACTGTGCTGTACCCATATATACAGGATAGGAGTAGTAGTACTGTGCTGTGTCCATATATACAGGATAGGAGTAGTAGTACTGTGCTGTGTCTATATACACAGGATAGGAGTAGTAGTACTGTGCTGTACCCATATATACAGGATAGGAGTAGTAGTACTGTGCTGTGTCCATATATACAGGATAGGAGTAGTAGTACTGTGCTGTGCCCATATATACAGGATAGGAGTAGTAGTACTGTGCTGTGCTCATATATACAGGATAGGAGTAGTAGTACTGTGCTGTGCTCATATATACAGGATAGGAGTAGTAATACTGTGCTGTGCTCATATATACAGGATAGGAGTAGTAGTACTGTGCTGTGTCCATATATACAGGATAGGAGTAGTAGTACTGTGCTGTGTCCATGTATACAGGATAGGAGTAGTAGTACTGTCCTGTGCCCATATATACAGGATAGGAGTAGTAGTACTGTGCTGTGCTCATATATACAGGATAGGGGTAGTAATACTGTGCTGTGCTCATATATACAGGATAGGAGTAGTAGTACTGTGCTGTGCCCATATATACAGGATAGGAGTAGTAGTACTGTGCTGTGTCCATATATACAGGATAGGAGTAGTAGCACTGCGCTGTGCCCATATATAAAGGATAGGAGTAGTAGTACTGTGCTGTGTCCATATATACAGAATAGGAGTAGTAGCACTGTGCTGTGCCCATATATACAGGATAGGAGTAGTAGTACTGTGCTGTGTCCATATATACAGAATAGGAGTAGTAGCACTGTGCTGTGCCCATATATACAGGATAGGAGTAGTAGTACTGTGCTGTGCCCATATATACAGGATAGGAGTAGTAGTACTGTGCTGTGCTCATATATACAGGATAGGAGTAGTAGTACTGTCCTGTGCCCATATATACAGGATAGGAGTAGTAGTACTGTACTGTGCCCATATATACAGGATAGGAGTAGTAGTACTGTGCTGTGCCCATATAGATATACAGGATAGGAGTAGTAGTACTGTGCTGTGTCCATATATACAGGAAAGGAGTAGTAGTACTGTACTGTGCCAATATATACAGGATAGGAGTAGTAGTACTGTGCTGTTCCCATATATACAGGAAAGGAGTAGTAGAACTGTGCTGTGCCCATAAATACAGGATAGGAGTAGTAGTACTGTGCTGTGTCCATATATACAGGATAGGAGTAGTAGTACTGTGCTGTGCCCATATATACAGGATAGGAGTAGTAGTACTGTGCTGTGCCCATATATACAGGATAGGAGTAGTAGTACTGTACTGTGCCTATATATACAGGATAGGAGTAGTAGTACTGTGCTGTACCCATATATACAGGAAAGGAGTAGTAGTACTGTGCTGTGCCCATATATACAGGATAGGAGTAGTAGTACTGTGCTGTGTCCATATATACAGGATAGGAGTAGTAGTACTGTGCTGTGCCCATATATACAGGATAGGAGTAGTAGTAATGTGCTGTGCCCATCTATACAGGATAGGAGTAGTAGTACTGTGCTGTGTCCATATATACAGGATAGGAGTAGTAGTACTGTGCTGTGCCCATATATACAGGATAGGAGTAGTAGTACTGTGCTGTGCCCATATATACAGGATAGGAGTAGTAGTAGTACTGTGCTGTGCCCATATATACAGGATAGGAGTAGTAGTACTGTGCAGTGTCCATATATACAGGAAAGAAGTAGTAGTACTGTGCTATGCCCATATATACAGGATAGGAGTAGTAGTACTGTGCTGTGTCCATATATACAGGATAGGAGTAGTAGTACTGTCCTGTGCCCATATATACAGGATAGGAGTAGTAGTACTGTACTGTGCCCATATATACAGGATAGGAGTAGTAGTACTGTGCTGTGCCCATATAGATATGCAGGATAGGAGTAGTAGTACTGTGCTGTGTCCATATATACAGGAAAGGAGTAGTAGTACTGTACTGTGTCCATATATACAGGAAAGGAGTAGTAGTACTGTACTGTGTCCATATATACAGGATAGGAGTAGTAGTACTGTACTGTGCCTATATATACAGGATAGGAGTAGTAGTACTGTGCCGTTCCCATATATACAGGAAAGGAGTAGTAGTACTGTGCTGTGCCCATATATACAGGAAAGGAGTAGTAGTACTGTGCTGTGCCCATATATACAGGATATGAGTAGTAGTACTGTGCTGTTCCCATATATACAGGATACGAGTAGTAGTACTGTGCTCATATATACAGGATAGGAGTAGTAGTACTGTGCTGTGCCCATATATACAGGATAGGAGTAGTAGTACTGTACTGTGTCCATATATACAGGATAGGAGTAGTAGTACTGTGCTGTGCCCATATATACAGGATAGGAGTAGTAGTACTGTGCTGTGCCCATATATATATACAGGATAGGAGTAGTAGTACTGTGCTGTTCCCATATATACAGGATACGAGTAGTAGTACTGTGCTGTGCCCATATATACAGGATAGGAGTAGTAGTACTGTACTGTGTCCATATATACAGGATAGGAGTAGTAGTACTGTGCTGTGCCCATATATACAGGATAGGAGTAGTAGTACTGTACTGTGTCCATATATACAGGATAGGAGTAGTAGTACTGTGCTGTGCCCATATATACAGGATAGGACTAGTAGTACTGTGCTGTGCCCATTTATATATACAAGATAGGAGTAGTAGTACTGTGCTGTGTCCATATATACAGGATAGGAGTAGTAGTACTGTGCTGTGTCCATATATACAGGATAGGAGTAGTAGCACTGTGCTGTGCCCATATATACAGGATAGGAGTAATAGTACTGTGCTGTGCCCATATATACAGGATAGGAGTAGTAGTACTGTGCTGTGTCCATATATAAAGTATAGGAGTAGTAGCACTGTGCTGTGCCCATATATACAGGATAGGAGTAGTAGTACTGTGCTGTGTCCATATATACAGGATAGGATTAGTAGTACTGTGCTGTGCCTATATATACAGGATAGGAGTAGTAGCACTGTGCTGTGCCCATATATACAGGATAGGAGTAGTAGTACTGTGCTGTGTCCATATATAAAGTATAGGAGTAGTAGCACTGTGCTGTGCCCATATATACAGGATAGGAGTAGTAGTACTGTGCTGTGTCCATATATACAGGATAGGATTAGTAGTACTGTGCTGTGCCTATATATACAGGATAGGAGTAGTAGCACTGTGCTGTGCCCATATATACATGATATGAGTAGTAGTACTGTGCTGTGTCCATATATAAAGTATAGGAGTAGTAGTACTGTGCTGTGCCCATATATTCAGGATAGGAGTAGTAGTACTGTGCTGTGTCCATATATACAGGGTAGGAGTAAGTAGTAGTACTGTGCTGTGCCTATATATACAGGATAGGAGTAGTAGTACTGTGCTGTGCCCACATATACAGGATAGGAGTAGTAGTACTGTGACCATATATACAGGATAGGAGTAATAGTACTGTGCTGTGCCCAAATATACAGGATAGGAGTAATAGTACTGTGCTGTACCCATATATACAGGATAGGAGTAGTAGTACTGTGCTGTACCCATATATTCAGGATAGGAGTAGTAGTACTGTGCTGTACCCATATATACAGGATAGGAGTAATAGTACTGCGCTGTACCCATATATACAGGATAGGAGTAGTAGTACTGTGCTGTACCCATATATACAGGATAGGAGTAGTAGTACTGTACTGTGTCCATGTATACAGGATAGGAGTAGTAGTACTGTGCTGTGCCCATATATACAGGATAGGAGTAGTAGTACTGTGCTGTGCCCATATATACAGGATAGGAGTAGTAGTGCTGTGCCCATATATACAGGATAGGAGTAGTACAGGACAGGAGTAGTAGTACTGTACCTATATATACAGGATAGGAGTAGTAGTACTGTGCTGCACCAATATATACAGGATAGGAGTAGTAGTACTGTGCTGTGCCCATATATACAGGATAGAAGTAGTAGTACCGTGCTGCACCCATATATACAGGATAGGAGTAGTAGTACTGTGCTGTACCTATATATACAGGATAGGAGTAGTAGTACTGTGCTGTGCCCATATATACAGGATAGGAGTAGTAGTACTGTGCTGTACCTATATATACAGGATAGGAGTAGTAGTACTGTGCTGTACCTATATATACAGGATAGGAGTAGTAGTACTGTGCTGTACCTATATATACAGGATAGGAGTAGTAGTCTTGTGCTGTGCCCATATATACAGGATAGGAGTAGTAGTACTGTGCTGTGCCCATATATACAGGATAGGAGTAGTAGTACTGTACTGTGTCCATGTATACAGGATAGGAGTAGTAGTACTGTGCTGTGCCCATATATACAGGATAGGAGTAGTAGTACTGTGCTGTACCTATATATACAGGATATGAGTAGTAGTACTGTGCTGTGCCCATATATACAGGATAGGAGTAGTAGTACTGTGCTGTGCCCATATATACTGGATAGGAGTAGTATTACTGTGCTGTGCCCATATATACAGAGTAGGAGTAGTAGTACTGTGCTGTGCCCATATATACAGGATTGGAGTAGTAGTACTGTGCTGTGTCCATATATACAGGATAGGAGTAGTAGTACTGTGCTGTGCCTATATATACAGGATAGGAGTAGTAGTACTGTGCTGTGCCCATATATACAGGATAGGAGTAATAGTACTGTGCTGTGCCCATATATACAGGATAGGAGTAGTAGTACTGTGCTGTACCTATATATACAGGATATGAGTAGTAGTACTGTGCTGTGCCCATATATACAGGATAGGAGTAGTAGTACTGTGCTGTGCCCATATATACTGGATAGGAGTAGTATTACTGTGCTGTGCCCATATATACAGAGTAGGAGTAGTAGTACTGTGCTGTGCCCATATATACAGGATTGGAGTAGTAGTACTGTGCTGTGTCCATATATACAGGATAGGAGTAGTAGTACTGTACTGTGTCCATGTATACAGGATAGGAGTAGTAGTACTGTGCTGTGCCAATTTATATATACAGGATAGGAGTAGTAGTACTGTGCTGTGCCCATATATACAGGATAGGAGTAGTAGTACTGTACTTTGCCTACATATACAGGATAGGAGTAGTAGTAATGTGCTGTGCCCATATATACAGGATAGGAGTAGTAGTACTGTGCTGTGACCATATATGCAGGATCGGAGTAGTAGTCCTGTGCTGTGCCCATATATACAGGATAGGAGTTGTAGTGCTGTGTTGTGCCCATATATACAGGATAGGAGTAGTAGTCCTGTGCTGCGCCCATATATAGAGGATAGGAGTAGTAGTACTGTGCTGTGCCCATATATACAGGATTGGAGTAGTAGTACTGTGCTGTGTCCATATATACAGGATAGGAGTAGTAGTACTGTGCTGTGCCCATATATACAGGATAGGAGTAGTAGTACTGTGCTGTGCCAATTTATATATACAGGATAGGAGTAGTAGTACTGTGCTGTGCCCATATATACAGGATAGGAGTAGTAGTACTGTACTTTGCCCACATATACAGGATAGGAGTAGTAGTAATGTGCTGTGCCCATATATACAGGATAGGAGTAGTAGTACTGTGCTGTGACCATATATGCAGGATCGGAGTAGTAGTACTGTGCTGTGCCCATATATACAGGATAGGAGTTGTAGTGCTGTGTTGTGCCCATATATACAGGATAGGAGTAGTAGTCCTGTGCTGTGCCCATATATAGAGGATAGGAGTAGAAGTACTGTGCTGTGCCCATATATACAGGATAGGAGTAGAAGTATAATGAGGATCACAGTTGATACATTACAATGTAGCGTCCTGTAAGTTACAACAATCTACCTTGTAACTGCAGATTTAGGTGTGACTAGAGAAGAGGACAAAATATACATCTGATTTCAGGATAAGCGAGAAATATAGGAGTAGTAGTAGTTTGCTGTGTGCCACTCCATGCACAATTAATAGGGACATCACTTGACCATCTCCAGCAGTCCCATAGAAGATGGATGGTGCTGGAGACCGTGTGCCTGATCTGCTTCTAAACCACGGGAACAGGACCCCCTGTAATCGTGGTCTCGGCCATTGGACTCTACTGATCATCAAAGTATCCAATCCCTGGGGATAGAGGATTTCTTCAAAACTTGGGTCTTTTCAAATTCAAATAAGCTTTATTGGGAGGACTAAATACAAGTTAGCATTGCCAAAGCAAGGATGAGGAACAGGATGATGGGGACATGGGGAGTGGGGGGGTTATAGTAGTCTTTAATATCATATATGTCTCAGTCCCCAATATCACGTGTCTCTCAGTTATGGCAGGCAGTGACATATTGTGCGGCTACGGACAATGGATCTTCTCTTCGTCCTCCATGGAGCTGAAGCCAAGGAAGAAAATCTCAGTCTCCTGAAGTAAGTGTCCCTCACTGCTGAGTATTTGGAACAATGTAGCAGGACATCACTCAAGGTCCTGTTTTACTCTACTACAACCCCTCTCAACAAGTCTCTTGTCATCTCTTGCTGTTCTATACGGTTTTCCTTGGTTACCAGGAAGCATGACAAATGGAGGTCAGCCTGGGGAACAAGGTAAAACCTCTTCTAGCAGCTAAACACCTGCAGATAGCTAATTAGAGTAAATTAGGGAACTGCTTACTTATGCTTAGTGTAGAGTTAGGCCAAAGATTTTACACTTTGCAGCTGTACTTTAAATGCCACCGGCAAAGCCATCAGCACCATATAAATTACTGTGGCTGTGTCTCTATATGCCACCACAGATTTAAAAGCTGTAGGTGGTTTTGCCGGCAGCATGTGTCCAGGTGTCCTCCTGGTCCTGGCACTGTGGGCAAAGTCTGCTCTCCCTACGTCTGTCTGTGTCGCCCGGACTCCATGGCAGGTTGTGGGGGCTCAGTCTCTAGCGGCTCAGGATCTGACAGTCACTGGGGTCCGGTAACTTAATATAGACATAAAGTTAACTTACTGATATGTGAAGGTCCTGTGTCCATTGTTTCATTTTCATGGAGGACATAGGACCCCTCTGTTCAGGACTGATGGGGCCTCTATGGTGGGACCCCCAGCTGTCAGACTGTTTACCTATGAAAATGTCCTGATCAGCCAATTCCTATGACTTGAGGACGCACCTTTTCTACCAGACAAGTGGCCACATCCATCAGCGATCCGGGACAGAAATGCTGATCCAGCGGGATGGGAGGTATGACAGCTCCGAACCGGCCGTCAGCAGATTCGATAAATGAAGAAGTGTGGAGTATTGACCGGGACATCAATTGTCTGCGACTTCTCAAAATCATTACAATCGTTTCTCCTAAGTGCCGGCCCGTGATCCATGGCTCATCCGTCAATGCTCTTTGGGTAATATAAAGATTTTTTTTCTAAATGAAGATGTTAATGAATTCATCTCAGAAATGTGCGGTTATAAGAAGGACTCGTCCGGCCAAATGCTTGAGCGTAACCAAATCACATGTAGAGGGATTCTTCCAATTTCTGTCACATTTCCATAGAATATACACATTTTCCGGTATATTCACTGAAAAGTATGGATCTTACCTGCATCTTACCTGTTCATTTGTTCTGCTCAGCCAATCCCAAGCCTCGGTGGTTTGGTTCCAATGACTCGTACATGACTGCAGTATAGGGTCAGCTCAGTGGTCAAGTGCTGAATGAATGTAATGTCTGTAATGTTGAGTGGACCAGAACTTCATTAGAAGTGTCCAGCTCAACACCCCCGACGGTGATGACTCTTGAAGGACGGGGTGTTGCTAGGGTCACAAAAGATCTGGGGCACGGGCCCCAAAGCATACGTACCAAATTCTTAGTTGCGTCCTCTTTTGCACATACTCCCTATACACCTGAAACTACTGTACAGCTACAGAACACACAGTGGATATGCTGATCTGTTATATCCAGGGACTGCAGTAGTTGTTCTTCATGTTCTCCATTAAGCCCCCTACCACCATTTCTCTTCTTCCTACCATGCGCTGTGCCTATGGAGATTACCACACTTATCTTATGATCTGCAGTTTTCTTTTGTCCCTAAAACTCTGTCCCCTAACAGTGTTATCATTCGTCTACCCCTAAAGCTCTTCAACCAAAAAATGTATTACAGCTACACACAATGTCCTCCTAAATTACTGATAATGCCCTCTAGTGTAACATGTTATAAAATCCACAGCTGTGAGCCGCAATTTCCAATTAAGCCACAATTATGGCAACAAACTTAACACCACATCCCTTCCTTGTGCCCACATTGTGCCACCAACCTAACAACGATCCCTAAATGTGTCCTGACATGTAACAATGCCACATACGCTCTATAATAGACCCCCACACAGTAAGTGCCCTCTATACTCCCTAATAACCCCCTACACACTAGTAATATCCCCCACACTCAAGCTCCCACATTTAGTAATAGTAATATTTGGTAATATAATATAATTTAGTAATAGTAATATAGTAACATTTAGTAATAATATGCTCTTATATGCTCACTAAAAGCCCCCACATTCAGTAATAGCCCCTCACTATTGGTCCCCCACATGCACTAATAGCCAACCACTTTTAACCTCCACATTCAAAAAAGATCATTTAGTAATGATAACACTAATAGACCCCGCATTCAGAATTGTATATAATATTAGTAATATTCACTTTCTAATAGCCCCCCTAGATGCAAAAATAGCCCCCCACACTCACTTATAACCTCCACAAACACACTCAGTAATATAACTAAATTATAGCCTCCCCTACTCAGGGATAGCCTTCACTTCTACACTTTGGAATAGCCTTCACAGCACAGCAAACTACTCCACAGAACTGGTGCATGTGCTCTGTAGTGGCGCAGGATGCTGACGGCTCCCTGCTTCACTACAGTAATCATCTCTATCTGCATCCAGAGGATACAAACAGAGGTGATAGTGTAGAAAGCCGTCAGACAACATTCGGGGCACCAGTCAATCTTTTGACCTAACTACGCCCCTGCTTGACGGCATTAACCCTTTTGAATGCTGCCGGAAAAGTCAACACCGGCTTTTAAATCCATGCCGGGTGCAGCCGGTGGCCACATTTATTAAAGTGTTAGCACTAGAAGGAACGTGTAGACTGCTTGCACATGTGTTTATAAAGTGTCTGCACCAGTTTTGCTTAATCGGACCTTGCACAAAAATTCTGTCCGACATGTGTCACAATTCTGCGGCATAAACAAAATGCACCAAAAAAAAATTGCTGCACTCTGTTGGGGGGGGCCCAGATTCATGAAGACCACGCAACACATTTCATGAATCCGGCGCACACTTCACATAGTGAACCTTGCCAGTTTAGTTCCCTCAGACCCGACCCCGAACTTCATTAGAAGTTACTGTCTGGCTCAAGCACCCCCATAGGTGATGGCTACTGCTGGCACCGATTGTGAGCATCAACTATTTACAAAGTCCCCTACAGCGCACACTGCCACAGTGATTTATATGGTGCTGATGGCTTTGCCGGTGGCATTTAAAGTACAGCTGCAAAGTATAAAAACTTTGGCCTAACTCTACACTAAGCATAAATAAGCAGTTCCCTAATTAACTCTAATTAGCTATCTGCAAGTGTTTAGCTGCTAGAAGAGGTTTTACCTTGTTCCCCAGGCTGACCTCCATTTGCCAAGCTTCCTGGTAACCAAGGAAAACCGTATAGAACAGCAAGAGATGACAAGAGACTTGTTGGGAGGGGTTGAAGTAGAGAAAAACAGGACCTTAAGTGATGTCGCAAGCATGTGTCTCCAATTACAAACATGCTCTCTTTATTCATATGAATGCCCTCACTGCTCTGGCCTCACTGCCCTAAGCTGATGTCACAACAGGAAGTGCCGCCCACTTCACTGAATATGATTTTAAGAGAAATGATGATATATATACAAGACAATATCTGAGGCTAGGAAGAAGCCAGCAGCTTCATACAGGTATTGTTGGAATTGTCGTAACAGGCTCTCTCCAGCTGTGCTAAAAGTATTTTTGTCAGTAACTTTAGAGTTACACTTTTAACCGTTAACACTTGCGATCAGTATGGTAGGGTTTCAAGTGTGGGTTTTGGGTACTAAACAGATTTTTCAAATTTAGGTTGGGCTAAATTCAAATGTTAATGGCTTTGCTCATCAATAGACGACTGCAGTTCTAGAATCAGAATCTCTCTCATATTTCTTATCTATCTATTTAAGTTGATCTATACGTAAATCTCGCTCTCTCCCCATCTACTGTACATTGCTTTTGATTTGTTAGATTTCATATTTTTCTTTTCTTAAGAAAGCGATTAACCAGACAAATAAAAACACATCACACGTTTTGCAAGTGAGAATTTTTTTTTTTTAATTATTAACTCATTTAGAATTGGAAAACTGAGGCAAAGATGGGCACGAGTTATAGTAAATCAGTGAATTATTGGACCGAGACTCAAATCTGATATTATAAATTCCACAAGCTACACATCCTGTCCCCCATCTAATACCTATTTCCCAATCACACAGTGAAAATCAGTTAGGAAATCTAAGCATGTAAGAAAATGGCTGTCCTATATGTCACAATACATCACCGTCATGTAACCAAAGTCATAGTGCATAGTGAGGCCGAACAATGGTGGACACATAGTGGGTGAAATGACAGAATAATGGGAGATGACAACAGTTTACACCAATTTGAAGAGAAGGGTTTAAAAAAACTTTGGTGATAGTTTTTTGAAATTTTTGAAAAAATTGGCTCAATTTTGTAAATATTGTTTACCCTGCAAACTTTCCATAGTAATTATAAGAACAGTTAAACATATAAAAATACATTGGAAGATGAAACAAGCCTAAAGGTGGTCGTACACTAGAGATTTAAGACATTCGAATGTGAAGATGTAGACTGATTTTTGCCATAATTATGTAAATAACAATTACCAGTGCTGGTATTTGGGCTGAATTGGTGGCAGTGTTTAAAAGTTTCAGTCCCTCCTGAGCCTCAAGCCATTACATGTAGCCCGGGAACACTGAGGCTCACCAGCTTCTTCAGGTATCAGGGGCAACTGCTACCTTTGCTCCGCCCATTTCTCCATCCCGTCAAATAAAAGCTCCACCCAGATAAGACCCGAGCAATAGATAAAGAGCTTACGACTCTGTCATCCACAAAAACAACCTTCACAGATGATCTGCGAAGGGCACAGGAAATAGTGCACTGTCTTATCTCTTTAGTGTATGACCCACTTTACACGGTGAAGGGTGTGAAAGATTTTACCACTTTTGAAATAATCGACATCCTCCTTGGAGGACAGAAGTGCACAAAATAAAGGAATCACTAAGGTTACTACTGCTGGCTTAGGAGTAGGATACTTCCGATATCATCGCCCTCAAAATTCATCCTTCAGTTGTAAGGTCAAAATTTTATTATTATGTCATAAATTTAAAAAAAAACTATAATCAACACTGTTTCACTTTTTTAATTTGAAGAAAGAAAATGGGAAATAGTGAAACAAAAAAAAATATAAAAACAATCTAAATAAATTAATAAAATTCATTTATAAAATAAATACAATATAATATTTGAACTTGATAGAAGCCAGATAGAAGACTATCTGGACTTTAAGATGGAAAATTTTATGGTCTCTAGACTGTCTCCACTATATTTAGATGGCAAATTTTATAGAAATGTGTTTTTTTTTCTTTACAAAAAAATGAAAATGAGTGATTTGATTCTATAGATCTACAGTGATTATGCATACAAGAAAACGCAAATTAAAAACAGGTTTCAATTTGAAGTGGGACTTAAAATTTACTCGGGCGCGGGTTTTGGTTTAGTTATGGAGATTCCAGTACAATTTTGTTTTTCGTATTTTGTTAGATGATATATAACGATAGCAGAGATTTTTTTCCCCATTTTGATTAACAGAATATATAATTTTACGCACTGAGTTTTGTAGAAAATTTTAACTTTTTAACTTTTTGATTATTTGACGCATTAAGCTCAATTCATTTAGTTTTACTCTGAAAAATTAGAATTCTTTTGCAAAATTGAAATGGATAATTTTACACTTTTCTTTAAAAATGTTTTGGACAAATGTTTGATCCTAGGTTTTTGAGTTTTTAAGTCATTCACAATAAAAAAAAAATGATGTTATGAAATCTCGTGTAGTAATAAAACATTATGTACAGAATGGATACAAGATTCAGAAAATGGAAAAAAGTGTCCTTAAAAAAAGTTTTTGAAAAAGTCTCTGCACACTCTTGAAATGGAGACAAGCCAGAAAAGGCGACAGATACTGTACAATCCCACGGATCGGGTAACGATCAGCTCAACACAAAGTACGTTATCAGACAAAATATAAAAAGAAGAAGACATCTACTCTTGTTACAAAAATATATCTCCACCCATTGATACCATATGATCAAAAAGTTCACAGTCGTCAAATCAGCCGCCGTGACCGACGTTTCGGATCGCACCACGATATGCTTCACGATTTTGCAATAGTCAATATCTCCTCTAAATATTTTTTTTTGCTAACAACCTAATTTGTGTTGCACCATATATGTCTACAGTATGTAAAATTTTTCATAAAAAATATTTAAAAATGTAAAATGTATATCTGCCCAGACTGAAACGATCGCTCCGGATTTTCTTATTTCAGCCTGAAACATTTAGACTTGTAGGAAAATAAAATAATCACGTAAAATTTTGGATCACTTAAAAAAATCAACTAGATAAAAACATTTCTATGTAAGATAAGTTTTATTCATTTCAAAGCTGAAGGAGTCGGGTTTGAAAGCAATGACATTTTTATCCTGGATGAAATTTGGGGATTTGTAGAAGTATTTTTTTTTGTCTTCAAAAATATGAGTGAAAAACATCTGGAAAGTAATGAAATGTTTGGATTTAGTTTTTTACTTTAAGTTTCAATTACTTATATAACGGACATTATGTAAAGGCCTATTGCTTTCAAATTAGCCCAAAAATATGAAAAGAACTGAAAAACAGATAAAGCCTAAATGTCGGGTTTTATGGTTATAATTCAATTAACATTGGGAGTAAATATCGGTAACAATTACCTAGAGGCACAATGGGGGGGGGGGGGGATTAATCAAGTCGTGTACAAGCCATGTTTTAGTTGCAATAATCGGTGCAGAGCTGGGAATTGCAACTACTCCGCCTACTTTGCCAGTTGGGGGCGGAGCCGGGCTACACAGTGGGCCGGCACAGGGCAAGAACCCTATAGCTTGTGTTAGGTTCGTTCCTAGAACTGAGCCAGGCAAACAATCTGCCCGACAACAGCGCCCATGATACCGGATATCTATCTAGAGCCTCCAGTTAGACCCAGGAGGTGCCAGAATAATGCACTGGAAGAGACCACCTGATAGTAGATGGTTCTACCAGTAAAGAAAAACACTGAAAAATACATTTTATCACAATTTGTCAGTGTTTTCTAAGTAATTTCTTATGTGTAGTAATAGCACAACTCTATGGGCCGGATTTATCGAGGGGGCACCTACTGCCGGTGTATGACAATCTGCCCTTAGATATTGCACATTTTGTGATTTTCACACAAACATCAACAGGGACACAATAGTTTGGATGATCAACTTTTTTGAACATGATGTCACAGCAAAATTGAATGATCAGCAGGTACAAAAAAAAAACAAAAACATCTGATGCAAACCTTGTCTAAGACTATCAACTGAAGAAGAGCTCCTGAAGAGTGAACCACCCTGACCAGCACATTTATACTTCTTGCTACCATTGAAGGGCATGAAAAGTGATGAGACAACTTTATTTGTGAAAAAATATAAAATGACCTTGAGTCTTAGTATAATTTTTGGAAATTCAGCCTTCAACACAATCCGACTCAGACTGATTACTGGGTGTTTTTCAGTATATTTTTAAATAATGTGGTTGGATAAGTTTTTATGTATTTTAATGTGACTTTCATGTAACTAAAACTTCTTTTGGTTCTCACTTTTAAAAACTCATGGAGGTAAATTCCTGTGGCTTGTTGTCTTTGGCCTGCCCCTTGCATCAGTTTCTTAAAAGGAGGGTGGGGTGTAGGTAGAATCCGGAAAAGAAGGAAGTGGACTTTAAAATGCTGACGATTGGTCTTCCAGATATGCACTGTGATTAGAAAAGGGTTGGCCAGAAATTTTAATGGATTGCCCATCCATAGGATCCCACACTCCCTAGTGGCTGGACCCTGTAAGAACGACCATGGCTCTTATTTACTTCTATCGGAGCTGCAGATGTAAAAAAAATTCCACAAAAAAAGAACCTATGACCTCACTGGAATCCAACCATTCCATGGTATGTTTAACCATGTGACTCACTGATTGTTTATTTTTATACAATGATTCGACGTCAGTTAAAACGATCGTTAGGTCTATAGGACAATGTATCTCTCTGATACCTGCCTCGAAACTGTGTGGATAGACCGTAACAAAGATGAAAGGACTCAACGGTTGTGGCCGGTGTTAAGGTTTGGCTGCCGGACCTGGACATGTTGCTGGCCAATCCAGGGAATTGACGCCCCTAGCAACTATCCAGGGCAATGACTGGCCACTGGATATGGCTAAGGAGGTCAATGTGGCGGATTGGCTGATCCAGCAATATGTTAGGGTTAAGCGGCCAAACCTGAATACTAGACCTGACCATCGGGTTTGCTCATCTCTAACCGCAATAAACGATGTGGGGACAAACATCCTCCTGTATCCCCGGCTTCTGCTGGATCTATTGTGTTTAACCCTGGGCCTACCAGAGGACGGCCATTGCGTTTTGGTATACTGAGTTCGGCCCTAGAGAGAACTTTTATTTAAACATTTGAAAAATAGTATTCAAATGCCCAATAAATAAATAAAAAATAAACTGTGAACTACTTATCCAACCAAATTATCTTCTGTAAAACCAAAATCGAACATTTTCTCGATGAGTGAAAGACCAATGAGTGAACTCTGACTCTTATGATAGCAATGAATAATCTTATTGATTTTGAAAATTTTTCTTTACATTATTAGTACGGGAATATTGTATCCGTATCAATAAGCTGAATTTCCATTGGATCGCTGACGATCAGACCACGTGTCACTTTGCAGTCATTGGCTACATGTTGGGAATGTACAGTATGTGGATCAGAGCCCTTATGGATTTCGGTGATAGCCCTTCATCACATACCTGACTTTACATAGAGACAACCTGATAAATAAATGGAGGTAAATCTTCAAAAATTGCTTTTTCCAAAAACATACAGGATTCCACAACTCGGTTTGGAAAAATGAAACTTATTTTAAAGCCTTGTTATAGTGCATATTCTACCTATCGGTAAAGAAAGATTTTTTTTTTAAAAATTTCAATTGAGCCGGCAAATTAAAGCAGGCATCACAGCAGAAGGCAGAAGACCCTTTATTCCTCAAGAACGAAATTCAATGAGTCATAAACTACATAAAAAACCCCTATCTTCTCCGATAGAACCCAAAATAAATGTAAATCAAAACAAAAATATCAACTTCTCTGACCCCCGATGATTTTTGTCTCCCTCTCCGTAGCTCTGAAACGTTATATCTGGATTCTCTTGTGTTCAAGTAAAAAGTTCTCATGCACCAGATTCTACAGAAATAATTTTGGTAGAAATGTGAGCGGTGACATAAAAAATAAAATAAAAACAGGACCCAAATGCTTTCGAGAGTTTCATATCCGGGAAGAGGAGATGAATGGGGTTTTTTTTTTTGTTTGTTTGTTGTGGGTGGATCCAAAAGGAAAGAAAAAAATTATCAAAAAGAAACAAGAGTCTTTGCACAGTTTTTGTAAATTTACCGTTTCAATGTTTTTGGCAATCTTTTTTTTTTTTTTTTTTATTCTTTTCTTTAAATTATAAATGTTGGAATTCAGTAGAAAAAGGTAGCTTTGCTTTGCATTTTGTTGTATCTGTTAGTATTTACAAGCTTTTTTTTTTGTATTTTTTAGGTTGTTGTTATACCAGGGTGTAGGATTTTGTGTAAGGGTTGTTTCCTTTCAAGTGCCCCCGGGAGTCCAGCAGTGATTCCTGTGAACTGCTTATTTTAGCTGCCTGTCCAAGCTCTGTGGCCTCTCGGGGAGGTACCGGCGCAGCGGCCGCCGCCCCCGCACTGGGCTGCCACGACTGTACTTCACGCGCTGAAGGGTTCTCCATGGGGATTGGTTCCAGGACTGTGGGTCGCTTCAGAGTTCGGCTTTTCTGAGGTTCCAAGCAAGCCTGCCCCAAACCCAAGTCTCTGCTAGTTCCTGAAGCACCACGATTTAATAAAAAGTCCATTCTAAGGTACGGTGGCAGGTTCATCACATCACCTTCAGGGAAAGAAACAGAAACATGTGGATGAAACATAATTACACACATTAGAATATATTTGAAAATTTGTTTAAAAAAGGGGTCTGTAGTGTTTATCTTTTTAGATATAGCGCCCCCATTATCCACATGCAGTATTACAGTATATTACCAGTCAACAGGACATGAATATTTTTTGGACATTTTATTAGAGATTTTGAACTCTAAAACTGATAAAGGCCCCTTTCATTGTTGCGATCAGAAGGGATCTATACAGTTTAAAGGGAACCTACCACCACAAATCTACCTATAAAGGTAGATTGGGTGGTAGGTGGATCAATGGGACGTGAGGATAGCCCTTTTAAGGGCTAATCCTCACGTCCCTGCACTTTTTTAATAACTTTTATTAGGTATTTATTCAAATTTACTTATGCGGCTACTGGGGCGTGGAGTAGCCGCATATGAGATTACACAAGGCGGCTACTCCACGCCCCGGTAGCCACTTTACCCCTCCTACTCACCCATCTTCGGCGCGCAGCTACGCGGAGCGATCCTGCCGTCTGCGCATGCGCAGAAGAGCAGGCCCGCGCCTGTTTCGGAGTAGTGACCGCGCAGACGCGGGCCTGCTCTTCTGCGCATGCGGAGACGGCAGGATCGCCGGACGAGGGCGCGCAGCTACGCGTGAGTAGGAGGGGTAAAGTGGCTACCGGGGCGTGGAGTAGCCGCCTCGTGTAATCTCATATGCGGCTACTCCACGTCCCAGTAGCCACATAAGTACATTTGAATAAATATCTAATAAAAGTTATTAAAAAAGTGCAGGGACGTGAGGATTAGCCCTTAAAAGGGCTATCCTCACGTCCCATTGATCCACCTACCACCCAATCTACCTTTATAGGTAGATTTGTGGTGGTAGGTTCCCTTTAACTATTGACCTAGACGAAAATACATTCCAATCAGGATATTCTCAGTAACCTTAAAGGGGTTTTAAAAAATAAAGCTATGACGCAGCGACCCAGTGGCCGTTTCTGGTATTACAGCTCAGCTCCACTGAAATACCAGAACAAGACTGTGGGGGAGTGGATCCTCTGGATCACCGTGGACGATCACCTGGGACCAGAGTCTAAGTGGTTATCCGGTTGTCACCAGAGCCCGCCGCAAAGCTGCTTGGACAACCTGAGGTGTGGTACCGCCAGGTCATTCCACTGGTGCGACTTTGCCCGTGGTGGCAGCCAAGGCGATGTTCATAAACGGAAGGCAGGTTCGTGGTCAGGGACAGGTAGGAGGTCAAGACAGGCAGCAAAGGTTCAGGGTCAGAAGCAGTACAGAAGGTCAGGGCTGGCAGCATAGGAGTGTAAACGGGAACAAGTCCGGGGTCACAACAGGAAATCACACTAATCCTAATCCTGGTCATGGAAACCAAGCTAAGGCTGTGAGGCACAAAGATCCGACAGGGTTTGCAGGAAGAGGGCAGTTTAAATAGCATTCTGGGAAATGGCCAGCGGCAATTAACGCTGCACTGGCCCTTTAAATCTGCTGAAGACGGCACGCGCGCGCACAAGGAGATGGGGATGCGCGCACACAGCCGGCGGACCGGAGGCAAAAATGTGCAGGCTGGCACAGAGGGGCATGGGTGAGCCAACGATATGGGTCGGGGGAGCACTCGTGACAGAGGCATGTATCACTCCTATCGCTTTCTTTTTTTGTGCGACTTTTTAGGCGCAGAATCAAGCAGCGCAGCAAATTTAGCCGCCTCCAGGATGCAATGCAGCGGCCGCATTTGTCTTTGTAGCCCAGATGTTTGTTCAACTTATGAGACTTTTGGGTTTGGAATTGTTCCATTTTTGCGCCTAATAAGACGCAAAACAGAGCATGCTAGACCCAGATTTACTTTTGGTAAACTACTATTTGGGACTAAAAAGTGGCACACCACAAAAATTTGCAAACCGGAAACACATCACATGTATCACGAAGGGGAAAAACTTAAGATACATTGCAACGATTATGTAGGACAACTTCAGGAAACTTGAAAAGGTGGCACCCGAAAAACTATAATACAGGTGCCCCTGTGAATGGCTGTGGCACCGTTTTGGAAGTCTTTAGAAGCCTTGAAAACTTCTCTAAAAAAAAAAAATTGACAGCTTAACAAAAACATTTTTCAATTTGTTTGTAAATAGGTCAACTAAATTTTGGTCCGACTTCATTCACCCCCAAGGTCAAAGCAAAACTTATAAACTTATTATGGACACATTTTCACCTTTTTATTAGGGTCATCAGACCTAATGTAATTTTAGAGGGTGAAATCAACTTATATGGTGATGTCAGTGTAGAATGTCACCGTTCCTGCTTCTTCACTAAGGCCATTGATTGGGCAGAGCAGTCATGTGACTGGCAACACTTCCAGTATTAAGGGCCTTTTTCACTAAATGCTACCTTAATCCTATCCCGACCCCAGGTTATACTGGTTAAACTAGAAACCCCTTTAACATGGAACATAGAATTATTCTCAGCTTTACATTAAAAGGGACAGAAAAGAAACCTGCCCTGGTTCTCTGCTCCAGTGATTCAGGTTTTTGGCTTTGTACCTGGTCGGAGGTTCTGGGAGCGAAGGGATTCAATTCGGCCAAAGAATTACTTTACTTCCTCATTTTAAAAGCACGAACACAATGCCGAAAACTGCAAGCACGACCTACCCGTTTCGGCATTATGTCTCACTTCCTCTGATGTCACTTCCTTTGTTGCTCCCAGGCCACTTATTGGCTGAAACTGGTCCCATTACTGCCACCTCACTGCTGAGCATCAACTACGTGCCCAATTCAGTCAGGACGTGATCCACATATACACGTTTTTTTCTATATCATGTAGAGCAAGGGGAGCAAATACATTTTCTAAAGTCACCTTAGACAACTGATCAATGGCCAAAAAGTTTTAACTACTCAGTAATGGTCTCATTGATCACAGGTAGGTAGTTGGGTTATTGGGAACAGCAAACGTCCCAGTCAACGTTCTTGCCTCTAATTGGATTCCATCGCAATGTTATCAATTGTCCATTTCACAGAACTGCTGATACTACGAGGGACGCCTCAGCCGCAGCGGCCGCTCAACTCCATGAATAAAACACGATTTATCTCTCCCTTTCTGTTTCCAATTTGTTAAGGCACAATGGAGCTGAGCGATCTTGTTATCCAGACAAAGCTTTATTAAGTTTGGAGCAGGGATCATTGCCCCGCAGCTCTAATTACCTTCTCTCAGCATCGCAACATCTTATTACCAGCGAGAGTAAACTATTCCGCTATATCCGTCCTGCACAGCAGAAACTTTCAATAATTTATGGGTTAAAAAACTAATTAGCTGCATAGTGATAGATGGTCGCAGGGGCCTGTGTCCTTAAAGGGGACCTCTGACACTGGACTCCCATTACTGGAGATCAATGGCTTTGTATTCATAGAATATGGATTGGGCAGAACTTAAAGAGAACCTTTCATCCAAAGTAACCCACCCAAAATAAAGACCTAAAAACTATGTTTAACAAGCGTTGCCCTTATCCATGGTTCCTCTCCGTGGTTGCAATGTTACAAAAATCAGTTTGTAAACTTATATGCAACTTACCGGATGTGAGTCCAATGAGACTTATTGAGTTCTGCGTATTAAAACGTACTTACAATGTCCCGCCTGCATGTTCATGATTGACAGGTCTCAGGGCTATTATATTCTGCTGTATGGAACATTGAGAGAAAGCTCATTGGGTACTTATTCATGTGACCAGGATGACATCATCTAAAGTTCTGTTACATCTGCAACGTCTACCCCATCTATGTATCTGAACTTACAGCAGCCTCCATGGAGGATGGGGAGGAGTAAAACTCCATGGAGGCTGCTGTTATTTCATTTGATCAGATATATACATAGTGTACAGTTTGCTAATGTTAGGAGGCTAAAGGACCTGAGATGATGTCACCCTGGTGTCACAACATTGGCATGACAACCAAGGTTTGGCTGCAGTGGTCATGAGTCCTGATGATGCATCATGGGAGAAGAGAAATTGGTGGTGAACAATAGAAGTGTTTACATGGCAACAGAAAAGGAAGGGTAAAATATTATTTATTGTAGTAATTTATATGATTTTCATCAGTTTTTTTGTAAAACTCAGGATATTAATTCCAACCTTCCTCGAATGCTACGATATTTATAACCCACGTTCTGTTTCTATGGCATTTGTCCGTGCCCTTGACCCCATGATGTATCCGGTAACAGCCGAGAGCCTCTACGTCACCAGAAAATGGAAAAATAATTGCAGCGTGTTTGTGCCGTGCGGCGTGACACATTGTGTGACCGCCTTAGTCACCGCACACACCGCCGCCGCTAGCCGCGCTCACAAAGAGCTGACACAAGCGCTACAAAGAAATCAGGATGGATGGCGGGCTCACCCGAAAGACAAAAGTCCTATTGCACAACATCTTAAAGGTATACGGCTACATTCACACAATGTATGCCGGTACGGCGGGCATACATTGGCGCAGGGGAGAGGAGGAGGGGATATAGTGATATATGGTGCACGGCGCCTTATTCCGGGGAAACATAGGACATGTCCTAACTTTCTCACGGCTACGGAACGGCACAGTGCCGCACGTGTGCTGCACCGTACCACTCCCGGAGGGCGCCGCGTGCCCATTGCCGCCTATGGGCAATATATGACGTATATACGTCCCCCATACATGTGTGTGAATATAGCCTAAAGTTGAGAGAAATAAACAGGCAGGTCAACTGGTCAATCTGTAATCTCAGTGGACCCCGTAAAACAGTCACTTTTGGACTATGAGCCCAAATATCCCCAAATCACTGAACATATTACCCCAATTTCTATAAACAGCATGGTGGGAGGGGCTTCATTTTGCCGCTTTAGGAGCAGAATAATTTCCCATAATGTATAATTCTCTTCCTACTCGGTGTCTCTTCTGTAGGATCCTCTATTCATAGCTGTGGCTTGTCACCACTACAATCACCGCACGCCCCCTTCTACCCAGTGTTTACTATGGGGCGAGCTATAAATACCCGCCCGCCAGCGGATCCCGCAGTAATTATTTTTTCCATGATGAAACTGTATAGTTATTTTCTCTTATGAATTTCGATGTGAAATGTGAAAATTAGATTTTCTTTTCTTTCTTTTTTTTTGTGATATTGGAAAGCAGATTAGTTTAAGCTTTTACGCTTTTTCATCCAGACGACAGATCCTGGAGCCGTCGGCTGAGAGCAGCTTCTATGAGATTACACTGAACGCGCAGATATATGGAGGCTCCGCAAGTACGTAGGATTGAAATTGTAGAGAAGGAACAAACAGACAGGAAAAACTTATTTATATTTCTGCAGAAAAGTAATTTTTCTATGAAAAAACGAATTGAAAAAATGTGTTGTTAATAATGGGAGGTGCCAGCCTGAACATCAGCTCAGCATGGGCGGGACTAAATATGGGAACAACTTCTAAATATGGGAAGAACTACAACTGAGAACTAAGGCTGTGCATGTGCGGTACCTAACCTGGACTGATTACTGCTAAGCATGGGCGGTACCTAACCTGGACTGATAACTGCTAAGCATGGGCGGTACCTAACCTGGACTGATAACTGCTAAGTATGGGCGGTACCTAACCTGGACTGATTACTGCTAAGCATGGGCAGTATCTAACCTGGACTGATTACTGCTAAGCATGGGCAGTACCTAACCTGGACTGATTACTGCTAAGCATGGGCAGTACCTAACCTGGACTGATTACTGCTAAGCATGGGCGGTACCTAACCTGGACTGATAACTGCTAAGCATGGGCGGTACCTAACCTGGACTGATAACTGCTAAGTATGGGCGGTACCTAACCTGGACTGATTACTGCTAAGCATGGGCGGAATCTAACCTGGACTGATAACTTCTAAGCATGGGTGATACTTATCCTGGACTGATTACTGCTAAGCATGGGCGGTACCTAACCTGGACTGATAACTTCTAAGCATGGGTGATACTTATCCTGGACTGATTACTGCTAAGCATGGGCGGTACCTAACCTGGACTAATAACTTCTAAGCATGGGCAGCACCTAAGCTGGACTGATAACTTCTAAACATGGGTGATACTTATCCTGGACTGATTACTGCTAAGCATGGGTGTTACCTAACCTGGACTGATTACTGCTAAACAGGGGTGGTAATAAACCTAGATAATACTTCTAAGCAATGGCAGTGCTAAACCATGAAATTTCTGCTAAGCATAGCCTGTTCCAAACTGGATATTAAGCATTGGTGGAAAAGAACCTTGATATTACTGCTAAGCATGGGTGGTACTTAACAAGGATAATTCAGAAATCTTTAACCTTGCATGGGAGTGGCCTGACCCTAAGAGATCACACGATCTATGAGAGGGGGTCATTTGCAATAAGACAGTGCCCTTAAAGGATGCCTTTCACCAAAATTTGAAGCAATTAGTAGAAAAGGGCATGTACCTGAGGGGGTAACAATGTTTCATGACTTGCATTCTATGTAGTGGTTTTCCCCTCTGCAGGTGATCCTCAGTTCTTCTTGAACTGATAGACCTAGCTGCTGTGACTTGCCTCCTCTCCCTCCCCCTCCATAGACTTCATTGTAATCTGACTCCTCTGTGACATTTAAAGAAGGAATTCTAAAGAAATGTCATCAAGGACGGAAGGAGAATGAAAGGAGCCAAGTAAATGGAGAAAGAATCATTTTCCTCTGATGAGATCTTTTGCAATACTTCTTAAATTAACTCCAACTTAAAGGAAATTTCCACTGGGACAACTTAGAATCCAGTAGACATGGTGCTACTAGACCCTTCTAGACTCCCAACCTCCCGCTCCTCCATTGAGACATCATCCAGGGAAGAGTCAGAGCTTCTTCAGTCCAAAAAATTTCTATCCAAGAATTGTGACTATAAATCAGCCATGATGTCTGTGCTGTTCTTGGCGGCTCGGAGAAAGTCATTGAAGAATCTGTAGAGAAGAAGAAATCTCGTCTGGCGAGGAGCAAGGATATAAAAGCTGCTCGTGTTTTACGACGAGGAGAGAGGGTGATCAATGTGTCACCGGGGCAGGCGAAGCGGCACGCCATAACAAATACTGACTTATTACATCTCATCATGAGCCGCTGCACCGGGGGGAACTTCTCCGAGGCTGCAAGGCAGGGAACAAATGAACAAAAAAATCCTGTAAGTCTGACTTGTCTGGCTTGTTATGAGGTCGAGGGAGAAGATGGAGGAAAAAGATCAGGCTGGTATTTCCAGATATTAAAACCATCATTTTTACATTTTGGAGAAAAAAAAAACACGTGACGCCTCGGTTATGAAGTTATCTCGGAGCGTTCCCATCCAGTTATATATCTCAATGTTCCCGAGCTCCGGATGAAATTAAGACGCCTGAGAACACGGAGCGCACATTACGGTGAATTTATAGGATCTATTCCACAACTTAAGAAGAAAGGGGGGGGATCCTCGGGTTAGATTTAGGATGACCCTTCATCGCCAACTCAAGATGTCTGCTTGAGGTGGGGTCTAAAATATAATGGATACTTTGAACAGATCATAGGGGGGGGGGATGTGATGGCTTTGGTGATCCTTCAAGAATGATTGAACGTTCATATTATTTAGCAATTGTCGGAGACGTGTCCTGATGTCATCAATTATCCACCAATCGGGTGCTCAAAGCTACCCAGGTCAGTGACATCACATCCTCTAGTTATAAAGCCTGAATGGAGCTCAGTCCAATTACGACAAATGGGGGTGAGCTGCAGTACCAAACACAGCCACGATACAATGAGACCTAGGAAGTCCTAAGAAGTGGTGATGTTGGGTTGGACATGAGTTTCCTCGTCATATAAGACCAGTACTATAACATGGCGTTAGTGGTGGGGGCTGTGATGCCCATTGACTTTGGTGGTTCAGGTGGGGTGAGTGTATGGTCTGCAACCAATGGGTGGAGGAGGCCTTCAGGGTGTCCATAGGGTACAGTAGGCAGAGGGGGCCCTTAAAGGGTCTTTACCCCGTATTAGTAGATCAGTACTATATCCAGTGCATGATAGTTGGCACAGATTTTGGCTGTCTATAACTACAGCATATACTGTCCTTACATATAGCACATTATATAACCCCACATTGTACTAATCATACAGGACTTATAGGAAAGGTTCTTATAAATGACATATCTCTGCTGCAGGAGGTGGATGGTGTCGTGTCGGATGGTCAGCGATTGTATACGGCCGGACAGACGATCACTCTGCACTTGTACAGGTGAGCCTGGAATAATGGCGGATACATAATACATGAGAGATGCCGCATCACCTTCCCGCCACGATCTGCTTACTGCTTCATGTATTATTAACCGCGGCAGATAAGGATCTTATCACCAAACAGCGGAACAGTATGAACCCGACACGTCTCACCTCCCGAGGAGGATTTCTAGGACTCCAGGATAAACGACACATTGATCCACGAGGTCCGACAGAGGCGACTCCATAATGTACAGGGGAGACCCGGGAAAATATGAGACCCCATTACTCTATCTATCTATCTATCTATCTATCTATCTATCTATCTATCTCATATCTATCTATCTATCTATCTATCTATCTATCTATCTATCTATCTATCTCCTATCTATCTATCTCCTATCTACCTCCTATATATCTATCTATCTATCTATCTCCTATCTATCTATATCTATCTATCTATCTCCTATCTATCTATCTCCTATCTATCTATATCTATCTATCTATCTCCTATCTATCTATCTCCTATCTATCTATCTATCTATCTATCTATCTCATATCTATCTATATCTATCTATCTATCTATCTCCTATCTATCTATCTATCTATCTATCTATCTATCTATCTATCTATCTATCTATCTATCTATCTATCTATCTATCTATCTATCTCCTATCTACCTCCTTCTATCTATCTGTCTATCTATCTCCTATCTATCTATCTATCTATCTATCTCCTATCTATCTCATATCTATCTATCTATATCTATCTATCTATCTATCTCCTATCTATCTATCTATCTATCTATCTATCTATCTATCTATCTCCTATCTATCTATCTATCTATCTATCTCCTATCTATCTATCTATCTCTATCTATCTATCTCCTATCTATCTATCTATCTATCTATCTCATATCTATCTATCTATCTATCTATCTATCTCCTATCTATCTATCTATCTATCTATCTATCTATCTCCTATCTATCTATCTATCTATCTATCTATCTATCTCCTATCTATCTATCTATCTCATATCTATCTATCTATATCTATCTATCTCCTATCTATCTATCTATCTATCTATCTATCTATCTATCTCCTATCTATCTATCTATCTATCTATCTCCTATCTATCTATCTATCTATCTATCTATCTATCTATCTCCTATCTATCTATCTCCTATCTATCTATCTATCTATCTATCTATCTATCTATCTATCTATCTCCTATCTATCTCCTATCTATCTCATATCTATCTATCTATCTATCTATCTCATATATATCTATCTGCACATCTATCTATCAATCTCATATCTATCTATCTCATATCTATCTATCTCCTATCTATCTATCTCATATCTATCTATCTATCTATCTATCTATCTATCTATCTATCTATCTCCTATCTATCTATCTATCTACTCAAAGAAAATGTAAGCAGCACACAAACAATTCAGATGCAGGTGGGTGCAGGCACAATGAGACCAGGCCTCAGGTCTCTCGCAGACAAAAGTAGGAGAAAGTAGGCAGCACTCCGAAAAAGTCCAATTGATGGTGTTTAAAGGTGAATTCTTTATTCCATAATGCCAGGTATAATAAAGTGCAACGTTTCGGCTCAACTTGGAGCCTTTTTCAAGTCGCTTGAAAAAGGCTCCAAGTTGAGCCGAAACGTTGCACTTTATTATACCTGGCATTATGGAATAAAGAATTCACCTTTAAACACCATCAATTGGACTTTTTCGGAGTGCTGCCTACTTTCTCCTACTTTTATCTATCTATCTATCTATCTATCTCCTATGTATCTATCTATCTTCATCGTTATCCACCATTCACAGCCCTGGCTTGGTGTAAGGTTCCCACCTGCTGTAGAGAGTTTGGTATATGAGAACACAAGGGGTTAAGCTGTGGCGCGGTACAGTGTAGGCGCAGATGGTGCCCGCAGGCTCAAGCAATTATTTTCATAAAATTCTCTCTTTTTGTAAGACAGTACAAGATATAAAGTTACCCAGGCATGGCCAATGCAAACAAAAGCCCTTATATTGCAAATCCAGTGTCTGCTGCCAAGACTTTATATTCTGACAATCTATTGTCACCGCGAAGATCCTGAAACTGAGCCACATACATGATCCTACTTTATATAGACATCAAGACGAGCGAGAGAGGTACAGAGCATCCAATCACTGTTATATCATCATATTATCCTACTGTACTCTATGCATAGAGCACTACTACCCCCAACATGGCCTGACACTGAACACTGGACATGACCAGACTACAATCTATTATACTCTATACATAGAGCACTACAACCCCCAACATGACCTGACACCGGACATGACCAGAATACAATCTATTATACTCTATACATAGAGCACTACAACCCCCAACATGACCGGACACTGGACATGACCAGAATATAATCTATTATACTCTATACATAGAGGACTACAACCCCCAACATGACCTGACACCGGACATGACCAGAATACAATCTATTATACTCTATACATAGAGCACTACAACCCCCAACATGCCCTGACACTGGACATGACCAGAACACAATCTATTATACTCTATACATAGAGTACTACAACCCCCAACATGACCTGACACTGGACATGACCAGAACACAATCTATTATACTGTATACATAGAGCACTACAACCCCCAACATGACCTGACACTGGACATGACCAGAACACAATCTATTATACTCTATACATAGAACACTACAACCCCCAGCATGCTATGATGAGGACTATAGTGCAGTGCAGGAGGTGAAAGCTTTGGAATGGGATTTCCTCCCATGTGCAGTAATGAAGTGTCCGATGGGAGTTATACAAGTCTCTGGAGAAGCTGCTGCGGCCCGGGAGCTTCTGCATCCGACGGCCACAGACAGAATGTTCTCTGTTCACTATCCATCCAATATCTCAGACTGCTAGTCCTTACAGAGCAGGACCGCCCCATTGTGCTATGTGATGTCCTATCATATTGTGATACAGAGCACCAAATCCCCAGCATATACAGCCGAAAATGGTAAAAAAACAAATTTCTCTACCTGCAATCACCACTAGGTGGAGCTCAGTAGCTTACTGCATACAATTTAAACATTCAAGTCAATGATAGATTAGTATGCAGTCAGCTCCTGAGCTCTCCCTAGTGGTGGCTCATAAATCACATGTACCAGCAGAAGGGAGAAAAGGCAGCTAGTAGAGAAGCCCTGAGACCATTGTGGCGAGAAAAAGTAAGTTTTCTATCTCACCCTAAGTGCTTTATTAACATCAGTACAGGTTGGTACTTCTATTTAAAATCCTATATGACCCCACTGATGCTTCTTAGTGATAAAGGAGAGGCATCGACATAGAGAACTTACTATTAGCTGCAGCAGCCTATCTCAATGCCTCTACTTTATTACTCAGAAGCATCAGCTGGATTCTTTAGGACATTATAAAGAATTACTTACTTGTACTGATGGGAATAAAACACTTTTGGCGAGATAGGCTGCCGCAGCTTATAGTGAGTTCTCTATCTCGCCAAAAGTGTTTTATTCCCATCAGTACAAGTAAGTAATTCTTTATAATGTCCTAAAGAATCCAGCTAATGCTTCTGAGTTTGAGAGGAGAGACACCGCACAGACATAGGCTGTTGCAACTCATAGTAAGTTTCTATCTCGCCCAAAGTGCTTTACTTCCATCAGGTCAGTTCTGCTTTCTAATGTTCTGTATCATCCCACTGATGCTTGTGAGCGAGAGAGGCGAAATCCAATACAGACATAGGCTGCCTCAGCTAATGGTAAATTCCTATCTCGCCCAAAGTGCTTTATTACAGAGCAGTACTGACCTGTACTGATGGGAATAAAACACTTGGGGCGAGATAGAAACTTACTACTAGCTGCAGCAGCTCATATCCGTGTTGTGTCTCTCCTCTCTCACTCACAAGGATCAGTGGGATCATATGGGACATTACAGAGCAGTACTGACCTGTACTGATGAGAATAAAGCGCTTGGGGTGAGATAGAAACTTACTAACTAGCTGCAGCAGCTCATGTTTGTGTTGTGTCTCTCCTCTCTCACAAGGATCAGCGGGATCATATGGGACATTACAGAGCAGTACTGACCTGTACTATTGGAAATATCCTGTATGATCCTGCTGAGGCTTCTTAGTAAGACAGAAAAGACACAACGCAGACATGAGCTGCTGCAGCCCACAGTAAGTTTCTATCTAAACCCAATTGTTTTATTCCCATCAGTACGGGTCAGTACTGCTCTGTAATGTCCTAATATGATCCCACTGATGAGAGAGAAAGACGTTGATACAGAGAGAGGCTGCTGCAGCTAGTAGTAGTTTTCTATCTTACCCCAATTGCTTTATTCCCATCAGTACAGTTCAGTGCTGCTGTATAATGTTCTATATGACCCTGCTGGTTGTCACTCCAGCAGAAAGGCAAGGGCTTAGCACCGACAATCTGAATAATGCACAGATGTAGCAGAGCCAAGGATGTTATTTGTTATTTGAGGAGAGAAAAAATCCAAGTAAATGTGATACATTGTGCAGGGTTCAGGGGTTGGAGAAGGAGATTCTGTTGCTGATGTCCCTTAAAGGGAACCTGTCATCAGAAATTGCTCCAATTAACCACAGTATGTTGTCAAGCAGCTGTGCAGCTTCTAGGTGATGTTTCTTTCATGGTCCAGTGTGGTGGCATCCTCCAGAAAATCAACTTTGAAGTTAGATGTAAATTGGTTTTATGAAGTCAAGGAGGCGGAGAGTTCAACATTGAAGTCAAGCTTTTCCTGAATTAGAACGCCCCCTTCACTGTAATTGATGGTCCTGCATCCAGGGACATCATTGATCAGACCTCCTTAAGTCCGTTGCATGTAGGCAATCACATGGTAGGTGGTTTCAGAGGCCGGGAGAGCTTGACTTTAATTCTAAACTCTCCGCCTCCCTGACTTTATACATCTAACTTCAAAGTAGATTTTCTGGATGATGTCACCGAGCTGCGTCATGAAGGAAACATGATCTAGAAGCCGTTCACCTGCTTGACAACATACTGGCAGAGGTTTATCAGGTCAATTTCTGATGACAGGTTCCCTTTAAATCCTTGGGTCATGCTTTAGGTGTCTCTTTATACATAGCACAGTGAGCACTGCACTACAGGCATACAGAGGGTTAATGGTATATAACTACGCTCCTTAATGTTTCCGCATTCCCTGGAGTCCCAACCACCTAAAACAGGATCAGTCCTAGAAAGCCGCTAAGCATATTGGAATCCATAAAACCTCTCTATAAGAATTTTCGCGCTCACTGGGGACCGAACCAGGCACCGGAGAAAGAGTCTTCGAGAGTCCAATCCATTAACTGCTCGGAAAGTGAAGAGCAATCGATGAGAAGATACACGGCATGAGCACGCAAAGTGTATGAGAGCCATGGCCGAAACTACACAGTACCATACAGTGTACACATAATACCATCATACAGTGTACAGATAATACCACCATACAGTGTACACATAATACCATCATACAGTGTACAGATAATACCACCATACAGTGTACACATAATACCATCATACAGTGTACAGATAATACCACCATACAGTGTACACATAATACCATCATACACACGTGTATAATACTATCATACAGTATACACATAATACCATCATACACACGTGTATAATACCATCATACAATATACACATAATACCATCATACAGTGTACAGATAATACCATTATACAGTGTACAGATAATACCACCATACACCACTCATATAATACCTCCATACAGTGTACAGATAATACCACCATACACCACTCAAATAATACTTCCATACAGTGTAAAGATAATACCACCATACAGTGTACAGATAATACCATCATACAGCGCCCATATAATACTATCATACAGTGTACAGATAATAATACCATACAGTGTACAGATAATAATATCATACAGTGTACAGATAATACTATCATACAGTGTACAGATAATAATATCATACAGTGTACAGATAATACTATCATACAGTGTACAGATAATAATATCATACAGTGTACAGATAATACTATCATACAGTGTACAGATAATACTACCATACAGTGTACAGATAATAATATCATACAGTGTACAGATAATACTATCATACAGTGTACAGATAATACTATCATACAGTGTACAGATAATAATATCATACAGTGTACAGATAATACTATCATACAGTGTACAGATAATACTACCATACAGTGTACAGATAATACTATCATACAGTGTACAGATAATACTACCATACAGTGTACAGATAATACTATCATACAGTACCCATGTAATACTATCATACAGTGTACAGATAATACCACCATACAGTGTACAGATAATAATACCACCATACAGTACCCATGTAATACTATCATACAGTGTACAGATAATACCACCATACAGTGTACAGATAATACTATCATACAGTGTACAGATAATACCACCATACAGTGTACAGATAATAATACCACCATACAGTACCCATGTAATACTATCATCCAGTGTACAGATAATAATATCATACAGTGTACAGATAATACTATCATACAGTGTACAGATAATAATATCATACAGTGTACAGATAATACTATCATACAGTGTACAGATAATAATATCATACAGTGTACAGATAATACTATCATACAGTGTACAGATAATAATATCATACAGTGTACAGATAATACTATCATACAGTGTACAGATAATACTACCATACAGTGTACAGATAATAATATCATACAGTGTACAGATAATACTATCATACAGTGTACAGATAATAATATCATACAGTGTACAGATAATACTATCATACAGTGTACAGATAATACTACCATACAGTGTACAGATAATACTATCATACAGTGTACAGATAATACTACCATACAGTGTACAGATAATACTATCATACAGTACCCATGTAATACTATCATACAGTGTACAGATAATACCACCATACAGTGTACAGATAATAATACCACCATACAGTACCCATGTAATACTATCATACAGTGTACAGATAATACCATCATACAGTGTACAGATAATACTATCATACAGTGTACAGATAATACTACCATACAGTGTACAGATAATACTACCATACAGTGTACAGATAATACCACCATACAGTGTACAGATAATACTATCATACAGTGTACAGATAATACCACCATACAGTGTACAGATAATAATACCACCATACAGTACCCATGTAATACTATCATCCAGTGTACAGATAATAATATCATACAGTGTACAGATAATACTATCATACAGTGTACAGATAATAATATCATACAGTGTACAGATAATACTACCATACAGTGTACAGATAATACCACCATACAGTGTACAGATAATAATATCATACAGTGTACAGATAATACTACCATACAGTGTACAGATAATACCACCATACAGCACCCGTATAATCCTATCATATAGTGTACAGATAATACCACCATACAGCACCCGTATAATACTAGCATACAGTGTACAAATACTACCATACAGTGCCTGTATAATACTAGCATACAGAGTACAGATACTACCATACAGTGTACAGATAATACCACCATACAGCACCCGTATAATACTATCATATAGTGTACAGATAATACCACTATACAGCACCCGTATAATACTATCATATAGTGTACCGATAATACCACCATACAGCACCCGTATAATACTATCATACGGAGTACAGATAATACCATCACACTGTACCCATATAATATTATCATACATTCTATGATACAGGGAGCATATCATGTTACCTTACAAGGGACAGATGACCATATCATTCAGTGCCCTAATAGTGATAACCATACCACCTGGCGCCCTGCCCATATAATGCACAGACATAACCGTGCCATTCACTGCTCAAATAATACAGCCATATAGTACACAACTCACCCGGTGTCCACATAATACAGGCCAATGAGTAGGAGCTGAGTGGCAGTAACAGAGCTCCACCACTACCCAGACAATGGAGCTGTTCTACAGACTCTGTTCTCTGTGATGATTCTGGCAGCAGATAAAGCTTTTATCAGTTGTTTGGTGGGGCCCCGATTGTCAGAGCCCTACTCCTCTATTGATGGATCATCAAGACTATGCAAAACCCCTATGACGTGGATATCTGCCTGGACAGACAGAGTTAAATGCTTTCCTTACACAGAGCTCCACATCCACATTCAAAATAGAATAGTTCTGTCTGCTGGTGGTTACCACTAGAGGGCGATAAGGAGCTTACGGCAGACTGTATATGTACAGAGCTCCCTCTAGTGGTGACCACTGACTGACAGAAATATTCCTATGCAGAGGGTTTGCTGTAGCGGGAAAAAAAAAACTCTATTAGACAATCATAAACATGAATAAATCCTACAATGTCTGAAATTCTCATCTTCATCGCCCTTTAAATAAATTCTCTGTGCAGCCAGGAGCCACCCATATGGATGACTGAGCTGTACTCCAGTGTTCTGCGAGGCTGCCGCTTCATTAATACACTGTCAGATGATACGAGGCGTCTGCCAGGCACATGGAAAATTACAAAAGCATGAAATTAAAATCTAGACATTTTCTTTTTATGGACAAATAAAAAAACCCCCCAAAACCTTTAAATATCATAAAAGAAAGTTGGATCCCGGGTGTTGAGGTGTTAAACTTGCGGCTTGTCAAAGTATTTGCTGCTTGGTTGATTTTGTGACGAGCAGATTTTTGTTTCCACAATATTCTTGTTATGAAAATCCTCAGCTCTAAAAATAACCGGTAGCTCCGGCCCCGCCTCTCGCTGACAGGTAAATCGCCGGAACAACCGGGCTGGAAAATGTCAGCCTATGGTTCTACCCGCTGTGGTATAGAAAGCCCAGGTCACCACTTAAAGGGATCTTGTCGAAGGAGATTACGCAGTCGATATGTTTCTCTATGAGTGCTAAAACGGTGGCAACGGTTAAGAGGATAAAAGAAGATAGCTCCGCCTACTTATATGCTATGTGGCTTCTGGTAGATGTGTTTAAAGAGACCTACCCATCGGATCCTCAGAAAACTTGAACAAGGTCCCCAATTTCAAGTTATGATTCGAAAACTGTGATTTATAGGATGTCTAATGAGAGTAATCCTACAGAAATACTTCGGGATGTCTAAGTTCTAACTTTCTATCGTCCATACAAGCAAATCACAGGCCAACCCCGAATTAGACGAAACTGCCCACAAATTCTCAAATCAGGACATGACAAAATCTGCTTGGACTATTTGGAAAGTCTGGGATTGTCCCAAGAATTTCAAGCGAGTAGCCACAAGAAAGAACCCATGACTCCATACTTCATGGGGGTTCGAAGATTGGACTCCACCACTCATGACTTGGTGTCAGAGCAAAGGGAAGAGTCCATTTGGATCTGTAATGGAAACGTGAAGAAGGTCCAATAATTTAAGGACTTCCCCAACGATGTCCTCAGGTTCAGTGGAAGTGGGACACATAACCCATCCTTCTGGTCCTCATAAACTTGGCAAGAGCTTGGGTCTTCTGATTGACCAGTTGGACGTTGCCTCAGACAGACATCATAGAGATCGTCCATAAGATAAGCAATTAATAGATGATGACTGAACAAGGTGTCATAGACTATGATGGTGTGATGAGGTTGGAGCATAAGAAGATGTAAAGTATAAGGAACCTAAACCATAGGAACTGGAGAGGAGACCAAGAAACCTCTGATGGAGGTTGGACGTTGAAACCTCTGATGGACTCGTTGGAGGCTAGTTCGGATTGTTATCACGGACATATATCTTACTGGGAACAATTGACAAGGAATGACGGAAGAAAATGTTGTAGGCCATGAAGAGATGAAGGACAAGGACATGTCAAGTAATCAGTAATCTAGTCCACAGGGTCTAGTCCACCTCTGATGGACTAGATGGACGCTACCTCAAACTGGTGGCAATTAATAAAGAAATCGCTGAAGAAAATGTTGTAGCCTACGGTGTGAAGAGGTGAAGGCCAAAGAGATGTAAAGTATAAGGAACACAGACCATAGGAACTGGAGAGGAGACCAAAGAACATCTGGAGTAGGTGGGCTCTAGCTGAAGCTGGTATCATGGAGATATATTTTAGGGGGGGGGGGGGGCAAATAAAAATTAAAGACTGAACAAATATTATGATGAGTTAGAGTAGAAATAGATGTAAAGTATGAGGGACCTAGGCTGTAGGACCTGGAGAGGGGACTGAAGAACTTTGAACCAATATGAATTGTGTGGAAATCTATTGGCGAGTACAATCTCCACTACTGAAGTCCCTCTATCTGCATACACATGGGATGTTCCACCTAAATCTATATGTATGATGTGTGGTCCACATAGTCTGACTCTGGATTTTGGACAGTACAGAGCCAAAAACATTGACAATGATTCCGTGTAGAGAAAAAATTCAACCACGTCAGAATCGGTGGAACAATGACTACCATAGGGTGAGAAGAGATGGGGTTGGTGGAGGTGGTGGATGGTCCTCTTTCATAGAATACCCCGGGATGGTCACCAAAGCATGAAGTCACATGGTCACCAGGGAACCTGATGCACCAAAACCTGAAGAAGACGAGCGTGTACGTACCTGGCCGATGTGCCTTTGGAGCTGCCATATTTTGCACCTTTCCACCATCGAGGGGCTTTGGGGGCGATGCAGTAAACCTGCATATCCCGGATTCTGATGGGGTGCTAGAGGTCAGACTGTCTGTGTACTCATTAGTCCCTGCAGTCAGTTGCTCTGATGACGTGTCTGATATGAAGCACTCTGTGATGGTGAATTTGGCGTGTCTCAGTTGCTCCTCCATCTTGGCGTGCTCGTAGGCTCTTGCCAACTCTTCGTAGGTGGACGAGGCACTTTCTGTAGAGACCATGCTGCTCCTTGCTCGGTCTGTAATAAAAACAGGAACCACCATGAAACCACAGACTGGAGGTCCTATAAGATAGTGACTAACCGTACATGATAACCGGGTGGGAGGGGAGGCTGGAGCCACATGTCCAACATGGACACACTGGACAATGGCTACACTGAAGACCTCAACCTACATCACCATGAGCACCATAATACACACATTGGGGCAGATTTACTTACCTGGTCCATTCGCGTTCCAGCGGCGCGTTCTCTGCGGTGGGTTTGGGTCTTCCAGTGATTCCCTAAGGTAGTTCCTCCGACGTCCACCAGGTGTCGCTGCTGCGCTGATGTCCGCCGGAGTTCACGATCCTATACTTGGTGAAGGTAAGCGCGTATCCAGCGACACTTTTTTTTTAAATGAATCCGTCAGATTTTGGTATGGCCACGCCCCCTGATTTCCGTCGCGTGCACGCTGGCACCGATGCGCCACAATCCGTTTGCGTGCGCCAAAAACCCGGGGCAATTCAGGGAAAATCGACGCAAATCGGAAATATTTGGGTAACACGTCGGGAAAACGCGAATCGGGCCCTTAGTAAATGACCCCCAATATGTCACACTAAAGGGTTGTGGCTCCGTTCTCTTCCTCATTGTCCTCTGATTAGGATCTTGTGAGTAAAATACAGTCCTGAATGTCTGATAAAGCTGAATCCTACAGAACTTCCGCATCCTAATAAATAACACAATGTAATTTCAACAGCAGAACGCAATCAATAAGGAGGCAGTAAACACGGCCCCTAATCTATGGCGTTTTTAATTGCTTTATGATCCTCGCTAATATTAAGGCAATTCCTCATCAGGTAAGTAGCTACAACAAATCAATGGCTGCGCCGTGTGATCCCTTTATAGGCTCCGGCCTGGATGCTCCACTATTACATGGAGAGGAGCGGCTGCGTCCGGGGGTCTTTCTGAATGATCGCCCCTCATGCGGCAGAGAGATTCCACGGACAAAGCAGTTCAGACACATACGGAATAATGGCGCTTCTGCCGGTAATGGGGTTTCTAATCTAGTTTTGTCATTGGGGCTGATAAATGAAGTTACCATAGTAACGGCAATGTCACCGATTCCATCTGCAGAGAGAATTCCGGATTTCTGTGTCTGCGGATTATTATGGGTTTATACAGAGATAGCAATACTGGCGAGGACCGGGCACGTGAGGTGAGAGCCTTGTCAGTAGGTCACAAGGATATATACAGACAGTCCCCTACTTAAGAACACCCGACTTACATACGACCCCTAGTTACAAACGGACCTCTGGATATTGGTAATTTACTGTACTTTAGTCCTAGGTTACAATAATCAGCTGTAACAGTTATCAGGTGTCTGTAATGAAGATTTAGTGTTAATCCTGGTTCTTATGACAACCCAACATTTTTAAAATCCAATTGTCACAGAGACCAAAAAAATTTGTCTGGATCTACAATGATAAAATATACAGTTCCGACTTACATACAAATTCAACTTAAGAACAAACCTACAGAACCTATCTTGTACGTAACCCGGGGACTGCCTGTATTTATATTCTAGGAGGCTGGATCCTCACACTGCTGTGCTCTGTGCAGCCAGGTTTAGGTATTGTCCCTGTAGAGACCTTTGTGCATCTTTTTAGTAGCAGCAGAACTGTGATACATAAATTTATATTTCTGGATTGTAGCTTCTCCAAGTGCACTGCTCACACTGCTGTGCTCTGTGCTCTATTGGTCCTGAAGACAAGTGTAATTATACATTTCTAAGGTCTGATTATATATCTACAGAGACGATACCTAACACTGGTTAGCACAGCAGTTTGAGTATCCACCTCCTACTATAATCATGGAATATAAATCCATAATTCACAGTCCTGCTGTTTCTAACAACATACACCTGCTGACCCCTTTAAGGATTCTTGTGACACTGGACTATGATTACACAGCTCTCCCCCAGGAGAGAAATACAATGAATATGTGTATTAATGTTGTCAGAACACACCCCTGTGAACTTCCATTATGTGGTTTGTTCCACAAAACTGTAGCTAGGAAGATGTGGAACAGACCACTGTGCACTGATAATTGGGGGTTCTGACTACACTGCAAAACAGTGAAGTCTAGTGAAAGAGCTAATAATATTAAAAGGCTAAAGCTACAATTTCGGAATACCTGTGACCAGTGCTAAGGGTGTCTGGGTGCCGGTGACCACCAAGAATCCTTCCTTCTAGAAATGATGGGGGTTTCCACTAACACCCACTGTTCAGAGTGATTGTGAGTTATCTTTCCAGCACCGCAGTAAAGTGAGATGCATAGCAGTGTATGTTACCTGTGTCCTGGGATGGGCTCACGCTGTAGCTGTCGCTTTCCTTGTCTACAGATCCGGTAGCTCTTGGCGTGGGTAGCCTCCAGTCTGTTGTTAGGGTGTGTGCAGATATGGTGGGGTGCGGCCTATTTAGCGTCCACTGACTTGCATATCTGTTGCGAGCTGCCGGACCGGCTTTTGCATTTTTTCTAGTGGTCGGATCTTTGAGAAAAAGAAAAAAAAAGTTAATTTAATTAAAAAAAGAACAACAACGATAGATACAGTATATCAGGAGTTTGCTGATGTATCATCTACCAGTTCTCCACCTGTTGACTCCCCCCTATTACCCCTATTACCAAAAGTGAAGAACCGCTCAAAAACCTGACTACCACTCTGAATGTCCTCACACTGCTGTGCACTTACCTCTGTGCTCAGCCCCGAATGATATAGATTTCAGGTTGAATGCTACAGCAACACTAAGAGCAGGAGGGAAGTTTGCAGCAGAGACCTTCGTGTATGTTGTTAGTAGCAGCAGGACTGTGAAATCTGGATTTATAATCCAGGATTGTGGCTTCTCAATGTACACTGGGGTAGTGTCCTCAAACTGCTGTGCTCTGTGCACTCTGAAGCCAGTAATAAGCATTGTCCCTAGAGATGTGTATTTATATCTTTCTGTATGTTGTTAGTAGCAGCAGGACTGTGAAATATGGATTCATATTCCAGCCTTATGGTTGTCCATGTGCACTGGAGGCGTGTCCTCACACTGCTGTGCTCTTAGCTTATTTCACAGCTCCTTTCCAGCGTTATGGTTGTCTATGTGCGCAGGAGGCATGTCCTCACACTGCTGTGCTCTTAGCTTATTTCACAGCTCCTTTCCAGCCTCATGGTTGTCTATGTGCACAGGAGGCGTGTCCTCACACTGCTGTGCTCTTAGCTTATTTCACAGCTCCTTTCCAGCATTATGGCTGTCTATGTGCACAGGAGGCATGTCCTCACACTGCTGTGCTCTTAGCTTATTTCACAGCTCCTTTCCAGCATTATGTTTGTCTATGTGCACAGGAGGCATGTCCTCCCACTGCTGTGCTCTTAGCTTATTTCACAGCTCCTTTCCAGCATTATGTTTGTCTATGTGCACAGGAGGCATGTCCTCCCACTGCTGTGCTCTTAGCTTATTTCACAGCTCCTTTCCAGCCTTATGCTTGTCTATGTGTACAGGAGGCATGTCCTCACACTGCTGTGCTCTTAGCTTATTTCACAGCTCCTTTCCAGCATTATGTTTGTCTATGTGCGCTGGAGGCATGTCCTCACACTGCTGTGCTCTTAGCTTATTTCACAGCTCCTTTCCAGCATTATGTTTGTCTATGTGCACAGGAGGCATGTCATCACACTGCTGTGCTCTTAGCTTATTTCACAGCTCCTTTCCAGCATTATGGTTGTCTATGTGCGCTGGAGGCATGTCCTCCCACTGCTGTGCTCTTAGCTTATTTCACAGCTCCTTTCCAGCCTTATGCTTGTCTATGTGTACAGGAGGCATGTCCTCACACTGCTGTGCTCTTAGCTTATTTCACAGCTCCTTTCCAGCCTTATGGTTGTCTGTGTGCGCTGGAGGCATGTCCTCACACTGCTGTGCTCTTAGCTTATTTCACAGCTCCTTTCCAGCATTATGGTTGTCTATGTGCGCTGGAGGCATGTCCTCCCACTGCTGTGCTCTTAGCTTATTTCACAGCTCCTTTCCAGCCTCATGGTTGTCTATGTGCGCAGGAGGCATGTCCTCCCACTGCTGTGCTCTTAGCTTATTTCACAGCTCCTTTCCAGCATTATGTTTGTCTATGTGCGCTGGAGGCATGTCCTCACACTGCTGTGCTCTTAGCTTATTTCACAGCTCCTTTCCAGCCTCATGGTTGTCTATGTGCGCAGGAGGCATGTCCTCACACTGCTGTGCTCTTAGCTTATTTCACAGCTCCTTTCCAGCCTCATGGTTGTCTATGTGCGCAGGAGGCATGTCCTCACACTGCTGTGCTCTTAGCTTATTTCACAGCTCCTCTCCTCTACTTTGAGTGACTGTAGTATTCAACCAAAGGCCTGTTACAACTCTTTTTCAGTGCAGAAGTTGGGGCTGTGGAGCATTTCAATGCAGACAGCTAAGAGCACAGCAGTGTGAGGATACTCCCCCATTGCATTTGCTAGTTAGTGTGGGAATGGTATATAATAGCACAAAATTGTGTATTGTCCCCTGTAAATCAATGTACGACCCATCATGATAATCCAGGGACATGACTTATAGATCCAGGCACCATGACTGTGGTATCTTCTTATGTATCATCCTTGGCCTCATTCCTTCTAAAATCAACTTTTATAACTATGCTAATGAGCCAGAAAGGCTCTAGGGTGTTACCAGAGCTCACCTAGGCTTCACAGGCTGTTACACTGTTCTGGAGCACTACCTCCTTCCCACTGTGTAAGATTACATCATGCTGTGGGAACCGAGAGACAGTGTAACAGCCTGTGAAGCTGCAGCACGGAGGGGTTCTGGTTACAACCCCATAGCACTTCTGGCTCATTAGCATAATTGTACAAGTTGATTTTAGAAGGACGGATGCCATGGATAACAAATATAAGATTACTACAGTCACGGTTCCTGGATCTAGGAGTAATGCCCCTGGTGTATTATGGATTTTGATAGAAGATTTCCTTTAATTCCTGCCCCTTTTAAGCAACTGTTCTCATCTGTATCTGGGAAAGTTGGGTGACATCTTCCTCACTCATTTTATATAATATTTAGCTGCTCGTCATTCTCGGTGCGGCCCTCGGGGGGAGTAACAATACATTACGTTCTTTGCCTCGAGCTTTAAGGGTAATGAAACGTAGATTTTTCTTTTCGGAAATTGAACAATAAATAATCTCAAACAATATCCCCTGGAGAGAAGGAGCAGCACAGCGCCGGCTCCTGGGTCTCCCCCTGCACTGCTCCCATCAGTCTCCCCGGAGAATTCCCTCCCGTCTGGTAATGTCAGGGCTGCGGCAGAGGAGCGCGGGGGAGGGGGGGGGTATTTTTAGCACCGGCTAGACAGAAATAATATGGCGTTACCCCACAATCGTCCTATTGTCATCCTCCGCACCCCGCTGCGCTGTGCTGCACTGCTCATGCATTGTTTATGAAGTCAATTTTGTGGCTTTTCTTTTTTTTTTCATTTTTCCAAAATATAACAAGCGTCTAAAAATAGGGAATTCAGGCCGTGGAAGGGACGAGGCTGAGGGGTTATCCCTGCAGATCCCGGAGTGTCGCTCAGAGCTGAGGCATTCACCGAGGTTATATACTGAGAAATAAAATCTCTCGCTTATTTTGGGATCCGATGTATATTTTGTCTTTTTCTCTAGTCACACCTGAATCTGCATGGCAGTTACAAGATAGATTGTTACAACTAACAGGACGCTACATTGTAATGTATCAGCTGTGATCCTCATTGTACTACTACCCCTATCCTGTATATATGGACACAGCACAGTACTACTACTCCTATCCTGTATATATGGGTACAGCACAGCACTACTACTCCTATTCTGTATATATGGGCACAGCACATTACTACTACTCCTATCCTGTATATATGGGCACAGCACAGTACTACTACTCCTATCCTGTATATATGAGCACAGCACAGTACTACTACCCTTATCCTGTATATATGGGCACAGCACAGTACTACTACTCCTATCCTGTATATATGGGCACAGTACTACTACTCCTATCCTGTATATATGGGCACAGTACTACTACTCCTATCCTGTATATATGAACACAGCATAGTACTACTACTCCTATCCTGTATATATTGGCACAGCACAGTACTACTACTCCTATCCTGTATATATGAACACAGCATAGTACTCCTACTCCTATCCTGTATATATGGGTACAGCACAGTACTACTACTCCTATCCTGTATATATGAACACAGCACAGTACTACTGCTCCTATCCTGTATATATGAGCACAGCACAGTACTACTACTCCTATCCTGTATATATGAGCACAGCACAGTACTACTACTACTATCCTGTATATATGGACACAGCACAGTATTACTACTCCTATCCTGTATATATGGGCACAGCACAGTACTACTACCCCTATCTTGTATATATGGGCACAGCACAGCACTACTACTCCTATCCTGTATATATGAGCACAGCACAGTACTACTACTCCTATCCTGTATATATATATATATATATATATATATATATATATATATATATATATCTTTTAGCTTTCTCTGATTATTTGCATTACAATATAATTGTGTGTTATAACTTACCTTTCACCCTGACAGAATCCTCTGTGTAGTTGCATGGGTTAGGGCTTTGATTTGGATGCATTTCAAAAAAACAACATGTGACTTGTCTGTGCTGCAGATTCCTCAGCTCTCAGTCCCCACCTTTGTGCTTCTTCACATAAACAGTGCTCACAGCCTGGTGAGATGACATCAGTGGAGGAGGGGTAACTGTACAGGAGCACAAAGGTGGGGGCTGAGAGCTGAGGAGTCTGCAGCACAGACAAGTCACTTTTTGTTTGTTTTTTCTAAATGCATCCAAACCAAAGGCCAACCCCTGAGACTACACAAGGGACTCTGTCAGGGTTAATGGGCTTCTGTAACCTGTCTTTCATCTGAAAATGTTATATTTGTCAGAATAAATCTGTTTATATCGACCCCCCCCCCCCCACATGGCCACCTATGATTCGGTTAAGGAGGGAGGCCATTATACATTTCCATCCCTTTAAGTGCAGGCGGGAGGGGAATGAAAGGGTTAACCGTATTAAGTACCCAGCATCCCGTGCTCTCCGGAGCATCCACAACACACAAGATTCAATCTTCTTCTTTTCAGGCTTTTAATCAATTAATCGTAGCACTTGGAGCCGGAGAAAACAGCTCCATATATTATTGAAGAGGATTCCTGCTGCTCTCAGAAATGACAATTACCAGGCTTTAAATTAACAAACTAATTAATGAAGCGGCCGAGGGGGGAGGGGGGGACATTTATCCTCGTAACTTTACCATTCCCAGACACAGATTCTTCATAGTTACCAAGATTTACCGAGGAAATAATGAGGAAGTTTCATCCCAGCATTAGGAACAATCCCTATAGCCTGAGAATACTCCCTGGAGGATGGGGAGGAGTAGTAGTACATGGAGGATGGGGAGGAGTAGTAGTACATGGAGGATGAGGAGGAGTAGTAGTATATGGAGGATGGGGAGTAGTAGTATATGGAGGATGGGGAGGAGTAGTAGTATATGGAGGATGGGGAGTAGTAGTATATGGAGGATGGGGAGGAGTAGTAGTATATGGAGGATGGGGAGGAGTAGTAGTATATGGAGGATGGGGAGGAGTAGTAGTATATGGAGGATGGGGAGGAGTAGTAGTATATGGAGGATGGGGAGTAGTAGTATATGGAGGATGGGGAGGAGTAGTAGTATATGGAGGATGAGGAGGAGTAGTAGTATATGGAGGATGGGGAGGAGATGTAGTATATGGAGGATGGGGAGGAGATGTAGTATATGGAGGATGGGGAGGAGATGTAGTATATGGAGGATGGGGAGGTGTAGTAGTACATGGAGGGTGGGGAGGAGTAGTAGTATATGGAGGATGGGGAGGAGTAGCAGTATATGGAGGATGGGGAGGAGTAGTAGTATATGGAGGATGGAGAGGAGTAGTAGTATATGGAGGATGGGGAGGAGTAGTAGTATATGGAGGATGGGGAGGAGTAGTAGTATATGGAGGATGGGGAGGAGATGTAGTATATGGAGGATGGGGAGGAGTAGTAGTATATGGAGGATGGAGAGGAGTAGTAGTATATGGAGGATGGGGAGGAGTAGTAGTATATGGAGGATGGGGAGGAGTAGTAGTATATGGAGGATGGGGAGGAGATGTAGTATATGGAGGATGGGGGGGAGTAGTAGTATATGGAGGATGGGGAGGAGTAGTAGTATATGGAGGATGGGGAGGAGTAGTAGTATATGGAGGATGGAGAGGAGTAGTAGTATATGGAGGATGGGGAGGAGTAGTAGTATATGGAGGATGGGGAGTAGTAGTATATGGAGGATGGGGAGGAGTAGTAGTATATGGAGGATGGGGATTAGTAGTAGTCTATGGAGGATGGGGAGGAGTAGTAGTATATGGAGGATGGGGAGGAGTAGTAGTCTATGGAGGATGGGGAGGAGTAGCAGTATATGGAGGATGGGGAGGAGATGTAGTATATGGAGGATGGGGAGGAGTAGTAGTATATGGAGGATGGGGAGGAGTAGTAGTATATGGAGGATGGGGAGGAGTAGTAGTATATGGAGGATGGGGAGGAGCAGTAGTACTCCCTGGAGGATGGGGAGGAGTAGTAGTATATGGAGGATGGGGAGTAGTAGTATATGGAGGATGGGGAGGAGTAGTAGTATATGGAGGATGGGGAGGAGTAGTAGTATATGGAGGATGGGGAGGAGTAGTAGTATATGGAGGATGGGAGGAGTAGTAGTATATGGAGGATGGGGAGGAGTAGTAGTATATGGAGGATGTGGAGGAGTAGTAGTATATGGAGGATGGGGAGGAGTAGTAGTATATGGAGGATGGGGAGGAGATGTAGTATATGGAGGATGGGGAGGAGTAGTAGTATATGGAGGATGGGGAGGAGTAGTAGTCCATGGGGGATGGAGAGGAGTAGTAGTACATGGAGGATGGGGAGGAGTAGAAGTCCATGGAAGATGGGGATGAGTAGAAGTCTATGGAGGATGGGGAGGAGTAGTAGTACATGGAGGGTGGGGAGGAGTAGTAGTACATGGAGGATGGGGAGGAGTAGAAGTCCATGGAGGATGGGGAGGAGTAGTAGTACATGGAGGATGGGGAGGAGTAGTAGTACATGGAGGATGGGGAGGAGTAGTAGTACATGGAGGATGGGGAGGAGTAGTAGTACATGGAGGATGGGGATGAGTAGAAGTCTATGGAGGATGGGGAGGAGTAGATGTCCATGGAGGGTGGGGAGGAGTAGTAGTACATGGAGGATGGGGAGGAGTAGTAGTACATGGAGGATGGGGATGAGTAGAAGTCTATGGAGGATGGGGAGGAGTAGATGTCCATGGAGGGTGGGGAGGAGTAGTAGTACATGGAGGATGGGGAGGAGTAGTAGTACATGGAGGATGGGGAGGAGTAGTAGTACATGGAGGATGGGGATGAGTAGAAGTCTATGGAGGATGGGGAGGAGTAGTAGTACATGGAGGATGGGGAGGAGTAGTAGTACATGGAGGATGGGGAGGAGTAGAAGTCCATGGAGGATGGGGAGGAGTAGAAGTCCATGGAGGATGGGGAGGAGTAGAAGTCCATGGAGGATGGGGAGGAGTAGAAGTCCATGGAGGATGGGGAGGAGTAGTAGTATATGGAGGATGGGGAGGAGTAGTAGTACATGGAGGATGGGGAGGAGTAGTAGTACATGGAGGATGGGGAGGAGTAGTAGTACATGGAGGATGGGGAGGAGTAGTAGTACATGGAGGATGGGGAGGAGTAGTAGTACATGGAGGATGGGGAGGAGTAGTAGTACATGGAGGATGGGGAGGAGTAGTAGTACATGGAGGATGGGGAGAAGTACAAGTCCATGAAGGAGTAGAAGTCCATGGAGACTGCTGTGATTTTATGTGATCAGATATGTACATGCGTTAAATGGAGCAAATGTTGGTGGTTAAAGGACCTTAGATGACATTACTCTGGTCACATGACATGAAGGGCTGAATGGTGAGTAGGTATGGGACATGGGGAGGAGCTGTCACACACGGCTCAGCAGAACACAGGCCCTCCGACTCATTGCTGGATCTGGCTGTATGCCAGGTAAGATAACAAAGTTGATTTTATGGGGATGTGAGGGAAACAATTTTTAGGTAAAAGAAGGGTGACATTTAGTTATTAGGGCTCTATGGGGAACTATCACTAGCTGTGGTAATAATCTTTAAAAAAATATTTAAAAACAAAAAATAAATAAGGTGAAAGAAAATTGCATATCAGGATACATACCACAAAAATATATTAAATACTAATAAATGACTGTAATACAAAGTAAAAAAAAAACATTGAAAATACATAAAAAATGAAAAAGACTTACTTGTTCCTGGCCGGGCGTCTGACACGTCGACCAGTGGTCCGGTAGCCTGTGAGACGGACTGGTAATGCACGGTGTGAGTGACGGTTAATGACTTCTGCTTTGATGACTCTCCAAAATCGGCGTCGGTCAATAGCACGGTGGATCTGTCATCTGCGAGCGGGAGAAGATTTACTATTAGGAGAAGATTTACTATTAGGAGAAGACTGCGAAGCATAAACCCTTTCTAGTGCTCGGACATTGATTAAAACGGAGGATTTTACTCGTTTATTTTTTATTTTTTTTGCTCTCTTGTCACTTTTTTTACGTGAAGTATAAATTGCTTGGTGTCGGGGATAAATCTCGGGTCTGGACAGTGAAGGAGTGATTGCTGGAGAGAGGGAGCACCGGCCGTCTACACTGCTTACAAAGCAAGAGAGGCCATTAAATAAAGGGAAAAAAGCAAAAAAAAAAAATTCTGCAGAGACGGATCTTCTTATCTCCCGGTCATTAGCGCGGAGGGAAGAACATCCACGTCCTGCAATGCGGAGGACAACGCGGGGAAGACTGGAGATAAAAGTCCTCTGAAGGCAAAGTCTGACGCGGACGCGGTGACTTGACAAATGGAACTTAAGATTTTTTGTTTGGCAGAACACGACTTTTTATAGATTTTCTATGACCTATGGTTTAGTTTGGGACGCGGGATGTGTATCCTGTAGCAAAAAATCACATATTGCGATTTAATGTGGAACACAAAAAGTCGGAAAAAATTTTCTAAACTTTTTGTAATAAAATTTATGTCGCTCTGTGGTCAAGATGTGGTCAGCGGAGGTTCCACTCAAGGTGAGGTTTAGAGATCGCACTTTTTAAATTTTAGGCCATAAATTTCCAGTCCTCAGCCTATCAGAGAGTCCACCCTGTTTATAGAACATAAATGATAGATGGAGATCTACCCCCTTCCTCTCAGTCACATCACATAACACAGCGCTTATAGTGGCTGGGAGGAGTACTGCATTTATGGAAGTAATGCCAGGCACAGCCACTATTTTGGTAGGACCAGTTGACCATCTAATGTTTATGGTCACCCCTTACCCCTGGGTCCTGGGAGCTTACACTCGTGCAGGGTGGATGAGGGGGCACAGGTGGGGGCCGGGGGTCCTCCCCTGTCATTCATGTGTTGGGTGGCCCCTTACACCTTGGTCCCGGGAGCTTACGCTCGTGCAGGGGGATGAGGAGGCACAGGTAGAGGCCGGGGCTGGGGGTCCTCCCCTGTTATTCATGTGTTGGGTCACCCCTTACGCCTGGGTCCCGGGAGCTTACACTCGTGCAGGGTGGGTGAGGAGGTACAGGTGGAGGCCGGGGGTCCTCCCCTGTTATTCATGTGTTGGGTGGCCCCTTACACCTTGGTCCCGGGAGCTTACGCTCGTGCAGGGGGATGAGGAGGCACAGGTGGGGGCTGGGGCTGGGGGTCCTCCCCTGTTATTCATGTGTTGGGTGGCCCCTTACACCTTGGTCCCGGGAGCTTACGCTCGTGCAGGGGGATGAGGGGGCACAGGTGGGGGCCGGGGGTCCTCCCCTGTCATTCATGTGTTGGGTCGTCCCTTACCCCTGGGTCCCGGGAGCTTACGCTCGTGCAGGGGGATGAGGAGGCACAGGTGGGGGCTGGGGGTCCTCCCCTGTTATTCATGTGTTGGGTCGCCCCTTACCCCTGGGTCCCGGGAGCTTACACTCGTGCAGGGGGATGATGAGGCACAGGTGAGGGCCGGGGGTCCTCCCCTGTCATTCATGTGTTGGGTGGCCCCTTACGCCTGGGTCCCGGGAGCTTACGCTCGTGCAGGGGGATGAGGAGGCACAGGTGGGGGCCGGGGGTCCTCCCCTGTTATTCATGTGTTGGGTCGCCCCTTACCCCTGGGTCCCGGGAGCTTACGCTTGTGCAGGGGGATGAGGAGGCACAGGTGGGGGCCGGGGGTCCTCCCCTGTTATTCATGTGTTGGGTGGCCCCTTACGCCTGGGTCCCGGGAGCTTACACTCGTGCAGGGGGATGAGGAGGCACAGGTGGAGGCCGGGGCTGGGGGTCCTCCCCTGTCATTCATGTGTTGGGTGGTCCCTTACGCCTGGGTCCCGGGCGCTTACACTCATGCAGGTGGATGAAGATGCACAGGTGGGGGCACGGGCTGGGGGTCCTCCCCTGTCATTCATGTGTTGGGTGGTCCCTTACGCCTGGGTCCCGGGAGCTTACACTCAAGCAGGTGGATGAAGATGCACAGGTGGGGGCACGGGCTGGGGGTCCTCCTGAGATGTTGCAGTCTTATATATACAGCAGGAGGCTTCTCGTCACTGCCGGGGGCTGGAAGTCGTCCACCTCAGCGTTAAGTCTTCGCTGTGACAAGCCGAGGAGCAGCAGGATCTCCGCTTCTGTTGTTTGCATTTTTTGCCCAAACAAGGCAGCGGGCGGACAGTATGCGATGGAAATACAAGTCCTAGAGCCTCGCAGGTTATTAGGGGGCCCTGCGTGCGCCAAGGAAAAGGTACCGGCACGCCGCCAAGATTAACCCCTACCACTGCTCAGCCACACAACGCTTCATTGTTTCATCACCCTGTAACCCAGCTTTCCTAAGCTCCTGCATACTACAGCTGAGGAATTACACACTCAATCACAGCTAGATGTCTAACGAGAATCTGTCAGCAGATTTTACCCCACAGGAAGGGGGAGAAATGTACTTTCTAGAATTTCCTCTTTTATGTGAAATTTACCTATAAAAAAAATTGGCAAATATGACTCTTCTGACCTCTCATTTTCACATGAGATGAGTCATGTTTAGTGGTGTCATTTCCAGACACCCCTATCTTCTGTAGTACCTAGAAACATGTTGCTGGTGTCATATTAAAGATAAGAATCTCACCTTTCAGATACTATCAGGCATATGACTGTGTGAGCTACACAACTGGACATACAGGCAGATAAACACATGGCTGGAAATGCAAGCTGCAGATAAAGATTCAGTTTCTGTCTCTATGTTTTAAGGTCTGTAGCCCCCAAAGCTATAAGCCTTATGGGTTCTGAAAGAATAGATGTGTATCTTTAATATGACACCAGCAGCATGGTTCAAGGTGCTACAAAACAGAAGGTAGGAGCTTCTAAAGTGACATTACCTCTGCAACCACTAAACTTGACTCATCTCATGTGAAAATGGGATGAGAAGAGTCATATTTGCGTGACTTTAGGGGATTTTTTTTTATCCCCTACCTGAGGGGCTCGGAGTTTAGTGGGGTAAAACCTAGTAAAAGGTTCCATTTAAAGGGGTTTTCCACTAACAATGAACATTGGTGATAAGTGTCTAATTGATAAGGGTTTAAAGCAATTCACCATGTACCATTCAAAAGTCGAGGAAAGCTGGGTTGTTACTCATACAATAGTTTTTTATCTGTGTGTCCTCCTGTGGAGACCTCAAGAGATCAGGTGTGATCTGTGGGGAGAAGCACACAGCAAGGATTCTATTTCCCTGCACTGCCCCCGCAGGTCATATGAAGTATTACACAATTACCACCCTCTGTATAACATATTGGTGGTCTGGGGACAGCTCTAAACCCCAAAAAGAAGGAGATTTTGTTCTTCAGTGCTATTTTCTTCTGCGCTGGGACTACAACTCCCAGCATGTACACAGTAACAGAGGAGCTACAGAACTTGTCTCTCTGATCAGAAGACCCTGGCACACTGTAACAAACCCCCTGATGTACCAGTCATCGTTAATATTTGCTCCCTGTGAGCGGTCTGCAAATTGTGTTTCCAAAACAAATGTTTCCATGGCAATAGATCAACGTTATTACGTGTTAGCAGATAATCCTCTTACGCTTTTTTTTTCCGGCACAGGGAGCACAAGGCATTATGGGTAAGAGTTGATTAGTACTGGGTTCAGAGGGACGGACTGACTTGAATTACTTAAACGTTCACTTTCTTGTAAATTCTTGTGTCACACATTACCCATGGAGGGTCCTGGGAAAGTTGGGTGACTTCTATAGTGACAGCTATTGCAAGGGCCCTTACATAACACCTGTACATATAAGGGGTAATCTGCCCTCTGTCCTCTGTCCCGTTGATGCTGTATGTTAGTACATTATTAGGTGTACAGTATGACGCTATTATGTTGGTGCTGTATGTTAGTACATTATTAGGTGTACAGTATGACGCTATTATGTTGGTGCTGTATGTTAGTACATTATTAGGTGTACAGTATGACGCTATTATGTTGGTGCTGTATGTTAGTACATTATTAGGTGTACAGTATGACGCTATTATGTTGGCGCTGTATGTTAGTACATTATATTGTTTATAGTATGACGCTATAATGTTGATGCTGTATGTTAGTACATTATTAGGTGTACAGTATGACGCTATTATGTTGGTGCTGTATGTTAGTACATTATTAGGTGTACAGTATGACGCTATTATGTTGGTGCTGTATGTTAGTACATTATTAGGTGTACAGTATGACGCTATTATGTTGGTGCTGTATGTTAGTACATTATTAGGTGTACAGTATGACGCTATTATGTTGGCGCTGTATGTTAGTACATTATATTGTTTATAGTATGACGCTATAATGTTGATGCTGTATGTTAGTACATTATTAGGTGTACAGTATGACGCTATTATGTTGGTGCTGTATGTTAGTACATTATTATGTATATAGTATGACGCTATTATGTTGGCGTTGTATGTCAGTACATTATATTGTTTATAGTATGACGCTATAATGTTGATGCTGTATGTTATCTTGTGCCCTGTATGGTACAATATTATATTTTTACCCTTTTCATTAACATATTTTTGCCTATTAGCGCCGGCTGTGTACATGACCCGGGCAGTGCAGAGTCGCTGGTCGTGTCCTATATCATATCCTTTATCACTACCCAGCCTTGTGCTTACAGCCTGGCAGAGGATGCACGTACCGATAGTCTCCATGGTGTCCCGCTCTTCTATCAGGAGCTGCGCTCGGGGGATATCTATGTGCATCCTCAGGGTCTGCTGCTTGTTCAGGGTGTCCGATGTCCGAGTGTTCTTACTGAAAAACACCAGAAGAAAAGGGGAAAAAAACTGAATATTTCATAAACACAAAAGTAGCGGTGACCAGCGGGAAAGTGATCCCATGTATAATACTAAGGGTAGAGGATATGGCTTTTCCTAGTACTCAGCCTCCTGTGTAATGAGCCGCCGCCCGCACTCACACAAATACTTACATACAAGTGGCTCATAAAGCCGAAATCACATTCCCCTCCGTCCTGTTTATAAGAGTCTGGAAGACGCTACAGGCAGAGACTTCGCTTTGAAGTTTTTGCACCAGTTGTAACATATTTCATGCAACGTTCTAATTCTACGACCTCTACCGGACCCATCGATCACGTGACCAACATCCAACATCACCTTTTATACCGCGCATACCGAGACCTCAACTCTAAGCAGGTCCACCCAAACTGCACCCCCTGTCCCAATATGGGACGACCTGACCTCGTTATTAACTTACGGAAATATAATCCAATTCTGTGACTTAAGCTGATTACCTCGTTAAGGGATTTCCATTATTTGTGCGACTCAACGTCACAGGAAGGAGGAGAACAAGTCAGAGATTGGATTACAGGCAACCTACCTATAGGTGGCATCAGAGAGACCGTTTTATAACTCTGGAGGAGAGCTAATTTGCATATTTTTTTCCCAAGGAGCAATGCTTCCATCCTATCACACGAATTAGATTAAGCTCCTTATACCCAAGGACATGGTCATCTAAAGGTCAACTCTAAAAACAAATGGCTACCCCATAAACCTTTACCGACCCTCCGAGTCAGAGGGGATCCATGGCTGAATCTTGTAAAAGTTTGCAGAAATTCCAAATTATTCTAAATGTAGGCCCAAGAAACGGTTGGGGACAACCACATCCACTTTAGAGTCCCTAATGGTAATAGTTCGAAAAAGGAATTGTTGACCCCTTATTTGGAAAAACCACCTTGGACGGTATCATCCCTGCCAGATAAGTACTTTCGCAAAGGGGTGTTCAGTGTTGGACTGGCCGACCAAAGGATCCGCTGGTGTGTGGTGGACCCGGGCTCTAACACAGATACTGAAGCCCAGAGGTAAAACTGAAGACAACCCACTTTGAAGGTTAGTAGGGTCTTCTCCCTATAGACTGATGTAGGTTGGATTCCGGTTTTATCTGGTGGGCCTAAGGTACCCCCCAATCCAACACTCTCCAAATTTTCCTCTTTTGGACTACATGAATGGTTCTCTTCTTTCTGGAGGAGAATACCACTGCCTTCTTTTTTTTGATAACCTATCATTAAAGTCTCACCCTAAATTTACTGTGAACTTTTTGACCAAAGGTTGTGCTTTGCCTGAACACCCCTTAACAAGAGGGGACGACTTCAGGACTGTGGGGGCATGTTCTCTGTAGTTATGCAGGAAAGGATTCTCTCCATAGATTTTTCAGACAATGTCAGTGGTTCAGCATCAGTTGTGGAGACGATATTACATCAGTCTGTTATTAAACTAATAGGCGAGTGGTGTCAAAAATCTAAATCTGGGCCAAAGTTAATCATTTTGACACAAACGGCCCAATTATTGTGCTCAGCGCGAAAGACGAAATCTGTAAAGAAGTGAAGGTCAAGGATAAGTACCGTCTCCCCAATCTTGTTACCATGAAGCAGAACGTACAGCAGCTGTAATCATAGTCATCATGTTCTCATCATCACATCTTAAAAATGTAGGTTTACAAAAACATGCTGATTTTACAAAAGTCTGCGATGGCAGCCAAGGCGTGGTGCAGAAACGTGACAGTCATGGACAGGCAGGAGGTCAGGACAGGCAGCACGGGATCAGAATGGGGGATGTAGCGGAAGGTCAGGCAGCACAAGAGCGAAGTCAGGAACAGAGCCGGGGTCACAACGGGAATTCAGCAGACAATCACAAGGCGTAGGGATAAAGCTTTCTCTAAGGCACAAGGCACAAAGATCCGGAGGGGCATAAGGGAGGAGGCTGGCTATTTATCAAGAACCAGGTGGTCAGCACCAATTAGTGGTGCACTGGCACTCTAAATCTCTGAGAGCCGGCAGCGCACCCCAGGAGGCACAGCAGTAACGTGGACAGGTAAGACAGGCTGGGGGGACACTGGGGCTCAGAGAGGGGCACGGGTGACCCGGGATATGAGATACATAAGATAGGAGCTAGATAATATAAATAGATATACAGATAGAATGGAAAGAGAGATAAAAATGAGATAGATGGAACGTGTAGTCCGTTTTCCATTATCCCCCACCGCACTCTTGATACATTCCTTAGCTCCAGCCAAATATGACAGCATGATCCTGCCTCCAGGTCACATCTACTCCTCCGCATCATAACAATGGGGTCTCCTGGATGGCGAGAATTGGCACCAGTACAGAGATGACGTCTCCGCACACCCCGCACTTGCTGGAGGGGGCAGAGAGATCACGGTAATAACTCTTTACAATCTTTACAATGGCGGATGAAGATCTGTGGGTCCTAACATGTTTTATGGAGGGAGACAAAACACACAGGAATATCCGGAACGTTCTCTTACCTCATGAGCATTTCCGCCAAACTTTTTGCATCTGCAATGGAAAAAGAAAATATATGAGATCATCACAAGGTCCTATGTTTTTTATTTCAGTCATTGATGAGTCTGTCGCACATGTGAGTCTACGCCCCGGGGGAACATGTTGTCTGTTTTTGGGTCTTGAACCTTAGAAAAATTTCATAGGTAGAATTCAATGGAATTCTGTTGCATGAAAACCAGCGCAGCTGCACCAAAATTCTATCGCATGCGACACAATCCCCAGTTCAATACCTGTCACAGCTTCACAAAACCCAAACACGATGGAAAGTCAACGGACCCTTAGTAAATACGCCCCGTCATGTAGCATGTAGCATTGAGTCATGTAGGTCTATGCAGCAGTGTATGGCGTATTTTACGGTTTGGTTTTGGTAGTCAATAGTGAATGTATCCCCCTAATCAATATTACAGTGCAAGGCCTAACCCTCTTATATTTATCTTATATTTATGTATCATTCCATGCTATCATCTATCAATTATCTATATATCTATCATTTATCCATCATCTATTGCATCTATTCTATATATATCTTATGTATAATGTCTTGTATGTATCTTTCTATTCTATGTAGTATTCATCCATTCATCTATTCTATCTATCTATCTCATATCCATCTATCTATCTATCTATCTATCTATCTATCTATCTATCTATCTCTCTATCTCTCTATCTCATATCTATCTATCTATCTATCTCTCTATCTCATATCTATCTATCTATCTATCTCATATCCATCTATCTATCTATCTCATATCTATCTCATATCTATCTCATATCTATCTCATATCTATCTATCTATCTATCTATCTCATATCTATTTATCTATCTTATATCTATCTATCTCCTATCTATCTCATATCTATCTATCTATATATCTATCTATCTATCTCTCTCATATCTATCTATCTCATATCAATCTCATATCTATCTGATATCTATCTATCCATTTCATATTTATCCATTGTTCCATTCTATCCCTTATATATATCTATCTATAATGTAGCAGTTACAGCTTGTTCTTTTCTATATTTCTATGACCAGTCCTGCATCTCTAATACTCTTCCATCTTCCATACTTATTCCATCATATACCAGAACTTGTTGGGGGTACAGAGATGTCATTTTGGGTACTGCTACTTATTGAGAAGACATTTATACTGCAGCTTTCTGACTCACAGTCTATAAATATGGGAGACACATTTAGCTCCCGGTGCCTCGGGGCTGCATTGTTACCCATCCATATACTGCCGGATTTATAGAGATTGTGTCCCATTTACCTTACTGCACTTTCTATCATTCATAAAAAACCTATTCAGTAAGTCTCCCTCACTACCTACAGGCCCGTGGTGGGTGATTTGGGCTACACCAGTAATTTTTCATTAAATAGCGATAAGTAGGGGCATCTGGCTGTGCCCTTATTATGCCCTCAGTGCATGTATTGTACTATCACAGATCTGCAGGGAAGAAGTTACAGAGGATCAAGTAGATTGTATTAGGAGTAAAGGGCGGATTATAATACGGGTAATATCAGCTGCCGCCCAGGGCCCAAGGCTCATTGGCAGTGATGGGTTACACTAAGTGGGGCCTGGTCACTCTCCCTCAGGACAAAGCTCCAAAAGGGCCACATCCAAATCACCAGGGTCCTGGCACAGGTTACAACAGAAACAGACGCTAGGCCGGACCTGGTGCAGATTACACTCATGACCCAGTATTACTAAGAGGCTGGAACCTGTTAGTAATTCCAGTCTTAGTACTTCCCCCCCCAATTAAGTCTGGTCCTGAGTAAATTTTAGTTGTGATCAATGCCAGGCAGCTGCTTACAAGCCTCTGCAGAAGTTGCTGCTTGGGGAGGAAATTTCAAAGCATCAAGGAGAAATAGAGGGGGTTCTGGATACATTTCAGCTCAATGTCAGGCAGCTGCAGCCGAGGTCCTGGTCTGTTTGGAAGAGTGCGTAAGTATGTAAAGACAATAGTGCAGATGTTTGCCCCTTGACCTGTACCAGATATATCAAAAGTCTCCCACCTCCTGATATATCTTCATCGGCAAGGGTGCATGGGCGTGAGGGAAAAAGTGAGGGGCCTAGCCTTCCCTTGGGGCCTGGAGGCAGCCGGGGCCCAGAATACCGGAGTTGCTGGCAGTTGCGGCCTACGCACGCTAGTGTCACGGTGCTTGGTATGGGGACCGGAGGGCTGTCCTACAGCCTGGCGGGTCTCCAGCAAAGAAATATAGAGGGAGAGGCTGATCTACTGATTTTCCTTGCGGCAACCCCTGAGTGTCTGTAGTATGAGTCCCTGGGTAATGGATGGGGAGCCCTTGGTGTTATAGCCATATCCAGGGAACAGACGGAGGCAACGTTGTGCAAAAATAACTCACAGTTCTTTATTAAAACAACTGCAGGCAACAGGCCAAACGATCTTGTACAGATGCCGGATTGTTAGAGAAGTCCAGATTACTGGAGTGGTCATGGAGAGTGATCCTCAGGAGTAGTTCACCAGCCTGGTAGTAGGTGCAGGCTGGGATGTAGCTGTGTCCAGATATGGAAGCTGCAGCTTTATCCTGGGTGTTCTATGTGTAGCACTGGAGTTGTGCGTCACACTATCTCTCTGGTCACTGACAATCTGTAAGAGAGCTGGGGCCTAAGAGATGCTCCTATGTCAGGAGCTAGATTCCAAGAGCTTGTGCTCTAAGAGGTTTCTGGAACTCAAGAGACCTTGCCCCTTCCTGTCCAGGGGTTTTGTAATTCCCTGGTCAGGTGGTGGCTCATTCTCCAATCACACTCCAGTTCATATGGAAGAATATCATTGGATAATAAACATTGCATACCTTAACCCTTGCTATACAGGCAGGGTCTAACACTACTGAGGCCTAACACTGACTGCATTCTCCCTGAGGCTCACCTGCTGGGGAGATACAGATAAACGGCCTCATTCGCAACACTCCACTGTCTATACGTTGGCAGGGGTGTTGCACATACCTCTGAAAACTGGCATAGGAGCCATTAAATAGGCACAATTCTCCAATACGCCACCTCTAAGCCATGTGGGTGCACAGGAGCGTGAAGGGAGCATAGTGTCAGAGGGGGCAGACGCAGGGTTTTCCTGCCCCACATCTTTACCCAAGATAAAGCCTAAGCCCATTCAGGGTCAGGCTATGGTGCTACTGTAGAGCGGTATAACAGGTCAGGGTTTACTCCCAGCCTAGGTAGATACACAAGAATTACTTAATTTGTCAGCATTTTATTCAAGATTCATTACTGCTAAGTGAGAAACTGAACTGACTCGGCACACATCACATCACTGTCCGGCTTCATTCCAAACTGAGGTTTTCTGATTCAGTTTTGGATTATTATGGAGATTTTGCTCCTTCTCTTATTTTTAACTCCCCTTCTGGTTTGGACTTCAACCTCCCCCCCCCCCCATATTCTTATCCTCATCCACATGTAATCTATCTGCCATACATAGACATTTCTCCAATTACATTTAATTAAAAAATGTCCCTGTGTTCAGATAAGTTCCCATTAATGTCGCAATTTTGTCCTCGAGAAAACAAGATAATTGCCCTTGGATACAACCATTTACGTTAAAGAAATGTAAACATAATGTTCACAATGCATTGAGCTCTCCCCCCTTCAACCATCATAGGGAGGTATTAAAGGGTTTATCCCCCAGGGTGTACTGTGGCCTGGACCAGACTATACCCGGGCTCCATGATAAAAGGGTAAATTCTGGCCTGGGTGGGTATACTCTGGCCAAGGCTACTTTATTTGCCGAGTTATACTCTGGCATGGGGGGTATACACTGGCCAAGGCTACTTTATTTGCCGAGTTATACTCTGGCATGGGGGGTATATGCTGGCCAAGGCTACTTTATTCCCTGGGGTATACTCTGGCATGGGGGGTATATGCTGGCCTAGGCTACTTTATACCCATAGGTATACTCTGGTCCAGGACAAACTATACCCAGGTATAATCTGGGATGAGGTTATTCTGACCTGCTACAACGAAGCCTTTTGTTGGTGCCACGGGCAACATCACTTCACTCCACATTGTGTTAAATGTGCCCCATAGTGCATCCGGCTCAGTTCTTCCCCAGGTCCGACCTGGCATAGAACTGTGCTATAGCCTGCACCTGAACCTGACACATCTGAACCTCATGCCCCACCATGGCCCAGCACCACCTCCTCACCGCCCGAGTGGTGTAGAAGGCAGAATAGTCATCATTCCCAAATCTGGAACAGTATTCAGGTGTACAAGCTGTGATCAATACCCCCATTTAGTTTATTTTAGTTGCACTAAATGCCAAGCGGCTGCTTACTTTTGGAAGGGCTTGTGCGCTCCTCGTCACAGTATATAACCAAATTGCTCTCTCAGAGATCCCCCGAGAGGTTATAGAGCAAACGAGTCTAGTCCTGGGCAAATTGTAGATGCACTCAATGCCAAGCAGCAGCCTATAAGCCTCTTCGATGAAAGAGATAGACATAACTGAACAAAATAAAGTCATGTCATCTGATCAACCAAGGGGTCGGGCACCGGAATACACCGCACTGTACGCAGGCAGCACAGAGAAAGTTAATTTACGACCATATTAAAGCTTCCCCCTCTACGTCGTTATCTGTGCTCAGAAATACAGCGGCCTCCTAATTAATGGGAATTAATGTAAATAATCCATCTTGTAGACACTGAGTCTTAATTCCCTTTGGTGATTTGCCGACTTCTTCTCCGTTGGGGAAGACTTGGATCACGGATTGTTTTTTCGACTAGAAGCCAAGGTTACGAAGCATGGAAATAATTCAATTTACAAGAATGAGCGCGCACAATGAGGCCATTGGCTCCACGAGAGGGGAAGGAGATAACGGAGCGGCTGCCTGAGAGGCTCATCTTACAGGCCAGTAAATAATATATGCAGGAGAGGAGCTGGATGGAGAGAGGTCCTCTTCAGGACGGTGTACGGTGACACTTCTCCACCTTTATACAGTCGCTGCATTATTAAAATTCCTGGCGCTTAGCACAATGCGGCGCGATGCTCGGTAATCTAAGTAACACCGGAGCCGAGAAGAAGAACATCCTGCATTCTGGTCGTCCTCAGCAGAAGATGCGGCCGATCGATAATATTCTGCCTGGATGACGGAAATAAAGACGACTTTGAGAGGAAAACCTCGTTTAACCTCGTTTAAGATAAGAAAGAACTTAACGTATAGAAAACTCCAAAAATTGTCTTTGGTTTTTTAAAGTTCGGTTTCCAAAAGTGATGGCTCAACAAAAAAACACTTAAAGGGTATCAATCAGAGGTTTATTTTTTGTTGTTAGGGGCAGGGTCATGAGTCCTGTGCCACTGTCTGCATCGTTCATGGGATGTCACATGGGTCGGTGGACCTCAGGTGACCCTACCGAAATCTACGTGTCACCCCCATCACAAGCATCAGATCTTCCTGTACCACCCAGGCTCTCCACTGAATGGACATAAACATCTATCACAGTTACTAATCATAATCCCACAATTATAAAAGGGGATGATAGCTCAGCCTCCCTGCCTGCATACTTATGTAGATTATATATGGGGAGGATAAACACACTGCAGGCCCAGATAACAGAGGTGGTTCAGGCTCTAAGGCATCATGGGATTTATAACAAACCAGAGGAGAAAATTTAAAATCAATATGAAGCTGCAGTGGAAGAAATAAGTGCATTGTGTATATAAGAAGTAGTGGAATATACAGTCAGGTGCGGTTGCAAGGGTAGATAGTTGCATTTCAATTGGAGGGAACCTTTAAGTTAAACTAACCCACACCAACAGAAAATATCTTTGAAAACCGCTATAATAGAGCAATACAACTATCCCTATATTGTTCCTCCCCATGCCTGTAAAGTTCCAACATCTATACATATTCATGGTAGCATTGTTCGCTTTCTCTTTAGCGAATTTACTTGGCTCAGCTCCCTCATTTCCCCTTCTCTCAGGAATGAGAGAGACATGTGCTGTGTGTGATTCGCGGAAGAGAAATCAGATACCTCATTCCCACTTCCCTCAGGAATTCTCTTCAATGAGTCACACAACCAGCGTTTCTCTCATTCCTGAGGGAGGGGGGAATGAGCTGGAGGTGTCGCTGAGCAGGAAGGACGTGAATATACAGGACTCAGCTCAAAGGACAGACGATTGGACATTTGCATAGAAGGTCCACTTTACCAATGGAATGTGGAACTTTAGAGGCATGGGGAGGAACAATATAGGGATAGCTGTACTGCTGTATAATAGCAGTTTTCAAAGATATATGTACTTAGTGTGAGTTACTTTAAATGGCAGATTCCTACAGAAACATTATTCTTATTGTGAAACATTATTATTATTATTATGGTTCTTGGGAATCAACATTGAGTTGATGGCACTTAATATGAAATAAGGTGCCAAAGGCCATGACTGACATTTGAAATTCAATGGTCCCTCAATCTCGAATTTCTCTAGTTATGTCTCGTCTACAGTCTACATCTTTTCACTCCAGCAGATTTTAATAATGAGGGGGGGTTCAATAAACCCCCAATGTTTGTTGTTTTTACAAATCCCACCTTCATCCTGAAGATGTGAGGATCCAAGCTCAATCATCATATGATCCCTAAACTGAGGGAGTCTTTTGGGATATAGGGGCAGCACTAAAGACTCTGTTACCTCTTAGTCTCTTCAGTCTCTGCTCTCGTCTTCTGCGCCGGACAATCAGCAGTAAAGCAAACAGCAGCAGGACCACGATCAGGATACAGGAAATGGTCACCAGCATTTTGATCCCTTTGTTGGTCGACAGTCCTTCCTCACTGGTCTCAGTGGATTTTAAGAGTGGGGGAATCGTACCTGAGAAGAGGGCAAAAGTTTAGTGTGAGACAAACAACAAGTCTGTTTGTTTAGGGGTTTTGAGAGAAGTGATAAATGATGCTCCATCCTTTGAGTAGGACATCAATATCAGAGTAGTGTCCCAGATCCTGGCAACCTTATTGAAAGAACTTCAACACTGACCCAGCTCCAAAAATCAAATCCTACACTGTGGATCCCCCGTAGTGGGGAAAAAATCCTTCTTGACCCAATAACTCATCCCAAGAATCTAGCTCTTATTACTAGTATAATTTCTACTATACAAGTGAACTTGGACATGTACCAGACACCTTATTATCGTGTGCCAGCTGGGATACCTCTTTCCTCCAGCTGTAGAGAATGCCTCCATACAAGATGACAACAATAGGGTTTCTTGCAGAGGAGACATCACAACAAAGTCATGATGGGTCTCTAGATGCCTCCATACTTATGTCAGACAACTTCTGAACTTGGACATTTATCAGCCATCACAACATCCAGTGATGGTGATATCTCTTTCCTAAAGGTGTACAAGATACCTCCCTATTATTAACCAAGGGTTTGGAGGGTTTGTTACAGAACAAATTTATATCAAAATCAGGACACGTCCTTAGATGCCTCCATACTTATATCAGACAACTCCTGAACTTGGACATTTATCAGCCATCACAACATCCAGTGGCAGTGAGGTCCATAAAAAACCTGATGATGGTGATATCTCTTTCCTAAAGGTGTACAAGATGCCTCCCTATTATTCACCAAGGGTTCAGAGGGTTTGTTACAGAACAAATGTACATCAAAATCAGGACATGTCCTTAGATGCCTCCACACTTATATCAGACAACTCCTGAAGTTGGACATTTATCAGCCATCACAACATCCTGTGGCAGTTAGGTCCATAAAAAACCTGATGATGGTGATATCTATTTCCTATAGGTGTAGAAGATACCTCCCTATTATTAACCAAGGGTTTAGAGAGTTCTTACAGAACATATTCCATATCAAAATCAGGTCAGGTCCTTAGATGCCTCCACACTTATATCAGACAACTCCTGAACGTGGACATTTATCAGCCATCACAACATCCTGTGGCAGCAAGATCCATAGAAACCTGATGATGGTGATATATCTTTCCTATAGGTGTAGAAGATACCTCCATATTATTAACCAAGTTTTTAGAAGGTCTTTTGCAGAATATATTCCATATCAAAATCAGGACAGATCCTTAGATGCCCCCATACTTATATCTGACCGCTCCTGAACTTGGACATTTGTCAGCCATCACAACATGATGTGGCAGTAGGTCCATATAATCTTGTCCATGGTGTCTATGATGGTGGTGCTATGTATTTACATAGGAGTAGAAGATGCCTGCCTATTATTAACCATGGGTTTAGGAGCTCCCTTATAGAATATATTCCATATCATAATTTAGGAAAGGTCCTTAGATGCCCCCTGTACTTATATCAGACCCTCCTGAACTTGGACATTTATCAGTATCACATCATCCGGCACATAGTGTCTATGATGGTGGGGGTGCGTCTTTCCTATAGGTGTAGAAGATTTATGTTGACATCAAAGGGTTAAGAGGATCCCTTAAAGAACATTTCTATTATCCAAATCAGGACATGTCCTCAGATGTCCTCAGATTCTTATATCAGACCCCTCTGATTTATCACATCTACATTTCCTTCAGCAGACAGAAAATATTTTTTCCCACCTTTTTTTGACTGTAAAATGGAAAATGTTGCCAAGAAGTAGAAGCTTTGGTGACTCTGGGGTATAATTAGCTGAATGGTCGTAGTTAATGGAACATCTTGTGGCGGTGATGATAAATGAGTCAATGAGGACGTGGCTGATAAGCGGCGGACGCACGCTCTGCACCAGGTAGCCGCCGCTATATGCAGCCGACGAGTGAATCAATCGTAAAGTCATTCCAGACGAGACGCCTCGCCGCCCGGTGATGACTGATCCGTCCTCACGTAGGGATCAGCACAGGGACACCCCCTTGGCCAAAGAAACTTGTATCAGGATGATAATGAAGAAATGATTAGTTACTAAAAAGTGAGACTGTATGGAAGGGCAGAGAGCTGTGGGGGCTCAAGGTTTTTAGGATTCCGGGTTGGGGGTCTTCCCATCGTAGACATGTAGGGAATGTCCTCCTATCTCTTCTATAGGACTGCAAAACATTATCTATAGGTAGCAGTACCATAGGGAATGGACTATTGGTAGTCATGATTAACATGCTCCATGAAATGGCGCCCCCTTCTGGCAATCAGTAGGGGTCCCAGCTTTCAGACTCATCAATAGATAGATGCTACATTCATGGGGTTTTCCAACATTTGGAATAAATCTCTGGAACCCTAAACAATTACTTTATGGGTAACTCCACCTGTGCTGAGAGGTTTTTCTGACTGTTGGAATCTTTAATATGTTTTCTGTATGAATTCCTCACAATTTTCGAGATCTCTCTTTGCTTTCATTATAGGAAGCCTCAATGTTTACTTCCTGTGGTTAAAAACCGGTCCCTGGTCATGTGATGTGTCACAGTTGCACGGCTCGTTATATCCCTGGTCATGTGATGTCACACAGGTGCATGGGTCATTATATCCCTGGTCATGTGATGTCACACAGGTGCACGGCTCGTTATACATCCCTAGTCACGGGATGTTACACAGGTGCACGGCTCATTATATCCCTGGTCATGTGATGTCACAAAGGTGTACGGATCGTTATATCTCTGGTCATGTGATGTCACACAGGTGCACGGCTCGTTATATCCCTGGTCATGTGATGTGTCACAGTTGCACGGCTCGTTATATCCCTGGTCATGTGATGTCACACAGGTGCATGGGTCATTATATCCCTGGTCATGTGATGTCACACAGGTGCACGGCTCGTTATACATCCCTAGTCACGGGATGTTACACAGGTGCACGGCTCATTATATCCCTGGTCATGTGATGTCACAAAGGTGTACGGATCGTTATATCTCTGGTCATGTGATGTGTCACAGTTGCACGACTCGTTATATCCCTGGTCATGTGATGTCACACAGGTGCACTGCTCGTTATACATCCCTAGTAACGTGATGTTACACAGGTGCACGGCTCGTTATATATCCTCGGTCATGTGATGTCACACAGGTGCACAGCTTGTTATATCCCTGGTCATGTGATGTCACACAGGTGCACGGCTCGTTATATCCCTGGTCATGTGATGTCACACAGGTGCATGGCTCGTTATATCCCTGGTCATGTGATGTCACACAGGTGCACGACTCGTTATATCCCTGGTCATGTGATGTCACACAGGTGCCTGGCTCGGTATATATCCCTGGTCATGTGATGTCACACAGGTGCACGACTCGTTATATCCTTGGTCATGTGATGTCACACAGGTGCATGGCTCGTTATATCCCTGGTCATGTGATGTCACACAGGTGCACTACTCGTTATATCCCTGGTCATGAGATATCACACAGGTGACAGCAAGCAGAGATCTAGAAAACTGATCTATGACTCGGACTATGACAGGGAGATGTGAAGTCAAAGCTACGAAACAGGCAACAACACGCTGAATGGGTGCAAAGAGTGGATGTTATTCCGGAGGGGAACATTTGTTACTAAACAGGAGTAAAATATCAGAACTAACCCAAATGGTCACCTCCACCTCTGCCCCCACACTACGTAGACTATAGACTGACTTCTCGAATATTGACAAATTACCACTTTTTGCCCTCAGATTTGCTTCATACAGTATTTTTTATTAGCTGCCGGAATTGTGTCTCCCCACCAGGGAAAGCCATGGCTCGCTGGCTGGCACCATCTGTGCCCGAAACATGCCAGCATATAAAAGATGATAAGTAGAAGAGATCTGGCATCATAAACAAAGGGCACGGAGGAACATTGCTGACTCTAATTAGATCATTGGATGAGATCTGCCCTGCGGATATGGATAATGGGGCCAAGCACTAACTATGGAAATAACCTGGAAGAAGGAAGAAACAAGCAGAGGATGGGGGGGGGGGGGGGGGCTCTATAATGGGTTCCACATGGAGACCCCCATAGCCGGAGGCAGGAGATATAATACATGGCCACATACAGCTCTGTCCTTCTTGTCCCAAAACTGGACCTACATAGTCTAAATACCAGTACAGAGAGGTTAAAGGGATCTTTCACCTTAATTACATTGATTACCCCCACGATCAGCTGTTTTTGGCTTCCTCCGGAGCCACAGTCAACAAAGAGAATAAATCTGTAACATCCGTCCCGGCGCCATCCTCTGTCCGTGGAGTGCGGCTGAGGAGGCGCTGATTGTGACTGTTTGAGCAGTCTAGGGATTTTGGATTGATAAGCACCACACCCATCACTCTCTTGCAGATTGGCTCTGGTACATCAATAGTTAACTCTCTGTTACTGACAGGTTCTCCTACTACTCACATTACTCCCTGGATCTGCTGTTTTGTCCAGATCTGAGAGTTCTGACCCAATCGGTGTTTGGGTCGGGGGCTCTGATATCACAGGAGTTTTGCCCATACTTGTAAGGTGCTGCTATACAGGGTTTTTATTTTTTGTAAGCTCCAGTATCTCTCTGTATCTCTGTATATCTGACTTTTGGCTCGTGTTTTGACTATTCTCAGCCCTTATGATTTTGTACTGCGTTTGTCCTCCTGGATCTGACCTAGCTCCACTGACTTCTCTTGTATTGTCTCGTCCTGTCTTTGTGTTTTGCACTTCACAGCAGGGAGGCAACATCTTCTAGTTGTCCCTTACCACTAGGATTTGTGAGACAAGTAGGCAGCTGGGAAATTGGTTTAGCGTTAGGACCCACTGTCTTTGTTTATTATGCCAGTCTGTTTCCAGGGCGTGCATTACAGGAGCTCTCAGTGTAATGAGTATTATCCGTATTATATTTTCGGACCCTCACACTGGAAAAGTGGAAAAGACATCAATATCAATAAGGTAATAACGCCGAATTCATTTCAGTGATATTTAAAGTGGTTTTCAAGGCTAAAAATATTGATGACCTATCCAACAGATCAATATCCTGAATATTAAATGGTTAAGGGTCCACTACCAGTTTGGGGTTTAAACCAAATCTATTGCTCCCTGCTCTCCCCATGGGGCCCCTCTGATCTGTAGGACCTTAAAGGGAACCTTTCACTCGATTTTAGCCCATTAAACTGCCAGCCCCCTCAGGTAGGAGATGAAATGTCCTTTCTAGAATTCCCTTTTATTTGAAATCTCTTCTGTTAACCTATCAAAAAATCTCCAAATTCATGTGACAATGAGCAGAGAAGAGTCATATTTTACTTGAGATGAGCCTAGTTGAGGTTGCAGGTGGATTTTCACTTCAAACGTCCCTATCCACTGTTGTGTATATACTAGGAACAAGTTGCTGGTGTCATATTAAAGATAAGAATCTCATCTTACAGCAGACATGTGGTTCTGGAACCAGAGATACAGACAGTATAATAAACAGTTGGAAATGCAAGCTGCAAATAAAGATCCGGTCTGTATCCTCAGTTTTGTAGCTCACAGGACCGCTGCACGCTTATATTTACTATGGCAATAGCAGCAGGTGCTATACAACAGAAGATAGGAGAGTCTGACACTCCTCCTGCAGCCTCTAAAGTTGATTCTTCTCCGGTACATATGACTCTTCTCAGCTAATATTCACATGAGATTTTTAATGGGTAAACGGTTGAGATCGCACATAAAAGAGGGAATTCATGCCCTACTTGAGGGTCCTGCTAGCTTAATGGGGTAAAATCTGGTGACCGGTTCCCTTTAAGCAATGGTTTGGGATGCTTTATGGGTAGATCCACCCCTGTTAATGAGTATGGGCATGCCCTGGTATAGCCTAGGATGGGATTCTTAAGACAAGTTATTATACAATGCGATGGCACAGATGTCGCCGGCCCATGTGATGGATGATTGGCCCCCGCTCTTACGGCCTCGTAATTCACTACCCGCAGAGCGCGGGGACGCCGGCCGCATACACGATTTTAATGCTCTCCTGATTGCAAGAATTTACTACAGTCCAAGTGTCTGGAGACCCATCTAACCCGCTCTCCTCTCCACATGATGCCGGCTACTAATGATTCCACTCTATTATATCGCTGCGGTAATGTTGTATCCTGAATTAAAGGGCATTTCCAAGTTGCTCAGCCGCAGGGCTCAGATTATGTAGAATCTCCTGCAAATGTCAAGTTGTCTTCAATTATAGACATCCATGAAATCAGTCGTGTGATCTGTAAGTGTATGAACGTGTGCTCTTCTCCAGTCACATCCAGAGCTGCATTCAAAATTCTGCCGCTGGACAATCTAAACTACGATGGCTGGTGTACTGCAAATCTATGATGAGTAGTAAAGTGCAAAGGCAGACCCCTCATCTACCAAGTATCTCATAACACAAAGATGGCACCCCTCATGTACAATGGTTAGTACACCGCAAAATTGTCACCCATCATCCACCATGACTAGGATGGGATGCAAGTGCCAAACTGCACACCATCATCTCCCTAGATTAGAATAGTAGAATAGTGGTGACCCTCCATATGTGAAATCAGTTGGGCTGAGAGGTGGCACCATTCTGCCATCACCAGAGAATAGATGCTTTAGCAGGCTGGTGCCAAGTTGGTATCAAAATACCCATAGAATAGGATGATAAATAAGGTAGCATCATCATATAGTCTTATAGAAGGATGAAAGGTGGCATTCTCCATATGCCATGAATAGTATGATATCGTATAAGGTGGCATCCTCCTTGTCCCCTGAATAAGATGATATATAAGGTGGCATCCTCCATGTCACATGGATAGTATGATATATAAGGTGGCATCCTCCATGTCCCATGAATAGTATGATATATAAGGTGGTATCCTCCATGTCACATGGATAGTATGATATATAAGGTGGCATCCTCCATGTCCCCTGAATTGTATGATATATAAGGTGGCATCCTCCATGTCCCCTGAATAGGATGATATATAAGGTGGCATCCTCCATGTCCCCTGAATAGTATGATACATAAGGTGGCATCCTCCATGTCACATGGATAGTATGATATATAAGGTGGCATCCTCCATGTCCCCTGAATAGGATGATATATAAGGTGGCATCCTCCATGTCCCCTGAATAGTATGATACATAAGGTGGCATCCTCCATGTCCCGTGAATAGTATGATATATAAGGTGGCATCCTCCATGTCCCGTGAATAGGATGATATATAAGGTGGTATCCTCCATGTCCCCTGAATAGTATGATATATAAAGTGGCATCCTCCATGTCCCCTGAATAGTATGATATATAAGGGGGTATCCTCCATGTCACATGGATAGTGTGATATATAAGGTGGCATCCTCCATGTCCCCTTAATAGTATGATACATAAGGTGGTATCCTCCATGTCCCGTGAATAGTATGATATATAAGGTGGCATCCTCCATGTCCCGTGAATGTGATGATATATAAGGTGGTATCCTCCATGTCCCGTGAATGTGATGATATATAAGGTGGCATCCTCCATGTCCCCTGAATAGGATGATATATAAAGTGGCATCCTCCATGTCCCCTGAATAGTATGATACATAAGGTGGTATCCTCCATGTCCCCTGAATAGGATGATATATAAGGTGGTATCCTCCATGTCCCCTGAATAGGATGATATATAAGGTGGTATCCTCCATGTCCCGTGAATGTGATGATATATAAGGTGGTATCCTCCATGTCCCCTGAATAGGATGATATATAAGGTGGTATCCTCCATGTCCCCTGAATAGGATGATATATAAGGTGGTATCCTCCATGTCCCGTGAATGTGATGATATATAAGGTGGTATCCTCCATGTCCCCTGAATAGGATGATACATAAGGTGGTATCCTCCATGTCCCCTGAATAGGATGATATATAAGGTGGTATCCTCCATGTCCCCTGAATAGGATGATACATAAGGTGGTATCCTCCATGTCCCCTGAATAGGATGATACATAAGGTGGTATCCTCCATGTCCCGTGAATGTGATGATATATAAGGTGGCATCCTCCATGTCCCCTGAATAGGATGATATATAAGGTGGTATCCTCCATGTCCCCTGAATAGGATGATATATAAGGTGGTATCCTCCATGTCCCCTGAATAGGATGATATATAAGGTGGCATCCTCCATGTCCCCTGAATTGTATGATACATAAGGTGGTATCCTCCATGTCCCCTGAATAGTGTGATATATAAGGTGGTATCCTCCATGTCCCCTGAATAGGATGATATATAAGGTGGTATCCTCCATGTCCCATGAATAGGATGATATATAAGGTGGTATCCTCCATGTCCCCTGAATAGGATGATATATAAGGTGGTATCCTCCATGTCCCCTGAATAGGATGATATATAAGGTGGTATCCTCCATGTCCCCTGAATAGGATGATATATAAGGTGGTATCCTCCATGTCCCCTGAATAGGATGATATATAAGGTGGTATCCTCCATGTCCCGTGAATGTGATGATATATAAGGTGGTATCCTCCATGTCCCGTGAATGTGATGATATATAAGGTGGCATCCTCCATGTCCCCTGAATAGGATTATATAAGGTGGTATCCTCCATGTCCCCTGAATAGGATGATATATAAGGTGGTATCCTCCATGTCCCCTGAATAGGATGATATATAAGGTGGTATCCTCCATGTCCCCTGAATAGGATGATATATAAGGTGGTATCCTCCATGTCCCCTGAATAGGATGATATATAAGGTGGTATCCTCCATGTCCCCTGAATAGGATGATATATAAGGTGGTATCCTCCATGTCCCGTGAATGTGATGATATATAAGGTGGTATCCTCCATGTCCCGTGAATGTGATGATATATAAGGTGGCATCCTCCATGTCCCCTGAATAGGATGATATATAAGGTGGTATCCTCCATGTCCCCTGAATAGGATGATATATAAGGTGGTATCCTCCATGTCCCCTGAATAGGATGATATATAAGGTGGCATCCTCCATGTCCCGTGAATAGTATGATACATAAGGTGGTATCCTCCATGTCCCCTGAATAGGATGATATATAAGGTGGTATCCTCCATGTCCCCTGAATAGGATGATATATAAGGTGGTATCCTCCATGTCCCCTGAATAGGATGATATATAAGGTGGTATCCTCCATGTCCCCTGAATAGGATGATATATAAGGTGGTATCCTCCATGTCCCCTGAATAGTGTGATATATAAGGTGGTATCCTCCATGTCCCCTGAATAGGATGATATATAAGGTGGTATCCTCCATGTCCCCTGAATAGGATGATATATAAGGTGGTATCCTCCATGTCCCCTGAATAGGATGATATATAAGGTGGCATCCTCCATGTCCCCTGAATAGTATGATACATAAGGTGGTATCCTCCATGTCCCCTGAATAGGATGATATATAAGGTGGTATCCTCCATGTCCCCTGAATAGGATGATATATAAGGTGGTATCCTCCATGTCCCCTGAATAGGATGATATATAAGGTGGTATCCTCCATGTCCCCTGAATAGGATGATATATAAGGTGGTATCCTCCATGTCCCGTGAATGTGATGATATATAAGGTGGTATCCTCCATGTCCCGTGAATGTGATGATATATAAGGTGGCATCCTCCATGTCCCGTGAATAGTGATACATAAGGTGGTATCCTCAATGTCCCCTGAAGAGTGTGATATATAAGGTGGTATCCTCCATGTCCCCTGAATAGGATGATATATAAGGTGGTATCCTCCATGTCCCCTGAATAGGATGATATATAAGGTGGTATCCTCCATGTCCCCTGAATAGGATGATATATAAGGTGGTATCCTCCATGTCCCCTGAATAGGATGATATATAAGGTGGTATCCTCCATGTCCCCTGAATAGGATGATATATAAGGTGGTATCCTCCATGTCCCCTGAATAGGATGATATATAAGGTGGTATCCTCCATGTCCCCTGAATAGGATGATATATAAGGTGGTATCCTCCATGTCCCGTGAATGTGATGATATATAAGGTGGTATCCTCCATGTCCCGTGAATAGGATGATATATAAGGTGGTATCCTCCATGTCCCCTGAATAGGATGATATATAAGGTGGTATCCTCCATGTCCCGTGAATGTGATGATATATAAGGTGGTATCCTCCATGTCCCGTGAATGTGATGATATATAAGGTGGTATCCTCCATGTCCCCTGAATAGGATGATATATAAGGTGGTATCCTCCATGTCCCCTGAATAGGATGATATATAAGGTGGTATCCTCCATGTCCCCTGAATAGGATGATATATAAGGTGGTATCCTCCATGTCCCCTGAATAGGATGATATATAAGGTGGTATCCTCCATGTCCCCTGAATAGGATGATATATAAGGTGGTATCCTCCATGTCCCCTGAATAGGATGATATATAAGGTGGCATCCTCCATGTCCCGTGAATAGTATGATACATAAGGTGGTATCCTCCATGTCCCCTGAATAGGATGATATATAAGGTGGTATCCTCCATGTCCCCTGAATAGGATGATATATAAGGTGGTATCCTCCATGTCCCCTGAATAGGATGATATATAAGGTGGTATCCTTCATGTCCCCTGAATAGGATGATATATAAGGTGGTATCCTCCATGTCCCCTGAATAGTGTGATATATAAGGTGGTATCCTCCATGTCCCCTGAATAGGATGATATATAAGGTGGTATCCTCCATGTCCCCTGAATAGGATGATATATAAGGTGGTATCCTCCATGTCCCCTGAATAGGATGATATATAAGGTGGCATCCTCCATGTCCCCTGAATAGGATGATATATAAGGTGGTATCCTCCATGTCCCCTGAATAGGATGATATATAAGGTGGCATCCTCCATGTCCCGTGAATAGTATGATACATAAGGTGGTATCCTCCATGTCCCCTGAATAGGATGATATATAAGGTGGTATCCTCCATGTCCCGTGAATGTGATGATATATAAGGTGGCATCCTCCATGTCCCCTGAATAGTGTGATATATAAGGTGGTATCCTCCATGTCCCCTGAATAGGATGATATATAAGGTGGTATCCTCCATGTCCCGTGAATGTGATGATATATAAGGTGGCATCCTCCATGTCCCCTGAATAGTATGATATATAAGGTGGCATCCTCCATGTCCCCTGAATAGGATGATATATAAGGTGGTATCCTCCATGTCCCCTGAATGTGATGATATATATAGTGGCATCCTCCATGTCCCCTGAATAGTATGATATATATAGTGGCATCCTCCATGTGCAATAAATATGTATTTGCCTCCGAACCCCTAAACAATGAATATATTGGGGGTCATTTACTAAGGGCCCGAATCGCGTTTTTACGGCGGGTTACCCGAATATTTCAGATTTGCGCCGATTTTCCCTGATTTCCCCAATCGGATTGTGCCGCATCGGCGGCGGCGTGCACGCGACGGAAACCGGGGGGCGTGGCTGAACGAAACCACCGCATTAAAGAGAAAAAAAGTGTTGCTGGACACGTGCTTACCTGCACCCAGCAATGGATCGTGAACTTCGGTGGACCTCGGCGTACTTCAGCGCAGCAGCAACACCTGGTGGACGTCGGAGGAACTACCTTAGTGAATCGCCGGAAGACCCGAATCCACCGCAGAGAACGCGCCACTGGATCACGAATGGACCGGGAAAGTAAATCTGCCCCACTGTGTCAGTGCTTGTATCTACTAATGACTAGACCCACAAATTAGGATTATACAATCCAGGTTATGTGGATTTCTATGACTAAGGGCTTCATGGTGGTCTGATATCTGAGATTTCCCGGGTCTCTTTGCACTCAGCGGCCATTCCCCAAGTCTTTGTACAGTATCACATCCATTGATCTCCATTATCCTGTCCCCAGCATCAAACAACGTAATCGCTCTCATAAATCTTACGCCTCAGAGCGGCTCTGGAAACATTTCAAAGCCGAATGTGAGAAAAGCCAAATGGAATTTAAGCAAAGCAAATTCTCCAGCAGCCGCTCCAGCGCCGGCTCTGCCAGGCCACGTCCAATCACAGCCCTGGAAATGATATTTATGAAATACAATTAGGTGATTTGATGGATTGTACGGAAAATTTATGGAAACCAAACTTCTGCAGGTTTATTTCTCATGATGGAAGATGAAATAATTATGTATATGAGAATATGCCGTAGGAGGGACGCAAAATGTAAGAAGTTGGGATAACTGAGCACAATCATAGAAAATGCAATGCAATCTGCAATTATAGAGCAGGAGGAGCAGATTGTACATAGTGTCCTGTCTGCAGGCAGCATGTTATAGAGCAGGAGGAGCTGAGCAGATTGTGCATAGTGTCCTATCTGCAGGCAGCATGTTATAGAGCAGGAAGAGCTGAGCAGATTGTACATAGTGTCCTATCTGCAGGCAGCATGTTATAGAGCAGGAGGAGCAGAGCAGATTGTACATAGTATCCTGTCTGCAGGCAGAATGTTATAGAGCAGGAGGAGCTGAACAGATTGTACATAGTGTCCTATCTGCAGGCAGCATGTTATAGAGAAGGAGGAGCTGAGCAGATTGTACATAGTGTCCTATCTGCAGGCAGCATGTTATAGAGCAGGAGGAGCTGAGCAGATTGTACATAGTGTCCTATCTGCAGGCAGCATGTTATAGAACAGGAGGAGCTGAGCAGATTGTAGATAGTGTCCTATTGGCAGGCAGTATGTTATAGAGCAGGTAGAGCTGAGCAGGTTGTACATAGTGTCCTACTGGCAGGCAGCATGTTATAGAGCAGGAGGAGCTGAGCAGATTGTACATAGTGTCCTGTCTGCAGGCAACATGTTATAGAGCAGGAGGAGCTGAGCAGATTGTACATAGTGCCCTATCTGCAGGCAGCATGTTATAGAGCAGGAGATGAGCAGATTGTGCATAGTGTCCTATCTGTAGGCAGCATGTTATAGAGCAGGAGGAGCTGAGCAGATTGTACATAGTGTCCTATCTGTAGGCAGCATGTTATAGAGCAGGATGAGCAGAGCAGATTGTACATAGTGTCCTATCTACCGGCAGCATGTTATAGAGCAGGAGGGGCTGGGCAGATTGTACACTGTGTCCTATCTGCAGGCAGCATGTTATAAAGCAAGAGGAGCTGAGCAGATTATAAGATGTGTCCCATTTTGTGTTGTACATAACAGTGAAATAAATCCTCCATGATTAGCAACAAACTTTGCCAAGTCGTCTTTAATATATAATGGGCCACTTACTGTATTTCTGTTTTCAGAATGTCAGCGATAGCTTAAAATTGTCATAAAATAAAATGTATTCACTCTCTCGCCTCAATTATTCACATTCAAAGTGCAATTCCAGTTATAACTAACATTTACATCAATACTACAAAAAAGTAAAAGTTACTTCATAAAAAGCAACTTTGAAATTTATTCTCATAAATCCCTTGTGCCAGTTTCATCTTCGTAATATGAAAATATTTCCCTTTGATATCTGTATCAGCATGTAATCCTACTCAAACAGCAATGGACTGGACCACCAGAGCTCCGGAGGATCCCCCAGTTGGCCTAGGTGCTAACCCAAAGCTGGACCTTAGAGGTACAGAAGAAGACAACACACTTTGGAGGCTACTAATGTCTATTTACTTGGGGATGGAGGAAGGTGTGTCACAAAGAATCATTTCTATCTAGTGGCCTCAAAGAACCTACATCCAACACTGATCATAAACATATGAACATCCTCTACTGGCCTATACTACTACTATAATACTACTATAATACTGCCCCCTATGTACAAGAATATAACTACTATAATACTGCCCTCTATGTACAAGAATATAACTACTATAATACTGCCCCCTATGTACAAGAATATAACTGCTATAATACTACCCCCTATGTCCAGGAATATAACTACTATAATACTGCCCCCTATGTACAAGAATATAACTACTATAATACTTCCCCCTATGTACAAGAATATAACTACTATAATACTGCCCCTTATGTACAAGAATATAACTACTATAATACTGCCCCCTATGTACAGGAATATAACTACTATAATACTGCCCTCTATGTACAGGAATATAACTACTATAATACTGCCCCCTATGTACAAGAATATAACTACTATAATACTGCCCCCTATGTACAAGAATATAACTACTATAATACTGCCCTCTATGTACAAGAATATAACTACTATAATACTGCCCCCTATGTACAAGAATATAACTACTATAATACTGCCTCCTATGTACAAGAATATAACTACTATAATACTGCCCCCTATGTACAAGAATATAATTACTATAATACTGCCCCCTATGTACAAGAATATAACTACTATAATACTGCCCCCTATGTACAAGAATATAACTACTATAATACTGTCCCCTATGTACAAGAATATAACTACTATAATACTGCCTCCTATGTACAAGAATATAACTACTATAATACTGCCCTCTATGTACAAGAATATAACTACTATAATACTGCCCCCTATGTACAAGAATATAACTACTATAATACTGCCTCCTATGTACAAGAATATAACTACTATAATACTGCCCCCTATGTACAAGAATATAACTACTATAATACTGCCCCCTATGTACAAGAATATAACTACTATAATACTGCCCCCTATGTACAAGAATATAACTACTATAATACTACCCCTATGTACAGGAATATAACTACTATAATACTTCCCCCTAAGTACAAGAATATAACTACTATAATACTGCCCCCTATGTACAGGAATATAACTAGTATAATACTGCCCCCTATGTACAAGAATATAACTGCTATAATACTTCCCCCTATGTACAAGAATATAACTACTATAATACTGCCTCCTATGTACAGGAATATAACTACTATAATACTGCCCCCTATGTACAAGAATATAACTACTATAATACTGCCCCCTATGTACAAGAATATAACTACTATAATACTGCCCCCTATGTACAAGAATATAACTACTATAATACTGCCTCCTATGTACAGGAATATAACTACTATAATACTGCCCCCTATGTACAAGAATATAACTACTATAATACTGCCCCCTATGTACAAGAATATAACTACTATAATACTGCCCCCTATGTACAAGAATATAACTACTATAAAACTGCCCCCTATGTACAAGAATATAACTACTATAATACTGCCTCCTATGTACAAGAATATAACTACTATAATACTGCCTCCTATGTACAGGAATATAACTACTATAATACTGCCCCCTATGTACAAGAATATAACTACTATAATACTGCCCCCTATGTACAAGAATATAACTACTATAATACTGCCCCCTATGTACAAGAATATAACTACTTTAATACTGCCCCCTGTGTACAAGAATATAACTACTATAATACTGCCTCCTATGTACAAGAATATAACTACTATAATACTGCCCCCTATGTACAAGAATATAACTACTATAATACTGCCTCCTATGTACAAGAATATAACTACTATAATACTGCTCCCTATGTACAAGTATATAACTACTATAATACTGCCCCCCTATGTACAGGAATATAACTACTATAATACTGCCCCCTATGTACAAGAATATAACTACTATAATACTGCCCCCTATGTACAAGAATATAACTACTAAAATACTGCCCCCTATGTACAAGAATATAACTACTATAATACTGCCTCCTATGTACAAGAATATAACTACTATAATACTGCCTCCTATGTACAAGAATATAACTACTATAATACTGCTCCCTATGTACAGGAATATAACTACTATAATACTGCCCCTATGTACAGGAATATAACTACTATAATACTGCCCCCTATGTACAAAAATATAACTACTATAATACTGCCCCCTATGTAAAAGAATATAACTACTATAATACTGCCTCCTATGTACAAGAATATAACTACTATAATACTGCCCCTATGTACAGGAATATAACTACTATAATACTGCCCCCTATGTACAAAAATATAACTACTATAATACTGCCCCTATGTACAAGAATATAACTACTATAATACTGCCCCCTATGTACAAGAATAAAACTACTATAATACTGCCCCCTATGTACAGGAATATAACTACTATAATACTGCCCCCATGTACAAGAATATAACTGCTATAATACTACCCCCTATGTCCAGGAATATAACTACTATAATACTGCCCCTATGTACAAGAATATAACTACTATAATACTGCCCCCTATGTACAAGAATATAACTGCTATAATACTGCCCCCAATGTACAAGAATATAACTACTATAATACTGCCCCCTATGTACAAGAATATAACTACTATAATACTACCCCCTATGTACAAGACTATAACTACTATAATACTGCCCCATATGTACAGGAATATAAATACTATAATACTGCCCCCTATGTACAGGAATATAACTACTATAATACTGCCCCCTATGTACAGGAATATAAATACTATAATACTGCCTCCATTGTACAAGAATATAACTACTATAATACTGCCCCTATGTACAAAAATATAACTACTATAATACTGCCCCCTATGTACAAGAATATAACTACTATAATACTGCCTCCTATGTACAGGAATATAACTACCATAATACTGCCCCCTATGTGCAAGAATATAACTACTATAATACTGCCCCCTATGTACAAGAATATAACTACTATAATACTGCCCCCTATGTACAAGAATATAACTACTATAATACTGCCTCCTATGTACAGGAATATAACTACTATAATACTGCCTCCTATGTACAGGAATATAACTACTATAATACTGCCCCCTATGTACAAGAATATAACTACTATAATACTGCCCCCTATGTACAAGAATATAACTACTATAATACTGCCCCCTATGTACAAGAATATAACTACTATAATACTGCCCCCTATGTACAAGAATATAACTACTATAATACTGCCTCCTATGTACAAGAATATAACTACTATAATACTGCTCCCTATGTACAAGTATATAACTACTATAATACTGCCCCCCTATGTACAGGAATATAACTACTATAATACTGCCCCCTATGTACAAGAATATAACTACTATAATACTGCCCCCTATGTACAAGAATATAACTACTAAAATACTTCCCCCTATGTACAAGAATATAACTACTATAATACTGCCTCCTATGTACAAGAATATAACTACTATAATACTGCCTCCTATGTACAAGAATATAACTACTATAATACTGCTCCCTATGTACAGGAATATAACTACTATAATACTGCCCCTATGTACAGGAATATAACTACTATAATACTGCCCCCTATGTACAAAAATATAACTACTATAATACTGCCCCCTATGTACAAGAATATAACTACTATAATACTGCCTCCTATGTACAAGAATATAACTACTATAATACTGCCCCTATGTACAGGAATATAACTACTATAATACTGCCCCCTATGTACAAAAATATAACTACTATAATACTGCCCCTATGTACAAGAATATAACTACTATTATACTGCCCCCTATGTACAAGAATAAAACTACTATAATACTGCCCCCTATGTACAGGAATATAACTACTATAATACTGCCCCCATGTACAAGAATATAACTGCTATAATACTACCCCCTATGTCCAGGAATATAACTACTATAATACTGCCCCTATGTACAAGAATATAACTACTATAATACTGCCCCCTATGTACAAGAATATAACTACTATAATACTGCCCCCTATGTACAAGAATATAACTACTATAATACTACCCCGATGTACAGGAATATAACTACTATAATACTGCCCCTATGTACAGGAAAATAACTACTATAATACTGCCCCCTATGTACAAGAATATAACTACTATAATACTTCCCCCTATGTACAAGACTATAACTACTATAATACTGCCCCATATGTACAGGAATATAAATACTATAATACTGCCCCCTATGTACAGGAATATAACTACTATAATACTGCCCCCTATGTACAGGAATATAAATACTATAATACTGCCTCCATTGTACAAGAATATAACTACTATAATACTGCCCCTATGTACAAAAATATAACTACTATAATACTGCCCCCTATGTACAAGAATATAACTACTATAATACTGCCTCCTATGTACAGGAATATAACTACTATAATACTGCCCCCTATGTACAAGAATATAACTACTATAATACTGCCCCCTATGTACAAGAATATAACTACTATAATACTGCCCCCTATGTACAAGAATATAACTACTATAATACTGCCTCCTATGTACAGGAATATAACTACTATAATACTGCCTCCTATGTACAGGAATATAACTACTATAATACTGCCCCCTATGTACAAGAATATAACTACTATAATACTGCCCCCTATGTACAAGAATATAACTACTATAATACTGCCCCCTATGTACAAGAATATAACTACTATAATACTGCCTCCTATGTACAAGAATATAACTACTATAATACTGCTCCCTATGTACAAGTATATAACTACTATAATACTGCCCCCCTATGTACAGGAATATAACTACTATAATACTGCCCCCTATGTACAAGAATATAACTACTATAATACTGCCCCCTATGTACAAGAATATAACTACTAAAATACTTCCCCCTATGTACAAGAATATAACTACTATAATACTGCCTCCTATGTACAAGAATATAACTACTATAATACTGCCTCCTATGTACAAGAATATAACTACTATAATACTGCTCCCTATGTACAGGAATATAACTACTATAATACTGCCCCTATGTACAGGAATATAACTACTATAATACTGCCCCCTATGTACAAAAATATAACTACTATAATACTGCCCCCTATGTACAAGAATATAACTACTATAATACTGCCTCCTATGTACAAGAATATAACTACTATAATACTGCCCCTATGTACAGGAATATAACTACTATAATACTGCCCCCTATGTACAAAAATATAACTACTATAATACTGCCCCTATGTACAAGAATATAACTACTATAATACTGCCCCCTATGTACAAGAATAAAACTACTATAATACTGCCCCCTATGTACAGGAATATAACTACTATAATACTGCCCCCATGTACAAGAATATAACTGCTATAATACTACCCCCTATGTCCAGGAATATAACTACTATAATACTGCCCCTATGTACAAGAATATAACTACTATAATACTGCCCCCTATGTACAAGAATATAACTACTATAATACTGCCCCCTATGTACAAGAATATAACTACTATAATACTACCCCGATGTACAGGAATATAACTACTATAATACTGCCCCTATGTACAGGAAAATAACTACTATAATACTGCCCCCTATGTACAAGAATATAACTACTATAATACTTCCCCCTATGTACAAGAATATAACTACTATTATACTGCTTCATATGTACAAGAATATAACTACTATAATACTGCCCCTATGTACAAGAATATAACTACTATAATACTGCCCCCTCTGTACATGAATATAACTACTAGAATACTGCCCCCTATGTACAAAACTATAACTACTATAATACTGCCCCCTATGTACAAGAATATAACTACTAGAATACTGCCCCCTATGTACAAGACTATAACTACTATAATACTGCCCCCTATGTACAAGAATATAACTACTATTATACTGCCCCCTATGTACAAGAATATAACTACTATAATACTGCCCCCTATGTACAAGAATATAACTACTATAATACTGCCCCTTATGTACAAGAATATAACTACTATTATACTGCCCCCTATGTACAAGAATATAACTACTATAATACTGCCCCTATGTACAAGAATATAACTACTATAATACTGCCCCCTATGTACAAGAATATAACTACTATAATACTGCCCCTATGTACAAGAATATAACTACTATAATACTGCCCCATATGTACAGGAATATAAATACTATAATACTGCCCCCTATGTACAGGAATATAACTACTATAATACTGCCCCCTATGTACAGGAATATAAATACTATAATACTGCCTCCATTGTACAAGAATATAACTACTATAATACTGCCCCCTATGTACAAAAATATAACTACTATAATACTGCCCCCTATGTACAAGAATATAACTACTATAATACTGCCCCCTATGTACAAGAATATCACTACTATAATACTGCCCCCAATGTACAAGAATATAACTACTATAATACTACCCCGATGTACAGGAATATAACTACTATAATACTGCCCCTATGTACAGGAAAATAACTACTATAATACTGCCCCCTATGTACAAGAATATAACTACTATAATACTTCCCCCTATGTACAAGAATATAACTACTATTATACTGCTTCATATGTACAAGAATATAACTACTATAATACTGCCCCTATGTACAAGAATATAACTACTATAATACTGCCCCCTATGTACAAGAATTTAACTACTATAATACTGCCCCCTATGTACAAGAATATAACTACTATAATACTGCCCCCTCTGTACATGAATATAACTACTAGAATACTGCCCCCTATGTACAAGAATATAACTACTATAATACTGCCCCTATGTACAAGAATATAACTACTATAATACTGCCCCCTATGTACAAGAATATAACTACTATAATACTGCCCCTATGTACAAGAATATAACTACTATAATACTGCCCGCTATGTACAGGAATATAACTACTATAATACTGCTCCCTATGTACAAGAATATAACTACTATAATACTGCCCCCTATGTACAGGAATATAACTACTATTATACTGCCCCCTATGTACAAGAATATAACTACTATAATACTGCCCCCTATGTACAAGAATATAACTACTATAATACTGCCCCTATGTACAAGAATATAACTACTATAATACTGCCCCCAATGTACAAGAATATAACTACTATAATACTGCCCCTATGTACAAGAATATTACTGCTATAATACTGCCCCCTATGTACAGGAATATAACTACTATAATACTGCCCCCTATGTACAAGAAAATAACTACTATAATACTGCCCCCTCTGTACAGGAATATAACTACTATAATAATGCCCCCTATGTACATGAATATAACTACTATAATACTGCCCCCTATGTACAATTATATAACTACTATAATACTGCCCCCTATGTACAATTATATAACTACTATAATACTACCCCCTATGTACAGGAATATAACTACTATAATACTGCCCCTACGTACAGGAATATAACTACTATAATAATGCCCCCTATGTACAAGAATATAACTACTATAATAATGCCCCCTATGTACAAGAATATAACTACTATAATACTGCCCCCTATGTACAAGAATATAACTACTATTATACTGCCCCCTATGTACAAGAATATAACTACTATTATACTGCCCCCTATGTACAAGAATATAACTACTATAATACTGCCCCCTATGTACAAGAATATAACTACTATAATACTGCCCCTATGTACAAGACTATAACTACTATAATACTGCCCCCTATGTACAAGAATATAACTACTATAATACTGCCCCCTATGTACAGGAATATAACTACGATAATATTGCCCCCTATGTACAAGAATATAATTACTATAATACTACCCCTATGTACAAGAATATTACTGCTATAATACTGCCCCCTATGTACAAGAATATAACTACTATAATACTGCCCCCTATGTACAGGAATATAACTACTATAATACTGCCCCCTATGTACAAGAATATTACTGCTATAATACTGCCCCCTATGTACAGGAATATAACTACTATAATACTGCCCCTATGTACAGGAATATAACTACTATAATACTGCCCCCTATGTACAAGAATATAACTACTATAATACTGCCCCCTATGTACAGGAATATAACTACTATAATAATGCCCCCTATGTACAAGAATATAACTACTATAATACTGCTCCCTATGTACAGGAATATAACTACTATAATAATGCCCCCTATGTACAAGAATATAACTACTATAATACTGCTCCCTATGTACAGGAATATAACTGCTATAATACTGCCCCTATGTACAGGAATATAACTACTATAATACTGCCCCCTATGTACAAGAATATAACTACTATAATACTGCCCCCTATGTACAGGAATATAACTACTATAATACTGCCCCCTATGTACAAGAATATAACTACTATAATACTGCCCCCTATGTACAAGAATATAACTACTATAATACTGCCCCCTATGTACAAGAATATAACTACTATAATACAGCTCCCTATGTACAAGAATATAACTACTATAATACTGCCCCTATGTACAATAATATAACTACTATAATACTGCCCCCTATGTACAAGAATATAACTACTATAATACTGCCCCTATGTACAAGAATATAACTACTATAATACTGCCCCTATGTACAAGAATATAACTACTCTAATACTGCCCCCTATGTACAAGAATATAACTACTATAATACTGCCCCTATGTACAAGAATATAACTACTATAATACTGCCCCCTGTGTACAAGAATATAACATCCATCACTAGATAATACGGAAATCATACAACACTTACTCCCATCATAATTCAGGGTTGCAAAGTTGGCCTGCTTCTCGGAGCACCCTGCGCTGTTGCATACTCTCATGTGCAGTTCATACCACATCGCCTCCTGCAGGTCATACAGTATATATGACTTAGACTGGGAGTTTCTCTGCGCCAGCGTCCACACGGTGGTGCCAAAGGGGCGGTACTCTAGGTTAAACGATGTGATCGGGCACCCACCATCATTCCACCCGTTCAGATTGAGCTTCACTCTTGTGCTGTTTATGCTGGCAAATAGGTCTTGTTCTTTTGAAAACTGGGGTTCTAGAGCAAAAGAGAAAGACATGGTAAATGTGTCAGCCCTGAAACTCAATATAAAGCAATTATTTACATCATATAAATATTAGGATCTGAAAGGGGTTTATGCAGGTTGTTAGGGTCCAAGTGAACGATTTGGGACCCTAATGGCAAGTGTTTGGTTTCTCTGCAGCACCAAAGAAAAATTAGGGTTTCAATGCTGGGTCCTCCAGAGAAAAGTAGACTGTAGGCGTAGGTCATGACTGTCTCTGTAGGTGATGGCTGTCTCTGTAGGTGATGACGGTCTCTGTAGGTGATGACTGTCTGTCGGTCATGACTGTCTCTGTAGGTCATGACGGTCTCTGTAGGTCATGACGGTCTCTGTAGGTCATGACGGTCTCTGTAGGCGATGGCGGTCACTGTAGGTGATGGCGGTCACTGTAGGCGATGGCGGTCACTGTAGGCGATGGCGGACTCTGTAGGCGATGACTGTCCCTGTAGGCCATCACTGCCTCTGTAAGTGATGACTGCCTCTGTAGTCGATGACTGTCTCTGCAGGTGATGACTGTCCCTGTAGGCGATCACTGCCTCTGTAGGCGATCACTGTCTCTGTAGGTGATGACTGTCCCTGTAGGTGATCACTGCCTCTGTAGATGATCACTGTCTCTGTAGGTGATGACTGTCTCTGTAGGTGATGACTGTCTCTGTAGGTGATGACTGTCCCTGTAGGTGATGACTGTCCCTGTAGATGCTGATTGTCCCTGTAGGTGATCACTGTCCCTGTAGGTGATGACTGTCCCTGTAGATGATCACTGTCCCTGTATGTGATGACTGTCCCTGTAGGTGATGACTGTCCCTGTAGGTGATGACTGTCCCTGTAGGTAATGACTTTCCCTGTAGATAACGACTGTCCCTGTAGGTGATGACTTTCCCTGTAGATAACGACTGTCCCTGTAGATGCTGATTGTCCCTGTAGGTGATCACTGTCTCTGTAGGTGATGACTGTCCCTGTAGGTGATGACTGTCCCTGTAGGTGATGACTGTCCCTGTAGGTGATGACTGTCTCTGTAGGTGATGACTGTCCCTGTAGGTGATCACTGTCTCTGTAGGTGATGACTGTCCCTGTAGGTGATGACTGTCTCTGTAGGTGATGACTGTCCCTGTAGGTGATCACTGTCTCTGTAGGTGATGACTGTCCCTGTAGGTGATGACTTTCCCTGTAGATAACGACTGTCCCTGTAGATGCTGATTGTCCCTGTAGGTGGTCACTGTCTCTGTAGGTGATGACTGTCCCTGTAGGTGATGACTGTCCCTGTAGGTGGACAGTCAGAATAACCAGTGTCCTATGGCTGACAATAGACTGGATATAACTGCCCATCACACGGATCATCTCATGAAAGCCTCACAATTTATCCGGTCTCTGCATTAGCGAGGATTGTTAGTTCTGTTGCCAAATATACATTGTAGAATCTCCTTAGACTTACATTATGACATATATGGAGTTCTGCTACGCACTAATTATATGGACTTTTGAAACAAAGGTCACAGTTCCCAGAACTATATGTTTATAGAAGATTTCAGTGATCTTTATACATAGGTTTCTCCTCTCATGTCTATCAACAGATGCTATGCCTGATGCCCACATATTGATACTTCCATACACGGACTCCCTTATCGATTCCTCCAATAACATCCATATATGGATCCCACAACTGATCACAACACACGGATTCCTTCCCTAATCTCCATTGTTGGATTCCTACACTGATCTTCACACATTCCTCAAACCTTCTCTATATACACCAATTCCTCCACAGATCTCTAGAATTTGATACTTCTACTGATCTCCAATAATGGAATTCTCCAATGGTCTCCACGCATGGATTCCTCTACTGATCTCCATATATAGATCCTTCTACCAATCTCCAATAATGAGTTATTCCAATTTTCTCGATATATATATTCCTCAAATCACCTCCATACATGGATTCCTCTGCTGAGCTCCAGACATGTGCTCCTCCACTGGCCTTCAACAATGGATTCCTCCACTGATCTCCAATAATGGATTCCTCTAATCATCTACATACATGGATTCCTCCAATGATCTCCATACATGGATTCCTCTGCTGACCTCCATATATAGATCCTACTATTGTCTCCAATAATGAGGTATTCCAATGGTCTTCAAAGATATATTCCTCAAATCACCTCCATACATGGATTCCTCCACTGATCTCCAGAAATTGACACATCAACTAATCTTCAATAATGGATTCCTTCACTGACCTCCAATAATGGATTCCTTTAATCATCTACGTACATGGATTCCTCCAATGATCTACGTACATGGATTCCTCTACTGATCTCCAGACATGAACTCCTCCATTGATCTCCAATAATTGGATTCCTCCACTGAGCACCACACAAAAATGTCTTCACTGATCTCCATATTTGGATTCCTTCACTGTTATCCATACATGAATTCCTCCCTTGATGACCACGCAAGGTTTCCTCAACTAATTTCCAGACATGGTTGTAGACATGTAGTCTAGGATGGACACACACACTCATCCAACAGATCCAGATCCTCACAGGAACCACCTTTGGAGTCAGTAGATGGCTTCACTTGGTCAGAATAACATCAGGTTGAATGTGAACACCAAACCACCAAAGTTTCTCTCCGTCGGGTGAAACTAAAAAGTTCCTCACCAACATCAAAGGAGTGATCGCCAAGGAAAGTTTCTTGTAAGAAAGTTTTCTCATTATATAAGTAACATGATTATCATTTCTCATTGGTTGGGTAATCATGGTTAATGGTCCATAGGCCGAGGACAGGCAGGTGCCTATTATTTATAGCATCGGAAGGTAGTGGCTCTCACGCTCCATTACTTAGCAGTTGACTACGTGATGCAGAGATGGCAGCTGTCACTGTATTATATTTGACACACTGCTGCCGGCAAATCTCATCTCATTCCAGAAAACTTTCTCAACAGCATTTCCTTAAACTTTGCCACTTACAGGGAGGCCAAGAAATGGTGTTCTGGCCAAGTGGTGGCCAGGAACCTTCAGAGCACCTTCTGATCTGTCTCTGTTCTTACTGTTGGGCTTGTCCAACCATCACATTGAGGACCCTGGCTCCATCCGATGAGTTCCTGTCAAAGGGTTGTTTCTGCCACTAAACTCTTGGAGCCTATCGAAGAACTCCTCAAAGGTGCTGTAAAGGTCTCACCTGAGAAGTCTCTCTCAGCCTGGTTGGGGTACTTTTAGGTTAGAAAACGTTTGTTATCCAATGCTATATGGGATTGTCCAGTTCAGGAAATCCATTTTCACTTAACCTGTGAGCCAATGAGAAGGAGGTCCTCAGTTCTGGATCCTCTTTTCTGCCGACAGTATAAAACAGGTACAAATGGCCTCTCTCCCTTGGAGGACCAGTCCTGTTCCGCATTAGACATAAAACCAATTGTTTACTGCACATTGTAGCTGCACATCTTTAATAAATGTTTTCTATAAGACAAATGTTTTTGGAACTCCAAAATAAAACCCTGAATGCAGCTAATTCCAGCCACCCTAAAAGCCAAAGCTACAAGACCTCCACCAAGGCCAAGCCAAGATCCCTTCAGCCTACTCTTCTAAAGACTCTTATTTCAGCTTAGCACCACCCCTATGCATTGCCTGTAAGCCTGATACTAATCACTAGTCTCCAGTTCCTCAATTTGTTACTTAATGATGTGTTCTTCTTCCACCACTCTTCTTCTTTGGTCAACATTGAAGGATAAACCTGAGAGCCCCTCCTTTTCAGGAATGAGAAGACCCAAGTGTTCCCCAAACTCCATATTGCAGAAGGTACAATATGAAAGGTTCGGTGTGTGTGTTAGGAAACCAAGTCTTCCCAGTACTCCAGGACCGATGTGGCCGGAAAAACAGTCATGTTTTTGGAAAACCAGCCATCATCAATTTTCTACGGTCATGGATTGGATTAAAGTCCTTACAGAAGAGACAACTAAGATGATACTAGAGATTTCCATTCATGGTCTTCATAAAAAGTTAAGGGTTTCTATCCTTTTAGATTCAAGACTTGAGGATACATCCTCTGATAAGACTGGTAACAGTAGGTGAAAAAAACATGGCGAATCGACCAAAAGATCTGCCCAGTTACCTTTCAAGAAGAAATGTGTCCACTAAAAGAAAGTCTTAAGTCTTTTTGAAGGTTCTCCTCAAAAATAACTTTCGTTTGGAAATCTGAACAAAGAAACTTGAGGTACCCAACATCTCACTTCAACACAGTAGACCTGCAGAAGTGGTGTCTTCCGGAAGGGGGGATCAAAGCTTAAGCCACCTGACTTCCCGTGGATGGGCAATCTACAGTAGACCAGGCAAGGATGGAACTGTTTATCCAAGCAAACCAGAAAAAAGGGTTTGGACTATCATCAGTCCATATGGATATTGTAGGTCTAGGGAACCTCAACCAATGTCATAAATTTAGGAAGTAATGGGATAAGCATTGGAGTGCAGGATAATAAGGGGTCGATGTCCTGATCCCAACAACCTAGAAGAAATACCAATAACCCTACTGTGATCGGAGCTATTAAGTTGTCTTCTCCAGTCAAGTCAAAGGCAACTCTGAGCTTCATTCCTCGGAAACATTGGCGACATAGTTAATACTTCGAGAAGAGAAGATAAAGGTCAAACGAAGAGCAAGTCTTCTTCTTAATCCCACCTCTACTGCATACAAAGCTACCTTCTACTTTCCAAGAAGATCAAACTGGATATATTGATGCAGAGAGCAAACAATCAGAGCCTGACCCGGGGAAATGTATGCGGAGCTCCACCGCGAGCACATTAATATTTATGGGCACGAAATACGATTTATAAAGAAAATGAGTTGCAGCAGCAGATTGTGCCAAAAATGTGGCCTCTCAAAGTTTCAATGCCGATTACTGGGATTATTGGCTGTAGTGAAGGCTACAACCCACTGCGGAACATCTGTCTAAGGTGGGTGGTCAAGACATGTAAGTATATAAAGGGTCAAGAAACAAAGCATTATGGTAAGGTTGGAGAGAAAACATAGCACCATAATATTAGGTTCCTTCACCAGATTTGTACCTACTATGTAGTCAAACCATGCAGCTGCTATGGGGCCTGTGAGGTAGGGGGCCCTGTGATGACCAATTCCTGCTTCCCAATGTTGATTGTTGTACATTCAGGTAGCGGCTACTAGGGGGAGCTCAGTGCAAAAAGATTTTTAAAGTTTCAAAGGAAGCTGTATGCATTCCTATGTCCTGAGCTCCCCCTAGTGGCCGCTTCAGGCAGCCAATTTGATGACTTTGGAGCATGCACACAGGATTTATTAAAAAATTTTGGCTCCGTTAAAATATTATTCTTAGGACAGGGTTGAATTGGGACTTCTATATTACTGGGAAGGGGAGAATACATTTGTTTACGCTCCTATGTGCATATCTAGGCTGATATACAAAATCTATACAGTGATGATCAATTTAGTAATTATACAAATTATTTACGGTCACAAACATTAGAATTTAGCAATTACAGATTAAAGCAAAAAAAAAAAAAAAAAAAAAGGAAAAAAAACGGATAACTCATAATTACTTCCTGCTATGGATGGGCAGGACAAGACTCCAGTACCTTTCCCAAGGGTTTTTGCCTCTATGATCTCACTGATGCGCCCTGGTCCAACTCCGTTCTGGGCCGTCAGAGTGAATTTGTACCATGTGCCGCATTTCAAATTTTCCAGGCGGTAGGAACGTTCACTGGGGCTGATGGGAAAACTGCCCCATTGCTCACTGTTATCCTCCGAGTACTGGAGAATGTAACCTGGGAGGGTGAAAGAACATCAGACAATAATGAGTTAAAGGGAAACTGTCAGCAAACACCATTCAGTACTGCAGTGTTAGGTATTGCCCCTGGAGAGATGTGTAGTCATAACGTTTTGTATGTTGTTAGTAGCAGCAGAGCTGTGAAATATAGATTTATATTAATGGGATTGTACCTCTCTAAGTGCTCTGGGATGGCATGTCCTCACACTGCTTTGCTGTGTGCACTGAGCAGCTACACAGCAGGTTTCCCCTACTCTGAGTAACTGCTGTAACATTAAACCAGAAAATCGCTTCATGTTACACTCAAAGCAGAGGGAAGAAGCTGTAAAGAAGCTCATTGCAGGACACCGACTACAGCTAACAACAGAGAAGTTAAGATATAGAACACAAATTTATGTTTCACAATCCTGCTGCTACTAACAACATAAACAAAGGTGTGGCTCAAATGAACTTTGGTGCCCATAACTAACACTAACTGCAGACTGTATAGTCATTGCAGAGAGATACGAGCACAGCAGTCCACATTCCCAGTGTACTTCAAGGTCATCAATCCTGGAATGGAATATAAATCCATATTTCACAGTCCTGCTGCTACTAACAACATATACAGAGATATGATTACACATCTCTCCAAGGAGAATACCTAACACTGGCTACAGAGAGTTAAAAGCACAGCAGTGTGAGCACATTCCCCCATTGCACTTGGAGAAGATACAAACCTGGAATATAAATCTATATTTCATAGTCCTGCTGCTACTAACAACATATACTGAGGTATGATTAAACATCTCGCCAGGTACAATATCTAACATGACAACAAATATCTGCTTATAGATCTACTGGTTTGGTCTTAATTCTGCATCATGTCAAAAGGCTTCCTGAAAGTCATGCTTGATGTCAAGGGAGCCTTACATGGCAGCTAAAGGAGGCGTGGTTTTCCTTATCCCATTTTGGAAGTTTCCAGTTTCCATCTGTAGTCTGCTGTTGTCAAGGATCATCCAGAAACTTCCAGCCTGAGTCACATGACCACCAGATTCCCATCATCACCTTAAATATGAAGATAGATCTAAACCAAGGCAAATTTCCCCTCTAGAATGTTCTGGATCGGTATTTGTACTGATACAATTTCAGCATCTGTTCCTACTTTGTTACTGGACTCAAATGCTTATTATCACAGATGACTAAAGATGAGGGGACCCAAACCTGGACATGTTGATTGATTGACATGTTGGCAGCTTTACGCCTTAGCAACTAGGCATGGCTGTGATTGGTCAGGTGTGTCCTCCCGGTGTCCACCTGGCCAATCGCAGCCATACCTAGTTGCTAGGGATATAGATCTGCCTGATTGGCTGCTGTGCATCACATCAAGCAACCTGTCAAACCTGGATTCCTGCTTCCCGCAGCCACCACTAGGGGGAGCTTATTGCATACAAACCTATTCAAGGGCTTCTATGGTAATTTTATGTTACCTCTTAATTACTAAATTCCATTACATTATCCTGACATCCATTGCTCCTTAGCTCCTGCCGAGTTAGAGGCAGTGAGCTCCCCCTAGTGGTGGCAGCAGGAGGACAGATCTTGATCAATTTCAAAGGGGCCAACTTGAAGTCTTTCAAGCAGATATGTTTAGTATATTCCTGTAGATAACACAATTATCGCTGCTTCTATACTGATGCTAGAACACATGTTTTCTCCAGAAGATTCGTGACCACAAATATGAGAAACCCCCGACACCTGAAGACAAGATATCAAAGGGGTTGTCATCCGGCTGCTGAGGCATCGGAGAGCTCCTTTGATGTTCTCTTCTCTTGTGAAATCGGAAGACAACATCCTGACAGGACGTCTAAGAAGAAACCATCTAATGGGGCATGAACAAAGCCATCCCTATGACGGGTGCGGGGAGTCCTGTCACTAGAGTCACCCCCCACCCCCTGCACCTCCCAGACTCCGCACCACGTCCCCTTCTAACATATCCCCAAAACTTTCATACAGTGATACATTGGATTCTGTGGGAACTGGATAACAACCTCACTACATGCATACAGAAATAGGGGAAATGTTACCTTCTGGGCAAACCTCTAGCTTCCTTTGTCTCCAAGGTAACAGACTACAAACAAAATGAATGTAGTCTGATTCTGCAGTCCCTACCTTTTGACAAGCGACTTAATTTATGTGAAAGTAAAGAAATTAAAATATACATTTTCATAACTACTGTATTTTGAGCAAGATGTATTTACTGAAAAGTACCTGTATCTTATAGATCAAAGGTCAGCAGGACCTTCCACTGCCAGACCCTCCTGAGGACTGTCCTGGAGATCGGGTGAAGCGCTGCCAAAGCCCTTTACCCTATCTCTGAGAGAGCAGGATCTCTGCACTGATCTCGCTTCTCCTCTCCTTGATGTCACAACATGAATATTACTGCAGGACCTAAAGTGATGTCAGAATCATGTGACTGGTCACATGCTTCCTGCATCACTGCAAGGTCCTTAAAGGAAACCTACCAATTGATTTGATGCAGTATGAAGCAAACATTCCTTGAGAATGCTGTAGCTACACTGATGCAGGAGCATATCTTGGTTTTGCTGATTAAACAATTCAAAAATGATGATAATGAAGCGGTCTGGATTCTGTGGCTGGCTCAGCACTTCTCCTTTCACATTAGTTATTCATTGCACTAGAGGATGTAATCACTGTGTTATGCCTGAAGGCAGAATAATCAATTGATGCACCATCCACCAGCTGCTGTGAATGAGTGATCCAGCTCAGGTTGATTAGTCATGTCTGGACTAAGCCCTGTGTGTAATACAAGCTCTGTGTAACTTGTGAATTGGTGCAATTCAGCTTTCCCAAGTTCCTGAATTTTATCAGTTCAGGGATTAAACAAGATATGTTTCTGCATTAGTGTAGCTACAGCATTCTCAAGGTATGTTTGCTTCATAATGCATGAAAACAAATGGTAGGTTTCCTTTAAGCCCTTTCATGCTGAGCTAGCAGAGCTGTGTGTGAGTGAAAGGTTGTAGTAGAGCTATGTATAGGTATGTGGATGTAGCAGTGCTGTCTGTAAGTGAATGGATTCAGCAGAGCTGTGTGTGTGTGTGAGTGAATGGATGTAGCAGTGCTGTGTGTGAGTGAATGGATGTAGCAGTGCTGTGTGTGTGAGTGAATGGATGTAGCAGTGCTGTGTGTGTGAGTAAATGGATGTAGCAGTGCTGTGTGTGAGTGAATGGATGTAGCAGTGCTGTGTGTGTGAGTGAATGGATGTAGCAGTGCTGTGTGTGTGAGAGTGAATGGATGTAGCAGTACTGTGTGTGAGTGAATGGATGTAGCAGTGATGTGTGTGTGTGAGTGAATGGAGGTAGCAGTGCTGTGTGTGTGTGAGTGAATGGATGTAGCAGTGCTGTGTGAGTGAATGGATGTAGCAGTGCTGTGTGTGTGAGTGAATGGATGTAGCCGTGCTCTGTGTGAGTGAATGGATGTAGCCGTGCTCTGTGTGAGTGAATGGATGTAGCAGTGCTGTGTGTGAGTGAATGGATGTAGCAGTGCTGTGTGTGAGTGAATGGATGTAGTAGTGCTGTGCTTGTAAAAGAAAAACAGGGAACTTTAATTGGTGTCAACTATATCTTTGTTTTTTTTGGACTAAATCTGTGGTGTGTCTTGTAGACCAAAAAATATGGTAATTTATTGAATAATTAGTTAATTAACTGAATGATTTCACATTTAATAAGTTAAGGTTTTCTTATCAAAATTGTGTAGGCTTTCCATAGCACTTTTCCACTCATTAGATTCAGAGAAAGTCACCCTTGTATTTTCTCAGTCTCAGTAGTGCAAAATGTCTAATACAGTAGTGATGTCTTGGATGATAGAAATAAAGAAATGTTTCTCCCATTTTAAATTCACATTATGGGACCTGTATTGATTTTCTGGAAGGTTTTCCTATCTGAATAATAATACCTCATTTATAAACTAATATACAGACTGACCTTCCTGCGCCATCTTACCTCGGATAGAGCTCCCCCCATTGTCTCCCGGTATCCAAGAGAGGGTGATGGAAGAAGAAGTACTTTTGGAAACAGTCAACCGAGGTTGGTCAGGAGGCACTGGAAGAAAGACAGGGAAAGTGACATCACATCATGATAAGTAATGTCATGTATGTACAGTGACTGCACCAGCAGCAGACTAGTGAGTGCAGCTCTGGAGTATAATACAGGATGTAACTCAGGATCAGTACAGGATAAGTAATGTCATGTATGTACACAGTGACTGCACCAGCAGCAGACTAGTGAGTGCAGCTCTGGAGTATAATACAGGATGTAACTCAGGATCAGTACAGGATAAGTAATGTCATGTATGTACACAGTGACTGCACCAGCAGCAGAATAGTGAGTGCAGCTCTGGAGTATAATACAGGATGTAACTCAGGATCAGTACAGGATAAGTAATGTCATGTATGTACACAGTGACTGCACCAGCAGCAGAATAGTGAGTGCAGCTCTGGAGTATAATACAGGATGTAACTCAGGATCAGTACAGGATAAGTAATGTCATGTATGTACACAGTGACTGTACCAGCAGCAGAATAGTGAGTGCAGCTCTGGGGTATAATACAGGATGTAACTCAGGATCAGTACAGAATAAGTAATGTCATGTATGTACACAGTGACTGCACCAGCAGCAGAATAGTGAGTGCAGCTCTGGGGTATAATACAGGATGTAACTCAGGATCAGTACAAGATAAGTAATGTCATGTATGTACACAGTGACTGCACCAGCAGCAGAATAGTGAGTGCAGCTCTGTGGTATAATACAGGATGTAACTCAGGATCAGTACAGGATAAGTAATGTCATGTATGTACACAGTGACTGCACCAGCAGCAGAATAGTGAGTGCAGCTCTGGAGTATAATACAGGATGTAACTCAGGATCAGTACAGGATAAGTAATGTCATGTATGTACACAGTGACTGCTCCAGCAGCAGAATAGTGAGTGCAGCTCTGTGGTATAATACAGGATGTAACTCAGGATCAGTACAGGATAAGTAATGTCATGTATGTACACAGTGACTGCACCAGCAGCAGAATAGTGAGTGCAGCTCTGTGGTATAATACAGGATGTAACTCAGGATCAGTACAGGATAAGTAATGTCATGTATGTACACAGTGACTGCACCAGCAGCAGAATAGTGAGTGCAGCTCTGGAGTATAATACACGATGTAACTCAGGATCAGTACAGGATAAGTAATGTCATGTATGTACACAGTGACTGCACCAGCAGCAGAATAGTGACTGCAGCTCTGGAGAATAATACAGGATGTAACTCAGGATCAGTACAGGATAAGTAATGTCATGTATGTACACAGTGACTGCACCAGCAGCAGAATAGTGAGTGCAGCTCTGGGGTATAATACAGGATGTAACTCAGGATCAGTACAGGATAAGTAATGTCATGTATATACACAGTGACTGCACCAGCAGCAGAATAGTGAGTGCAGCTCTGGGGTATAATACAGGATGTAACTCAGGATCAGTACAGGATAAGTAATATCATGTATGTACACAGTGACTGCACCAGCAGCAGAATAGTGAGTGCAGCTCTGGAGTATAATACACGATGTAACTCAGGATCAGTACAGGATAAGTAATGTCATGTATGTACACAGTGACTGCACCAGCAGCAGAATAGTGACTGCAGCTCTGGAGAATAATACAGGATGTAACTCAGGATCAGTACAGGATAAGTAATGTCATGTATGTACACAGTGACTGCACCAGCAGCAGAATAGTGAGTGCAGCTCTGGGGTATAATACAGGATGTAACTCAGGATCAGTACAGGATAAGTAATGTCATGTATATACACAGTGACTGCACCAGCAGCAGAATAGTGAGTGCAGCTCTGGGGTATAATACAGGATGTAACTCAGGATCAGTACAGGATAAGTAATGTCATGTATATACACAGTGACTGCACCAGCAGCAGATAGTGAGAGCAGCTCTGGAGGCGGTTACCTCGTTAGAGGAGGGTGTGGCTGTGTGTGAAGCTGCTCTGTGCTTGTGCTCCTGAGCTCCTGGAGGATCCATCTACCTACCCAGGGCCTGCTCTCTCCTCTCCCAGGGAGGGAGTTAGGTTCCTGGGGATGAGCGAGGGAGCCGATTCCCAGGCTCCTGCTTCCCGGGCCAGGCCGGCGGGGGGCAGGAGAGGACAGCAACCGGCCAGCGCTATGGAGGACTCAGGGGTGAGACGTTCCACCAGGAGTCGTAGTAATACAGCTCCTACTCCCCCTGAGTCCAATGTGAAGCAACACCGTAAGAAGCCGGACGTCCATGATGGTGCGGGTGAGAGCGGTCCTTCCGGGGCTGGAGCCATGAAGCGGAGTGCTCACAGAGGTAAGGCTGACCATGCGGGGGGAGGCTGGGCGGTGCAGGGGCCCCGGGAGTCTTTGTCCACCTATGCCTCCCGGGTCCAGAGCCACCTCTGTGAGTATGAAGAGGCGACCAAGACCATCAGGAGGCTCCGGGAGGAGCTGCGATGTGCCCGCGCCAGGGCGAACACGGCGCCTAAGAAGCGCAAGACGGAGATATGTTGTGAAATTAACAAACTTAAAGCGGATATTGATAAACTGCTGAAAAGAAAAAACTTTATTTGCAACAACAGCGGACCATTTAAAGAAAAACTTTTAAATGATGACCGATTTGCTCAGATGGCTGATAACAGAGAGCAAAGGCTGATGGGGTTGCAGCCTGCGAGCCAGCTGGAGGAGGAGGATGATGATGATGATAACGAGCAGCAGTTCCCACCTGGCGGCCTGCAGGAAGATCAGCAGGCCTCGTGCAGTGGGCCCCCTGCAGGACAGCCAGCAGTAACACCTCGCTCGGGGGAGGACAGTGACACCGGCAGCCAGGGAGGGGCGCTCATGGCAGAGATCCGGCTGCTCGAGTCCCCAGTGTGCATGCAGAACTTTTCGTTTGGTGATGAACTCCCAGAGGAAGCCGCTGGGGGGAGCAGCCGGAGGAAGAGTAAGAAGACCAGGCCCAAGCAGCAAGAAGAGGTACGTTTCATCTTTACCCCCCTCCCTGTACACCCCCCCGGGCAAAGCGCAGGGTCAGCTCACTGTGCAAGCCCTGCTACCCAAACCCCCCTGAGTTCTGCTGTGGACCCGGTGCAAAGGTGCAGGGAGATTACAGGTGTGACATCTGATGTGGCGATGGGCTCCGTCTCTGTTTGTGGTAACAGTGGGGGAGCAGGGGAGGCATCGGCCGCAAGGCCGGACAGTCAGGGCGGCTTGGATGTGGCGATACCATCAAAATCCAGTGCTGTGGTGCGTCCCCCAGTGGGAGGGGGGGATAGCCCGGCACTGGTGGCAGCTTCCGGTGCCTCGGTGTCTCTTCGTGCCTCGGTGCCTCTTCATGCTGTCGCTGCTGATCACTTGGTTATGGGGCGGCGTCAGTGTGGAGGGGTCGCTGAGGCTGAGAGCTCCGGACCTCCCAGACAGAAGGTACTCTTTTGTGTCGGTGTTGGGGATAATGACAATTCTGTGCAGACCGGAGATCAGCGGCGCCTCACACCGGCTAAAGAGCAGAGGCGATTGTTACCAAGTCCCAGGAAAAGCAAAATAACATCTGCTACCGATGATGCGGAGGGCACAAGTGCGACAAGAGTTGGGCTCCCCTTTGGGCGATGCTCTGCGAGGGGACCCCCGTCCCTTGTGCCCGAAGATGCGGAGGTGGTCATGTCCCCTGATGTTGGTGCTGGTCCAGCCAGTGTGAATGGTGTCAATAATGTTGTGGTGGCTAGTGAGAATGGTGTCAGTAATGTTGTGGTGGATAATGTGAGTGGAGTGAGTGATGCAGAACCGTTACCAGTTATGGGAGTGAGTGATGGAGGGACTGGTGGTGCGGGTGGCATGGAGGTGGGTAGTGTTAATGTGGTGGGTGCAGGGGTTGGTCCGGTTGCTCCCCCAGTGGCGGCCCCTATTAAGAGCTATGCCAGTGTCGCTGCTGGGGGAAGTAGGGTTCCATCATCCTCGTCTCTGGGCTCTGGGGACGGCTTTTTGCAACGGCGCCTCCTGCAGGCCTTACAGAAGGGAGAAAGGACGATCAATGTAGCGGGGCAGGAGGTTGATTTGTCGTTTTGGATAGAGAGGCACGGCCTGTCTGCCTTCCGAGAGCAAAGAGGCAGGGAGACATCATGGTCGCTCCCGACAACCGGGCCGGGTGCTAACCGTAGGAATGTGGTCCGTCTTCGGTGGCGTGGCAGTGATGTGTGTCCCCCTCGGGCACGGGTAGTTGAGCTGCTGCTGAAGATGGATTTCAAGGCGGCTGACATCTTTGCCTTGATCCATCCCTATGGTACATCTGAGTTTGATATCAGCTTTGTTCGGCCGGAGGGGCTTGAGCTCTTCTGGTCCAACTATGAGCTGAGATACAACGAGCCCGAGTGGCGGGACTTTGCTGTGCAAGCAGTGTCCCGCCAGAGCGAACTCAAGAAAGTGACCGTTCTTACCCGTAACGAATCACTATCTTGCTTTGACATCATGACCTGGATGAATCGTTATGGAGAGGTACTGGGAGTACCTGAGAAAAATCGAGACGAGTATGGTATCTGGTCAGGGGCCTGGACCTTCATGGTGAAGTTGAGGCGTTCAGGTAACTCAGTCGCCCACATCCCTTCATCAGCCTTCCTGGGGAGGGATCGGATCCTGATCTTCTACCGGGGGCAGCCTAAGCTGTGTCACAGGTGCGGTGACCCCACACATTTCAGCGCAAACTGCACCGTGCAGAAGTGTGCGTTGTGTGGGGGTGTCGGCCATCTCGCTGCATCCTGTACAGGGCAGATTAGGTGTAACCTGTGTGGTGATCTCGGTCACCCGTATAGTCGTTGTCCTCTTTCCTTCGCTAATGCGGGCTCAGCCTCAGCGGATGAAAGCCATGAGGCTGAATCTGCTGGGGAGGGGACTAGCAGAGGCGGAGGAATGGAGGGGCCAGGGAAGAAAGACAGGAAAAAGACGCCTGCCCAGCTAAGGCGTCTAGAGAAGCGTCAACAGGAGAGAGAGCGGGGGGAGTCTCGGGCTGCTGGGACGACCTCTGGCGCTATCCTGGAGACCACACCTGTCGCTGAGGCCCCAGGGGATGATGTACTGGATGAGGAGGTCAGGAGGATCGAGAGAGAGGAAGGTGCCACGTCCTCAGACTCCTCCCATTATGAGAGTATGGACGAGGATAATAGGGCGTGGCTAGAGGAAAAGCGTAAGCGTGGCGCCAAAAAGAAGAAAAAGGGTAAAAAGAAGGGAGGTGTAAGATCTTCTCCCTCCCTGACTAAGGTACCCAAGGAAGGTGCAACCAACCCCCCGCTGGTCGAACTTTCAAATCGTTTCCTGGCCCTGGACGGAGCCTCTCCTGCCGATGGAGGGGCTGAGGGTGAAGGGCCAGAGGTGGCGGAGCCTGCAGGAGGTGCCGAGTCTCCCCCTGGGGAGTCAGGGTCCTCAGAAGGGGAGACTGGCCCAGAGTCTGGAGACGAGGATGAGGGGGCAGGTCCTGGATCTGCCCCTGAAGCATCAGAGGTGCGGGAGATGGACACCACAATATGTCTAAAAAGGGGGTGTTCATTTCCCGAGGGTGGTGGTAAGATGGGTAAAAAGAAAGCCGTCTAACTCAATCACTCATGATGGCGGCACCCACTCCGTTGACGCTGGCGTCCATTAATGTCGCCAGCATTAAGTCTGATGCGGCTAGATTTGCGGCCTTTGATTTTCTCGGCCGTGTTGAAGCCGACATTTTATTTTTGCAGGAGACCAGGCTGCCAGATTTGGCGGCCGTGTTTAAAGCTAAGAGGGAATGGAGACACGGGCCTTCCTATTGGTCTCTTGCGGCCGAGCCGTATAGCGGAGTGGCGGTCCTTTTTACCGCACCGGTAGAATGCCGACGAGTTATTGAGTTAGAAATGGGGAGGTGCCTGATCCTGGATGTCCTCATGAAGGGACAAGAACTTCGCCTAATTAACATCTATGGTCCCCAGTCCAAGTGGGACAGGAAGTGTCTCTTTATGAGGATCAAGCCCTACCTTTTTACAAGTCAGCAGGTGGTCTTTGGAGGGGACTTCAATGCTGTCACGAGGTCCCAGGATAGGGGAGGTTCCAGAGACAAGCTGACTTATGATAGCGTCGCTCTTAATAGCATAGCTAGTGAGGCTCGCCTGGTGGATGTCCACATCCGGCACACCCCAGGCCACGCGGGGTTCACCTATTATAGGGGTAGCTGCAGGTCTAGAATAGACAGGTTTTATTTAAAGGAGGAAGCCATTTCTTCAGCAGTGTCCGTTGTTGAGGTGGAGTTCTCCGACCACTGTCTAATTTTGTTTTCTCTGAATGTTACAGAGACCCCCCGGATGGGAAGAGGCTACTGGAAGCTCAATTCGTCTCTCCTGGAGGAAGCGGAGATCAGACAATCCTTTGAGGACTCTCTTCAGAGCCAGGTACCACTGCTGGGCCTTTGTAGCAGTAAGTCAGAGTGGTGGGAGATGCTCAAGAAAAGGGTGGCGAGATTCTTCCGCCAGCTCTCGAGCCTCAGGAGCCTGGACAGGTACCGCCTGTATCAGGGCCTGAGGAGGAAACTCGAGCATCTCGTCTCGACTGGAGGTAGTCGTGAGGACATCTCCAGAGTGAAATCCTTGCTGAAGAGGTGTCAGTACGATAGACACGCATCTTTGGTTTTTGAGAGGGATTACGGGAAATACCGCTCGCCCGACCCTTACAGAAACTGCAAGATGTCAGTGAATGGTAAAGTTGTCACAGGACTGGTTGACAGTACGGGATCCCTGAAAAGGTCCAGATCAGGGATTCTGGAGGTCGTCAGATCCTTCTACTCGCACCTCTTGGGCAGGAAGGATCTAGATCGGGATGTGATGTCGGATTTCCTGGCTGAAGCTGTCCCTGAGCCAGGAGTAGACCCCTCTCTTGATATTTTGACAGAGATGATCAGGGAAGAGGAAGTCAGCCGGGCGATTGAAGGGCTCGCCCTCAAGAAATCGCCAGGTCCGGATGGCTTAACATCCGAGTTTTATAAGACCTTTAAGGACGCCTTGGTTCCCCTCTTGACTGAGGTATATAATGAGTGTCTTTCCTCGGGCGCTCTGCCGAAGTCAATGAGGAGGTCTGCCCTGATCATTCTGTCAAAGGGTAAGGACCGATCTCGTATTGAGAACTGGCGTCCCATAGCGCTTCTCAATACGGACAGAAAGGTTTTGGCAAAGGTGCTGTTTAATCGGCTGGTGCAGTTTGCACCCCGGCTCCTTTCGGGGACCCAGCACTGCTCTGTTCCAGGCCGCAGTACATTTAGTGCTGTGCTTTGTGTCCGGGAGGCAGTGGAGCAGGGCAGGGCTGGTAACTGGAAGGGGTACTTGCTGTCCTTGGATCAGGCAAAAGCGTTTGATCGGGTTAACCACGAGTACCTCTGGTCTGTCCTTCTGAGGTATGGCCTGCCTGGGGAGTTTGTCAATTGGCTGAAAGTTTTGTACGCAGGGGCAGAGAGTTTCCCGCTTGTGAACGGTTGGATTGGCCGCTCTTTTGAGGTTGGGTCCGGTGTTCGCCAGGGTTGTCCTCTGAGCCCACTTTTATACGTGTTCGCGATTGACCCATTCCTTAGGAGGGTTGATCGTGGGCCGTTGGTGGGAGTCGGGATGGACCGGGCGGCACCGGAAGCCACTCTAAGGGTGGTAGCGTATGCCGATGATGTCACCGTTTTCGTGTCCTCGGGAGGGGAGGCGCAATGGGTGATGTCAGAGGTTGACCGCTACTCAGAGGCTTCTGGGTCCAAGATCAACCGGGATAAGTGTGAGAGTCTCTGGCTGGGAGAGGGGGATCCGGGCTTTGATCTCCCGGACACTCTTCCAGGGCCCCAGGACTCTGCCAAAGTTCTCGGCATCGAATTTGGCCAGGGGGATTACCCCATGCAAAACTGGGACGGCAGGCTTAAGATCGCCGCTCAGAAGGTGGACCAGTGGAAGGGTTGGTCTTTGACCCTCAGAGAAAGGGTTAATCTGATCAAAACCTACCTGCTCCCGTTACTGATTTATCTGGGCAGTGTGTGCATGTTGCCAGAGCCCCTCTGGACTCGGGTCTACAGTCTGTTCTTCCAGCTGTTATGGGGGAATAGGCTGAACCTAATCAAGAGGGAGGTTACTTACCGCACGAGGAGACAAGGAGGGTTGTGTATGGTCAACCCTGTGGTGTTCCTAGTGAATACCTTTCTTAAGATCAATGTAGCAAACCTCTGGAAAGAGAGGGCTCCTCCGTGGGTATACTCCTGTAGGGGATGGTTTCGGCCTTTCTTCCAGGAATGGGAGACAGGAGGGCAAGTGAAGGATCTCCGTACACCGCATGGGCATCTTCCGGCTTACGCTACCCCGGTTCTGAAGGTGATTCGCCGGTGGGGTCTGGGAATGTGGGAGATCAGGACCATGTCGAGGAAAATCCTTGACAAGAGGGTTCTGTTGACCCATTTCCAGAAGCCTCTGGCCCTCAGGGATTGCCCAAGTCGGGATCTGGGGGTGGGTTTAGGTCTTTTGAATTCCATCAGGATCCCCTTGAAGTTTTGGGACTTGACTTGGCGCTGCTTCCATGGAAAGCTGTGTGTGAGGGACAATCTGAAGTGTAGGAGCTCTGAGGAAAGGGGTTGTCCCCGGGAGGAGTGCGGTGGTCTGCTGGAGAGCATGGACCACTTCCTGCTTCAGTGCCCCTTTAACACAGAGGTGTACAACCGGGTGGGCGCTTCCATCCATTGGCCCGGGTTGGCCGGTCTCTCCTATGCGGAGTGGGCCTATGGAGCATTCAGAGGCCTGGGTGGCCGGGACCGCTGCACGTTATTTCTAGTTAGTCTAGTGGTCAGGTACCACACGTGGAACGCACGGTGTTTAGTATCGACGCAGCGTAAAATCCTCCCGGTGGATGAGGTGGTTAGGAACATTCTGGGTGACCTGGTGAAGGTGCGCTCTCTGGAGTATGAGAGGCGGGGCACGGGGAGGGCCTCTCTCCTTTGGAGGGGGTTCTCCTTTAGTGTCCCTTAGTCTGTCATCTCCGCTCCTGGTGTTGGGCTGATGCTGCACTGTAGATTTTTGTTTTGTGTTCTGAGCATGTAGTGATGTAGCGGCTGCAGGCGCCGAACCTGGGCTTTATGTGGTTTGTATTTATGTTGTTTAGACTTTATTTGTGTTCTGTTTTCTTTGTTATGTTGTAAATACTGTATATATTGTATATATTGTATATAGTGGGGTTTGGGACATAGCGTTAGGTTGGGAGGGGGGTGATGGTGGTGGGACTTATGAACTGACCTTGGACACTGGTCTGGACTACTTAACGCAAACTTTGGACGTTAGACCAGTGTCTGGGGGGAAGGGGAGGGTGCGGGCGAGGGATCTAGTTTAGTGTAGTGTTATTGTATTATGTATTATGTGTTTGTTATTATATATTTATAAAAAAAAAAAAAAAAAAAAAAATCGGTGTGGGATGTGATCTGTGTGGGGTGGTTTGTTATTAGAGGGTGTGGGGTGGGTTTATGTATATTTATAGTCATTTATGTTTATTTGCGGGTGTGGCTTGTCTTATTGTTTATTGGTTTGGTTGAGGGTGTGACAATCGGTTGGGTGGGGGTTGTGATATTTGGTGTTTATACATTTTGGTGTATTTTAAATTATTGTTTTAGCTAGGAGTGAATGTGGCTGGACCAGCAGGTAAGAGATTGTATATATTTTGTATATATTATGTATTATGTTTGGTTTGTATTGTTATGTTTTTTATTTTTATATAAAATAAAAGATCTACAGGATGTAACTCAGGATCAGTACAGGATAAGTAATATCATGTATGTACACAGTGACTGCACCAGCAGCAGAATAGTGAGTGCAGCTCTGGAGGCGATTACCTCGTTAGAGGAGGGTGTGTCTGTGTGTGGAGCTTCTGTGTGTTTGTGCTACTGAGGCCGGCGCCACACGTGGCGCTTTTGTCTGCAAAACATCGGCGGCTCATTCCCGTTCGCAGGCGTTTCCATGGAAACGCCGAGGCAAGCGCAGACAAAAGCGCCACGTGTGGCGCCAGGCCTCAGCTTCTGGAGATCCATCTATCCACCCAGGGCCTGCTCTCTCCTCTCCCAGGGAGGGAGTTAGGTTCCTGGGGATGAGCGAGGGATCCGACTCCCAGGCTCCTGCTTCCTGGGAGGCAGGAGAGGACAGCAACCGGCCAGCGCTATGGAGGACTCAGGGGTGAGACGTTCCACCAGGAGTCGTAGCAATATGGCTCCTACTCCCCCTGGGTCTAATGTGAAGCAACACCGTAAGAAGCTGGACGTCCATGATGGTGCGGGTGAGAGCGGTCCTTCCTGGGCTGGAGCCATGAAGCGGAGTGCTCACAGAGGTAAGGCTGACCATGCGGGGGGAGGCTGGGCGGTGCAGGGGCCCGGGAGTCTTTGTCCACCTATGCCTCCTGGGTCCAGAGCCACCTATGTGAGAACGAAGAGGAGACCAAGACCATCAGGAGGCTCCGGGAGGAGCTGCGATGTGCCTGCGCCAGGGCGAACACAGCGCAAAAGAAGCGCAAGACAGAGATTTCTGCAGAGATTAAAAAAACTTACTGCTGAGTTCGCTAAGCTGATTGAAAGAAAAAGCTCTATTTGTGATAATAGTGGACCATTTAAAGAAAAACTTTTGAATAATGACAGATGTCCGCAAGGCCGGACAGTCAGGGCGGCTCAGCTGTGGCGATACCATCAAAATCCAGTGCTGTGGTTCGTCCCCCGGTGGGAGGGGGTGATAGGCCGGCACTGGTGGCAGCTTCCGGTGCCTTGGCGCCTCTTCATGCTGTTGCCGCTGATCTCTTAGGTGGGGGGCGGCGGCAGTGTGGAGGGGTCGCTCAGGCTGAGGGCTCCGGACCTCCCAAAGAAAAAGTTATCTTCTGTGTCGGTGTTGGTGACAATGAGAATTCTGTGCAGACCGGAGATCAGCGGCGCCTCACACCAGCTAAGGGTGAAGACTCACATGACGTTTTTAGGGCGTTTTTGGGCTGTTTTTAGTAGAGCGTTTTTGACCGGTTTGAATTAAGATAATTGGTCAAACCTGTCAAAAACGCATGCGTTTTTTTTCGATCTGAAAACGGAATAACTAAAAACGGCCCAAAAACGTCCTAAAAACACCACGTGTGTCTTCACCCTTAGGACCAGCGGCGATTGTTTCCAAGCCCCAGAAAAGGTAAAACAACATCTGCTACTGATGATGCGGAGGGCACAAGTGTCCCCTTTGGGCGATGCTCTGCGAGGGCACCCCCGTCCCTTGTGCCCGAAGATGCGGAGGTGGTCATGTCCCCTGATGTTGGTGCTGGTCCAGCCAGTGTGAGTGGTGTCAGTAATGTTGTGGTGGATAATGTGAGTGGAGTTAGTGGTGCAGAACCATTACCAGTTATGGGGGTGAGTGATGGAGTGACTGGTGGTGTGAGTGGTGTGGCTGAGTGTAACATGGAGGTGGGTAGTGTTAATGTGGCGGGTGCAGATGTTGGTCCGGTTGCTCCCCCAGTGGCGGCCCCTATTAAGAGTTATGCCAGTGTCGCTGCTGGGGGAAGTAGGGTTCCATCATCCTCGTCTCTGGGCTCTGGGGACGTCTTTTTGCAACGGCGCCTCCTGCAGGCCTTACAGAAGGGAGAAAGGACGATCAATGTAGCGGGGCAGGAGGTTGATTTGTCGTTTTGGATAGAGAGGCACGGCCTGTTTGCCTTCCGAGAGCAAAGAGGCAGGGAGACACCATGGTCGCTCCCGACAACCGGGCCGGGTGCTAACCGTAGGAATGTGGTGCGTCTTCGGTGGCGTAGCAGTGATGTGTGTCCCCCTCGGGCACGGGTAGTTGAGCTGCTGCTGAAGATGGATTTCAAGGCGGCTGATATCTTTGCCTTGATCCATCCCTATGGTACATCTGAGTTTGATGTCAGCTTTGTTCGGCCGGAGGGGCTTGAGCTCTTCTGGTCCAACTATGAGCTGAGATACAACGAGCCCGAGTGGCGGGACTTTGCTGTGCAAGCAGTGTCCCGCCAGAGCGAACTCAAGAAAGTGACCGATCTTACCCGTAACGAATCTTGCTTTGACATCATGACCTGGATGAATCGTTATGGAGAGGTGCTAGGATTACCAGAAAAAAATCGTGACGAGTATGGTATCTGGTCAGGGGCCTGGACCTTCATGGTGAAGTTGAGGCGTTCAGGTAACTCAGTCGCCCACATCCCTTCATCAGCCTTCCTGGGGAGGGATTGGATCCTGATCTTCTACCGGGGGCAGCCTAAGCTGTGTCACAGGTGCGGTGACCCCACACAAAAGGGGGTGTTCATTTCCCGAGGGTGGTGGTAAGATGGGTAAAAAGAAAGCCGTCTAACTCAATCACTCATGATGGCGGCACCCACTCCGTTGACGCTGGCGTCCATTAATGTCGCCAGCATTAAGTCTGATGCGGCTAGATTTGCGGCCTTTGATTTTCTCGGCCGTGTTGAAGCCGACATTTTATTTTTGCAGGAGACCAGGCTGCCAGATTTGGCGGCCGTGTTTAAAGCTAAGAGGGAATGGAGACACGGGCCTTCCTATTGGTCTCTTGCGGCCGAGCCGTATAGCGGAGTGGCGGTCCTTTTTACCGCGCCGGTAGAATGCCGACGAGTTATTGAGTTAGAAATGGGGAGGTGCCTGATCCTGGATGTCCTCATGAAGGGACAAGAACTTCGCCTAATTAACATCTATGTTCCCTAGTCCAATTGGGACAGGAAGTGTCTCTTTATGAGGATCAAGCCCTACCTTTTTACAAGTCGGCAGGTGGTCTTTGGAGGGGACTTCAATGCTGTCACGAGGTCCCAGGATAGGGGAGGTTCCAGAGATAAGCTGACTTATGATAGCGTCGCTCTTAATAGCATAGCTAGTGAGGCTCTCCTGGTGGATGTCCACATCCGGCACACCCCAGGCCACGCGGGGTTCACCTATTATAGGGGTAGCTGCAGGTCTAGAATAGACAGGTTTTATTTAAAGGAGGAAGCCATTTCTTCAGCAGTGTCCGTTGTTGAGGTGGAGTTCTCCGACCACTGTTTAATTTTGTTTTCTCTGAATGTTACAGAGACCCCCCGGATGGGAAGAGGCTACTGGAAGTTCAATTCGTCTCTCCTGGAAGAAGCGGAGATCAGACAATCCTTTGAGGACTTTCTTCAGAGCCAGGTACCATTGCTGGGCCTTTGTAGCAGTAAGTCAGAGTGGTGGGAGATGCTCAAGAAAAGGGTGGCGAGATTCTTCCGCCAGCTCTCGAGCCTCAGGAGCCTGGACAGGTACCGCCTATATCAGGGCCTGAGGAGGAAACTCGAGCATCTCGTCTCGACTGGAGGTAGTCGTGAGGACATCTCCAGAGTGAAATCCTTGCTGAAGAGGTGTCAGTACGATAGACACGCATCTTTGATTTTTGAGAGGGATTACGGGAAATACCGCTCGCCCGACCCTTACAGAAACTGCAAGATGTCAGTGAATGGTAAAGTTGTCACGGGACTGGTTGACAGTACGTGATCCCTGAAAAGGTCCAGATCAGGGATTCTGGAGGTCGTCAGATCCTTCTACTCGCACCTCTTGGGCAGGAAGGATCTAGATCGGGATGTGATGTCGGCTTTCCTGGCTGAAACTGTCCCTGAGCCAGGAGTAGACCCCTCTCTTGATGTTTTGACAGAGATGATCAGTGAAGAGGAAGTCAGCCGGGCGATTGAAGGGCTCGCCCTCAAGAAATCGCCAGGTCCGGATGGCTTAACATCTGAGTTTTATAAGACCTTTAAGGACGCCTTGGTTCCCCTCTTGACTGAGGTATATAATGAGTGTCTTTCCTCGGGCGCTCTGCCGAAGTCAATGAGGAGGTCAGCCCTGATCATCCTGTCAAAGGGTAAGGACCGATCTCGTATTAAGAACTGGCGTCCCATAGCGCTTCTCAATACGGACAGAAAGGTTTTGGCAAAGGTGCTGTTTAATCGGCTGGTGCAGTTTGCGCCCCGGCTCCTTTCGGGGACCCAGCACTGCTCTGTTCCAGGCCGCAGTACATTTAGTGCTGTGCTTTGTGTCCGGGAGGCAGTGGAGCAGGGCAGGGCTGGTAACTGGAAGGGATACTTGCTGTCCTTGGATCAGGCAAAAGCGTTTGATCGGGTTAACCACGAGTACCTCTGGTCTGTCCTTCTGAGGTATGGCCTGCCGGGGGAGTTTGTCAATTGGCTAAAGGTTTTGTACGCAGGGGCAGAGAGTTTCCCGCTTGTGAATGGTTGGATTGGCCGCTCTTTTGAGGTCGGGTCTGGTGTTCGCCAGGGTTGTCCTCTGAGCCCACTTTTATACGTGTTCGCGATTGACCCATTCCTTAGGAGGGTTGATCGTGGGCCATTGGTGGGAGTCAGGATGGACCAGGCGGCACCGGAAGCCACTCCAAGGGTGGTAGCATATGCCGATGATGTCACCGTTTTTGTGTCCTCGAGAGGGGAGGCGCAATGGGTGATGTCAGAGGTTGACCGCTTCTCAGAGGCTTCTGGGTCCAAGATCAACCGGGATAAGTGTGAGAGTCTCTGGCTGGGAGAGGGGGATCCAGGACACTCCCGGACACTCTTCCAGGGCCCCAAGACTCTGCCAAAGTTCTCGGCATCGAATTTGGCCAGGGGGATTACCCCATGCAAAACTGGGAAGGCAGGCTTAAGATCGCCGCCCAGAAGGTGGACCAGTGGAAGGGTTGGTCTTTGACCGTCAGAGAAAGGGTGAATCTGATCAAAGCTTACCTACTCCCATTGCTGATATATCTGGGCAGTGTGTGCATGTTGCCAGAACCCCTCTGGACTCGGGTGTACAGTCTGTTCTTCCAGCTGTTATGGGGGAATAGGCTGAACCTAATCAAGAGGGAGGTTACTTACCACACGAGGAGACAAGGAGGGTTATGTATGGTCAACCCTGTGGTGTTCCTAGTGAATACCTTTCTTAAGATCAATGTAGCAAACCTCTGGAAAGAGAGGGCTCCTCCGTGGGTATACTCCTGCAGGGGATGGTTTCGGCCTTTCTTCCAGGAATGGGAGACAGGAGGGCAAGTGAAGGATCTTCGTAAACCGCATGGGCATCTTCCGGCTTACGCTACCCCGGTTCTGAAGGTGATTCGCCGGTGGGGTCTGGGGATGTGGGAGATCAGGACCATGTCGAGGAAACTCCTTGACAAGAGGGTTCTGTTGACCCATTTCCAGAAGCCTATGGCCCTCAGGGATTGCCCAAGTCGGGATCTGAGGGCGGGTTTGAGTTTATTGAATTCTATCAGAATCCCCTTGAAGTTTTGGGACGTGACTTGGCGCTGCTTCCATGGAAAGCTGTGTGTGAGGGACAATCTGAAGTGTAGGAGCTCTGAGGAAAGGGGTTGTCCCCGGGAGGAGTGCGGTGGCCTGCTGGAGAGCATGGACCACTTCCTGCTTCAGTGCCCCTTTAACACAGAGGTGTACAGCCGGGTGGGCGCTTCCATCCATTGGCCCAGGTTGGCCGGTCTCTCCTATGCGGAGTGGGCCTATGGAGCATTCAGAGGCCTGGGTGGCCGGGACCGCTGCACGTTATTCCTAGTTAGTCTAGTGGTCAGGTACCACACGTGGAACGCACGGTGTTTAGTATCGACGCAGCGTAAAATCCTCCCGGTGGATGAGGTGGTTAGGAACATTGTGGGTGACCTGGTGAAGGCTGGGCACGGGGAGGGCCTCTCTCCTTTGGAGGGGGTTCTCCTTTAGTGTCCCTTAGTCTGTCATCTCCGCTCCTGGTGTTGGGCTGATTCTGCACAGTAGATTTTTGTTTTGTATCTGAGCATGTAGTGATGTAGCGGCTTGCAGGCGCCGAACCTGGGCTTTATGTGGTTTTGATTTGTTATATGTTGATATGTTTAATGTGTTTGTATCTTGTGTACAGTGTGTATATAGTTATATGTAGTTATAGTTCTTGTAGGTTGGTTGGTTTTGGGGTGTTGGTGTTAGGGTGTTAGGTTGGGAGGGGGGTGGACGGGACTTGGACTTTATGATCCTGGGCACTGGTCTGGACTATATAGCGCGAACTTTGGACGTTAGACCAGTGTCTGGGTGGGAGGGTGATGGGCGTGGGATTTAGTTATATTTATATTTTAGGTATATTTATTGTTATTTAATGTAATTAATGTTATTTCAGTTATATTCATTGTTATGTCTGTGTTTATTTATTGTTTATTTATGTGTATTTTGCTGTGTATTTCAAAATAAAAAAAAAAAAAAAATAAATTAGGTGGTGGGACTGGGTGAAGGTTTTGGTTGTTTTCATGCTAAGTGTGTGGTGTGTGTGTGGCTGGGCCAGGAGAAGGTTTTAGTAAGTTTCTTTTAGTTTATATTTATGTTTTTTTTTTGCATTTTGCCAGAAGTTATGGCTTGATTTATGTTTATTATTGTTATGTTTTTCACTTTTATATAACATAAAAGATTTACAGGATGTAACTCAGGATCAGTACAGGATAAGTAATGTCATGTATGTACACAGTGAATGCACCAGCAGCAGAATAGTGAGTGCATCTCTGGAGAATAATACAGGATGTAACTCAGGATCAGTACAGGATAAGTAATGTCATGTATGTACACAGTGACTGCACCAGCAGCAGAATAGTGAGTGCAGCTCTGGAGAATAATACAGGATGTAACTCAGGATCAGTACAGGATAAGTAATGTCATGTATGTACACAGTGACTGCACCAGCAGCAGAATAGTGACTGCAGCTCTAGAGTATAATACAGGATGTAACTCAGGATCAGTACAGGATAAGTAATGTCATGTATGTACACAGTGACTGCACCAGCAGCAGAATAGTGAGTGCAGCTCTGGGGTATAATACAGGATGTAACTCAGGATCAGTACAGGATAAGTAATGTCATGTATGTACACAGTGACTGCACCAGCAGCAGAATAGTGAGTGCAGCTCTGGAGTATAATACAGGATGTAACTCAGGATCAGTACAGGATAAGTAATGTCATGTATGTACACAGTGACTGCACCAGCAGCAGAATAGTGAGTGCAGCTCTAGAGTATAATACAGGATGTAACTCAGGATCAGTACAGGATAAGTAATGTCATGTATGTACACAGTGACTGCACCAGCAGCAGAATAGTGAGTGCAGCTCTGGGGTATAATACAGGATGTAACTCAGGATCAGTACAGGATAAGTAATGTCATGTATGTACACAGTGACTGCACCAGCAGCAGAATAGTGAGTGCAGCTCTGGAGTATAATACAGGATGTAACTCAGGATCAGTACAGACTAAGTAATGTCATATATGTACACAGTGACTGCACCAGCAACAGAATAGTGAGTGCAGCTCTGGGGTATAATACAGAATGTAACTCAGGATCAGTACAGGATAAGTAATGTCATGTATGTACACAGTGATATGGATCTCTGTATTAGGCTACATTCACACTGCCGTTGCCCGCCCGTACCGTAACGTAGCGGGCAACGGCAGTGTACGGGGAGAGGAGGAGGAGGTGAGCGCAGCTCACCCCCGCCCCTCTCCATAGGAAAACATGGCACACGGCGCCGTATTACGGGAAAAGATAGGACCTGTCCTATCTTTTTCCCGGGTACGGAGCGGTACGGTGCCGCACGTGCCGCTGCCGTAGGGCGCCGTGCGCCCATTGCCGTCTATGGAGGACGTATATCGGCCGTATATACGTCGGCCATATATACGTCCTCCATACGGTCGTGTGAATGTAGCATTAGAGTGAAGACCTCTTTCTGCTATGATACATGACTATATTACATTATTATGGCGTTGCAGCTCGTGTTGTGCAGTCGTTGTTATTCCTTGTTACATGATCAGGACATTGTGATCATGAAATTACTGTAATAGTTGTGTCAGAAAGTACAGACTGACATTCTTGTCCCAGTGTGATGGATATGACACAAGGACAATGGAGGCAGTGTGTATGGAGTGATGCCTGCACATAACACTGTGTTCCTGGATCTGTGCAAACAGCACCTGGCTGACACCTGCCGACAACAACTGGAGGGGAGAACTGCACAAAACAATGGCTTCTGCAATCTGTATACACCACCTCAGGAGAGGCTGCACCATTACCATATAAATGGTCTACTTACTGCAGATTACATCTCCTCTATTATACCGCACCATATACCCTGCTGCCTAAGAGGGACAGACTACAGGAGGAAGACACATTATGAACAGTATTATAGTAGTTATATTCCTGTACATAGGGAGCAGTATTATAGTAGTTATATTCCTGTACATAGGGGGCAGTATTATAGTAGTTATATTCTTGTACATAGGGGGCAGTATTATAGTAGTTATATTCCTGTACATAGGGGGCAGTATTATAGTAGTTATATTCCTGTACATAGGGGGCAGTATTATAGTAGTTATATTCCTGTACATAGGGGGCAGTATTATAGTAGTTATATTCTTGTACATAGGGGGCAGTATTATAGTAGTTATATTCCTGTACATAGGGGCAGTATTATAGTAGTTATATTCCTGTACATAGGGGGCAGTATTATAGTAGTTATATTCCTGTACATAGGGAGCAGTATTATAGTAGTTATATTCTTGTACATAGAGGGCAGTATTATAGTAGTTATATTCTTGTACATAGGGGGCAGTATTATAGTAGTTATATTCTTGTACATAGGGGGCAGTATTATAGTAGTTATATTCTTGTACATAGGGGGCAGTATTATAGTAGTTATATTCCTGTACATAGGGGGCAGTATTATAGTAGTTATATTCTTGTACATAGGGGGCAGTATTATAGTAGTTATATTCTTGTACATAGGGGGCAGTATTATAGTAGTTATATTCTTGTACATAGGGGGCAGTATTATAGTAGTTATACTCCTGTACATAGGGGGTAGTATTATAGTAGTTATATACTTGTACATAGGGGTAGTATTATAGTAGTTATATTCCTGTACATAGGGGGCAGTATTATAGTAGTTATATTCCTGTACATAGGGAGCAGTATTATAGTAGTTATATTCTTGTACATAGGGGGCAGTATTATAGTAGTTATATTCTTGTACATAGGGGGCAGTATTATAGTAGTTATATTCCTGTACATAGGGGGCAGTATTATAGTAGTTATATTCTTGTACATAGGGGGCAGTATTATAGTAGTTATACTCCTGTACATAGGGGGTAGTATTATAGTAGTTATATTCTTGTACATAGGGGTAGTATTATAGTAGTTATATTCCTGTACATAGGGGGCAGTATTATAGTAGTTATATTCCTGTACATAGGGAGCAGTATTATAGTATTTATATTCTTGTACATAGGGGGCAGTATTATAGTAGTTATATTCTTGTACATAGGGGGCAGTATTATAGTAGTTATATTCCTGTACATAGGGGGCAGTATTATAGTAGTTATATTCTTGTACATAGGGGGCAGTATTATAGTAGTTATATTCTTGTACATAGGGGGCAGTATTATAGTAGTTATATTCTTGTACATAGGGGGCAGTATTATAGTAGTTATATTCTTGTACATAGGGGCAGTATTATAGTAGTTATATTCCTGTACATAGGAGGCAGTATTATAGTAGTTATATTCTTGTACATAGGGGGCAGTATTATAGTAGTTATATTCTTGTACATAGGGGGCAGTATTATAGTAGTTATATTCTTGTACATAGGGGGCAGTATTATAGTAGTTATATTCTTGTACATAGGGGGCAGTATTATAGTAGTTATATTCCTGTACATAGGAGGCAGTATTATAGTAGTTATATTCTTCTACATAGGGGGCAGTATTATAGTAGTTATATTCTTGTACATAGGGGGCAGTATTATAGTAGTTATATTCTTGTACATAGGGGGCAGTATTATAGTAGTTATATTCCTGTACATAGGGGCAGTATTATAGTAGTTATATTCTTGTACATAGGGGGCAGTATTATAGTGGTTATATTCTTGTACATAGGGGGCAGTATAGTAGTTATATTCTTGTACATAGGGGGCAGTATTATAGTAGTTATATTCCTGTACATAGGAGCAGTATTATAGTAGTTATATTCCTGTACATAGGAGCAGTATTATAGTAGTTATATTCTTGTACACAGGGGGCAGTATTATAGTAGTTATATTCTTGTACATAGGGGGCAGTATTATAGTAGTTATATTCTTGTACATAGGGGGCAGTATTATAGTGGTTATATTCTTGTACATAGGGGGCAGTATAGTAGTTATATTCTTGAACATAGGGGGCAGTATTATAGTAGTTATATTCCTGTACATAGGGGGCAGTATTATAGTAGTTATATTCCTGTACATAGGGAGCAATATTATAGTAGTTATATTCTTGTACATAGGGGGCAGTATTATAGTAGTTATATTCTTGTACATAGGGGGCAGTATTATAGTAGTTATATTCTTGTACATAGGGGGCAGTATTATAGTAGTTATATTCTTGTACATAGGGGGCAGTATTATAGTAGTTATATTTTTGTACATAGGGGGCAGTATTATAGTAGTTATATTCTTGTACATAGGGGCAGTATTATAGTAGTTATATTCCTGTACATAGGAGGCAGTATTATAGTAGTTATATTCTTGTATATAGGGGGCAGTATTATAGTAGTTATATTCTTGTACATAGGGGGCAGTATTATAGTAGTTATATTCTTGTACATAGGGGGCAGTATTATAGTAGTTATATTCTTGTACATAGGGGGCAGTATTATAGTAGTTATATTCTTGTACATAGGGGGCAGTATTAAAGTAGTCATATTCCTGTACATAGGAGGCAGTATTATAGTAGTTATATTCTTGTACATAGGGGGCAGTATTATAGTAGTTATATTCTTGTACATAGGGGGCAGTATTATAGTAGTTATATTCTTGTACATAGGGGGCAGTATTATAATAGTTATATTCCTGTACATAGGAGGCAGTATTATAGTAGTTATATTCTTGTACATAGGGGGCAGTATTATAGTGGTTATATTCTTGTACATAGGGGGCAGTATAGTAGTTATATTCTTGTACATAGGGGGCAGTATTATAGTAGTTATATTCTTGTACATAGGGGGCAGTATTATAGTGGTTATATTCTTGTACATAGGGGGCAGTATAGTAGTTATATTCTTGTACATAGGGGGCAGTATTATAGTAGTTATATTCCTGTACATAGGAGCAGTATTATAGTAGTTATATTCTTGTACATAGGAGCAGTAGTATAGTAGTTATATTCTTGTACACAGGGGGCAGTATTATAGTAGTTATATTCTTGTACATAGGGGGCAGTATTATAGTAGTTATATTCTTGTACATAGGGGGCAGTATTATAGTGGTTATATTCTTGTACATAGGGGGCAGTATAGTAGTTATATTCTTGTACATAGGGGGCAGTATTATAGTAGTTATATTCCTGTACATAGGGGGCAGTATTATAGTAGGTATACTCTTGTACATAGGGGCCAGTATTATAGTAGTTATATTCTTGTACATAGGGGGCAGTATTATAGTAGTTATATTCCTGTACATAGGGGGCAGTATTATAGTAGTTATATTCTTGTACATAGGGGCAGTATTATAGTAGTTATATTCCTGTACATAGGGGGCAGTATTATAGTAGTTATATTCTTTTACATAGGGGGCAGTATTATAGTAGTTATATTCCTGTACATAGGGGGCAGTATTATAGTAGTTATATTCTTGTACATATGGGGCAGTATTATAGTAGTTATATTCTTGTACATAGGGGGCAGTATTATAGTAGTTATATTCCTGTACATAGGAGCAGTATTATAGTAGTTATATTCTTGTACATAGGGGGCAGTATTATAGTAGTTATATTCCTGTACATAGGGGGCAGTATTATAGTAGTTATATTCTTGTACATAGGGGGCAGTATTATAGTGGTTATATTCCTGTACATAGGGGGCAGTATTATAGTAGTTATATTCCTGTACATAGGGGGCAGTATTATAGTAGTTATATTCTTGTACATATTGGGCACTATTATAGTAGTTATATTCCTGTACATAGGGGGCAGTATTATAGTAGTTATATTCTTGTATATAGGGGCAGTATTATAGTAGTTATATTCTTGTACATAGGGGGCCGTATTATAGTCGTTATATTCTTGTACATAGGGGGCAGTATTATAGTAGTTATATTCTTGTACATAGGGGGCAGTATTATAGTAGTTATATTCCTGTACATAAGGGGCAGTATTATAGTAGTTATATTCCTGTACATAGGGGGCAGTATTATAGTAGTTATATTCTTGTACATAGGGGGCAGTATTATAGTAGGTATATTCTTGTACATAGGGGGCAGTATTATAGTAGTTATATTCTTGTACATAGGGGGCAGTATTATAGTAGTTATATTCCTGTACATAGGGGCAGTATTATAGTAGTTATATTCTTGTACATAGGGGGTAGTATTATAGTAGTTATATTCTTGTATATAGGGGGCAGTATTATAGTAGTTATATTCCTGTACATAGGGGGCAGTATTATAGTAGTTATATTCTTGTACATAGGGGGCAGTATTATAGTAGTTATATTCTTGTACATAGGGGGCAGTATTATAGTAGTTATATTCTTGTACATAGGGGGCAGTATTATAGTAGTTATATTCTTGTACATAGGGGGCAGTATTATAGTAGTTATATTCTTGTACATAGGGGGCAGTATTATAGTAGTTATATTCTTGTACATAGGGGGCAGTATTATAGTAGTTATATTCCTGTACATAGGGGGCAGTATTATAGTAGTTATATTCCTGTACATAGGGGGCAGTATTATAGTAGTTATATTCCTGTACATAGGGGGCAGTATTATAGTAGTTATATTCTTGTACATATTGGGCAGTATTATAGTAGTTATATTCCTGTACATAGGGGGCAGTATTATAGTAGTTATATTCTTGTATATAGGGGCAGTATTATAGTAGTTATATTCTTGTACATAGGGGGCCGTATTATAGTCGTTATATTCTTGTACATAGGGGGCAGTATTATAGTAGTTATATTCTTGTACATAGGGGGCAGTATTATAGTAGTTATATTCTTGTACATAGGGGGCAGTATTATAGTAGTTATATTCTTGTACATAGGGGGTAGTATTATAGTAGTTATATTCTTGTACATAGAGGGCAGTATTATAGTAGTTATATTCTTGTACATAGGGGGCAGTATTATAGTAGTTATATTCTTGTACATAGGGGGCAGTATTATAGTAGTTATATTCTTGTACATAGGGGGCAGTATTATAGTAGTTATATTCCTGTACATAGGGGGCAGTATTATAGTAGTTATATTCCTGTACATAGGGGGCAGTATTATAGTAGTTATATTCTTGTACATAGGGGGCAGTATTATAGTAGTTATATTCCTGTACATAGGGGGCAGTATTATAGTAGTTATATTCTTGTACGTAGGAGGCAGTATTATAGTAGTTATATTCCTGTACATAGGGGGCAGTATTATAGTAGTTATATTCTTGTACATAAGGGGCAGTATTATAGTAGTTATATTCTTGTACACGGGGGCAGTATTATAGTAGTTATATTCTTGTACATAGGGGACAGTATTATAGTAGTTATATTCTTGTACATAAGGGGCAGTATTATAGTAGTTATATTCTTGTACATAGGGGACAGTATTATAGTAGTTATATTCTTGGACATAGGGGGCAGTATTATAGTAGTTATATTCCTGTACATAGGGGGCAGTATTATAGTAGTTATATTCTTGTACATAGGGGGCAGTATTATAGTAGTTATATTCCTGTACATAGGGGGCAGTATTATAGTAGTTATATTCTTGTACATAGGGGGCAGTATTATAGTAGTTATAGTCTTGTACATAGGGGGCAGTATTATAGTAGTTATATTCTTGTACATAGGGGACAGTATTATAGTAGTTATATTCTTGTACATAAGGGGCAGTATTATAGTAGTTATATTCTTGTACACGGGGGCGGTATTATACCTTGCAGAACCACTAACCTTGAACCTGCAGATTTAGGACAATCTCCTCTGATCCCCAGGTGTTTGAGGCAGAACAGCTGTAATACCCAGAATCCTCTGCTTTCACAGTGCGGATAATAAAGCTTCCATTGCTGTAGACGCTTCTTCGCCCATCATTCGTTACTAGACTGGGTGTCCCGTTACTACCTCACAGGAAACAAAAATCATAAATTAAAGGAATTACAATCAAAATCCTTTGGGTCTGAAGGGTCACATGTAGTCACTTGTTATTCCTGACTATTGGGGCCGAGCAGTGGACTCCTATGTGTTACTAGAGGTCATCTGCTTCCATGTCGGTGACCTGTCACCTGTCACCACCCGTCTATGGTCTTCTATAGTAAATATCTGTCAGATAATAACTCTGTTGGGATTGATGATGTTCTGCAATGGGAGCGACCACCTCCCTCTACCCCAAACCCTCAGCAATTTCCATATGCAAATGACCTCCTACAATAGTGTGTCATGTGATGCGGCTATTTGCATGCAGCTCGTATTATCAGGGTGCGTTATGTTTGTGTATGATGTCCAGATATGGTTCATACATGTAATGTGAATAAGCCCCCACCCTCCATCCCTTCTCCACTTTTTTGTATGACCTCTAGAGAGGTGAATCCTGCGGTCCTGTCCTAAGGTCCTTCCTATCGGGAGTCACAGTGACTCTGTATGGTAGTGCAGCCTAATTAATTAAGTGAATAGGGAAAACATGCAATACCATATATAACCTGTGGACAGGTGTGGCGCTGTTACTGGAGAAAAGTAGACAAGTTTTAATCCCAGACCACCCCTATAAGGAGGACACGGCTCCTGATTGGGCTGTTTTGATGACCGGTGACACCCAATGTATCCATAAGATTCTGATTACTACATCAGACTTTCCACAGGTTCCACATCGATTGGTAGAAGGGAAGTAAAACGTTACCAAGGCTGCTCTGCTCTCAAATCACTCATTTTCTAACGTGGATACAAAATCGGGCTGAGGACTCTGCCACATTGGCGTTATTTGTCATCTTTTATATAAAAAAGGGAATTCAAAAATGGAAATGTGATGGGGAAATGGGGTAAAGTCTGGTGACAGGTTCCCTTTCATTGAAGAATCTTATGAGCAGTTTCTAATCCGTGTCTCATTCATCTGATCCCACTGATGTCAGGCTCCAGGATGCACGGGTTACACCTCCTGGTAATGCAGGGGTTACACCCCCTGGTAATGCACGGGTTACACCTCCTGGTAATGCACTGGGTTACACCTCCTGGTAATGCAGGGGTTACACCTCCTGGTAATGCAGGGGTTACACCTCCTGGTAATGCAGGGGTTACACCTCCTGGTAATGCACGGGTTACACCTCCTGGTAATGCAGGGGTTACACCTCCTGGTAATGCACGGGTTACACCTCCTGGTAATGCACGGGTTACACCTCCTGGTAATGCACGGGTTACACCTCCTGGTAATGCAGGGGTTACACCTCCCGGTAATGCACGGGTTACACCTCCTGGTAATGCAGGGGTTACACCTCCTGGTAATGCACGGGTTACACCTCCTGGTAATGCACGGGTTACACCTCCTGGTAATGCAGGGGTTACACCTCCTGGTAATGCACGGGTTACACCTCCTGGTAATGCAGGGGTTACACCTCCTGGTAATGCAGGGGTTACACCTCCTGGTAATGCACGGGTTACACCTCCTGGTAATGCAGGGGTTACACCTCCTGGTAATGCAGGGGTTACACCTCCTGGTAATGCACGGGTTACACCTCCTGGTAATGCAGGGGTTACACCTCCTGGTAATGCACGGGTTACACCTCCTGGTAATGCACGGGTTACACCTCCTGGTAATGCACTGGGTTACACCTCCTGGTAATGCAGGGGTTACACCTCCTGGCAATGCACGGGTTACACCTCCTGGTAATGCAGGGGTTACACCTCCTGGTAATGCACGGGTTACACCTTCTGGTAATGCAGGGGTTACACCTCCTGGTAATGCAGGGGTTACACCTCCCGGTAATGCACGGGTTACACCTCCTGGTAATGCACGGGTTACACCTCCTGGTAATGCAGGGGTTACACCTCCTGGTAGTGCACTGGTTACACCTCCTGGTAATGCACGGGTTACACCTCCTGGTAATGCACGGGTTACACCTCCTGGTAATGCACGGGTTACACCTCCTGGTAATGCACGGGTTACACCTCCCGGTAATGCAGGGGTTACACCTCCTGGTAATGCAGGGGTTACACCTCCTGGTAATGCATGGGTTACACCTCCTGGTAATGCACGGGTTACACCTCCTGGTAATGCACGGGTTACACCTCCTGGTAATGCAGGGGTTACACCTCCTGGTAATGCACGGGTTACACCTCCTGGTAATGCAGGGGTTACACCTCCTGGTAATGCACGGGTTACACCTCCTGGTAATGCACGGGTTACACCTCCTGGTAATGCACGGGTTACACCTCCTGGTAATGCACGGGTTACACCTCCTGGTGATGCAGGGGTTACACCTCCTGGTGATGCAGGGGTTACACCTCCTGGTGATGCATGGGTTACATCTCCTGGTAATGCAGGGGTTACACCTCCTGGTAATGCAGGGGTTACACCTCCTGGTAATGCAGGGGTTACACCTCCTGGTAATGCACTGGGTTACACCTCCTGGTAATGCAGGGGTTACACCTCCTGGTAATGCACGGGTTACACCTCCTGGTAGTGCACGGGTTACACCTCCTGGTAATGCACGGGTTACTCCTCCTGGTAGTGCACGGGTTACACCTCCTGGTAATGCACGGGTTACACCTCCTGGTAATGCAGGGGTTACACCTCCTGGTAATGCACGGGTTACACCTCCTGGTAATGCAGGGGTTACACCTCCTGGTAATGCACGGGTTACACCTCCTGGTAATGCACGGGTTACACCTCTTGGTAATGCAGGGGTTACACCTCCTGGTAATGCAGGGGTTACACCTCCTGGTAATGCACGGGTTACACCTCCTGGTAATGCAGGGGTTACACCTCCTGGTAATGCACGGGTTACACCTCCTGGTAATGCACGGGTTACACCTCCTGGTAATGCACGGGTTACACCTCCTGGTGATGCAGGGGTTACACCTCCTGGTGATGCAGGGGTTACACCTCCTGGTGATGCATGGGTTACATCTCCTGGTAATGCAGGGGTTACACCTCCTGGTAATGCAGGGGTTACACCTCCTGGTAATGCAGGGGTTACACCTCCTGGTAATGCACTGGGTTACACCTCCTGGTAATGCAGGGGTTACACCTCCTGGTAATGCAGGGGTTACACCTCCTGGTAATGCAGGGGTTACACCTCCTGGTAATGCACGGGTTACACCTCCTGGTAATGCAGGGGTTACACCTCCTGGTAATGCACGGGTTACACCTCCAGGTAATGCACGGGTTACACCTTCTGGTAATGCAGGGGTTACACCTCCTGGTAATGCACGGGTTACACCTCCTGGTAATGCACGGGTTACACCTCCTGGTAATGCACGGGTTACACCTCCTGGTAATGCACGGGTTACACCTCCTGGTAATGCAGGGGTTACACCTCCTGGTAATGCAGGGGTTACACCTCCTGGTAATGCAGGGGTTACACCTCCTGGTAATGCACGGGTTACACCTCCTGGTAGTGCACGGGTTACACCTCCTGGTAATGCACGGGTTACACCTCCTGGTAATGCAGGGGTTACACCTCCTGGTAATGCACGGGTTACACCTCCTGGTAGTGCACGGGTTACACCTCCTGGTAATGCACGGGTTACACCTCCTGGTAATGCAGGGGTTACACCCCCTGGTAATGCACGGGTTACACCTCCTGGTAATGCACGGGTTACACCTCCTGGTAGTGCACTGGGTTACACCTCCTGGTAATGCACGGGTTACACATCCTGGTAGTGCACGGGTTACACCTCCCGGTAATGCACGGGTTACACCTCCCGGTAATGCAGGGGTTACACCTCCCGGTAATGCACGGGTTACACCTCCCGGTAATGCACGGGTTACACCTCCTGGTAGTGCACTGGGTTACACCTCCTGGTAGTGCACGGGTTACACCTCCTGGTAATGCACGGGTTACACCTCCTGGTAATGCAGGGGTTACACCTCCCGGTAATGCACGGGTTACACCTCCCGGTAATGCAGGGGTTACACCTCCCGGTAATGCACAGGTTACACCTCCCGGTAATGCAGGGGTTACACCTCCCGGTAATGCACGGGTTACACCTCCCGGTAATGCAGGGGTTACACCTCCCGGTAATGCACGGGTTACACCTCCTGGTAATGCACGGGTTACACCTCCTGGTAGTGCACGGGTTACACCTCCTGGTAATGCACGGGTTACACCTCCTGGTAATGCACGGGTTACACCTCCTGGTAGTGCACGGGTTACACCTCCTGGTAATGCACGGGTTACACCTCCTGGTAATGCACGGGTTACACCTCCTGGTAATGCACGGGTTACACCTCCTGGTAATGCAGGGGTTACACCCCCTGGTAATGCACGGGTTACACCTCCTGGTAGTGCACGGGTTACACCTCCTGGTAACGCACGGGTTACACCTCCTGGTAACGCACGGGTTACACCTCCTGGTAACGCATTTCTTACTCACATCTCCGGATATTTTCATGTCTTTCTATCACATCTTAGGAGGCGATAAAGATTCATGACTTTGCATTTCCGTCTTCCGCCTCCTCGGATAAACAGTAAATGATACAGTTAATCTCGGAGCTGCGCTGGATATCTGCCATATGCTGCTCATCCATCATATTTGTGAGCGCGTTCTTCAGCAGCCGGCGATCGCTCCAGCAGATGAATGGACCCATCTGTCCCCGCGCTGCAGCTGACTTATAGGCGCCAGACGCACGAATGATGCGCCGTCACCGGCATACGCCTTGTAGTATAAGGCCTTAGATGTTGATCTGACACCGTGCTGAACCGTGCTCTGTTATCTCTGCAGACAGTGTTATTTTTCGAGGAGAACTGTGTAATCATTTGTTTATGCTGTTAGTAGCAGCAGGACTGTGAAATATGGGTTGATATTCCAGGATTGTGGCTTCTTCAAATGCACTGGAGGCGTGTCCTCACACTGCTGTGCTCTTTGTTCTCTGCACTCATTTCTCACTTCCATACACCCTTTCAAGGAAATCTGCCATCAAAATCCATCCTGATAAACCAGGGACATTACTCATAGATCCAGGCACCGGGACTGTGGTATCTTATATGTGTCATCCATGGTCTCCTACCTTCTCACATCAACTTTTATAATGATGCTAATGAGGCAAAAGGGCTCTGGGGGTTTTACCGATGTTTCTCAGTGCTGTAGCTTCATAGGCTGTTACTCTGTGCAGAAACACCTTCCGCCTCCTGCTGTGTGACATTACATCGGGCAGTGGGAGGGGGAAGTGCTGAGGGAGCAGAGGGGAGACAGTGAAACTGCCTGTGAAACCAAAGCACAGAGAGGCTCTGGTAACATCCCTAGGAGCACATCTTGTCTCACCGCTGCATGGCCGTGAACAAGCGTGTTACGGCGCCGGCCACTTGCTTCTCTATAGAGAGGGTAGGGGTGAGCAGCGCTCACTCCTACTCTCTCCTACGCGTGGCTGTGTGCACGCCCGGGCCGTATACACCCTTATTGCCAAGTTCCCACATTGAAAAAATGCAATCATTAGTCATAGGGGCATCTGAAGTGACCCTCTCCCTGCAGCCTCTAAACTTGACTCTTCTCTGCTCATTTTTACATGACTTTGGAGATTTCCTTATACTTGTAATCAGGGTTACGTCAAAAAAGCCATCTTAAAAGTAAGACTTGTCCAACGATGAGGATCCCTTTAAGTGGTATCTCAATTTACCGTCACCAATGATGGAAAATGTTCTCCATGTAATATTAATGGAAATACTATAATATAAATGCGGTATATGGAAGATGAGGGGACATATATCTAGTAGTAGCGGTGGGGTGGATGTATATATCACAAGCTCTACCCTACACTGATGGCCCCCGTATAGACATAGGATCTGTCAAAACCTTATAAATGTTGTATTGATCCCACTAGATGCTAATATCAGGACCCGGCTGTCAGAGGGTCAGGAGCTCTATGTCACCATAAAACTGGAATTTGTCACCATATTGATCCAGTGCTGACAAATTACCCATGAATCACCTTGAACTAGAACCTGATTGTGCAATTTTACTGAAAATCTGATTGAGGTTGAAGCCGAGGTCAATGGTGGACAATGACTGGAGTAGGCCCAGAGAAATGGAGGATCCTTGGTAGGCCCTGGCACACTCCGACACCCTTCTTCCCATGGAGAAGAACCTCATATGGAGGTGTCTTGGTCTTCACCAGGGTCTATATATCACAGGTTGACCTAAGAGATCTGATGATGAGTCCTCCAAAGTGGAATGAAACCCTCCATAACCTAATCCAAAACTGGGTAACCATATTATCATGATGTTCTCTCACATCAATGGTTCTCCATATGAGGCTTCCACGTTGTTACCACCTACTTTGGTGGAAAATCTCTCATTTTTCACATAATGTCCCTATAAATATGTTAGATCTACCAATTTTTTAAGCATAAGGTGGAATCATATTCTGGCACATTTGGTTGCTGGTTACCTTTCCTTCATCCATTTGATTGTCGGGGAAGGGTCTCCAACAGCTTTGCAGGGCAGGACAATATCCCTCATCCATGGGGTGGTCACCGTACCACTGAAGGTCAATATTCGAGCAGGAGCTGTATAGGAGAAGAGGAGGTTAGTAATAATATGGATTTATGGCCTTCAAGATTTTATAGAAAGATTTATGTATTCATAAAGGAAGGTCAAACGAAGAGCACCAAGGAGTCTTCTCATGAAGAAACCAACTCTCGCGGTAGAGAAAAAGCGTGACACTCAGCACTCGATGAACGCTTTCCAGTTTTCTTTAAAATGTAGTTTTCTATATTCCGATTTACAAGTCAAACATCCACAAGAAATACAAGTGATCAACGTGTTTCGAAGAGTTCATTGAGTGCTGAGTATCACGCTTTTTCTCTCAGATTTGGATTTTTGCTCCAGCACCATTAGGAGCACTGGATTCTAACACAAGGGTGTTAGGCGTGTGTTTGTTCTGAACTCTCACAGTAGGTAGCGACCTGGTTGTTCTGAACTCTCACAGTAGGTAGCGACCTGGTTGTTCTGAACTCTCACAGTAGGTAGGGACCTGGTTGTTCTGAACTCTCACAGTAGGTAGGGACCTGGTTGTTCTGAACTCTCACAGTAGGTAGCGACCTGGTTGTTCTGAACTCTCACAGTAGGTATGGACTTGGTTGTTCTGAACTCTCACAGTAGGTAGCGACCTGGTTGTTCTGAACTCTCACAGTAGGTAACGACCTGGTTGGTCTTAACTCTCACAGTAGGTAACGACCTGGTTGTTCTGAACTCTCACAGTAGGTAACGACCTGGTTGGTCTTAACTCTCACAGTAGGTAGTGACCTGGTTGTTCTGAACTCTCACAGTAGGTAGCGACCTGGTTCTTCTGAACTCTCACAGTAGGTAGGGACCTGGTTATTCTGAACTCTCACAGTAGGTAGCGACCTGGTTATTCTGAACTCCCACAGTAGGTAGGGACCTGGTTGTTCTGAACTCTCACAGTAGGTAAGGACCTTGTTGTTCTGAACTCCCACAGTAGGTAGCGACCTGGTTGTTCTGAACTCTCACAGTAGGTAGGGACCTGGTTGTTCTGAACTCTCACAGTAGGTAGCGACCTGGTTGTTCTAAACTCTCACAGTAGGTAGCGACCTGGTTGTTCTAAACTCTCACAGTAGGTAGCGACCTGGTTGTTCTAAACTCTCACAGTAGGTATGGACTTGGTTGTTCTGAACTCTCACAGTAGGTAGCGACCTGGTTGTTCTGAACTCTCACAGTAGGTAACGACCTGGTTGGTCTTAACTCTCACAGTAGGTAACGACCTGGTTGTTCTGAACTCTCACAGTAGGTAACGACCTGGTTGGTCTTAACTCTCACAGTAGGTAGTGACCTGGTTGTTCTGAACTCTCACAGTAGGTAGTGACCTGGTTGTTCTAAACTCTCACAGTAGGTATGGACTTGGTTGTTCTGAACTCTCACAGTAGGTAGCGACCTGGTTGTTCTGAACTCTCACAGTAGGTAACGACCTGGTTGGTCTTAACTCTCACAGTAGGTAACGACCTGGTTGTTCTGAACTCTCACAGTAGGTAACGACCTGGTTGGTCTTAACTCTCACAGTAGGTAGTGACCTGGTTGTTCTGAACTCTCACAGTAGGTAGCGAACTGGTTCTTCTGAACTCTCACAGTAGGTAGGGACCTGGTTATTCTGAACTCTCACAGTAGGTAGCGACCTGGTTATTCTGAACTCCCACAGTAGGTAGGGACCTGGTTGTTCTGAACTCTCACAGTAGGTAAGGACCTTGTTGTTCTGAACTCCCACAGTAGGTAGCGACCTGGTTGTTCTGAACTCTCACAGTAGGTAGGGACCTGGTTGTTCTGAACTCTCACAGTAGGTAGCGACCTGGTTGTTCTAAACTCTCACAGTAGGTAGCGACCTGGTTGTTCTAAACTCTCACAGTAGGTAGCGACCTGGTTGTTCTAAACTCTCACAGTAGGTAGCGACCTGGTTGTTCTAAACTCTCACAGTAGGTAGCGACCTGGTTGTTCTGAACTCTCACAGTAGGTAGCGACCTGGTTGTTCTGAACTCTTACAGTAGGTAGGGACCTGGTTGTTCTGAACTCTTACAGTAGGTAGCGACCTGGTTGTTCTGAACTCTCACAGTAGGTAGCGACCTGGTTGTTCTGAACTCCCACAGTAGGTAGGGACCTGGTTGTTCTGAACTCTCACAGTAGGTAAGGACCTGGTTGTTCTGAACTCCCACAGTAGGTAGCGACCTGGTTGTTCTGAACTCTCACAGTAGGTAACGACCTGGTTGTTCTGAACTCTCACAGTAGGTAGCGACCTGGTTGTTCTGAACTCTCACAGTAGGTAGCGACCTGGTTGTTCTGAACTCTCACAGTAGGTAGGGACCTGGTTGTTCTGAACTCTCACAGTAGGTAGGGACCTGGTTGTTCTGAACTCTCACAGTAGGTAGGGACCTGGTTGTTCTGAACTCTCACAGTAGGTAGGGACCTGGTTGTTCTGAACTCCCACAGTAGGTAGGGACCTGGTTGTTCTGAACTCTCACAGTAGGTAAGGACCTGGTTGTTCTGAACTCCCACAGTAGGTAGCGACCTGGTTGTTCTGAACTCTCACAGTAGGTAGGGACCTGGTTGTTCTGAACTCTCACAGTAGGTAGTGACCTGGTTGTTCTGAACTCTCACAGTAGGTAGCGACCTGGTTGTTCTGAACTCTCACAGTAGGTAGCGACCTGGTTGTTCTGAACTCTCACAGTAGGTAGCGACCTGGTTGTCCTGAACTCTCACAGTAGGTAGCGACCTGGTTGTTCTGAACTCTCACAGTAGGTAGCGACCTGGTTGTTCCCTGAAGTACAGTTCCCTCCAAGTGATATATACTAGAAAACTACTGTGATAACGCTCTGGTTCTAAGTCAAATCCTTTTGGTGACAATGTTTCTCTACAGTGTCTTATCCAGAGGATGATTCCCAGCACAAGGATGTCCTTGAAGGCCACAGAGATTGGTTGATGGTTATCATACTCTACATTGTTATACAGTCTATGGGGGGAAGCAAATTGTCCAAAACAGAATCATGAATTACTGATTGTGCCAGCACCTTCAGCTCTCGCACACGTCCTTCTATGTCGGTCATGGGGTTTCCAGGGTTTCCCTTTTTGTGAATGGTTTACACACTAGGGAGCGGAAATAAAGGATGAGAACATTGGTCCTTTGCTATGGTCAGGTCAGTCATTTATCATATTCAGACAGGTAGCATTGCTCATAAGAAAACCAATTAATTACACCTTGATCCTGCCCACAGACTCTTGGTCAGGCGGCTATCCTCATAGTGTGATTGATCAAGCTTGGAGACCACAATAATGTTCTATTGTTTGCATATAAGGCTGTGGAGATCTTCTCTTTCGCAGTTGTGACCTTTCTAGATCAGGATGAGGTTTTATCTAATTATACTGATAATAGGGAGTCATATTATCAAACCAAAACTGAAGGCGTTGTGAGGCCGCGATGCCCTGTTTAAAGAGGACCTTGTCTTCTGATCCTTCTTGTGTATGTGGAGTCTAATTCCTGAGTCCGATTAGGATATTGATCCTAGACCAGTGATGGCGAACCTTTTATAAGCCGAGTGCCCAAACTGCAACCCAAACCCACTCACTTATCGAAAAGTGCCAAAACAGCAATTCAAGCTTTAACTTATTGCGCTGTGCTGTACCAAAGCTTTCAACGGTCCTGAGGACACTAATATCGGAGGGAAATTTCAGATTGTCATTGGAGGCCAAGAGCAGGAGCTTCTTGTCCACACCTTCTCTTCCTGCAGTCTCAGGTAAACCCGGATGCTTCACTTTAAAATAAATGTCACGCCTGGGCTACCTGGGCTTGCAAGAGGATCCCTTAAGTCCATTTGGTGAATTCTGTCCTCAGGCAACAGACTGAGTGCCCTCTGAGAGAGCTCATAGTGCCACCTCTGGCACCTGTACCATAGGTTCGCCACCACTGTCCTAGACCCTAGATTGATCCTTGGTTCACTGGACTTTCACTGGTCATCTGTTGGCCACCCATGACTTCCCAATGACTGGTGACTATGACCAGGGAATCTGAGCAGAAAAGACCACCCCTCTCATTATGGTATAGATTGAAGAATGGGAAGAGATTTTAGCCTTAGAAATCCAAATCAACCGTGGCCAAGAGGATCTACTACTTTGGTCTAAAGCATAACATTATTACCATAGAATTTGGGAACGTTGATGTAATTTTAATAACTCTTCTGGGCCCTAGGCCCTAGGATAATAAGATTCAATGCAACTACAAATCTGGTTTTCTCAAGTCAACATAAAGGACATGAAGGACATGAAGGCTGGGAAGACCAAACCAACTTGCCAAAGAAGTGAAAAATGAGTGATGATAAACACAAGGGCCGTCTGAGGATAACACAAAGTGTACAAACATATCAATAGAGGGGTGGATGGCTCCTATAATATGGACATTGTTGAAGTGTCTCACTCAAGACTCTCCTGAGTAGAGGGTGGTCTTCTGTTCTGGTGGGATTGGGCTATCTAGGTCATGGATGGTCCTTTATATCAAATGTTGCCTTTACACATAAGTTCACAATCACTTTGAGAACAAATTTTCAAGTCAAGTCAAGACTATTTTTACTAGTACAGGGTTGATTCAGCTGGTTGTCACTTCTTGGTGGCCTCCAGAATTTGTATCAACAATTAAAGTTATCCTCTACCCACAGGTTAGTCTATACCAGTGATGGCGAACCTTTTAGCGACCAAGTGCCCAAACTGCAACCCCAAACCCTAATTTATCGCGAGGTGCCAACCAAAAATTAAAATGGTAACTTATTGCTCCCCGTTCTTCAACAACATTCAATCATACTGTCCTCATGAGGACACCAACACAGTAGATTGGAGGGAAAATTTGCATCATTGTAGCTTCTTTCCAGTGTCCCTCTGTACACAGAGAATCGTGGGTCCTGCAGAAGGTCCTCCAAAGATAATTAGGCCCTGTCTATACATTCTCCCTCTTCCTACAGTCCCAAGTAGCCAAGTAAGTCACTTTAAAATATCACTGAAAGCAGCATCCTTGCTTCCGAGTTGCTTTGAACTGCAGGAAAGTTCTTTGAGTTCTGTCTGGTGTGCTGGGGCAATGGCCCGGGTGCCCAAAGAAAGGGCTCAGAGTGCCGCCTCTGGCACCCGTGCCATAGGTTCACCACCACTGGTCTAGAGGATAACAAACTGGTCGATAAGGGTCTGACTGCTTGGACAAGGACATCTTATTGTATCTTAGTGTAGGAAATAGGCAAGCACAACGCTCGTCTTTCTCCGACACTCCTATTCACGATTTGCTTGATTGTCACGATTTGCGAGATAGGTGAGCAATGTGATTGTCAATTTATGACACTCTCTTACAACTGAATGGACATGTCTCTCCACCCATTAGTGATAACAGGAACCCTGTCCTACAGATTGCTTGGGCTCCCTTGGATAGGGAAAAGGTTAAAAAGTTGGTACAACCCATTTCATTACGTATTCGTTGGAAGTTCTTTGAAGTTCTCCATAGACTGATGCTGAATCTGCTAAACCTGTGAAACTTGTGCATAAGACACTCTAGGGATGTGGTCACCTTGAGTCAAAGAGACTAAGGATCGTCCAATTGGGTACTGCCTCGGGAATGACCTACCAAGACCTTCAAACGGTGATTTACAAGACTAGACCAGACTTTGCCGTCTTCTTGACATGAGTCAGCGGTGACTTTGAGGTCTCCGTTTTTTTTCTTTTTTCCTAACAGAGGGTTCCTTAAACCCCTCAACAGACTGCGACAACATCTTGGCGGCCTCCTTAATTACATATTTCTTATCGAATTATTAGGAAATAAGTTTGACGCTTTGTGTTTGAAAGCATAACATGTCCCCTTCGGAACGAATGTTCGGCTTTCATTCGGTGCTTGTCACTCTCCTTTACTTTGCAGTGAAAATAATGAGTGTGATAATGAGCTTTTGATGCTGCCGAGAGCCTCCCTGCAGTGAATCCTGCCTCAGACATCCATTACTGCCGCTGACTCAAGCTAAGAGAAGCCATAGCAGGGACGCCGGGAGAAGGGGAGTCAAACAAAACAGACAAATTAACTTCTCCAAAGCCCGAAGCCTCCAGGTACTGGTGCTGGATGCAAAACAGACAGGATATTAAAAAAAATATTCCTTCTCTTCCACAGAATTTTTTTTTGCTGTTTTTGGCACCGTTTTTAAGTATTGTAATGATGTTTTAGTTATACTCATAGCCCCCGGGGGGGATCACTAGAGCAAGATAATATAAAGCTTAGAGGCAAGAGAAGGAGGGAGGCCAAACCGTAGAAGGAAGAAGACGAGCTGGGAAATCCACACTATGTATTAAGGCGATCGGGCAAAACTATTTTAATGTATAAATAAGAATTTTGTTTGCGGCACATTACCCCCCCCCCCCCCCCCCCCCCTGCAGACGGCGGCCTCTTATAAGAGTCTCTGGGACGCCTGCTGAGCAGGAACATTAAGCGGTGAGAAGTCGTTGTCTTCTACCATTAACCTCGGGATATTGCAGAGTAACTCTGGCAGAGTTCCCTGCTGAAATGCACAGAATTCATGAAAACCCCTTTCAGTTAAAAAATGCAATGATTTTACGTTACCCCCAGTGCACAAGAAATTAATATGTTGGTCACAAGGGGTTCTGAGCACTAGGACCCCCATCAGCGCCATTGATGTCGAAAGGAGTGGCAGTGCACATTCTCCACCCGCGGGTCTATTTGGGGGATCAGGATCCTTGTTGTCATAGTCAGTGGGGGTCTCTCTGCTGTGTGGATAGGGGGACACATTAAAGGGGTGGAGCACAGTTATCATAGTTTACCAGGGTAAGAACTATCCCCTTACTTAGCCACTGTGGCTGCTTCCTATATAGTTGGTGCCTCCTGCTGTGGATGCTTTCTCTATAGTTGGTGCCTCCTGCTGTGGATGCTTTCTCTATAGTTGGTGCCTCCTGCTGTAGCTACTTCTTCTATAGTTGGTGCTTCCTGCTGTGGCTGCTTTCTCTATAGTTGGTGCCTCCTGCTGTAGCTACTTCTTTTCTATAGTTGGTGCTTCCTGCTGTGGCTGCTACCTCTATAGTAGGTGCCTCCTGCTGTGGCTTCTTTTTCTATAATTGGCGCCTCCTGCTGTGGCTGCTTCTTTTACAGTTGGTTCCTCCTGCTGTGGCCACTTCATCTGTAGCTTGTGCCTGCTATGGCTACTTCCACTATAGTTGCTGCTCAGTGCTGTGCCTACTTCCACTATATTTGGTGCCACCTGCTGTGGCTGCTTCCTCTGCAATTGTTGCCTCCTGCAGTGGCACCTTCTTCTATAGTTGGTGGCTCCTGCTGTGGCTGCTTCTTCTATAGTTGGTGCCTCCTGCTGTGGCTGCTTCTTCTATAATTGGTGCCCCCTGCTGCGCTGCTTCTTCTATAGTTGATTCCCTAATGCTGTGGCATCTCCTCCCATAGCTGGGGGACTCCAGCTGTGTCTGCTTCCACTTTAGTTGGTGCATTTGTCTGTGACTGCTTCCTCTGTAAATGGTGCCTTCTACTCTGGGCACTTCTTCTATAGTCGGATCCTCCTGCTGTGGCTGCTTCCTTTGTAGTTGGTGCCTCCTGCTGAGGCTACTTCCTCTATAGTTGGTGCCTCCTGCTCTGGCTACTTCCCTATATTTGGTGCCTCCTGCTGTAGCAATTTCTTCTATAGTTTATGCCTCCTTCTGTTGCTGCTTCTTCATCTGTAATTGTTGCCCCTGCGGTGGCCGCTTCTCCTATAGCTGGTACCTCCTCTTGTGACAACTTCTTCTATAGTTGGTGCCTCCTGCTGTGGCTATTTCCTCAATAGTTGGTGCCCTCTGCTGTGGCTGCTTCTTCTGTAGTTGGTGCCTCCTGCTGTGGCTATTTCTTCAATAGTTGGTGCCTTCTGCTGTGGCTGCTTTTTCTGCAGATCCTACCTCCTGCTTTGGTCGCTGTTCTGACTCATCAAACATAAAGACCATGTGCCTAGTATAAGTAATAAATAATTACCTTTAGCTGTAGGTTCTACCGTTATGGTGTCACTGTTGTTGCCTCTGCCGGCCGCGGTCACCGCCACCACCCAAACACTGTATTGTCTGTTTCGGCTCAGGTTTGGAATTCGATAGAAGAAGGAGTCCGGGGCGGCTTCAAATTCACTGATGACCTAGAAGTCATAAAAGATTTTGTCGTTTAATAACAATAATTTTAACAAAAATATCAAAAATAGTCTCTCAGGGTGGTTGGTGTGCGGATGAGTGGATGCTCTTGTCGGGTCAATGTTGTTTCATGAAGGGTAGGAAGAGAAAGCCAGGGGCAGTAGATGATTAAGGGAGAGGTTCCTGCCCATATGCATAGCTCTGTCTATGGCAGGAGGTTCTCACACTGCTGAGCTCTGTACTCTCTGCAGTTAGTGTTAGGTATTGTCCCTGGAGAGCTGTGCAATCATATATTTTTTTGTATATTGTTAGTAGCTGCAGGACTGTGTATTCCAGGATTGTAGCTTCTCCGATGGAGCGGCAGGTTTGTTCTCACACTGCTGTTTTCCTCTGCTGTGAATAAGTGATGTCTCAGTGTTCTGGTTGAAGATTACAACAACCACATAAAGTATAAGGGAGGGACTATGCAGAAGATCTGTCCCGAGAACAAAGAGCACAGCAGTGTGAGGAAATCCCCTAAGTGCACTTAAGGAGCTACAATCCTGCTGCTACTAACAACATACACAGAGGTCTGATTATACATCTCTCCGGAGACAATACATAACACTGGATGCGGTGTATATGGTCACACCTGCTGACAGGTTCCCTCTAACAGTGAAATAAACAAAAATCTATCGTGTATTGTCATCTTTAGTCAGTTTGGAGTAAGTTATCGCATCCCTAGATCTCCATGACCATCTGCATAAGGTAGCTACCATAAGCCCCTTGTATTACACCACATGGACCCCATTGATGTCCCATCTTTGACCATCACCAGATCTCCTACATAAGGTTCACAATCTACAACCCCCATGAGACACTGACTAATCCTGGAAGCAACAGTCCGTGGATGTAATCTTTGCCTTTGCTTTATTATAATCCTACTAATTGCTTCGGGGCGATGTAGTTTATAATGTGAAATATAAAGCCATGGCCGGTTGTCTCATTAAGCCGTGATGGATTTCTCTTCCCACGTCTGAAGAAATGTTTTGGGGTCATCTTGGGGAATGAAAAATGTAATTACAGTCCTCTGGTTCTAAGCGGATCCTCTTCAATAATAAGAATAATAATTAGGAAGTTATTTATAGAGATAAAGACGGAAAATCCTGTTTAGAAAGAGAATGGAATCCCCTTCTGTGGAGAACCAGCCGTCCTCTGACATTGACTATGAAGGACTCGTGGATATTCCTCTACAGAAGGTGCTGGGCTATGTGAAGATCGCATGGTCCGCTAGGTCATGAGTAGCTAGAACAGTCTTGCCATGACATACATGGTGGAGCTGAGCACATAGATGTCACAGTTCGTGTATCCAGTGCTGGTCGGAGAGGCAGATGAAGGTTATAATCTTAACCCCTTCCCGACATTTGACGTAATAGTACTGCATCGCGGGAGGTGCGTTCCCGCAAAATGCAGTACTATTACGTCAAGCTTCTGGCCCCGGCTCCTGAACGGAGCCGGGGCCAGAAGCTGCGGGTGTCGGCTATATGTTATAGCTGACACCCGCCTCTAACACCCGCGATCGGAGATTTCTCCGATCGCGGGTGTTAACCCCTAACACGCCGCGGCGCTTACCGGGGGGGTCCGCTCCTCCGATCGCAGCCCCGGGACTGCCGGTGCCCGGGGCTGCGCGATCCTCCTCTCGGTGCCGGGTCCGTGCCTCCTGGCAGGACCCGGCTGTAAGACACTGGGCATGCGCAGCATGCTCAGTGTCTTACATTACACAGTGCAATACATCTGTATTGCACTGTGTAACCTGTAAAAAAGCTTGAACAAGTGATCAGAAGATCACTTGTTCAAGCTTAGATGTCAGTAACAGTAAAAAAAGGAAAAATAAATAAATAAAGTTTATTTACAGTAAAAATAAATAATAAAAGAAAGTGAAAGTCCCCCCCAAACACCACATTTCCCTTTACACAAGTAATAAAGTATAAAAAACACTAAATCACGAAAAAACCCCACTTATTTGGTATCGCCGCGTCCGTAACAATCTGTACAATAAATCCTAATCATAATTGGACCCGCTCGGTGAACGTGGTAAAAATAAAAAAAACAAAAACTTGCCAAAAATTAAAACTTTTTATCAAATTGCTTTACAAAAAATGTTCTAAAAAGTGATCCGAAAAAGTTACAAGCACCAAAATGATACCGTTAAAAAGAGCAACTTGTCACGCAAAAAATAAGCTTACAACCAGCTCCGTAAACCAAAAAATACTATAATTATGCCGCTATAAAAATGGCAATACTAAAACAAATGCAATTTTTTCTATTCTAGTTTTCCTTCAATAAAATTGGACAAATATAAATAAAACTATATAAATGAGGTATCACCGTAATCGTAGTGATCCGTAGAATAAAGATAATATATTATTGTTATGCTACAGTGAACAACCCCCCAAAAAAATGCTAAAAATCCAAAACAAGAATTGATGATTTTATTTTCCTCCACACGTAAAAAGTTAATAAAATTTCTTCAATAAGCTAAAAACCCACTAAAATTAAGGGTTTTTTTACAGTGCATCTCGCCTCGCAAAAAATAAGCCCTTATTTGTCTAAATTGCTTAAAAAATAAATAAAGATTGTATAGCCTATTCCCAACGCACGTTGTTATAGAACGGTGCGGCGGGTAGTGACTTTCCAACACCGGTCAGGGTAAGACGGCGGCTGTTCACTGATCGGGGCAAGATGGCGGCTGTTCCTGACAGCCATCCATCCTGCCCCATGGACCAGAAGGGTTACGTCCCCCCCACACACCCCCAGTTTATTATCGCTGCTACTGGCTCATCAATTCAGACGAGCCGATAGCAGCGAATTTACTTATGACGTCAGTAATACCGGTCACCATGTCTATAGACACGGTGATCGGGGCAGGGTGGCGGCTGTTCCTGACATCCACCAATTTTGCCTTGCGGTCCAGAGGGGTTTTGTTGCCCCCCTCTGTCCATGTTTGCCGCTATTTGCTGGTCGATATGGTCCAGCCAAAAGCAGCAATATTCGTCACAATGGGCATCGCTAGGGTGAATAAGAGCAACACTTGGCAATAATTTCCCTACGAAAAACCAAGATATGGTACAAAAGTGCTGGCTGTGCACATTGTTCAGATGATGCTGTACAACTCTTACGAGCTGTTCCAATGTGCATGTCCTGCCGTATCATTTCTCTGTTTTCAAGAGGAAGATATTAGGAAACTAATATTGGGACAAGAAGGACGGGGCCCCAGTACCTCTGGTTTAGATGTTCCTGTGTTTTGCCAGGACAGCATTTTCCCGGTGAATTCTGCGGCTTCTAATGGTAGGACTCAATAAAGAGTCTGTTCCAAAAGAGAAGTTAGGATGGACACTATATACTAAGGATGGACACTACATACTACTAAGAGACCTGCGACAACTCCAGAGTGACAAAAGTTTAGTTGGTCCCCTGGTATATTCTACCTCCTTATACACTAGACATTCACAATTCACGCCCAACCTATTGTGAATTAATTTCGGTAAAATGAATAATTGTAACAACTGTTATGTCCCGTTGCTCCCTATACTCCTCCATTATTTCATAAGGGGCGCCACATAACGGGCACTGAACTTTCCAGAAATAATTGAAATTTCCATCTTGGACTCCATTGCACATCATATTTGGAAACCACCTATATGTTCAAAATGCTCATTTCACCACGTGTATTACACTACACCACATATTACACCTTGCTATATTCCCCAAGGGGTGTACATTCAACAATTAGGGTCACTTTTCGGGTTTTCCTCTGTTTTGGTACCACTACGTCTCTCCAAATGTATCCTGACACATGTGAAGGATTTCTTACAAATTTGGCCTCTAAAAGACAAACATCCCTCTTTTCCTCTACTGTGCGTCCATAAAGCATTTTATATGCACATGTGGGGTACTTCTACACTCGGGAGAAATAGTTTTACACCTTTTTTGGGGTTATTTAATATATTATCCCTTGTGGCTTACATAAATTAGGGGTAAAGTGACATTTATAGGAAAATTTTCACCTTTTTAATGATTCGGGCCTAATTGGATCATTCACCTGTAGGGGCAAATACATATATTACACATTGCAAAATTCTCTAAGGGGTGTGCATTCAAAGATTAGGGTCACTTTTCGGATTCTTATCTGTTTTATACCACTAGGGTTCTCCAAATGCATGTCAAACATTTCTGTCAAATTTGGCTTCTAAAAGGCAAACATTCCCCTTTCCTTTTACTGTGCGCCCATACAACATTTTATATACACATGTGGGGTACTTCTACACTCGAGAGAAATAGGTTTACACATTTTGAGGGGTTATTACATTTTTTTATCCCTTGTGGCTATATAAAATTAGGAGTAAAATTACCTTTATAAGAAAATGTTCACCTTTTATCTATTTAAGTCCTAATTAAATCAAACACCTTTATGGACAAATACACATATTACACCTTGCTAAATTCTCTAAGGGGTGTGCTTTCCAAAATGGTGACACTTGTTGGGGTTCCCCTCTGTTTTGGTACCACTACGGCTCTCTAAATGCATCCTGACATATGTAAAGGATGTCTGTCAAATTTGGCTTCTAAAAGGCCAACGCCCCTCTTTCCCTTCTGAGCTTCACTGCGTACCCATGCAACATTTTATTTGCATGTGTGGGGCAATTTTATACTCGGGAGAAATGCTAGTACACATTTTTGGGGTTGTTTCATCTTTAATGCCTTATGGGATACAAAAATTAGCCGTAAAAGTGACTTTTTTGGGAAAATGTTCACCTTTTTCCTTTTAGGGACCTAATTGAAGCAAACACCTGTAGGGGAAAATACACATATTACACCTTGCTAAATTCTCCAAAGGGTGCACTTTCCAAAATGGTGACACTTGTTGGGGTTCCCCTCTGTTTTGGTACCACTAGGGCTCTCCAAATGCATCCTGACACATGTAAAGGATGATTGACAAATCTGGCTTCTAAAAGGCCAAAGCCCCTCTTTCCCTTCTGAGCCCTACTTTGCACCCATACAACACTTTGGGGGTCATTTACTAAGGGCCCGATTCGCGTTTTCCCGACGTGTTACCCGAATATTTCCGATTTGCGCCGATTGTACCTGAATTGCCCCGGTTTTTTGGCGCACGCGATCGGATTGTGGCGCATCGGCGCCGGCATGCATGCGACGGAAATCGGGGGGCGTGGCCGAACGAAAACCCGACGTATTCGGAAAAACCGCCGCATTTAAAACCCGAAAAAGTGTCGCTCGGGAAGCGCTTACCTTCACCTGGTCCGAGGTGGTGCATTCCGGCGCGTTGAGATGATTTTCAGCGCAGCAGCGCCACCTGGTGGACGGCGGAGGAACTACCTTAATGAATCCCGGCCGGACCCGAATCCTGTGCAGAGAATGCGCCGCTGGATCGCGACTGGGCCGGGTAAATGTGCCCCTTTATATGCAAAAGTGGTGCAGTTCTGTGCTTAGGAGAAATAGTTTTACACATTTATGGGGTTGTTTCATCTTTTATCCCTTGTGGCTTACAAAAATTTGGGGTAAAAGTGACTTTTTTGAGAAAATTTTCACCTTTTTTCCCTTTTGGGGCCTAATTGAATCAAACACCTGTTTTGGAAAATACACAAATTACACGTTGCTAAACTCTCCAAGGGGTGTACTTTCCAAAATGGTGTCTCATGTTGGGGCTTTCCTCTGTTTTGGTACCACTATGGCTCTTCAAATGCATCCTGACACATGTAAACTTTTTCAGCCATATTTACCCTGCAAAAACGAAACAACGCTCTTTCCATTCCAAGTGCCCCCCTGTGCCCGTACAGCAGGGTACAGTGACAAAATGGGTATTGGCATACTCAAGAGGAATTGCCCTCAACATTGTAAAATGCATTTTCCTTTTTAACCCATTGTGAAGGTGCAAATTTTAGTGTTCAATGAATCTATAGTAAGATAAAATTACATTTCTCTAATTTCACTTTCATTTATCTTTCACGCTCATGAAACGCTCAAAGGGTTAACAAAATTCCCAAAGGTTGTTTTGAATATTTTGAGGAGTGTAGTTTCTAAAGTGTCATTTGTGGGGGGTTTCTGTCATGTAGGCCTTATAAAGTCACTTCTAACTAAATTGACCCTCCAAAAGTAGGTTTTGATGATTTTCGTGAAAATCTGAAAAATTGCACCTAAAGTTATAAGCCTCCTAACATCCAAAATAAAGGAAAAGATGTTTGAAAAATGATGCCAAGTTAAAGCAGACATATGGAAAATGTTAGTTATCAAGTTATTTTAGTGATATGACCAACTTTCCAAAAAGTAGAAAATTTTGAATTTGGAAAACATTGTTTTTTTCAAAATTTTTGCCAAATTTCCATTTATTTCATAAATAAATACTAAATATATTTATTAAATTTCTCAACCAGCATGAAGTACAATGTGTCACGAAAAAACAATCTCAAAATCAACTGGATATGTTAAAGCGTTCCAAAGTTATAACCACTTAAATAGACACATGTCAGATTTTAAAAAATGGTCCGTGTCAGGAAGGTGAAAAGTGGCTTCAGCGTTAAGGGGTTAAATACCTTGTTAAGATGCCTTTTAGTTAGCTGTATAGCTGGCTAGTGAGATATCTGTGGGGCTGGACTTCTCTGCCAGTGATTTTGATTGTATCTACACCCACCTGATCTATTGCTATTGGTTTCTGATCACCCTTTGCTTACCGATTCTGTACTGTGTTGCCATCTGGTTGTGACCTTGGTATATACCTCTGACTATCCCCTTGACCTCGCTCTTAACTCTGATGCTTTTTCTTAGTTTTATTTGGCTTGCTGACCTATCCCTTAGTATCCCTTCCCCTTATACCTCACATTATTCAGTGTAAGGAACAGTGGGGTGGGGGGCTGCTTCGTATCAGGGCTCACACTCTCCTTTTCCCTATGGACCAATATCCATAGGGATATTCTCTGCCAGTGATTTTGATTGTATCTACACCCACCTGATCTATTGCTATTGGTTTCTGATCACCCTTTGCTTACTGATTCTGTACTGTTGCCATCTGGTTGTGACCTTGGTATATACCTCTGACTATCCCCTTGACCTCGTTCTTATCTCTGACGCCTTTTCATGGTTTTGTTTGGCTTGCTGACCTAACCTTTAGTATCCCTTCCCCTTATACCTCACATTATTCGGTGTAAGGAGCAGTGGTGTGGGGGGCTGCTTCGTATCATGGCTCACACTCTCCTTTTCCCTATGGACCAATATCCATAAGAAGTCAGAGGAGATCAGTGTTGGCCAACCAACCATGTTATTAGCATGGACACCTTGAGATGTACCATATCCAACATGGAAGGAGACAGTATAAAAAAAATCATACAAAAGAGACACAAAAAAACATGGATTTGACTATTGAAGTTTTCATATAATATAACGAACCAAATTTTATAAAAGAAATTAAAAAAAACCAAAAAAATTTACTCGTAAATTTCTTTACACCATGGAGTGCCCCACTGTATTGCAAGTAAACCTTACAGAATCCTACCATTTTGCTCCTGAGTAATGGGTCAAATCCTCCTTTTAGAACTTATAGGTCTATCCAACCAATACCTCACACTTACCGGTAGTAGTGGATATGGGTGGTTTGGGCCTTTCGACCTATGAACACCCTAACCATTCTTCAGGCTTTACAAAGTGCAGTGATGCTAATAATGAGAGGGGCCTCTAACCTTGCACTGGGTCCTGGCACATATGTACACAAGAGTCCTTTCACATCCTACAAATGTTCTTAAACTACAAAACTCGAAAGTTGGCAGAAGAAAATCTCACCACTCGAAGCTTATGTTCTATTATCCAACTAGTAGTAAGTGTCAACCATTGAACAAGATTTGGCAGGATGTCCAAACTACTGAAGAAGGTCTTAGTCCATCCCTACCCAAAGGTCATCGAAACTACCTAGTTTAGACTAAAGACCATCTAGTGCAGTGATGGCAAACCTTTTAGACACTGAGTGCCCAAACTACAACCAAAACCCACATATTATTCGCAAAGTGTCGAAGCGACAATTTAAGCAGTAACTTATTACTCCCTGCTCTTTCACAGGAATAAATTGTATAGGCCCCTGTGGACACCAATACAGTAGAAAGAAGGATAAGAAGTTTAGATTCTCATTGTAGCTTCCTTCTAGGGTCCTGGGCTGCCAGGGACTGCAAGAGGCCTTGAGTCGTGTCTGGCAAACTCTGCCCTGGGGTGATGGCAAGAGTGCCCATATAGAGGGCTCTGAGTGCCACCTCTGGCACCCGTGCCATAGGTTCGCCACCACTGATCTAGTGCTAACTCAATGAAGCAGTTTCAAATTGTGCCTCAACTCAAGACTTGAATTTGTGCCCAAATCCCTCCGTGACCACTGACCAGTCAACTACACCCACACTTGACTGACACCACTACCCGCCAAGAAGAATTTCTTAGGTGACTTCCCACATATTCTAGAGATGAGATGTCATAATCTCCATAGTACGGATGTTATTGATGAAGTACTAGGAGATAAAGCTTGGATGATGTTGAGGAAGGTTGACGGAAGACTTGAGCGCTCAATACTTTACAGGAAAAATAATGAATCAATGTCTGGAAGACCTTAAAGCCTTTTAGATGTCTCAGATTCAATACTTCAATGTCCTCTACCAACAAGAAGCTCATCAATCACCTCTTCTGTTATTTTCCTTCTCTTGTCCACAGAGGGAGTCACTGTCTACACAAGAGCAATGTCTACATCCAAAGTAAGGGGGACCGAAGTGGATCCATCCTACTGGGGCCATGTCATCTTACGTCTCTGTCCAGGTGCTGGAGAACCCATGGTTAGCCTACTGCCTATCCAAGCACCTTCATACCCAAGTCTATGGAGAAGGATATCTAGTGTCCACTCTGTGCTTTCCTGATTGACTGAATGGACTGTGAGGAGAGGGGCCTATGTGGAAAATAGGTTCTAATCCCCTGAGTGTCACTTTAGCAGAACATTTCTTCAGTCCTAACTGTGGGGACTTCGAGAAAAGAGGTCTACATGGTCTACCGGGAAGTTGACGGACCTTTTAGTCAAGGAATTTTCACTCTCTAGTCCACGATGGTCCTACCTGAGAGTACTGTGAGGGCCTATTGATGATCCTCAATGATCCTCTCACTAGCAATGTGGAAGATCATCTAGTTGAGTATCGTTTACAAGGGTCCCAGTTTAGGGGACTGTGAGGGGCCTTCATGGCTACTTTCTTGTCCCCTAACAGGCACTGTGCCAGTCCATTTCGTCACATCTTGGTGTTGGCATTGAGTTATAATAGCTGACACAGAGAATGTGCCGGGCTAGTGACAGACGACAGTACGTGAAGTCTGAAGACTCTGCTGACGACCCAATAGTCTTCAGAGATTTGCTCTTTACAAGAAAAAAAATTCCCCGGCGTTGGCACAATTACCAGAACACATATGCTCCAGCAAATTGTATTCAGATTGTACAGCTGTGCAAAGCCACTTAATGTGATTCTTTTATTAGATTACTGGTTTTATATTTATACTTGGGCTCAAACAACGACAAGAGGAGGGTGACAAATCCTGGAGGAGCGGAGACAACTGTCCTGGAGACGATAATGGAACATCTGATGCTCCAATATTTAACTCCAGGTACAGGCGTGACAGAGAATCATCATCAATATCTTGTACATAGGGGACAGTATTATAGCAGTTATATTCCTGTACATAGGGGGAGTATTATAGTAGTTATATTCTTGTACATAGGGGGCAGTATTATAGTAGTTATATACTTGTACATAGGGGGCAGTATTATAGTAGTTATATTCTTGTACATAGGGGACAGTATTATAGTAGTTATATACTTGTACATAGGGGGCAGTATTATAGTAGTTATATTCTTGTACATAGGAGGCAGTATTATAGTAGTTATATTCCTGTACATAGGGGGCAGTATTATAGTAGTTATATTCTTGTACATAGGGGGCAGTATTATAGTAGTTATATTCTTGTACATAGGAGGCAGTATTATAGTAGTTATATTCTTGTACATAGGGGACAGTATTATAGTAGTTATATTCTTGTACATAGGAGGCAGTATTATAGTAGTTATATTCTTGTACATAGGGGACAGTATTATAGCAGTTATATTCCTGTACATAGGGGGAGTATTATAGTAGTTATATTCTTGTACATAGGGGACAGTATTATAGTAGTTATATTCTTGTACATAGGGGACAGTATTATAGTAGTTATATTCTTGTACATAGGGGGCAGTATTATAGTAGTTATATTCTTGTACATAGGAGGCAGTATTATAGTAGTTATATTCTTGTACATAGGGGGCAGTATTATAGTAGTTATATTCTTGTACATAGGGTGCAGTATTATAGTAGTTATATTCTTGTACATAGGGGCAGTTTTATTGTAGTTATATTCTTGTACATAGGGGGCAGTATTATAGTAGTTATATTCTTGTACATAGGGGGCAGTATTATAGTAGTTATATTCTTGTACATAGGGGGCAGTATTATAGTAGTTATATTCCTGTACATAGGGGGCAGTATTATAGTAGTTATATTCCTGTACATAGGGGGCAGTATTATAGTAGTTATATTCTTGTACATAGGGGGCAGTATTATAGTAGTTATATTCTTGTACATAGGGGCAGTATTATAGTAGTTATATTCTTGTACACAGGAGGTAGTATTATAGTAGTTATATTCTTGTACATAGGGGGCAGTATTATAGTAGTTATATTCTTGTACATAGGGGGCAGTATTATAGTAGTTATATTCTTGTACATAGGGGGCAGTATTATAGTAGTTATATTCTTGTACATAGGGGGCAGTATTATAGTAGTTATATTCCTGTACATAGGGGGCAGTATTATAGCAGTTACATTCTTGTACATAGGGGACAGTATTATAGTAGTTATATTCCTGTACATAGGGGCAGTATTATAGTAGTTATATTCTTGTACATAGGGGGCAGTATTATAGTAGTTATATTCCTGTACATAGGGGGCAGTATTATAGTAGTTATATTCTTGTACATAGGGGGCAGTATTATAGTAGTTATATTCTTGTACATAGGGGGCAGTATTATAGTAGTTATATACCTGTACACAGGGGGCAGTATTATAGTAGTTATATACCTGTACATAGGGGGCAGTATTATAGTAGTTATATTCTTGTACATAGGGGGCAGTATTATAGTAGTTATATTCTTGTACATAGGGGGCAGTATTATAGTAGTTATATACCTGTACACAGGGGGCAGTATTATAGTAGTTATATACCTGTACATAGGGGGCAGTATTATAGTAGTTATATTCTTGTACATAGGGGGCAGTATTATAGTAGTTATATTCTGTACATAGGGGGCAGTATTATAGTAGTTATATTCTTGTACATAGGGGGCAGTATTATAGTAGTTATATTCTGTACATAGGGGGCAGTATTATAGTAGTTATATTCTTGTACATAGGGGGCAGTATTATAGTTATATTCTTGCACACAAAGCAAAGTATTAAATAGCTGAGTTCTTTATACTGTATATTTCTGTGCCTCATGTAATATACATAATTATGTGTCTACACTGCAGCAGAATTTCCAGCAGCAGCACTTGATATACTCCCCAGCTCTGGAGGTTTTATGCTATTAAACATTTGTCTTCAGTGCTTGTCTATGTGTTTGACTTTAATGAAGCAAAATGTGATTTCTTTTTCAAACTGTGCATATAACAAGACACAAGATGGATGATCTCCTAGGAGGTGACTATAGGTAGGAGAACATCATCATTTAGCCATATTAGTGGATAATAAACTTTACGAAGACAAGCAAAGAAAAGTGCACAGTGTAATTGATGGGAAAGAATAAAGAGAACATTCATGCAGAGGACATATACTGAAGAAAAGGGAGGGGGACCAAAAGCAAGATGGGTGCACCAAGCCTGACCAGAAATGGTCTATTGAATGGTTCATTATGATTAGCATATACAGTAGTCAGTGAAATAAAGGGATTGTAGGCCAGTAATCAGCTGGTGACCCACTTAACAAACATAAGAGGTGCTGATGACCATCTAACAAGCATTATTACCGTTACCATTCAACAAACTATTGAACAGAAGACGTGATGATGACCATCCAACATGTAGAAGAGATGCTGATGACCATCCAACATGTAGAAGAGATGCTGATGACCATCCAACATGTAGAAGAGATGCTGATGACCATCCCAAAACCAGTAGAGATGCTTATGACCATCCAACAACCAGAGGAGGTGCTGATGACCATCCAACATGTAGAAGAGATGCTGATGACCATCCCAAAACCAGTATAGATGCTTATGACCATCCAACAACCAGAGGAGGTGCTGATGACCATCCAACATGTAGAAGAGATGCTGATGACCATCCCAAAACCAGTAGAGATGCTTATGACCATCCAACAACCAGAGGAGGTGCTGATGACCATCCAACAACCAGAATAGGTGCTGATGACCATCCAACAACCAGAGAAGGTGCTGATGAGCATCCAGCAACCAGAGGAGGTGCTGATGAGCATCCAGCAACCAGAGGAGGTGCTGATGACCCTCCAACAACCAGAGAGGTGCTGATGACCATCCAACAACCAGAGGAGGTGCTGATGACCATCCAGCAACCAGAGGAGGTGCTGATGACCACCCAACAACCAGAGGAGGTGCTGATGACCACCCAACAACCAGAGGAGGTGCTGATGACCATCCAACAACCAGAGAAGGTGCTGATGAGCATCCAGCAACCAGAGGAGGTGCTGATGAGCATCCAGCAACCAGAGGAGGTGCTGATGACCCTCCAACAACCAGAGGAGGTGCTGATGACCACCCAACAACCAGAGGAGGTGCTGATGACCATCCAACAACCTGAGAAGGTGCTGATGAGCATCCAGCAACCAGAGGAGTTGCTGATGAGCATCCAGCAACCAGAGGAGGTGCTGATGACCATCCAACAACCAGAGGAGGTGCTGATGACCATCCAGCAACCAGAGGAGGTGCTGATGACCATCCAACAACCAGTAGAGATGCTGATGACCACCCAACAACCAGAGGAGTTGCAGATGAGCATCCAGCAACCAGAGGAGTTGCCGATGAGCATCCAGTAACCAGAGGAGTTGCCGATGAGCATCCAACAACCAGAGGAGGTGCTGATGACCATCCAACAACCAGAGGAGGTGGCGATGACCATCCAACAACCAGAGGAGGTGCCTATGACCATCCAACAACCAGAGAGGTGCTGATGACCACCCAACAACCAGAGGAGTTGCAGATGAGCATCCAGCAACCAGAGGAGTTGCCGATGAGCATCCAGTAACCAGAGGAGTTGCCGATGAGCATCCAACAACCAGAGGAGGTGCTGATGATCATCCAACAACCAGAGGAGGTGGCGATGACCATCCAACAACCAGAGGAGGTGCCTATGACCATCCAACAACCAGAGAGGTGCTGATGACCATCCAGCAACCAGAGGAGGTGCTGATGACCATCCAACAACCAGTAGAGATGCTGATGACCACCCAACAACCAGAGGAGTTGCAGATGAGCATCCAGCAACCAGAGGAGTTGCCGATGAGCATCTAGTAACCAGAGGAGTTGCCGATGAGCATCCAGTAACCAGAGGAGGTGCTGATGACCATTCAGCAACCAGAGAAGGTGCTGATGACCATTCAGCAACCAGAGAAGGTGCTAATGACCATCCAAAAAACCAGAGGAGGTGCTGATGACCATCCAACAACCAGAGAAGGTGCTGATGACCATCCAGCAACCAGAGGAGGTGCCGATGACCATCAGACAACCAGAGGAGGTGCCGATGACCATCCAGGAACCAGAGGAGATGCTGATGACCATCTAGGAACCTGAGTAGATGCTGATGACCATCCAACAACCAGAGTTGGTGCTGATGACCATCCAATAACCGGAAGAGGTGATGAAGACCATCTCACAAACGGAAGAGGTGCTGATGACCATCCAATAACCAGAAGCGGAGCTGTAGACCACCTAATAACCAGAAGAGGCACTGATGACAATGCAACATCACTGCATGGATCACTTACATACACCGCATCAAATTTGCGTTCTATAAAAATTTACATACCATGAGAAATGTATCACGTTCACTGTGATGTCTGTACACAACAATCATCAAGGAGCTACCGGGGTGAAAGACACTGCACATGACAAATCCAGAAGGGTAGACCCTACAAGCCTCAGGACCAGTCATGACATCTTGTCCAACAACTGCGGGAGAATTAACCCAGCAGAGCTATGCCCTGAGTTAATGATAAAAGGAGGAGCCCCATATTTACTGATGACACATCCCTGTACGAACACGGACACCCTAGTGCAACTCTGTAAACTCACAGCCTGAACATCCTTCAGTTCAGTAAATACTTGGATTATATGATCTGTTATACTGCCATATAGTCTATATGAGAAGAAGGACCTCATTTCTATGTTTTATGAAAAACACATATACTGAGCCCCCCTCCCCTCTGACTACGATCAGCCGAAACACCAGTGTTAACTGTCTGACTACATGGTGACGGTTGCCCCTGTACGTGGTTGATATGTGATGGTTAGGCGTCCGATAGGCTTGGAGCATCTCCAAATTAGGTGGGATGTAGTGGTTATTAGCTACTAAAGCTGGCCTAAAGTTAGAGGGCTTGCTATTGGCCAAATCTGACTTTCGGAAGGAAAAATATGACACATATAAGCTCACTATAGGCCAAAACTAATAATGATGGCTTGTTGTAGGATGATCTGACATATTAGGGCTAACTACAGGCTGAAAATGACAACTTAGCCCAAATCTGATAGATGAGGGTATATTTTAGGAAGAATCTGACAAATTTGGAGCTACTTCTGACCAAATCTTACAAATGAGGGAGTAGTTTGGGCTGAATCGGACAAACTAGGGTTTATTTTAGAATGAAGGCGACAAATTACTACTTATTTTAGGATGAATGTTATATTTTGGGCTTACTTTAGGGAGATCCTAACAGATAATCCCCCCCACCTAGTGTCTGGTGGTCTTTGGTGCGATATATTTGCGTCCTGTTGTCGGTAGTCAGTAAACAGAGGACGGATACAAGTCTCAGCCGCCGTCAGCTTCCACCCACCAGTCTTCTCGCAGCCACAGAGGAATAAAGCAAAATGAGTTGTTGTGCTGCACTGCCGGAGCCCGAGGCGCAGATAGACATATGTGCTTCATTTCCTATAGATCCGCCATTTACCAGCCCCTCCTGCTGCAGAACATCGCGTCCACCGTCTGCACACACCGATCTATACTTGTCTATTACAGAGCTAGTAACAGAGAGATGGATTACATTACGCAGGTCTTCAGGCCACAATCAGCCTCTGTAAGGCAGACTTACTTAAAGGGGATGTACACATTACATAGACATGGCCGCTTGTCTCGAGGAACAGCGCCACATCTGTCCAGGGGGGGGGGAATGCTGGTTCTAGAAAGTCACTAAACTAAAGTTTCTAACTTCCCCCACACACAATTATGTTTCTTTCTTGAGCCCCCTACCTACAATGCCCCGCCAATTGTGCCCCACTTCCACTTATAATGCCCCCCAATTGTGCCACCCCCCCCCCCACTCATAAAACCCACTTTGCTCTCAAGTCCCCCACAATTATATCGCCCCCAAACTTTCAATGTCCACCTTTTGTGCCTCCTTACCTATAAGGCCCCCTACACACACACAACTATAATGTTTCCTTTTACAGACCCCCCCCCCCCACCTATACTGCCCTGACTATACATTATGTTCTCTTTGGGTACTCCCTACTTACAGGGCTCCCCCTCTTGTGCCCTGCCCCCTCCTATAATGTTCCTCTTTTGAACCAGCCTACATATAATGTCCCTTTTGGTTACCCCCCCCCCCCCCCCATAGCAACAATGTCACCTATGTATCTCAACATCTCACCTGTTTTGTGTCGACAAATTTATAATGTGCCACTTTAAGGCCCCACCAGTTATAAGGTTCCCCTTTAGTGCCCCAGTTATGTGTCACTTTCCTGTCTCTCTCCCACCCCCCACCACAGTGGCACGGTGGCTTAGTGGTTTGCATTACAGCCTTGCAGCGCTGGGGACCTGAGTTCAAATCCCAGGGTCAACATCTGCAAAGAGTTTGTATGTTCTCTCCGGGTCCTCTGGTTTTCTCCCACACTCCAAAACATACTGGTAGGTATTGTGAGCCCCATTTGGGACAGGGACTGATTTGGCAAACTCTGTGCAGTGCTGCATAATCCGTAGGCGTAAGGAATTATTATTTTTATTAATCCAAGCCCCTGCTGTGTGCGGCACATCCTCAGGCAGAGGGTGAATGGTGGAGCGGGGAGCTGCCGGCTGCTTCACCATTGCAGTCCCCTCTATCTGGGACAAAGGCTCAGACTAGGCCCCGGCCCCTGCATGAGGGCTACATATCACAGAACTTGCTGTACGTTATACACAAATATTCAGCATCTGATTATTATCTATCAGTATGTGATGGGTGTGGGTACAGTATGGATTGGGTCCTACTACTTTCCAAAATCTGGGTCCGTTGGGGGGTAAATATACATTTCTAGCATGTCAAGGATTTGGGGTATGAATAGACATGTCTACGGGTTATGTAGGGGGTGTAGATACATATATGAAATTCACAGCCTGTCCAGACCTATATACAATACATTACTACATACTCCACTACTACATATGTGGGTGTGATTTCCCGTCTAGCCTGTACCCGCCGGCTGCCTGTAGTCTGGCGGGGGAGGAGGGGGGCGTGAATACTTACGCCTACTTTGTTTTGTGTAGAATTTATCTATTTTCTCAACACTGATGAAAATTAATGATTCTGAGTTCACAGAAACAGATTATTTTTGCTTAAGAATCGCAGATGTTCAGGAAATGAAGATCAAAATAAAAGACATTTTTTGGGACTGGTCCTGCATGTTAAGGGGGAGAGAAAATCTACACGGAGTCCATCCCACGGTCCGGGAGGTTCTGAGGACTTGAAGGACATCTCCGAGATCTCAGAGAATTGTAACTAATTTCTATTCTCTATCGATTCAGTTTAATGATTGTGATGTCATGTGACCAGCATGTGGGGGGGTCATCATTGTGGAGGGATGACATGGGGACAAAGGTCAAATGTCCCCCCCCCCATAATCTTATATATCCCCTCGTTCACTGCTCTGAAAGTTTAGAGATTTACATTAATATAGCCAGAGGATGTGATAAAATCAGCAGACCACCAGGGATCATCCCCTCCAGGGCATACAATAAAAACCTACCCTGGTCCACCGGGTATTTACCCCTATTTTACTACATACCACCAGATATTCACCCCTAATTTACCATAAACCACCAGGTATTTACCCCTATTTTACTATAGACCACCAGATATTTACCTCTATTTTACTGTAGACCACCAGATATTTACCCCTATTTTACTGTAGACCACCAGATATTCACCCCTAATTTACCATAAACCACCAGGTATTTACCCCTATTTTACTACATACCACCAGATATTCACCCCTAATTTACCATAAACCACCAGGTATTTACCCCTATTTTACTGTAGACCACCAGATATTTACCCCTATTTTACTATAGACCACCAGGTATTTACCCCTATTTTACTACATACCACCAGATATTCACCCCTAATTTACCATAAACCACCAGATATTTACCCCTATTTTACTATAGACCACCAGGTATTTACCCCTATTTTACTATAGACCACCAGGTATTTACCCCTATTTTACTACATACCACCAGATATTTACCCCTAATTTACTACATACCACCAGATATTCACCCCTAATTTACCATAAACCACCAGATATTTACCCCTATTTTACTATAGACCACCAGGTATTTACCCCTATTTTACTATAGACCACCAGGTATTTACCCCTATTTTACTACATACCACCAGATATTCACCCCTAATTTACCATAAACCACCAGGTATTTACCCCTATTTTACTACATACCACCAGATATTCACCCCTAATTTACCATAAACCACCAGATATTTACCCCTATTTTACTATAGACCACCAGGTATTTACCCCTATTTTACTATAGACCACCAGGTATTTACCCCTATTTTACTACATACCACCAGATATTTACCCCTAATTTACTACATACCACCAGATATTCACCCCTAATTTACCATAAACCACCAGATATTTACCCCTATTTTACTATAGACCACCAGGTATTTACCCCTATTTTACTATAGACCACCAGGTATTTACCCCTATTTTACTACATACCACCAGATATTCACCCCTAATTTACCATAAACCACCAGGTATTTACCCCTATTTTACTATAGACCACCAGATATGTACCTCTATTTTACTGTAGACCACCAGATATTTACCCCTAATTTACCATAAACCACCAGATATTTACCTCTATTTTACTATAGACCACCAGGTATTTACCCCTATTTTACTATAGACCACCAGATACTTACCTCTATTTTACTATAGACCACCAGATATTTACCTCTATTTTACTATAAACCACCAGATATTTACCCCTATTTTACTATAGACCACCAGATATTTACCTCTATTTTACTATAAACCACCAGATATTTACCCCTATTTTACTATAGACCACCAGATATTTACCTCTATTTTACTATAAACCACCAGATATTTACCCCTATTTTACTATAGACCACCAGGTATTTGCCCCATTTTACTGTAGACCACCAGATATTTACCTCTATTTTACTGTAGACCACCAGATATTTACCTCTATTTTACTGTAGACCACCAGATATTTACCTCTATTTTACTGTAGACCACCAGATATTTACCTCTATTTTACTGTAGACCACCAGATATTTACCTCTATTTTACTGTAGACCACCAGGTATTTGCCCCATTTTACTGTAGACCAACCAGTATTTACCCCTATTTTATCCTAGACCAGCATTTAACCTTATGAAACCCTAGGCCGCCAGGATTTACCCTGATTTTACCCTACATCACCAAGTATTCACCCGTATTTTACCCTCATACCACCAACTATTCACTTAAATTTTACCAAAAACTACAAGGTATTTACCTCTATTTTACCCAAGACCACCAGACATTTACTTTTATTTCACCGTAGACCCCCAGGTATTCACACATATTTTACCCAAGACCACCGGGTATTTACCCCCATTAAACCTTAGACCCCCAGGTGTTTATTGCAGGTGAATAAATGTCCTGTAGCAGCTCAGGCAGCGGTCACGCGCAGGACCTCCGCTCTGGATCACCTGGACCTGAACTCCTGGGAACATGAGCCGCCATGAGAACTGGTGACATCACTTGGATCAATATATATATATTTTTTGTTGCACATAAATGTCAGGAAAAAAATTAGTTAAAATTTAAGCCAAAAACTGCGCCAAAAATGGTGGAACCAAATGTTCCCCAAATCTGCAAATTAATTTTATCAGAAGAAAAAAGAAGTTAAAATTTCGAAAATTTTCTCTCCACCTCCTTCCAGCAGATTTGGGGTTTTCGATAAATTTAGGGCAATTTTTTCTCTTAGTGAATGTGGTTTTGCGAGTTTCCTGCTGTTGTATGACGACGTGACTCCCTGCGCCAATTAACCGTGCAACTAATTCATAATCAGTCCCTCATTTTCCAATTGCCAAATTGTGTGGGGTGAGTGCGCGTCGCCCCGCTGCCCCTCTGGTGTGTATAAATAGGCGCTGATGTTCTGTGCTATGTAATTGCATAGAGAGAATTATAGGAGACAAACGCCTGGATGCGTAGGTGTGAAGTGTTTACAGGGAGGGGGGGTCAGAGGGAAAACGGAGACAAAACGAGAGAAGAAGTAGAGCGACATCTGCTGACGAAAACTGCACATTACAGGTACACAGAGGAATATTCCATATACATATATGTCCTGACACCTTTCTATCATAGCCAGCAGTGGTGAGGGGCCAGCATGGGCTCTCTGACCTCTCTGTGACTACACCCCCCATACACAGCGAGCTGCCATGTCCTGTGTGTCTTGACACCTTTCTATCATAGCCAGCAGAGGTCAGGGGTCAGCATGGGCGCTCTGACCCCTCTGTGACTACACCCCCCATACACAGCGAGCTGCCATGTCCTGTGTGTCCTGACACCTTTCTATCATAGCCAGCAGTGGTGAGGGGCCAGCATGGGTGCTCTGACCTCTCTGTGACTACAACCCCCATACACAGCGAGCTGCCATGTCCTGTGTGTCCTGACACCTTTCTATCATAGCCAGCAGTGGTCAGGGGTCAGCATGGGTGCTCTGACCCCTCTGTGACTACACCCCCCCATACACAGCGAGCTGCCATGTCCTGTGTCCTGATACCTTTCTATCATAGCCAGCAGTGGTCAGGGGTCAGCATGGGTGCTCTGACCCTTCTGTGACTACAGCCCCCATACACAGCAAGATGCCATGTCCTGTGTGTCCTGACACCTTTCTATCATAGCCAGCAGTGGTCAGGGGGCAGCATGGGTGCTCTGACCCCTCTGTGACTACACCCCCCATACACAGCGAGCTGCCATGTCCTGTGTGTCCTGACACCTTTCTATCATAGCCAGCAGTGGTCAGGGGTCAGCATGGGCACTCTGACCCCTCTGTAACTGCACCCCCCATACACAGCGAGCTGCCATGTCCTGTGTGTTCTGACACCTTTCTATCATAGCCAGCAGTGGTCAGGGGTCAGCATGGGCACTCTGACCCCTCTGTAACTGCACCCCCCATACACAGCGAGCTGCTATGTCCTGTGTCCTGACACCTTTCTATCATAGCCAGCAGTGGTCAGGGGTCAGCATGGGCACTCTCACCCCTCTGTCACTACAACCCCCATACACAGCGAGCTGCCATGTCCTGTGTGTCCTGACACCTTTCTATCATAGCCAGCAGTGGTCAGGGGTCAGCATGGGCACTCTCACCCCTCTGTGACTACACCCCCCATACACAGCGAGCTGCCATGTCCTGTGTGTCCTGACACCTTTCTATCATAGCCAGCAGTGGTCAGGGGTCAGCATGGGCGCTCTGACCCCTCTGTGACTACACCCCCCATACACAGCGAGCTGCAATGTCCTGTGTGTCCTGACACCTTTCTATCATAGCCAGCAGTGGTCAGGGGTCAGCATGGGCGCTCTGACCCCTCTGTGACTACATCCCCCATACACAGTGAGCTGCCATGTCCTGTGTGTCCTGACACCTTTCTATCATAGCCAGCAGTGGTCAGGGGTCAGCATGGGCGCTCTGACCCCTCTGTGACTACACCCTCCCATACACAGCGAGCTGCCATGTCCTGTGTGTCCTGACACCTTTCTATCATAGCCAGCAGGGGTCAGGGGTCAGCATGGGCGCTCTGATCCCTCTGTGACTACACCCCCTATACACAGCGAGCTGCCATGTCCTGTGTGTCCTGACACCTTTCTATCATAGCCAGTAGTGGTCAGGGGTCAGCATGGGCGCTCTGACCTCACTGTGACTACACCCCCCATACACAGCGAGCTGCCATGTCCTGTGTGTCCTGACACCTTTCTATCATAGCCAGCAGGGGTCAGGGGTCAGCATGGGAGCTCTGACCCCTCTGTGACTACACCCCCATACACAGCGAGCTGCCATGTCCTGTGTGTCCTGACACCTTTCTATCATAGCCAGCAGTGGTCAGGGGTCAGCATGGGCGCTCTGACCCCTCTGTGACTACACCCCCCATACACAGCGAGCTGCCATGTCCTGTGTCCTGACACCTTTCTATCATAGCCAGCAGTGGTCAGGGGTCAGCATGGGGGCTCTGACCCTTCTGTGACTACACCCCCACAGCGAGCCGCCATGTCCTGTGTGTCCTGACACCTTTCTATCATAGCCAGCAGTGGTCAGGGGTCAGCATGGGCGCTCTGACCCCTCTGTGACTACATCCCCCATACACAGCGAGCTGCAATGTCCTGTGTGTCCTGACACCTTTCTATCATAGCCAGCAGAGGTCAGGAGTCAGCATGGGCGCTCTGACCTCTCTGTGACTACATCCCCCATACACAGCGAGCTGCCATGTCCTGTGTGTCCTGACACCTTTCTATCATAGCCAGCAGTGGTCCGGGGTCAGCATGGGTGCTCTGACCCCTCTGTGACTACACCCCCCATACACAGCGAGCTGCCATGTCCTGTGTGTCCTGACACCTTTCTTTCATAGCCAGCAGGGGTCAGGGGTCAGCATGTGCGCTCTGACCCCTCTGTGACTACACCCCCCATACACAGCGAGCTGCCATGTCCTGTGTGTCCTGACACCTTTCTATCATAGCCAGCAGTGGTCAGGGGTCAGCATGGGCGCTCTGACCTCTCAGTGACTACATCCCCATATACAGGGAGCTGCCATGTCCTGTGTCCTGACACCTTTCTATCATAGCCAGCAGTGGTCAGGGGTCAGCATGGGTGCTCTGACCCCTCTGTGACTACACCCACCATACACAGTGAGCTGCCATGTCCTGTGTGTCCTGACACCTTTCTATCATAGCCAGCAGTGGTCAGAGGTCAGCAGGGGTGCTCTGACCCCTCTGTGACTACACTCCCCATATACAGCGAGCTGCCATGTCCTGTGTGTCCTGACACCTTTCTATCATAGCCAGCAGTGGTCAGAGGTCAGCATGGGTGCTCTGACCTCTCTGTGACTACACCCACCATACACAGCGAGCTGCCATGTCCTGTGTGTCCTGACACCGCACTATCATAGCCAGCAGTGGTCAGGGGTCAGCATGGGTGCTCTGACCTCTCTGTGACTACACCCTCCATACACAGCGAGCTGCCATGTCCTGTGTGTCCTGACACCTTTCTATCATAGCCAGCAGTGGTCAGAGGTCAGCAGGGGAGCTCTGACCCCTCTGTGACTACACTCCCCATATACAGCGAGCTGCCATGTCCTGTGTGTCCTGACACCTTTCTATCATAGCCAGCAGTGGTAAGGGGTCAGCATGGGTGCTCTGACCTCTCTGTGACTACACCCCCATACACAGCGAGCTGCCATGTCCTGTGTCCTGACACCTTTCTATCATAGCCAGCAGTGGTCAGGGGTCAGCATGGGCGCTCTGACCTCTCTGTGACTACATCCCCCATACACAGCGAGCTGCCATGTCCTGTGTGTCCTGACACCTTTCTATCATAGCCAGCAGTGGTCAGGGGTCAGCATGGGTGCTCTGACCCCTCTGTGACTACACCCCCCATACACAGCGAGCTGCCATGTCCTGTGTGTCCTGACACCTTTCTTTCATAGCCAGCAGGGGTCAGGGGTCAGCATGTGCGCTCTGACCCCTCTGTGACTACACCCCCCATACACAGCGAGCTGCCATGTCCTGTGTGTCCTGACACCTTTCTATCATAGCCAGCAGTGGTCAGGGGTCAGCATGGGCGCTCTGACCTCTCAGTGACTACATCCCCATATACAGGGAGCTGCCATGTCCTGTGTCCTGACACCTTTCTATCATAGCCAGCAGTGGTCAGGGGTCAGCATGGGTGCTCTGACCCCTCTGTGACTACACCCACCATACACAGTGAGCTGCCATGTCCTGTGTGTCCTGACACCTTTCTATCATAGCCAGCAGTGGTCAGAGGTCAGCAGGGGTGCTCTGACCCCTCTGTGACTACACTCCCCATATACAGCGAGCTGCCATGTCCTGTGTGTCCTGACACCTTTCTATCATAGCCAGCAGTGGTCAGAGGTCAGCATGGGTGCTCTGACCTCTCTGTGACTACACCCACCATACACAGCGAGCTGCCATGTCCTGTGTGTCCTGACACCGCACTATCATAGCCAGCAGTGGTCAGGGGTCAGCATGGGTGCTCTGACCTCTCTGTGACTACACCCTCCATACACAGCGAGCTGCCATGTCCTGTGTGTCCTGACACCTTTCTATCATAGCCAGCAGTGGTCAGAGGTCAGCAGGGGAGCTCTGACCCCTCTGTGACTACACTCCCCATATACAGCGAGCTGCCATGTCCTGTGTGTCCTGACACCTTTCTATCATAGCCAGCAGTGGTCAGGGGTCAGCATGGGTGCTCTGACCTCTCTGTGACTACACCCCCATACACAGCGAGCTGCCATGTCCTGTGTCCTGACACCTTTCTATCATAGCCAGCAGTGGTCAGGGGTCAGCATGGGCGCTCTGACCCCTCTGTGACTACATCCCCCATACACAGCGAGCTGCCATGTCCTGTGTGTCCTGACACCTTTCTATCATAGCCAGCAGTGGTCAGGGGTCAGCATAGGAGCTCTGACCCCTCTGTGACTACACCCCCCATACACAGCGAGCTGCCATGTCCTGTGTACTGACACCTTTCTATCATAGCCAGCAGTGGTCAGGGGTCAGCATGGGCGCTCTGACCTCTCTGTGATTACACCCCCATACACAGAGAGCTGCCATGTGCTGTGTGTCCTGACACCTTTCTATCATAGCCAGCAGTGGTCATTGGTCAGCATGGGCGCTCTGACCCCTCTGTGACTACACCCTCCATACACAGCGAGCTGCCATGTCCTGTGTGTCCTGACACCTTTCTATCATAGCCAGCAGTGGTCAGAGGTGAGCATGGGCGCTCTGACTCCTCTGTGACTACACCCTCCATACACAAGGAGCTGCCATGTCCTGTGTGTCCTGACACCTTTCTATCATAGCCAGCAGTGGTCAGAGGTCAGCATGGGTGCTCTGACCCCTCTGTGACTACACCCCCCATACACAGCGAGCTGCCATGTCCTATGTGTCCTGACACCTTTCTATCATAGCCAGCAGTGGTCATGGGTCAGCATGGGCGCTCTGACCTCTCTGTGACTACACCCCCATACACAGAGAGCTGCCATGTGCTGTGTGTCCTGACACCTTTCTATCATAGCCAGCAGTGGTCGGGGGTCAGCATGGGCGCTCTGACCCCTCTGTGACTACACCCCCCATACACAGCGAGCTGCCATGTCCTGTGTGTCCTGACACCTTTCTATCATAGCCAGCAGTGGTCAGAGGTCAGCATGGGTGCTCTGACCCCTCTGTGACTACATCCCCCCATACACAGCGAGCTGCCATGTCCTGTGTGTCCTGACACCTTTCTATCATAGCCAGCAGTGGTCAGAGGTCAGCATGGGTGCTCTGACCCCTCTGTGACTACACCCTGCATACACAGCGAGCTGCCATGTCCTGTGTGTCCTGACACCTTTCTATCATAGCCAGCAGTGGTCAGGGGTCAGCATGGGCACTCTGACCCCTCTGTCACTACAACCCCATTCACAGCCAGCTGCCATGTCCTGTGTGTCCTGACACCTTTCTATCATAGCCAGCAGTGGTCAGGGGTCAGCATGGGCGCTCTGACCCCTCTGTGACTACATGTCCCATACACAGCGAGCTGCCATGTCCTGTGTGTCCTGACACCTTTCTATCATAGCCAGCAGTGGTCAGGGGTCAGCATGGGTGCTCTGATCTCTCTGTGACTACACCCCCCATACACAGCGAGCTGCCATGTCCTGTGTGTCCTGACACCTTTCTATCATAACCAGCAGTGGTCAGGGGTCAGCACGGGTGCTCTGACCCCTCTGTGACTACACCCCCCATACACAGCGAGCTGCCATGTCCTGTGTGTCCTGACACCTTTCTATCATAGCCAGCAGTGGTCAGGGGTCAGCATGGGCGCTCTGACCTCTCTGTGACTACACCCCACATACACAGCGAGCTGCCATGTCCTGTGTGTCCTGACACCTTTCTCTCATAGCCAGCAGTGGTCAGGGGTCAGCATGGGAGCTCTGACCTCTCTGTGACTACACCCCCATACACAGCGAGCTGCCATGTCCTGTGTCCTGACACCTTTCTATCATAGCCAGCAGTGGTCAGGGGTCAGCATGGGCGCTCTGACCTCTCTGTGACTACACCCCCATTCACAGAGAGCTGCCATGTGCTGTGTGTCCTGACACCTTTCTATCATAGCCAGCAGTGGTCAGGGGTCAGGATGGGCGCTCTGACCCCTCTGTGACTACACCCTCCATACACAGCGATCTGCCATGTCCTGTGTGTCCTGACACCTTTCTATCATGGCCAGCAGTGGCCAGGGGTCAGCATGGGCGCTCTGACCCCTCTGTGAGTACATCCCCCATACACAGCGAGCTGCCATGTCCTGTGTATCCTGACACCTTTCTATCATAGCCAGCAGTGGTCAGGGGTCAGGATGGGCGCTCTGACCCCTCTGTGACTACACCCTCCATACACAGCGATCTGCCATGTCCTGTGTGTCCTGACACCTTTCTATCATGGCCAGCAGTGGTCAGGGGTCAGCATGGGCGCTCTGACCCCTCTGTGACTACACCCCACATACACAGCGAGCTGCCATGTCCTGTGTGTCCTGACACCTTCCTATCATAGTCAGCAGTGGTCAGGGGTCAGCATGGGCGCTCTGACCCCTCTGTGACTACACCCCACATACACAGCGAGCTGCCATGTCCTGTGTGTCCTGACACCTTTCTATCATAGCCAGCAGTGGTCAGGGGTCAGCATACGCGCTCTGACCCCTCTGTGACTACACCCCCCATACACAGCGAGCTGCCGTGTCCTGTGTGTCCTGACACCTTTCTATCATAGCCAGCAGTGGTCAGAGGTCAGGATGGGCGCTCTTACCCCTCTGTGACGACACCCCCCATACACAGCGAGCTGCCATGTCCTGTGTGTCCTGACACCTTTCTATCATAGCCAGAAGTGGTCAGGGGTCAGCATGGGCGCTCTGACCGCTCTGTGACTACACCCCCATGTACAGTGAGCTGCCATGTGCTGTGTGTCCTGACACCTTTCTATCATAGCCAGAAGTGGTCAGGGGTCAGCATGGGCGCTCTGACCCCTCTGTGACTACACCCCCCATACACAGCGAGCTGCCATGTCCTGTGTGTCCTGACACCTTTCTATCATAGCCAGCAGTGGTCCGGGGTCAGCATGGGTGCTCTGACCCCTCTGTGACTACACCCCCCATACACAGCGAGCTGCCATGTCCTGTGTGTCCTGACACCTTTCTATCATAGCCAGCATGGTCAGGGGTCAGCATGGGCGCTCTGACCCCTCTGTGACTACACCCCCCATACATAGCGAGCTGCCATGTCCTGTGTGTCCTGACACCTTTCTATCATAGCCAGCAGAGGTCAGGGGTCAGCATGGGAGTTTTGATCGCTCTACAAATTCTTAAGTCTTTACCCACAAGACCTGACTGGTCCTTTACTCCTAATCTATCCCACCACTGGGAGGCGCCTTTGTCACCAGATAACTAGTGCATTGTGAATGGGGTGACTACTTACCATGGGGTACGGGTTAGAGCAGAACACTGTGTACTTTCGGATAATGCCGTTTAGTTTCAGTGGAGGCAGCCAAGACACATAGACGATGGAGGCAGAAGCGGCCGCAGCCTTAACTCCAGCCGGGGGACCGGGAACTGCAATACAGAAGGATAAGAGAGTCAGGATCATGTAGCTGAGCCCAATACTACATGTACTGTATCATATACAGCATTGAGTGGGGGTGGCGCCCTCTGGTGTTTACTGCTGGGATTGTCACTAGTGTTTCAATAGCAAATAAATCTGTCTCCAGTTCTGCACATATAGGAATGTAAAGCCTCTCTAGTAAGAGGATTACAGAAGTGACCCCAAAAGGTTCCTCAATGTCCTGTCAGTGACTCCTAAAAAAAGACACCAGATCATCGTCTACAACCCTGGTAGGCAGTCCCCGGACTAAGTCCAGGATAGGTTCTGTAGGTTTGTTCTTAAGTTGAATTTGTATGTAAGTCGTAACTGTATATTTTATAATTGTAACCCCAGCAAATTTTTTTTTTTAGTCTCTGAGACAATTGGATTTTAAACATCTTGGATTGTCATAAGAACCGGGATTAACAATAAATCTTCATTACAGACACCTGTGATAACTGTTACAGCTGATTATTGTAGTCTAAGGATAAAGTACAATAAATTACCAATATCTAGAGGTCCCTTTGTAAATAGGGGTCGTCTGTAAGTCGGGTGTTCTTAAGTAGGGGACCCCCTTACTATATAATTTACATATCACATACTATACAGAGATACTAATATACTGAAGCTCCCGTTTACATGTGTCCATCTATCATCTATCCATCTCATATCTATATATCCATCCATCCATCCATCTATCTATTCATATCAGAGAGTGGCCACCTTCTGTAGCATCCTCTAGGACAGTGATTTTCAACACATGGTCGGGTGTGCCGCGGGGAAAGTTCCCCAAACTATGGTGCCCCCTGTGTTTTGTTTCCCGGCAATGCGCAGCGATGCGCAGTCACGGCTTCTTACAATGTAGGAGACGTGTACAATAACACATGCGCAAGCTTTGAACCTCGCGCTACAAAATGACGTCACTGAGGACGGCGCATCATCCTGAGAGCGGAGAGACTCTCACATTTGCCCACTGCTAAGGTAATGCCCACCAATAATGCTGACTATATGAGCTTTTACCTGAGTATATGAACTGTTGGCAGAATACTCAGCATATGAGCTGGTACTTGTAGTACTCCAGCAGTATACTGCATATAACAATGAGAAATGTAAAATGAGAAATACTATAGTCATGAGGTTGGAGTACTACAAGTACCAGCTCATATGCTGAGTATACGAGCCTCATGGCCATAGTACTTCTCATTGTACCCCTTTATATTGCAGTATATGAGCCACATAATAATCAGCACCATATACTAAAACAGGGAGAAACTGAGAACTTTTGGGGAAGAGCTTCGTGTGCGTCTTTACACCATTCCTGCCAGGATATCCCTTTTGTGTTCATCGAAACAGGCCCAGGTATCACACTGAGTGAGTAAAATACATTTAGAATCTATATTATTAACTATATGTATAATATGACTGTTTTAGTGTCATTTTGGTTGGTGGTGTGCCCCAGGATTTTATAAGTATAAAAAGTGTGCCGCGGCTCAAAAAAGGTTGAAAATCACTGCTCTAGGACACCGTGGTTTGGTTCCTCTAGGACACCGTGGTTTGGTTCCTCTAGGACACCGTGGTTTGGTTCCTCTAGGACACCATGGTTTGGTTCCTCTAGGACACCATGGTTTGGTTCCTCTAGGACACCATGGTTTGGTTCCTCTAGGACACCATGGTTTGGTTCCTCTAGGACACCGTGGTTTGGTTCCTCTAGGACACCATGGTTTGGTTCCTCTAGGACACCGTGGTTTGGTTCCTCTAGGACACAGTGGTTTGGTTCCTCTAGGACACCATGGTTTGGTTCCTCTAGGACACCGTGGTTTGGTTCCTCTAGGACACCATGGTTTGGTTCCTCTAGGACACCGTGGTTTGGTTCCTCTAGGACACCATGGTTTGGTTCCTCTAGGACACCGTGGTTTGGTTCCTCTAGGATACTATTGCTAGGTTCCTCTCAGACTATCTACACCGAAATTGTGTAGGACAGGCACTACCAAAGTATACGAATGTATGTAAGCCAACGCACCCCAATAGCTATACAATCCAAACAAAACAAGAAATAGGTGGGATGCTTACACAAGGCTAGACAGAAATGTAACAAAAAATGTTTATTGGATAAGTAACAATTTTAAACACAATCAAGACGGGACAACAATAAATATAAAAACACTTAAAAAGTACACCAGAGGGGTGTACAACGCTGCCAAGGGCCAAGGCCCCATGGCCTGGTTCCTCTAGGACCCCATGGCTTGGTTCCTCTAGGACCCCATGGCTTGGTTCCTCTAGGACCCCATGGCTTGGTTCCTCTAGGACCCCATGGCTTTGCTCCTTTAGGACCCCATGGCTTGGTTCCTTTAGGACCCTATGGTTTTGTTCATCTTACCGTCCTCTTTGGTTCTGACAAATATCTGCTCGCTGCGGACCCCGTCCCCGGCACGGGTGAAGGCCAGCACCTGGATGCTGTAGTTGGTGTACTTTTCCAGCCCGTCCAGCTCCAGTAACGGTTGTGTCGTGGTCACATTTTTAATTTCACCAAGTTCTGAAAGAAGAAGATACAATAAGGTGACAGATTCTGATAATTGGGGACCCCCTCCCCTGTATCGCTCTAGGAGTTACAGGGAATCCTTAGTGTGGGATGGATGCATTGCCTGATCATTTTAATGCATTTTTTTTTAAAAACAGCGCTGCTTCTGTACATGGCTGGTATTGCAGTGGTGCTCAGTCCTGTCAGAGAGCTGCCCACGTATGGGGATATCTATTGGCATTGAGCAAAGCCTAATGCAAGTGTATCTATACACCCCATTAACTATAATAGAGCCCACACCAAATCTGTACAATCTGAAACTTTTGTTAGTAGCAGCAGGACTGTGAAATATGGATTTATATTACAGGGTTGCATTGAGAATGTATCCTCACACTGCTGTGCTCTCTGCATTAAGCTGTTTTAAAGCCCAGCAGTATCCAGCAGTAATCTGCTACCACTTTTACTCTTTGCAGAGGGTAGGGCCATGCCGGGCAGTTCAACCAGAGCACAGCAGTGTGAGGACACTTCCCAAGAATCCTGGAATATAAATCCATACATCACAGTCCTGCTGCTATTAACAACAAACACAAAGGTCTGATTACACATATTTCCAGGGATAATACTTAACTCTATCTGCAGGGAGCACAGAGCGCAGCAGTGTGAGGACACGCCGCCAGTAAACTTGCAGAAGTTACAATCCTGGAATATATATTCTTATATGACACTGCTGCTGCTGCTACTAACAACACACTCCAAGGTCTGATTCCACACGACTCCAGGGACAATACCTAACATTGGCCGCAGACTAAAGGGTCACACCCGCTGACTGTTTCCCTTTATCGAAGTCTGGGTTCTGCTGAAACATTCTGGGTTCACCGATACAGAACTCCGGATCAACAGGTAATGATGGTATATGATGACTCCCTCACTACCAGTATCTGACACTAGAGGGAGCTCAGGGACAGCACTGCATTGTACAGCATTGACTTCTATGAGTACACTGTCTGCAGAAAGCTCTTTGGCTCCCTCTAGTGGTGACTACAGATACTGAGAATTCTGTGCAGGGGATTTAGAGCTCTGTATCAGAATATCCGCCCAAATTACAATCATGTTTCCCCTCTTACCTCCGTCTAGAAGATTTGCCCAGAAGATAACCCTGAACCCCTGGAGGATGCCGTTAAGGGCTTCTTTGGAAGGGGTCGACCAAGAGATGGTAATTGTCTCTGGTGAAGTTGCAGCTGCCTGGACATTCTCCGGGGGGCGGCTGGGTACTGCAATGACAAGACATCAGTTAAATGGTCCCCCATCAAAAAATATGTGCTATATGTCTATATAGGGCAACAAATCTAAGGGTTGGTCCAAATTTCTGCAGGGAACACAAGAACAATTCACAATTTCTGTAGAAATTTGCAGCCACTAAATGGTTGGATTCACTTAAATTGATAACCTAGACAATCCCTTTAAGGCTGAGACACACACACGGCACTGGACCCTACCATCCTCTAGCGTGGTGGTGATGATTTCCTGAGACGACGGCCCTGTCCCGGCCCGGTTAGACGCCTGCACGACCACGCCGTACTGGGTGAACTTCTTCAGATTATCCAGGGTGTAGACCTCGCTGTCCCCGGTGGTGTCCACTGTGATGATATTGAACTGGTAGTTGCCTCCGGTGCTGTACTCCCGGAAGCCGATCTGGTAACCTCGGATTATTCCATTCTGGAGGTGCTTTTTTGGGGCCTGATGGAAAAAATGTAAACTTTAAAGAATTGAAAACTTTAAAAAAAAATGAGTTGGGGAGGTCTGTGGAAGTCCATAATAAATTCTCATAATCCAATCATACAGTTCTCATAATCCCACCATACAGTGCCCCAAAATACCACCATATTATCACACCATATAGTGTTCCAAATACCACTATATGGTGCACATAATCCAATCATACAGTTCTCATAATCCCATAATACAGTGCTTCAAATACCACCATATAGTGCAAATAATCCCATTATACAGTTCTCATAATCCCATCATATAGTGCCCATAATCCCATTATACAGTGATCCAAATACTACCATATAGTGTCCATAATCTCATCATACAGTGCCCATAATCCTATCATACAGTTCTCCAAATACTACATTATAGTGTCCATAATATCATCTGTAAGAGTGTGAACCTAGGGGGCGCTGGAGAGAGACTCACAACCAGGGTTGAAAAGGACCTTGACCACTCCCATCGCTGGCCAACTCCAGAGGGAGAGCTCACAGCAAGCCAGTGCTGTGTGTCCTGCAGTCAGCAGGAGGATTTGGGACCAGTTGGAGACAGACAGGTGGTCTGTCCAAAGTAAGGACATTGGGGGTCATTTACTAAGGGCCCGATTCGCGTTTTCCCGACGTGTTACCCGAATATTTCCGATTTGCGCCGATTCTCCCTGAATTGCCCCGGGATTTTGGCGCACGCGATCGGATTGTGGCGCATCGGCGCTGGCATGCACGCGACGGAAATCGGGGGGCGTGGCCGAACGAAAACCCGACGGATTTGGAAAAACCGCCGCATTTAAGAAAAAAAATTTGTCGCGAAAATTACACTTACCTTCACCAGGTATAGGCCGGTGAATTTCAGGGCATTCCAGCGCGCCTCCGGGGAACTTCAGCGCAGCAGCGCCACTTGGTGGACGGCGGAGGAACTACCTTAGTGAATCCCGGCCGGACCCGCATCCAGCGCAGAGAACGCGCCGCTGGATCGCGAACGGACCGGGTAAGTAAATCTGCCCCATTGTTTTCCTCAAGTGTGCAACTTCATTCTCCTTATCAATCAATTCAGCTGCGAGGTTTTTATACTTTGTATCTTGAATCTCCAACTGATTTTGCAAAAACTCACTTTGCTCACTTTTAGCACATTTAGTTCGGTCATCTTGGAGACGCTGCTCCTTTAAATTCTGCAATTGCATCTCCAGCTCTTGCTTTTGCTCCACACTATGTAGAACTTTACTAGACAGAGAGCATTTCATCTCATCAAACTCCTTCTTAGTGACATAGTCCATTCCAGGCAAACCCAGCGCCACATTTTTACCATTCCTGCAGCATGAACGTCTTATGGAGTCAAGTTCTTTCTTTAATTTCACATTTTCTTTATCAGACATCACTAGCCCCAAATCAAATAGAGAAGGGGCGGGGGACTGTAGGGGGATTTTATTTAATTTTAATGGATGCAGAAGGAGGCGATTGGCCCCTCTTTTTTGGGCAGTAACTAAAGGAGGTGGGGGGCCGGCTTGCAGAGCCCGCCCCATGGTTTTAAAAGCATTGGGGGCACGTGGGGGGGTCCTCTTTCCTTCTGCCTGGACCAAGCGGCGAGAAGTCACCCCCCCACCCTGCCCTCAGGATATATTTATTTTCCGGTTTCCTCGGCATTCCGGTTTCTGGCTGTTTTCTCTGTCTTTTCAGATGTCACAGCATTGGCGGAGTTTTCACATGCCCGTAGGCAGAAGGGAGGCCCCCACATGACGTCTGCCGTCCAGCAGCCGACATTTCGGGCGAAGGTTTTTTCTACGAAGAATTGTTTTTCTTGTTTTTTCAACTTTTTGCACTTTAAATGTTTTGTTACTTATTAACTAAGGTTTTTTCCAAAAATAAATGCTGTGGCCTACCCACATACCCACAACAATTTAATGGTCCCTGTCGTTCAATAAAGATTTGTTTTGGAGGTTGGCAAATCCCCGGGTCAAGAGCATCGGTTTTGATGGTGCTGGTCTACAAGTCCCTACAGTCCCTCAAGTTGCCATTTCCAGTCCGCTATTTCACCCTCATACACAAACCTGAGAGTTTTCATCTCATCTTGAAGCTGCTGCACCATATTGTTTGGCTCTCTAGAATATTCATCATGTCCACTAGTATGTGACACAACAGCAGCAGGATTATATTCAATCATAGAACAGAGGTGCTTCATAAAAATTACATCACTTTCATGCAGTGTATTTGCTTTAGTTGCAGCCTGCAGACCCGGTTCCAGGTTTTGCGACCCTCTACCTGGAGAGCTGAAATCGAGATTGCATTCTCACAGCAAAGGTAACTGAGGGTCTCCTGTCTTGCTGCTGGCCAAGAGCAGGTGCCAAGCAGCCTGGTACCCGGATAGCTAGGGTCCATCAAATGTATTAGACAGCGCCTAGCCGGGCAGGAATTACTTTTGTAATGTTTTTTGCATGTGCCTAAGCCAAGGCTGAAGTTGTGTTCTGTTTTGCAAGTGTGAATAAACACTTAAATTGGACTTTAAACCTGCGTGTGTCACTGCTTCCTGCACTGCTACCAGTCAACTACTAGAGCAATTCCCCACACATCATACAGTGTTCATAATCCCATCATACAGTACACATAATCCCATCATACAGTTCTCCAATAGTGCCCATAACTACATCATACAGTGCTCTAAATACTACCATATAGTGCCCATAATCTCATCATACAGTGCACATAATCCCATCATACAGTTCTCCAATAGTGCCCATAACTACATCATACAGTGCTCTAAATACTACCTTATAGTGCCCATAATCTCATCATACAGTGCACATAATCCCATCATACAGTACACATAATCCCATCATACAGTTCTCCAATAGTGCCCATAACTACATCATACAGTGCTCTAAATACTACCTTATAGTGCCCATAATCTCATCATACAGTGCACATAATCCCATCATACAGTACACATAATCTCATCATACAGTACACATAATCTCATCATACAGTTCTCCAATAGTGCCCATAACTACATCATACAGTGCTCTAAATACTACCTTATAGTGCCCATAATCTCATCATACAGTGCACATAATCCCATCATACAGTTCTCCAATAGTGCCCATAACTACATCATACAGTGCTCTAAATACTACCTTATAGTGCCCATAATCTCATCATACAGTGCACATAATCCCATCATACAGTACACATAATCCCATCATACAGTTCTCCAATAGTGCCCATAACTACATCATACAGTGCTCTAAATACTACCTTATAGTGCCCATAATCTCATCATACAGTGCACATAATCCCATCATACAGTACACATAATCCCATCATACAGTACACATAATCTCATCATACAGTACACATAATCTCATCATACAGTGCCCATAATCCCATCATACAGTTCTCCAATAGTGCCCATAACTACATCATACAGTGCTCTAAATACTACCATATAGTGCCCATAATCTCATCATACAGTGCACATAATCCCATCATACAGTTCTCCAATAGTGCCCATAACTACATCATACAGTGCTCTAAATACTACCATATAGTGCCCATAATCTCATCATACAGTGCACATAATCCCATCATACAGTTCTCCAATAGTGCCCATAACTACATCATACAGTGCTCTAAATACTACCTTATAGTGCCCATAATCTCATCATACAGTGCACATAATCCCATCATACAGTACACATAATCCCATCATACAGTTCTCCAATAGTGCCCATAACTACATCATACAGTGCTCTAAATACTACCTTATAGTGCCCATAATCTCATCATACAGTGCACATAATCCCATCATACAGTACACATAATCTCATCATGCAGTACACATAATCTCATCATACAGTTCTCCAATAGTGCCCATAACTACATCATACAGTGCTCTAAATACTACCTTATAGTGCCCATAATCTCATCATACAGTGCACATAATCCCATCATACAGTACACATAATCCCATCATACAGTTCTCCAATAGTGCCCATAACTACATCATACAGTGCTCTAAATACTACCTTATAGTGCCCATAATCTCATCATACAGTGCACATAATCCCATCATACAGTACACATAATCCCATCATACAGTTCTCCAATAGTGCCCATAACTACATCATACAGTGCTCTAAATACTACCTTATAGTGCCCATAATCTCATCATACAGTGCACATAATTCCATCATACAGTACACATAATCCCATCATACAGTACACATAATCTCATCATACAGTACACATAATCTCATCATACAGTTCTCCAATAGTGCCCATAACTACATCATACAGTGCTCTAAATACTACCATATAGTGCCCATAATCTCATCATACAGTGCACATAATCCCATCATACAGTGCTCCAAATCTCACTATACAGTTTTTATAATCTCATCATGTAGTTCTCATAATTCGGTCCTGTATAGGGAGCTGCAGCCTCTCCCTTTTACTTGAAGGTGATTAAGGCCCCTGGGAGTCATGGTGGAGCAAGTCTATCATTTTCAGGATTGTGGGTCCCTGGGCTATTATAGAGATAGGAGCCCCCTTCATTATAGGGGTGCACTGCTCGTAACGCACCTTCCAGGTGACCCTGATACTCTGTGAGGACACTGGATCCAGCTGGACTTCCTGCGGCGGGCCATCAGGGGCTGGAAAAAGAATAAAAATCATGTTATTCCAAAAAATAATAACTCACATAATGATGTAAATTATTACCACAAGACGAGGAGAAATCCTCATACACTTCACTAAAAGAACGAATGATGATTATAAATAGTTTGTACTGAATAGTGAACCTGCACCTCCTCATTGCACCACTAGGTGGCAGAGTTGTCTGCTCTACAGCACACGGGTAGATTGAACAGTTTATATACCTTATATACTCGAGTATAAGCCTAGTTTTTCAGCACAAAAAATGTGCTGAAAAAACCCAAACTCGGCTTATACTCGAGTCAAAAAAATAAATATATCTAAACTCACCTTTCCGGTGACCCCTATATTTCTTCTGTGCGATCTGTCCGGCAGCGGTGGCAGGCTATATACACTGGGGAAGGGTCTGGCAGGCTATATACACTGGGGCAGGGTCTGGCAGGCTATATACACTGGGGCAGGGTCTGGCAGGCTATATACACTGGGGCAGGGTCTGGCAGGCTATATACACTGGGGCAGGGTCTGGCAGGCTATATACACTGGGGCAGGGTCTGGCAGGCAATATACACTGGGGCAGGGGCTGGCAGGCTATATACACTGGGGCAGGGTCTGGCAGGCTATATACACTGGGGCAGGGTCTGGCTGGCTATATACACTGGGGCAGGGGCTGGCTGGCTATATACACTGGGGCAGGGTCTGGCAGGCTATATACACTGGGGCAGGGGCTGGCAGGCTATATACACTGGGGCAGGGGCTGGCAGGCTATATACACTGGGGCAGGGGCTGGCAGGCTATATACACTGGGGCAGGGGCTGGCAGGCTATATACACTGGGGCAGGGGCTGGCAGGCTATATACACTGGGGCAGGGTCTGGCAGGCTCTATACACTGGGGCAGGGTCTGGCAGGCTATATACACTGGGGCAGGGTCTGGCAGGCTATATACACTGGGGCAGGGTCTGGCAGGCTATATACACTGGGGCAGGGGCTGGCAGGCTATATACACTGGGGCAGGGTCTGGCAGGCTATATACACTGGGGCAGGGGCTGGCTGGCTATATACACTGGGGCAGGGGCTGGCTGGCTATATACACTGGGGCAGGGTCTGGCAGGCTATATACACTGGGGCAGGGGCTGGCTGGCTATATACACTGGGGCAGGGGCTGGCTGGCTATATACACTGGGGCAGGGGCTGGCAGGCTATATACACTGGGGCAGGGGCTGGCAGGCTATATACACTGGGGCAGGGTCTGGCAGGCTATATACACTGGGGCAGGGGCTGGCAGGCTATATACACTGGGGCAGGGGCTGGCAGGCTATATACACTGGGGCAGGGGCTGGAAGGCTATATACACTGGGGCAGGGGCTGGAAGGCTATATACACTGGGGCAGGGGCTGGCAGGCTATATACACTGGGGCAGGGTCTGGCAGGCTCTATACACTGGGGCAGGGGCTGGCTGGCTATATACACTGGGGCAGGGGCTGGCAGGCTATATACACTGGGGCAGGGTCTGGCAGGCTATATACACTGGGGCAGGGTCTGGCAGGCTATATACACTGGGGCAGGGGCTGGCTGGCTATATACACTGGGGCAGGGGCTGGCAGGCTATATACACTGGGGCAGGGGCTGGCAGGCTACATACACTGGGGCAGGGTCTGGCAGGCTATATACACTGGGGCAGGGTCTGGCAGGCTATATACACTGGGGCAGGGTCTGGCAGGCTATATACACTGGGGCAGGGGCTGGCAGGCTATATACACTGGGGCAGGGGCTGGCTGGCTATATACACTGGGGCAGGGGCTGGCTGGCTATATACACTGGGGCAGGGTCTGGCTGGCTATATACACTGGGGCAGGGTCTGGCTGGCTATATACACTGGGGCAGGGTCTGGCTGGCTATATACACTGGGGCAGGGTCTGGCAGGCTATATACACTGGGGCAGGGGCAGGCAGGCTATATACACTGGGGCAGGGTCTGGCTGGCTATATACACTGGGGCAGGGTCTGGATGGCTATATACACTGGGGCAGGGTCTGGCAGGCTATATACACTGGGGCAGGGGCTGGCAGGCGATATACACTGGGGCAGGGGCTGGCAGGCTATATACACTGGGGCAGGGGCTGGCAAGCTATATACACTGGGGCAGGGTCTGGCAGGCTATATACACTGGGGCAGGGGCTGGCAGGCTATATACACTGGGGCAGGGGCTGGCAAGCTATATACACTGGGGCAGGGTCTGGCAGGCTATATACACTGGGGCAGGGGCTGGCTGGCTATATACACTGGGGCAGGGGCTGGCTGGCTATATACACTGGGGCAGGGGCTGGCTGGCTATATACACTGGGGCAGGGGCTGGCTGGCTATATACACTGGGGCAGGGTCTGGCTGGCTATATACACTGGGGCAGGGTCTGGCTGGCTATATACACTGGGGCAGGGTCTGGCAGGCTATATACACTGGGGCAGGGTCTGGCAGGCTATATACACTGGGGCAGGGGCAGGCAGGCTATATACACTGGGGCAGGGTCTGGCTGGCTATATACACTGGGGCAGGGTCTGGCAGGCTATATACACTGGGGCAGGGTCTGGCAGGCTATATACACTGGGGCAGGGGCTGGCAGGCTATATACACTGGGGCAGGGGCTGGCAGGCTATATACACTGGGGCAGGGTCTGGCAGGCTATATACACTGGGGCAGGGACTGGCTGGCTATATACACTGGGGCAGGGTCTGGCAGGCTATATACACTGGGGCAGGGGCTGGCTGGCTATATACACTGGGGCAGGGTCTGGCAGGCTATATACACTGGGGCAGGGGCTGGCAAGCTATATACACTGGGGCAGGGGCTGGCAGGCTATATACACTGGGGCAGGGTCTGGCTGGCTATATACACTGGGGCAGGGGCTGGCTGGCTATATACACTGGGGCAGGGGCTGGCTGGCTATATACACTGGGGCAGGGGCTGGCTGGCTATATACACTGGGGCAGGGGCTGGCTGGCTATATACACTGGGTCAGAGCCTGGCTGGCTATATACTGGGAGGCTGTGACCAATGCATTTCCCACCCTCAGCTTATACTCGAGTCAATAGGTTTTCCCAGTATTTTGTGGTAAAATTAGGGGCCTCGGCTTATACTGGGGTCGGCTTATACTCGAGTATATACGGTATATGTGAGGGGATATAGATGGGATAAGAGGGGGTGCTTCTACAATGACAGAGAGCATGATGGGAGTGATTGTCCACAGCATGTATGGTCAGAACGAGAGTCCAGCAGGTGTGACCTTACAGACTGCAGCAGTGTTAGGGATTGTCCCGGCAGCAGCAGGAGTGTAAAATGGATTTATATTCCAGCACAGTCACGGTTTCCGGATCTATGGATCTTAGCCCCTGATGGTAGATTTCCTATAACACATCAGCAGCCACAATGTCCTGATAGTTTGCTACAATGTATCAGTGCAGGCTACATGTTGAACCTTTGTTTCCTTTGGTTTCTTTGTGTATGTTGGATGCTGGTACATGGGATTTGGTACATGCGGTGCCCGCGCCCCTTACCCGCTTCCTCGGTGGTGATGGTGAGTTCATTGCTGGCCTCGCTCTTGCCGATGTGGTTTTTTGCATACATGCGGATGTTGTAGGTGGAGGATGGGTGGAGGTCGATGATGGTGGCCTGGTTTAGCTGAGGTGAGACATCTTTGGTTCTCTGGACGGAATCCCATGAATCTTGTTAAAGGGGAGGAAAAGAAAGAACATTTGAGCATAGACAATGTAACCTATTAGTTTGAATGGGGAGTGTCCTCACACTGCTGTGCGCTTTGCTGTGTGCATTAATCTGTTATTTCCCTTTGCTCTAAATTATTGCTGCAGAATTTATGCAGACGCCTGCTACAACCTATACTGAGGGGGCTGTGGAGCAGTTCAATGCAAAGTGCTAAGAGCACAGCAGTGTGAGGACACGCCCCCTAATAGCATTTCTGGGTCACAATGGGTAGATTAGCAATAAATTATGAGTTTCAGTTTGCAGTAGGAATTCTAAAGATACAGAGGAAACTGCTCCCACCTCTGTATCCATGAGATTACATGGATCGGAACAGCTAATTGGTGCAGTGGGCGAGTGTTGAGTATGCAGAGGATGGACCATCAATAGCTATTCCTGGCCTACCCCTCTAAGTGGTCCCAGCAACTCTTCTGAAACAGGACATGGTCTTAAACCAGTGCCCTTACTATCTTACCCAGTAGCCAGTGTTTGCTAAAGTAGGGCATATTAATAAAGCTATTACAAAAATCTTTATTACTAAAGCCAAATGCAACAAATTATGAAAAATCTGGAAAAAAAAACTGAAGCAAAATTGTAGAAAAAGATGAAAAAAAATCTGTATTACTAAAGCAAAGTTGTAGAAAATGAAGAAACATCTGTATTACTAAAGCAAGATTGTAGAAAAAGATGAAAAAAGAATCTGTATTACTAAAGCAAAATTGTAGAAAATGAAGAAAAATCTGTATTACTAAAGCAAAATTGTAGAAAAAGATGAAAAAAGAATCTGTATTACTAAAGCAAAATTGTAGAAAATGAAGAAAAATCTGTATTACTAAAGCAAAATTGTAGAAAAAGATGAAAAAAATCAGTATTACTAAAGCAGAATTGTAGAAAATGATGAAAAAAAAATCAGTATTACTAGAGCAAAATTGCAGAAAATGATGAAAAATATGTATTACTAGAGCAAAATTGTAGAAAATGATGAAAAATCTGTATTATTAAAGTAAAATTGTAGAAAAAGATGAAAAAAATCTGTATTACTAAAGCAAAATTGCAGAAAATGATGAAAAATCTGTATTACTAACGTAAAATTGTAGAAAATTTGTAGGAAATGAGGAAAAATATGTATTACATAAGAAAAAAATGTAGAAAATAATGACAAATCTGTATAACTAAAGCACAATTGGTACAAAATTATGAAAAAAAATCTGTATTACTAAAGCAAAAATGAAGCATATAATGAAAATCTTGTTCTACTATAGTGAGATAGTATTAAGAGTCTTGTGGACTGAGCTGAGGCACAATGCTATAACCTGCTGCACAATGTTTTGGCGTGCTTGATCCACATGGGATAATGGGATTGAGTCTCAGCATTACCCCTGAGCTGTATGTGGCCAGTGCTGAGCTTGCGGTAATATAACTGCTCACACTATGTGACATCAGCCTGTCCCCTGCTGCAGAACAGCTGGATTCGAACTTATCTGGTGTGAAATTTGGTGCTACCATAAAGTGCACCTCCACCAGCTTTTAATAGGCATTTCTCCACTGATTCCGGTGTAGTTGGAATTTTTTTCTATAGTTCTCATTGATCCTGAGTAATCTGTGCTGTTAATTTCAGCAACAGATATGCTAATTAGCATAGTTTCTGTCAAGTGGGCAGTCCTGGGCTAAAGCAGAGAGCCAGGTACCACCCACTTGTCAGTGAAGTGCCTAATTGCCTTGGAACAGAGGGCACTAGAGAAAAAAATCCATCTGTTCCAGAATCAGTGTAGAAGAATCTATGCGTGTCTGTTTTAAAAAGAAAGTAACATCCCTTTAAGAGTGCAGCATGATCCTTCCTCACACTTAAAGTTTAAAGTATAAAAAAAAAATAACTGGAATCAACCTAAACATCACGTATTCATCACATCACATATAATGTTTTACCCAGTATCCATAAGCCCCGCCCCCGAGGATCCTCATATAAGCTTCCTGGTATCCAGGCATGGCAATGTCCCTTTTAGTACCAAATTCTAATACTAATAGTAGATAGTAAATAGTTGCCATGTAGGGGTATTAGAAGAGGAATAGTCATTATTCTGGGAATGTAAGAATATTTACGTGACAGGAAGTTTTAGGAAACAGTTTCCAAATTTTGAGAATGTAGTACAAGCCTTTGGCCAGAAGATGGCAGTAAAGTGCAAGTTTATTCCTGAACAGTGAGTGCAGCTTGGTGGAAATACCTGATTTGTTTTTGCATTCAATGTCGTATCCTGTGATTGGACTGTTGCCATCAAATCCCATAGTCCAGCGTAGGGCGATGCTACGTGCTTTCACTTCCCGGATCTCGATTTCTGGGGGGTCTGGAGGTTCTGGTAATAGTTAATAATATATGATTACAAGAGATTTACAACAACAAGAAAATCTTTCATGTCATTTCTATTCCGTTATGTGCCATATTTAAAGGGATTTTCCATGTTCAGGATACATCAGCTAAATTGGATTGTCAGCTGTTTGATGAGGCCTCGGCAGCACGTTTTGTGGTGTCAGGACCCCAGTAACCTAATAGCAATGAATTGGAAAATTTGCTCTACCTGCGGTCACCACTAGAGGGGGCTGACTGCATACTGTTTTATCATTATAATTAACTATTTATATAGAGCCTAGAGATTCCGCAGCGCTACACAGATCTATCATTGAGTATAATAGATAGCCAGTATGCTGTGATCTCTTAAGCTCCCCCTAGTGGTGACACAATGTTATCATTTATTTCCATGTCAGTGCAGGGGATTTGCATCATTTTAATATATTGAATGCTATGGGGCTATTTTGCACCACTCCCTGGCCTGCCCCCTCCTGTACCTTGTACTGTGAGCTGGATGATCCCTCGGTCTTCTCCGAAGGAATTAATGGCATGACAGGAGAAGAATCCTGAGTCCTCCCGGACAGTGGGCAGGATCTGCAGAGGATAGAATAAGAAGCTCGGGTATCTGCGGATGTATGAGGCAGAGGCACGAGACCTGAAGTGTCACCTGTACCTGCAGAATGGAGAGGACCTCGTCCCCCACCTCCTTGGTGGACACCTGGTAGCGGGACATCTCAGGGACGTTGATCATGCGATCCTCCTTCTCCCACCGCACGATGATGGGCTTCTCACCGTGGGCCGTGCAGTTCATCTCCTTCTTCTGGCCTTGGGTCGCCATTGTGGTGTTCGGGTAGGAGATGATCCTAGCGGGAACTACAAGGCAAAAGGGAGAGTAATGTAGAAGGATGTCAGATAGATGTTAGATACATAGATAGATAGATAGATAGATAGATAGGAGATAGATAGATAGATAGATAGATAGATAGATAGATAGATATGAGATAGATAGATAGATAGATAGATAGATAGATAGATAGATAGATAGATAGATAGATAAGAGATAGTTAGGAGATAGATATGAGATAGATAGATAGATAGATAGATATAAGATAGATATGAGATAGATATGAGATAGATATGAGATAGATAGATCCATATTACACAGTCCTGCTGCTACTAACATACACACAACATACACACAACTCTGATTACACAACTCTCCAGGGACATTATCTAACACTGTCTGCAGAGAACTAAAAGCACAGCAGTAAGAGGACACATCCGCAGTACACTTAGAGAAGCTACAATCCTGGAATACAAATCCAAATTTCATAATCCAGCTTCTACTAACAGGAATAAGTACACAGCAATAGATAACACTGTCTGCAGAGAGCCAAGAGAACAACTGTGTGAGGACACACCCCAGTACACTATACTGTTTGCAAAGAGGAAAGAGCACAGCAGTGTCCTCACACATGCTCCCAGTACACTTAGAGAAGCTACAATCCTGGAATACAAATACAAATTTCATAATCCAGCTTCTACTAACAGGCATAAGTGCACAGCTTTTAAAGTGAAAATAGTAAACACTGACTGCAGAGAACCAAGAGCACATCAGTGTTAGGACATGCCCCAGTACACTTGGAGAAGCTACAATGCTGAATTACAAACCCATCTTTCACAGTCCTGCTGCTACTAACATACACAAAGGGCTGACTACACATCCCTCCAGGGCGCAATTCAATGCTCAGAACACAGCAGTGTGAGGATTCCCTAGAGGACTGTTCTTCTTTTAAATTGTTACCTAAATGTAACAAATTGAAAAATTCTGAAGCTTTCACAATGTAATATATTTGTGTTTTTGTGTTGTTTTTGGACATGATGATTGAGCCCGAGGCGCGGAGCTGCCGCCATCCTGTGCATCTCCGGATTAATTGCCCTGATATAACAGACTATAATCTGGCAGCGCAGACGCTCATTTGGCAGAAAACGTACATTTGTAAAGTCACGGCAGACGCGCGCCTCGTATATTACCCCGCACTTAATGGACTGTGTCAGGGGGGGGGGGGGGGGCGCTGCGCTCAGAGGACGGGGTGTAGTGCGCTATGGAGATGCCCCTCATCATACAGACCACCGCCAGGATCATCACAATTACACAGCATCTCTATGCACAATGTTCTATGAAAAATTAAAGCCTATAAGGGGATGACGAGATGTAATTACAACAAGCGGCTCTCAGTAAATACTCATCCAGTTAAAGGGGAAGTCCATCAAAATCCATCCTGATAAACCAGGGACATTACTCATAGATCCAGGCACCGGGACTGTGTTATCTTCTTATATTTGTTATCCATGGCCTCCTTCCTTCTAACATCAACTTTTAAAATTATGCTAATGAGTCAGAAGGACTCTGGGGGTGTTACCATAGCCCCTCCGTGCTGTAACTTCACAGGCTCTTACACTGTGCAGTAGCACTTCTCCACTCCCACTGTGTGAGATTAGAGCAGGCAGAGGGAGAGGAGATGTACAGAGAGAGCTGGGGGAGGGTAAGACACTGTAACAGCCTGTGAAGCTAAATCATGGAGGGGCTTTGCTAACACCCCCCAGAACCGTTCTGGCTCATTACAATAATTCTAAAAGTTGAATTCTGTATTTTTTCTAGGGTCTGATATGGAGTCCATATTTATTTAGAGGGTCTGTATTATCTACGGCTCCTGTATTGATTGAGGGGGTCTGCATATATGAAGAGGACCTAGTTTGGGTATCCATCTATGTCTGGGGCCTGTATTATTTAGGGGTTCTGATATGGGGTCCACGTTTATTTAGTGGTCTCTGCATTTTCTAAGGCATCTTGGTTATTCAGAGGGTGGGATTATTTATTTAGAGGTCTTGGTTTGGGGTCTGCATTTATTAAGAGGGTCTTGGTTTGGGGTCTGCATTACTTATGAGATCTGTAATGGAGCCCATATTTATTTAGAGGGCCTGGTTTGGGGGGGGGGGGGGTCTGTATTTTTTACAGGGTATATAGTTTAGGATGTGTTTTATTTAGGGTTAGGCTTATTTCCTATTTACAGTGATTGGCCTGGGGTGTGTATTTGTTTAGATGGTGTGTATTATTTATGGGATTTGTTATGGGGGTCTGTATTTATTTGGAGGGTGTATAGTTTAGTGTGTGCATGTATTTGTATGGTATAGCATTATGTCATATTTACTGTGTCTGGCCTGGGGTCAGCATTATTTATGGGGTGTGATATGGTCCATATTTATTTAAGGGGTCAGAGGACCTAGAGTGAGATTATCTGCATGTAATGCGGGGTCTGTAGTCTGTATTACAGTATCCAGACTGGTTCCTGCTTTTAACCAGATGAGGTCTATGATCTGTATATTTTGGAGGGTACGATCAGGGGTCTGTATTTATTTTGTATGGTCTTGGGTCTGGTTGTATCAATGAGTCTGATAGAAGGATCCGATCTAGCTCTGTATTTGGTCGGAGGGCAAGACGTAGGGTCTGTATTTATTTTGTATGGTCTTGGGTCTGCTTGTATCAATAGATCCGGTTTAGGTCTGCATTTTGTCGGAGGGCCAGATATAGGGTCTTTATGTATTTTTGTATGGTCTTGGGTCTGGTTGTATCAATGAGTCTGATAGAAGGATCCGATCTAGCTCTGTATTTGGTTGGAGGGCCAGATGTAGGGTCTGTATGCATTTTTGTATGGTTTTGGGTCTGGTTGTTTCAATGAGTCTGATAGAAGGATACGATCTAGCTCTGTATTTGGTTGGAGGGCCAGATGTAGGGTCTGTATGCATTTTTGTATGGTTTTGGGTCTGGTTGTTTCAATGAGTCTGATAGAAGGATACGATCTAGCTCTGTATTTGGTTGGAGGGCCAGATGTGGGGTGTGCATTTATTTTGTATGGTCTAGGGTCTGGTTGTATCAATGCATCCGATCCTGGTCTGTATTTGGTTGGAGGGCCAGATGTAGGGTCTGTATGTATTTTGGGTTTCATACTGCTCTACTTGTAATTTAGATGGCTTAGATTAGGGGTGTGTCCTATATAAATGGGTGGGGCCTTCCTGCAATCCTTTTGTTGCCTCATCAGTAGCCAGTCAGCCACACATTTACAATTCCTAGTAAACCACTTGTTATCCAGGGCTAAGGAAAAGCTGGGTGACTCTAAGATTGCTATGTTTCATCCATCTTTCTTTGACTCCTCCTGGTCTTTTATCTACAAAACTGGAGCAGGGGGAGTCTCTCTTCTTATTTAGACACATTTTGCCACTCAGGGGTTTCGGGAAAAGCTGGGTTGTTCCAATACTACCAGTTATATATCTGGGCTCATTTTTTTGCCACTTCTGACCAGGAAACTTGCAACAATACAAGTTCCGTGGTTGTATCATTGCATTCAGGGCTCAGGGAAAGCTGGGTGACCTTCCAGGCAGCAGCAGGTTTTGCAGTAGAATTTTCTTTCTTGGCACCTGCTGACCCGCAGTGCAGAAACGGGGGGCTTACAGAGACCCTGATCTTGAATATGGAGGGAAATCTCACTACTACAATACACATTCCTGCTAAGTAAGAAATAAATGTTTGCAGTTCTTACTTTTAACTGTGAGATACATGGACTTGCTGACGTCAGCTCCCACATCATTGCTGACCTTGCAGAGGTAGTATCCGCTATCCTCCTCCAGGATGTGCTTAATCAGTAAAGAACCATTACTAAGGAGCTGGATGCGACCGTTCAGAGCAATGGGCTGGAACTGGGGGACGCCGGCACCTGCAGGGGGGAGAGGAACACGTTATATACAACCCTATATACCACAGGAAAGTTATACACACACTTATGTTTCTGCTCTGTTGACATCCAGAGCTGCATTCACAATTCCGCTGGTTTATGGATACCAGAAACAAGGCATTGTGGGAGCTCAGACTGCAGGATACACAAGGCTGCCACTAGGGGGAGCTCAATTCATACATTTATAAAACAAAAGTTTTATGAATAGATAGATATCAGATAGATAGATAGATAGATAGATAGATAGATAGATAGATAGATAGGAGATAGATAGATAGATAGATAGATATGAGATAGATAGATAGATAGATAGATAGATAGATAGATAGATATGAGATAGATAGATAGATAGATAGATAGATAGATAGATAGATAGATAGATAGATATGAGATAGATAGATAGATAGATAGATAGATAGATAGATATGAGATAGATAGATAGGTAGATATGAGATAGATAGATATGAGATAGATAGATAGATAGATAGATAGATAGATAGATAGATAGATAGATAGATGATAGATATGAGATAGATAGATAGATAGATAGATAGGAGATAGATAAGATAGATATGAGATAGATAGATAGATAGATAGATAGATATGAGATAGATAGATAGATAGATAGATATGAGATAGATAGATAGATAGATAGATAGATATGAGATAGATAGATAGATAGATAGATAGATAGATAGATAGATAGATAGATAGATATGAGATAGATAGATAGGTAGATATGAGATAGATAGATATGAGATAGATAGAGAGATAGATAGATAGATAGATAGATAGATAGATAGATAGATAGATAGATAGATAGATAGATGATAGATATGAGATAGATAGATAGATAGATAGATAGGAGATAGATAAGATAGATATGAGATAGATAGATAGATAGATAGATAGATAGATACGTAAAGAAAGTCCAAACAGCACACGAAAAAAGTAATTTGTAGTGGGTGCAGGCTCACTAGGACTAGGCCTCAAGTCCTCCAAGGTAGGTAAACGAAAGCAGGCAGCCAGGGCCGGATTAAGGGTGGTGGGGGCCCCTGGGCACAAACTGGTGGGGGCTCTTCCAACAATGTTTTTGGAAGTATAAAGCCTGCCAGACTCTTTAGTATATAGCCTGCAGCCCCCTGTAGAATACAGCCACCAGTCCCCTGTAGAATACAGCCACCGGCTCCCTGTAGTATACTCCCACAAGCCCCCTGTAGAATTTAGCTGCCAGTCCCCTGTAGAAAATGGCCACAAAATAATAAACTTCATACTCACCTTCCCTTCCAGTGATCCCATGATGCTCTTCCTCGCTCTTCAGGCAGCCGCCGGCCACTGAAGGCACAGCTGCCATCGCTGGGGGAGATTGCTGATGCACTGTTTTGGCAGCAGCATGTAGTGATCGACTGACTGTCGGAAACTGGTGGGGGCCCCTTAAAAAGTGAAAGTGGTGGGGGCCCCGGGGCTAGAGCCCCAGGAGCCCCTCCTTTAATCCGGCCCTGCAGGCAGCACTCCAAATCGTATGGTGAAAAAAATCTTTCTTTTTATTCCATGCTCAAAAGTACATCATAGTGCAGCAACGTTTCAGCTCCAAGGAGCCTTTTTCAAGCTTTCACCATACGATTTGGAGTGCTGCCTGCTTTCGTTTACCTAGATAGATAGATAGATAGATAGATAGATAGGATAGATATGAGATAGATAGATAGATAGATAGATCGATAGATATGAGATAGATAGATAGATAGATAGATAGATAGATAGATAGATAGATATGAGATAGATAGATAGATAGATAGATAGATAGGAGATGGATAGATAGATAGATAGATATGAGATAGATAGATAGATAGATAGATAGGAGATAGATAGATAGATAGATAGGAGATAGATAGATAGATAGATAGATCGATAGATATGAGATAGATAGATAGATAGATAGATAGATAGATAGATAGATAGATATGAGATAGATAGATAGATAGATAGATAGATAGGAGATGGATAGATAGATAGATAGATATGAGATAGATAGATAGATAGATAGATAGATATGAGATAGATATGAGATAGATAGATAGATAGATAGATAGATATATACAAGGAAGGCAGCAGCACTCCAGTTGGTAGAATAAATCAGGGTGATCTTTTATTTCAGATGCAACGTTTCGGTGTATCCACCTTTTTCAAGCATACAGCATAGTGACCAGTGTTTCTATATATGGACCAACCTACTTTCTGATTGGTCAAACAATTGTTTGTGCAATAATTTGATACAGAGACAATTTTCAGTATACATTAATGTGGTACATAATAGATCAATATTAACAGATAAAGTGCAAGTGCTACAGTGAAAAATGTACATACAGTGCATTTTAAAAACAATAGTAGTTCGCTACTAGTATAGGACCGCCCCATCGTCATTGATCGAATTCATGTAAATTAGGATGTAGCTACTATGGAAACGTACCAAGCCCGGGAAAACAGCGCCTCTTGTGTCATATCCGGTTGAGACCGGAAGTCAGGTGTGTCACCTGATCGCTCGTCAGCCGCGCACGGCATTTCCTGTATGTACATTTTTCACTGTAGCACTTGCACTTTATCTGTTAATATTGATCTATTATGTACCACATTAATGTATACTGAAAATTGTCTCTGTATCAAATTATTGCACAAACAATTGTTTGACCAATCAGAAAGTAGGTTGGTCCATATATAGAAACACTGGTCACTATGCTGTATGCTTGAAAAAGGTGGATACACCGAAACGTTGCATCTGAAATAAAAGATCACCCTGATTTATTCTACCAACTGGAGTGCTGCTGCCTTCCTTGTATATATCATTTGGTCCTTGCCACGGATATCCAGATTTCTGCACCCAGGCCGTTGGGTTGTGCTGCCTTGGACTTTTTTTTTTTTTTTTTTTTTTTAGATAGATAGATAGATATGAGATAGATAGATATGAGATAGATAGATAGATAGATAGATAGATATGAGATAGATAGATATGAGATAGATAGATAGATAGATAGATATGAGATAGATAGATATGAGATAGATAGATAGATAGATAGATAGATAGATAGATAGATATGAGATAGATAGATAGACAGATAGATAGATAGATATGAGATAGATAGATAGATAGATAGGAGATAGATAGATATGAGATAGATAGACAGATAGATATGAGATAGATAGATAGATAGGAGATAGATAGATAGATAGATAGATAGATAGATAGATAGATAGATAGATAGATAGATTGATAAATAGGAGATAGATAGATAGATAGATAGATAGGAGATAGATAGATATGAGATAGATAGATAGATAGATAGATAGATAAGAGATAGATAGGAGATAGATAGATAGATAGGAGATAGATAGGAGATAGACAGATAGATAGGAGATAGATAGAAGATAGAAAGATAGATAGATAGATAGATAGATAGATAGATAGATATGAGATAGATAGATAGACAGATAGATAGAAGATAGATAGATAGATATGAGATAGATAGATAGATAGATAGATAGATAGGAGATAGATAGGAGATAGACAGATAGATAGGAGATAGAAGATAGATAGATATGAGATAGATAGATAGATAGATATGAGATAGATAGATAGATAGATAGACAGACAGATAGATAGAAGATAGATAGATAGATAGATAGATAGATAGATAGATAGATAGATAGATATGAGATAGATAGATAGATAGGAGATAGATAGATAGATAGATAGATAGAAGATAGATAGGAGATAGATAGATAGAGAGATAGATAGATAGGAGATAGATAGATAGATAGATAGATAGGAGATAGATAGATATGAGATAGATAGATAGATAGATAGATAGATAGATAGATAGATAGATAAGAGATAGATAGGAGATAGATAGATAGATAGGAGATAGATAGGAGATAGACAGATAGATAGGAGATAGATAGAAGATAGATAGATAGATAGATAGATAGATATGAGATAGATAGATAGATAGATAGGAGATAGATAGATAGATAGATAATAGATAGATAGATAGATAGATAGGAGATAGATAGATAGATAGATAATAGATAGATAGATAGATAGGAGATAGATAGATAGATAGATAGATAGATAGATAGGAGATAGATAGATAGATAGATAATAGATAGATAGATAGATAGATAGATAGATAGATAGGAGATAGATAGATAGATAGATAGATAATAGATAGATAGATAGATAGGAGATAGATAGATAGATAATAGATAGATAGATAGATAGATAGGAGATAGATAGATAGATAGATAGATAGATAGATAGATAGATAGATAGATAGATAGGAGATAGATAGATAGATAGATAGATAGATAATAGATAGATAGATAGATAGATAGATAGATAGGAGATAGATAGATAGATAGATAGATAGATAATAGATAGATAGATAGATAGATAGGAGATAGATAGATAGATAGATAGATAGATAGGAGATAGATAGATAGATAGATAGATAGATAGATAATATAGATGTGGATAATTGTTCAGCTCCATCCATAATGAATTGCAGATTTAATTGTTAGAATTTTCCGCCCTGTGGTTATTTCTGGTCTCTCTTTATCGGGTTGATCACGGAGCAGTGTAATGAGCGCACGTGTCTGGTGATTAAGCTTTCCACTCAATTTCCTGAGGGAATGAATAAATTACAATGGAAGCAGCAGAGACAATCAGCTAAGTTCCCAATGTTTGCATGACAATGACTCACAGCCGCGACCATCCACAGCAGAGGACAGGCGTACACAGCGTAGTCCCAGGGTCAATCTCCACATGTTACTGTGTCTATCAGTAAGATAGTAGTTTGGTCTTGGTGTTCCCAATACACAGCTCCAGAATATTCTGCATAGACATACATGTGATGAAATAATCCTTGTCTGCAGCCACCACTAGGTGGAGCTCTGGAGATGACTGCATACTGTGCTCTCTCTAGTGGTGGCTGTATAATTTATAGGGAGCCTGTCACCCGGGCTTCAATGACAGGACTTTATATACAAAGAGGAAGAGACTGGTCAATCAGGATGAGCCGAAAGAAAGAAGCATCTCATGCCCTGTATCTGGACCCCCACGGCCATGTGTTGGGACTCCTTTCCTCTCCCCTGCGCCCGGACTCCTTTCCTCTCCCCTGCGCCCGGACTCCTTTCCTCTTCCCTGTGCCCGGACTCCTTTCCTCTCCCCTGTTCCCAGACTCCTTTCCTCTTCCCTGTGCCCGGACTCCTTTCCTCTTCCCTGTGCCCGGACTCCTTTCCTCTCCCCTGTGCCTGGACTCCTTTCCTCTCCCCTGTGCCCGGACTCCTTTCCTCTCCCCTGTGCCCGGACTCCTTTCCTCTCCCCTGTGCCCGGACTCCTTTCCTCTCCCCTGTGCCCGGACTCCTTTCCTCTCCCATGTGCCCGGACTCCTTTCCTCTCCCCTGTGCCCGGACTCCTTTCCTCTCCCCTGTGCCCGGACTCCTTTCCTCTTCCCTGTGCCCGGACTCCTATCCTCTCCCCTGTGCCCGGACTCCTTTCCTCTCCCCTGTGCCCGGACTCCTTTCCTCTCCCCTGTGCCCGGACTCCTTTCCTCTCCCCTGTGCCCGGACTCCTTTCCTCTTCCCTGTGCCCGGACTCCTTTCCTCTTCCCTGTGCCCGGACTCCTTTCCTCTTCCCTGTGCCCGGACTCCTTTCCTCTTCCCTGTGCCCGGACTCCTTTCCTCTTCCCTGTGCCCGGACTCCTTTCCTCTTCCCTGTGCCCGGACTCCTTTCCTCTTCCCTGTGCCCGGACTCCTCTCCTCTTCCCTGTGCCCGGACTCCTCTCCTCTTCCCTGTGCCCGGACTCCTCTCCTCTTCCCTGTGCCCGGACTCCTCTCCTCTTCCCTGTGCCCGGACTCCTTTCCTCTTCCCTGTGCCCGGACTCCTTTCCTCTTCCCTGTGCCCGGACTCCTTTCCTCTTCCCTGTGCCCGGACTCCTTTCCTCTTCCCTGTGCCCGGACTCCTTTCCTCTTCCCTGTGCCCGGACTCCTTTCCTCTTCCCTGTGCCCGGACTCCTTTCCTCTTCCCTGTGCCCGGACTCCTTTCCTCTTCCCTGTGCCCGGACTCCTTTCCTATTCCCTGTGCCCGGACTCCTTTCCTCTTCCCTGTGCCCGGACTCCTCTCCTCTTCCCTGTGCCCGGACTCCTCTCCTCTTCCCTGTGCCCGGACTCCTCTCCTCTTCCCTGTGCCCGGACTCCTCTCCTCTTCCCTGTGCCCGGACTCCTCTCCTCTTCCCTGTGCCCGGACTCCTCTCCTCTTCCCTGTGCCCGGACTCCTCTCCTCTTCCCTGTGCCCGGACTCCTTTCCTCTTCCCTGTGCCCGGACTCCTTTCCTCTTCCCTGTGCCCGGACTCCTTTCCTCTTCCCTGTGCCCGGACTCCTTTCCTCTTCCCTGTGCCCGGACTCCTTTCCTCTTCCCTGTGCCCGGACTCCTTTCCTCTTCCCTGTGCCCGGACTCCTTTCCTCTTTCCTGTGCCCGGACTCCTTTCCTCTTCCCTGTGCCCGGACTCCTCTCCTCTTCCCTGTGCCCGGACTCCTCTCCTCTTCCCTGTGCCCGGACTCCTTTCCTCTTCCCTGTGCCCGGACTCCTTTCCTCTTCCCTGTGCCCGGACTCCTTTCCTCTCCCCTGTTCCCAGACTCCTTTCCTCTTCCCTGTGCCCGGACTCCTCTCCTCTTCCCTGTGCCCGGACTCCTTTCCTCTTCCCTGTGCCCGGACTCCTTTCCTCTTCCCTGTGCCCGGACTCCTTTCCTCTCCCCTGTGCCTGGACTCCTTTCCTCTCCCCTGTGCCCGGACTCCTTTCCTCTCCCCTGTGCCCGGACTCCTTTCCTCTCCCCTGTGCCCGGACTCCTTTCCTCTCCCCTGTGCCCGGACTCCTTTCCTCTCCCATGTGCCCGGACTCCTTTCCTCTCCCCTGTGCCCGGACTCCTTTCCTCTCCCCTGTGCCCGGACTCCTTTCCTCTTCCCTGTGCCTGGACTCCTATCCTCTCCCCTGTGCCCGGACTCCTTTCCTCTCCCCTGTGCCCGGACTCCTTTCCTCTCCCCTGTGCCCGGACTCCTTTCCTCTCCCCTGTGCCCGGACTCCTTTCCTCTTCCCTGTGCCCGGACTCCTTTCCTCTTCCCTGTGCCCGGACTCCTTTCCTCTTCCCTGTGCCCGGACTCCTTTCCTCTTCCCTGTGCCCGGACTCCTTTCCTCTTCCCTGTGCCCGGACTCCTTTCCTCTTCCCTGTGCCCGGACTCCTTTCCTCTTCCCTGTGCCCGGACTCCTCTCCTCTTCCCTGTGCCCGGACTCCTCTCCTCTTCCCTGTGCCCGGACTCCTCTCCTCTTCCCTGTGCCCGGACTCCTCTCCTCTTCCCTGTGCCCGGACTCCTTTCCTCTTCCCTGTGCCCGGACTCCTTTCCTCTTCCCTGTGCCCGGACTCCTTTCCTCTTCCCTGTGCCCGGACTCCTTTCCTCTTCCCTGTGCCCGGACTCCTTTCCTCTTCCCTGTGCCCGGACTCCTTTCCTCTTCCCTGTGCCCGGACTCCTTTCCTCTTCCCTGTGCCCGGACTCCTTTCCTCTTCCCTGTGCCCGGACTCCTTTCCTATTCCCTGTGCCCGGACTCCTTTCCTCTTCCCTGTGCCCGGACTCCTCTCCTCTTCCCTGTGCCCGGACTCCTCTCCTCTTCCCTGTGCCCGGACTCCTCTCCTCTTCCCTGTGCCCGGACTCCTCTCCTCTTCCCTGTGCCCGGACTCCTCTCCTCTTCCCTGTGCCCGGACTCCTCTCCTCTTCCCTGTGCCCGGACTCCTCTCCTCTTCCCTGTGCCCGGACTCCTTTCCTCTTCCCTGTGCCCGGACTCCTTTCCTCTTCCCTGTGCCCGGACTCCTTTCCTCTTCCCTGTGCCCGGACTCCTTTCCTCTTCCCTGTGCCCGGACTCCTTTCCTCTTCCCTGTGCCCGGACTCCTTTCCTCTTCCCTGTGCCCGGACTCCTTTCCTCTTTCCTGTGCCCGGACTCCTTTCCTCTTCCCTGTGCCCGGACTCCTCTCCTCTTCCCTGTGCCCGGACTCCTCTCCTCTTCCCTGTGCCCGGACTCCTTTCCTCTTCCCTGTGCCCGGACTCCTTTCCTCTTCCCTGTGCCCGGACTCCTTTCCTCTTCCCTGTGCCCGGACTCCTTTCCTCTTCCCTGTGCCCGGACTCCTTTCCTCTTCCCTGTGCCCGGACTCCTTTCCTCTTCCCTGTGCCCGGACTCCTTTCCTCTTCCCTGTGCCCGGACTCCTTTCCTCTTCCCTGTGCCCGGACTCCTTTCCTCTTCCTTGTGCCCGGACTCCTCTCCTCTTCCCTGTGCCCGGACTCCTTTCCTCTTCCCTGTGCCCGGACTCCTTTCCTCTTCCCTGTGCCCGGACTCCTTTCCTCTTCCCTGTGCCCGGACTCCTTTCCTCTTCCCTGTGCCCGGACTCCTTTCCTCTTCCCTGTGCCCGGACTCCTTTCCTCTTCCCTGTGCCCGGACTCCTTTCCTCTTCCCTGTGCCCGGACTCCTCTCCTCTTCCCTGTGCCCGGACTCCTTTCCTCTCCCCTGTGCCCGGACTCCTTTCCTCTTCCCTGTGCCCGGACTCCTTTCCTCTTCCCTGTGCCCGGACTCCTTTCCTCTTCCCTGTGCCCGGACTCCTTTCCTCTTCCCTGTGCCCGGACTCCTTTCCTCTTCCCTGTGCCCGGACTCCTTTCCTCTCCCCTGTGCCCGGACTCCTTTCCTCTTCCCTGTGCCCGGACTCCTTTCCTCTCCCCTGTGCCCGGACTCCTTTCCTCTTCCCTGTGCCCGGACTCCTTTCCTCTTCCCTGTGCCCGGACTCCTTTCCTCTTCCCTGTGCCCGGACTCCTTTCCTCTTCCCTGTGCCCGGACTCCTTTCCTCTTCCCTGTGCCCGGACTCCTTTCCTCTTCCCTGTGCCCGGACTCCTTTCCTCTTCCCTGTGCCCGGACTCCTTTCCTCTTCCCTGTGCCCGGACTCCTTTCCTCTTCCCTGTGCCCGGACTCCTTTCCTCTTCCCTGTGCCCGGACTCCTCTCTTCTTCCCTGTGCCCGGACTCCTTTCCTCTCCCCTGTGCCTGGACTCCTTTCCTCTTCCCTGTGCCCGGACTCCTTTCCTCTCCCCTGTGCCCGGACTCCTTTCCTCTCCCCTGTGCCCGGACTCCTTTCCTCTTCCCTGTGCCCGGACTCCTTTCCTCTCCCCTGTGCCTGGACTCCTTTCCTCTTCCCTGTGCCCGGACTCCTTTCCTCTCCCCTGTGCCCGGACTCCTTTCCTCTTCCCTGTGCCCGGACTCCTTTCCTCTTCCCTGTGCCCGGACTCCTTTCCTCTTCCCTGTGCCCGGACTCCTTTCCTCTTCCCTGTGCCCGGACTCCTTTCCTCTTCCCTGTGCCCGGACTCCTTTCCTCTTCCCTGTGCCCGGACTCCTTTCCTCTCCCCTGTGCCCGGACTCCTTTCCTCTCCCCTGTGCCCGGACTCCTTTCCTCTCCCTGTTCCCAGACTCCTTTCCTCTCCCCTGTTCCCAGACTCCTTTCCTCTCCCCTGTTCCCAGACTCCTTTCCTCTCCCCTGTTCCCAGACTCCTTTCCTCTCCCCAGTTCCCAGACTCCTTTCCTCTCCCCAGTTCCCAGACTACTTTCCTCTCCCCAGTTCCCAGACTCCTTTCCTCTCCCCAGTTCCCAGACTCCTTTCCTCTCCCCAGTTCTCAGACTCCTTTCCTCTCCCCAGTTCCCAGACTCCTTTCCTCTCCCCTGTTCCCGGACTCCTCTCCCCCATGCCTTTCCTCTTTCCCAGGAGCAGACTCACAACCTCCATGGCCCATTGTTAGGACTCCTTTCCTCTCACCATGCCTGGACTCCCATACTCCTTAGGCTCTTAGGAACATTGTGGGAATTAAGCTGCATGTATTTTAGCCTATTGACAGGTTCCCTTTAAAGGACATCTACCACCAGGATGAAGGACTGTAAACCAAACACACAGACATACAGGTGTGTGCCCCCTCTGGCAGAATCTGCTCTTCTTAAAATTCCTTAAAAAAGGCTTTTAGGTTATGCAAATGAGCCTGAGGGGCTCCAGGCTCCATAGATGTTAATGGAGCCGGGAAACCCTCAGGCTCATTGCATAATTCTTACAGCTTTTTTTTCCCTTGAAAACGAGGGCATAAGAATCTAAAAGTAGATCCCAGTATGTCAGTTTGCTAGGTTGACAGTCCTTCATCCTGGTGGTAGATGTCTTTTAGGTTTATGTCTATGCAGTGGTTTTGGAACTTGTTATCGGCAAACCAAAAAGAAGACAAAAACTTCCACCCTGGGACAAAATCTCAGCCCCGAGCGCATCCCTGCCTTGGTAGGAGAGTGCCCCAGCGATAGGTCTGATGGGTAACATGTAGCATGACCATTACCTTTAGAGTACTTCCACACGATGGTAGGCACAGGGTAACCCTCCGCAGAGCAGTTCAGTATCACAGCCTTCCGGAAGATACCATCTTGGTCAGTGGGCTGGACCACAAATCTAGGAGGAACTTTTGATGCATTTGTAGAAATTAGTAAACTGACCCTTATATGTTTTCATCACATAATACATGTCTGTTTACGAACAAGAGGATAAACATAATTTTTAACCCCAATGTGCCTATGAGTCAGGGTATGCTGAGAGTTGTAGTATTATAAAATGTAGTCATTTGAAAGTTGTATTCCGACAGCAATGTAATAATACATATTGGCCAGTAGAGGGAGCTCAGTGCAAATGTATAACTGGTGATTCATATCTGTGTAAGACAACAGCAGCATGAAATAACCTGCCAGTGCAGTGCAAAATAAAGCCGCCATATATCACAGGGACAGGAAAATGCCCCCCCCCCCCCCCCCCGACACAATCAGTCACACAATTTAAATTCTCAGAACATTCGAAAAAACAGAGCAGTATTATAGTAGTTATATTCCTGTACTTAAGGGGCAGTATTATAGTAGTTATATTCCTGTACATAGGGGCAGTATTATAGTAGTTATATTCTTGTACATAGGGGGCAGTATTATAGTAGTTATATTCTTGTACCTAGGGGCAGTATTGTAGTAGTTATATTCTTGTACATAGGCGGCAGTATTATAGTAGTTATATTCCTGTACATAGGGGCAGTATTATAGTAGTTATATTCTTGTACATAGGGGGCAGTATTATAGTAGTTATATTCTTGTACCTAGGGGCAGTATTGTAGTAGTTATATTCTTGTACATAGGGGGCAGTATTATAGTAGTTATATTCCTGTACATAGGGGCAGTATTATAGTAGTTATATTCTTGTACATAGGGGGCAGTATTATAGTAGTTATATTCTTGTACATAGGGGCAGTATTATAGTAGTTATATTCTTGTACATAGGGGGCAGTATTATAGTAGTTATATTCTTATACATAGGGGACAGTATTATAGTAGTTATATTCTTGTACATAGGGGCAGTATTATAGTAGTTATATTCCTGTACATAGGGGCAGTATTATAGTAGTTATATTCCTGTACATAGGGGGCAGTATTATAGTAGTTATATTCTTGTACATAGGGGGCAGTATTATAGTAGTTATATTCCTGTACATAGGGGCCAGTATTATAGTATATTCTTGTACATAGGGGGCAGTATTATAGTAGTTATATTCCTGTACATAGGGGACAGTATTATAGTAGTTATATTCCTGTACATAGGGGGCAGTATTATAGTAGTTATATTCTTGTACATAGGGGACAGTATTATAGTAGTTATATTCCTGTACATAGGGGCAGTATTATAGTAGTTATATTCCTGTACATAAGGGGCAGTATTATAGTAGTTATATTCCTGTACATAGGGGGCAGTATTATAGTAGTTATATTCTTGTACATAGGGGGCAGTATTATAGTAGTTATATTCCTGTACATAGGGGGCAGTATTATAGTAGTTATATTCTTGTACATAGGGGGCAGTATTATAGTAGTTATATTCCTGTACATAGGGGGCAGTATTATAGTAGTTATATTCTTGTACATATGGAGCAGTATTATAGTAGTTATATTCCTGTACATAGGGGGCAGTATTATAGTAGTTATATTCCTGTACATAGGGGGCGGTATTATAGTAGTTATATTCCTGTACATAGGGGGCGGTATTATAGTAGTTATATTACTGTACATAGGGGGCGGTATTATAGTAGTTATATTCCTGTACATAGGGGCAGTATTATAGTAGTTATTATATTAGTATTAACACTGTATTGTATAATATATTTAGTATTACACCTTTTATAGTGATATTTGCTTCACTAGTTATGTTGCTATGAGTAGTGATTGGTCTGGTCCTCCCATGGTGTGAAGGACTGGTGATAGGTTGGTAGATGTGAGGTGTGTGATGGACATGCTGGGACCTCTGGTCCTACAATAATAAAGTGACCCTAATATCCCTGCTACATGTGTGTGACATGAGATAAGCTGTGTCCGGGTGCTGTCGGCCATCTCTCAGCCACACATAGCAGGAGCTGGTGTAGACGTGAGGTGAATGCGGCATCAGTCGGGGTGAGGCTGCGGCAGGAGAGGCAGCGGATAAGGTTGGCCGTTCCCTTAGCAACTGCTCTCATTTTCATGATGGCTGCCGGCTCCTCTGGGCTTAGCTGTGACCTCTGCCTACCCTCAGGAAGAAAACACAGCCGACACATCTGACTGAATGGAAAGATATCGAATCTGCTGTAAAAGTGCGGAAAATGGGGAAAAATATCACAATATTCCTCCTGCGCTGTGTGTCCCCGGTAACACCACCTCTTCCTGTAACACTACATTCAGCACGGACAATATGGAGCTGCCCAGAACCAAAATCATCAGGGTCACTGGGATCTACATATTGCAATGTATTCTGGTAGAGTCCCCTAACCCGAAATCCAGAAGACCCAGCCCTATGCCAAACAAGCAACCAAGATTTTGTGAAATAGTCCTGAATTCACAATATTACAGTATATTGTATACGAATTCTGGGTGAATATAATCTTAAAACATATGTTCTCCATCCATGAATATTCCTACGTGACCACAAAGTCTTCTCCTATTGAGATTTCCAGTGATCAGCTGTTTCCCTGCAGTGCCCCCGCAGGCCTATCAAAGTATTACACTAATGTCAGTGTGTTGTGTGTTCAATGTGGGGTTAGGGGAGGTCCTCCAGATAGAGACGCACTTGTTGACCGCTCCGGCTTAGAGATGATCCTTAGCAGAGGTTATAGGGGGAACCACCCAAAAAAATTAAAAGGGTTGTCTCATCTGAAATAAACCCCTTACCATCTGTCCTGTAAAAAATGTATGAATATTAGACCTGGAATCATCAGTTCAGCCAATCACTGGTTAAAGCGTTAACCCCCCTCAGCCAGTGATTGGCCGAATAATTGTTTCCTGTTGGGAATGGACCAGGAAGTAGAGACCGGCGAGGTTACGGGGTCAAGGTAAGCATTTACCTTGCCTGGTTGAAGTGGACAGAAGATTAATAGAAATCTGCATGTTATGTTTAGGTTAGGTTTTTATATTTAGATTTTTTTCACGTTTCTACAGGAATTTTTTTTTTAATGAAGTAAGACAACCCCTTTAAATTAATAAATAAATTGTAACTGCATGCAGTCTCCACTAGGGGGAGCTAAATGTATATGAAAGTATATAGCTAGAAATGCACCTCATCCGATTCGTTAAGCTCCCCCTAGAGGAGGCTGAAGGAATCATGTGGGAGTCATGATAAAATTTTTTTAGCGTGTGTTTTGGGATTTTTGGTTAGTAGTATGACCCTATAGGTTTCTTGAAGTCCATTGTCTACCTATATAACTAGGTGGGTGTCCACCCCGGACATTTACCTCTGACGATTAACTGGCTTTGGTGCTCCACAGCGGCCGCGTCGTTCCGGGCGATGCAGGTATAATTCCCATTGTGCATCAGCGACAGATTGGAAATCCGTAAGGAGCTGGTAAAGTCAATGTTGTCAATGGTCACTCCGAGACTCGCTGGGATCGGCCTCCCGTCCTTCTGCCAAGTGATGGTGATGGGCAGATCCCCCGAGACCACCACACACGGGATGAAGACTCGCTGCCCGATGGAAAATCTTTGGGACTCAAATGGCTGAATATAAGGGGGGACTGCAAGAGATAAAGAGAGGGGTCAGCTCCGCCCATTACCCAAAATAACCAAGGTCCAACTGAACGCTGCTGGACCCCAACACTGGACCCATTCCACTTCTACAAAGCAAAATGGGAGAGATATAGATAGATAGATAGATAGATAGATAGATAGATATGAGATAGATAGATAGATAGATAGATAGATAGATAGATAGATATGAGATAGATAGATAGATAGATAGATAGATAGATAGATAGATAGATATGAGATAGATAGATAGATAGATAGATAGATAGATATGAGATAGATAGGAGATAGATAGATAGATAGATAGATAGATAGATAGATAGATAGATATGAGATAGATAGATATGAGATAGATAGATATGAGATAGATAGATAGATATGAGATAGATAGATAGATATGAGATAGATAGATAGATATGAGATAGATAGATACATAGATAGATATATAGATAGATAGATAGATAGATAGATAGATAGATAGATAGATAGATATGAGATAGATAGATAGATATGAGATAGATAGATAGATAGATAGATAGATTGATTGATTGATAGATAGATAGATAGATATGAGATAGATAGATATGAGATAGATAGATAGATATGAGATAGATAGATAGATAGGAGATAGATAGGAGATAGATAGATAGATATGAGATAGATAGATAGATAGATAGATAGATATGAGATAGATAGATAGGAGATAGATAGATAGATAGATAGATATGAGATAGATAGATAGATAGATAGATAGATAGATAGATAGATAGATATGAGATAGATATGAGATAGATATGAGATAGATATGAGATAGATAGATAGATAGATAGATAGATATGAGATAGATAGATAGATAGATAGATAGATAGATAGATATGAGATAGATAGATAGATAGATAGATATGAGATAGATAGATAGATAGATAGATAGATAGATAGATAGATATGAGATAGATAGATAGATAGATAGATAGATAGATAGATAGATAGATAGATAGATAGATATGAGATAGATAGATATGAGATAGATAGACAGGAGATAGATATGAGATAGATAGATAGATAGATAGATAGATAGATAGATAGATAGATAGATAGATAGATATGAGATAGATAGATAGATAGATATGAGATAGATAGATAGGAGATAGATAGGAGATAGATAGATAGATAGATAGATAGATAGATAGATATGAGATAGATATGAGATAGATAGATAGATAGGAGATAGATAGATAGATAGATAGATATGAGATAGATAGGAGATAGATAGATAGATAGATAGGAGATAGATAGATAGATAGATATTAGGGGGTGTTATTTATTCTTGAATTTTGATTATGGGAAGGGACCCGGCACCGGCCTCGAGTGGCCCATAACAATCCCCCCGTCCCCTTCCATCCCGCTGGGGTTAAGCTCATCACAGATCAGATTGTGCTGTGTGTATTTAGTCTATGGGTGGAATTTCTCTCTAACTACAGATAACACCACGGCGGGCGGCCATCTCTCGAGGACGCTGTTTATAATTGCATCATTCAGAACAAATCTTTTAATTGAGCCCTGACTGTCAGCGTCGGCTCAGATCGCGTTTAATACCAGCCTGAATCTCATAAAATTATAAAAGAGAATTGTAAAAGTCTCGGAGCTCAGCATCGAGGATGTATAAAAACGGCATCGGCAATATGACAATTTATATGTAACTTTAAAAAATGATGATAGGGGGCGCTGTGAGAATCAAAATGGTCAAAACTCCACTGTCATTTTGAAATGTATACAGACTCTTCTAGATATTTCTTAGTCCCTCAGTATCTTCCACTGAATGGAACAAAACACAGATCCATCAACAGCAGCTTGTTTGCATTATCGCTTAGGTTCAACACCGAAACTGCAAGCAAGCTGCTGTTGATGGATCTATTTTTTGTATTTTGCCTCCATTGAGTAGATAAACTGCAAAACATTGGCCTATGAGGTAGAGGCAATCCCTTACAAGACTTTTTCAGCTCACTGGTATCTTATACTGAGTCATTTTAACAATACAGGCGGTCCCCCACTTAAAGGGAACCTACCACCCCGATTCTACCTATAAAGGTAGAAGGGGTGGTAGGTGGATGAATGGGACGTGAGGATAGCCCTTTTTGGGCTAATCCTCACGTCCCGGCTATCTTTTTATAAAGTTTATTGCGGGCATATGCAAATTTATTTATGCGGCTACTGGGGCGTGGAGTAGCCGGACATGAGGCTACTAGTCGCGGCTACTCCACGCCCCAGTAGCCGCATAAATAAATTTGCATATGCCCGCAATAAACTTTATAAAAAGATAGCCGGGACGTGAGGATTAGCCCAAAAAGGGCTATCCTCACGTCCCATTCATCCACCTACCACCCCTTCTACCTTTATAGGTAGAATCGTGGTGGTAGGTTCCCTTTAAGGACACCCGACTTACATACGACCCCTAGTTAAAGACGGCCCTCTCTCCCCTCTGTGACCTCTGGTGACCTCTCTGGATGTTACTATAGCCCCAGACTGCAATGATCAGCTGTAAGGTGTCTGTAATGAAGCTTTATTGATAATCCTTGGTCCCATTACAGCAAAAAACTTTGTAACTCCAATTGTCACTAAGACAAAAAAAAAAATATTTGTCTGGATCTACAATTAGAAAATATACAGTTTTGACTTACATACAAATTCAACTTAAGAACAAACCTATCTTGTATGTAACCCGGGGACTGCCTTTACTGTAAATTCTATTGCTATAACTTGGAAACCGTCAACAAGCTGCTGTTGGATTAGTTTTTCTTAGTTTGGCTTCATTTAGTGGCCAAACTAGAATATGCTTTTGTTTTAGGTAGATCACTTACCTTAACACTTTTTTTGTTTTTTTGGTATTTGCCATTGTTTTTTTTTATATTATTGTATTGAAAGAGTGTCTTGTTGTAACCTGGAGCCTGCCAACAAGCTGCTGTTGATGGATTCCATTTTTCTTATTGTTTTATTATAGGGAACCTGTCACTTAAACTAACTCTTACTAAATATCTGAAAACTGCTATTACACAGAAATACAACTATCCTTATATTGCCTCTCCTCATGCCTGAAAATTTCCACAGTCTGTTTGTAAAGTTAACTCCCCATCAGTGAATGACCCCATGTGAGTCTGATCATTGTGATTAGAAGAACATGTATATCCGTAGATGGTGAGACAACCTTACAAACGGACTGTGGAACATTCCAGGAATTGGGAATAACAATATAAGGATAGTTGTACTGCTGTATAATAGGAGTTTCCAAAGAAATGTTTAGTTAGTGTTCATTAGTTTAACTGATAGGTTCCCTTTCAAGGGGTTTTCCCACGAAGGCAAGTTAGGCCCTATCCACGGGATGGCGCCTAACGTATTGATCAGTGGGGGTCTCAGTGCTGAGACCCCCACAGATCACGAGAACGAGGGATCTGACCAACCCCACGCCGCTCCTCAGACTAATGGAGCCGCGCATGACCGTTATGCTCCATTAATCTCTATGGAGCAGCCGGAAATTGCCAATCGCGGCGCTCACTCATCTCCATCTGAGGAGTGGCGTCGGTTCGGTTGGGACCTCGTCCTTGCGATCTGCGGGGGTCTCAGCACTGAGACCCCCACTGATCAGCAAGTTAGGCTCTATCCCATGGACTTGCCTTTGTGGGAAAACCACTTTAAATATTAAAACTATAACATGATGTTGCTTTAGGTAGAGCCACAACTTTTTTTTGTCACTGGTTTGTTTTACATTATTCTGTTAAAAGGGTGCAGACAGTCCTCGGGTTACGTAAAAGATAGGGTCCATAGGTTTGTTCTTAAGTTGAATTTGTATGTAAGTTGAAACTGTATATTTAATAATTGTAGATCCAGACAAAATAATTTTTGGCCCCAGTGACAATTGGAGTTTAAACATTTTTTGCTGTAATGGGACCAAGGATTATCAATAAAGCTTCATTACAGACACCTTACAGCTGATCATTAAAGTCTGGGACTATAGTACTGTGTATACTGTGTTGAACGAGATCCCGATTATATCTCAGAAACTGTCAACGAGCAGCTGCTGATGGATCTTTGTCTTATTTTGCATGTATTTTTAAGTCAATGTACCTCATCATGTCATTATATGTAGAAAACATCTACTTTCATGCGACAAAATATTTTATTGAAAAACCTTTATAGGGAACCTGTTACCAGGGATCTTATTTTCACTAAAGACAGATTGTAAAAGCTTATTACACCTGCAGTGCACATCTGCCTCTGTGCCTTTTCTAAGCAGGTGCATCGCAATATAATTGTGTGTTATAACTTACTTTTGCACCCTGACAAAATCCTAGGGTAGTCACAGGGGTTGGGCTTTGGTTTGGATGCATTTCAAAAAACAACATGTGACTTGTCTGTGCTGCAGGCTGCCTCCATCTTTGTGCTCCTGTACAGCTCCCCCCTCTCCCACTGATGTCAGGCTGACCAGGCTGTGACCTCTGAGAAGGAGCAGGAGGAGGAGCTGTACAGGAGCACAAAAGTGGGGGCTGAGATCTGAGGAGTGAGAAACACAGAAAAGTCACATGTTGTTTTTTGAAATGTATCCAAACCAAAGCCCAGCCCCTGGGACTACCCCAGGATACTGTCAGGGTGCAAGGTAACACACAATTATATTGTAATGCAAATGCTTAGAAAAGGCAGAGGGGCAGATTTGCACTGAAGGTGTAATAAGCTTCTAAAACCTGTCTTTAGTGAAAATGAGGTGTCTGGTGACAGGTTCCCTTTAATACAGGTTGCTGTTAACTGATCACTTTTTGTTATTGTACATCTAATTAGTAATGAAGCTGCAGGTACAGTCTTTTAGGCAGAGAACATCCCTCTAAACTTTTTTGTTTGTTCTTTACTTTGTTCGTTTGTGTTTGCTGGATTTCAATGTGTTAGGATACTTTCTATTCTATTATTGTAACTTATTGGAAACCATCAACAAGCTGCCGGTGATGGATCCGTTATTGTAATTAAGTTGCTTTTTAGTATACGATGGTGTGAAACGGACTTTTAGGAAAGCTATAGGTCAGGTATTGCCTAGATTCAGCAACAGTATGTGCATTACTGATACTGTGGGGGTCATTTACTAAGGGCCCGATTCACGTTTTCCTGATGTGTTACCCGAATATTTCCGATTTGCGCCCATTTTCCCTGTATTGCCCCGGGTTTTTGACACACGCGATCGGATTGTGGCGCATCGGCGCCGACATGCACGCAACGGAAATCGGGGGCGTGGCCAAACGAAAACCTGACGGATTCGGAGAAACCGCCACGTTTAAAAAAAAAAAAAGTGTCGCTGGACACGCGCTTACCTTCACCAAGTATAGGATCGTGAACTCCGGCGGGCCTTGGCGGACTTTAGCGCAGCGTCGGAGGAACTGCCTTAGTGAATCGCCGGAATCTACCGCAGAGAACGCGCCGCTGGATCGCGAATGGACCGGGTAAGTAAATCTGCCCCTGTATTGGGAGTAAGTGGCACGGTCTTTGATTGACCCGGCACACAGCAGTTGCATTACCTTTCACAGTGACATGGACGCTCTGACTGGTGGAGAGCTGCGGCTGGACGAGAACGTTACACGTGTACTCCCCCTCGTCCACGTCCTTCTGCACATCCGTCAGTTTTAAGGTCCCGTTATTTTCGAACGCCACCTGACGATGGTTGAATGGGATGAGGTTGGAGTTCTTGTACCATTTTATGGAGTAGTAGGGGTACCCAATCACGCGGCAGTGAATGTACGTGTCCCTCCCGGCTATTGCTGTGATGTTTTTCATTGGTCGAATGCTTGCCGGCCCTGAAAGAAAAAAAAACATAAGGAGCACTATATAATTCTAGAATACAGAAGTGCAAACTTATTGTTCAGGTCTAATGCGGCTGAGATTAAGGGTAAAGTCCGTGTTTACCTTCCGATCTAAAAAAATCTCTTACGGTTTTGTATATCAAGCTCCTACGCAAACTTATGTGTCTACATGGTAACAGACTACAAAACACGCTGTGTAGTCAGATCCTGCAGATACATTCTCTTCAATGTGTCTCTGACTTCACTTACCTGTCCCAATTAAAAAGGAGACACAAGATTTATGTTATGTCATTGGAGCACCCCAAGGTCTCCATGCCATAAGCTAAACCTTACCAGATGAGGTTCAAAAGCGAACCCCACATACAACAGTGGGATGGGGACCTAACCTTACCTTACTGCAGGTCCCTCACTATTTCATCCAGCTACACCAAAAGTTACTGAAGTGAGGCCAAAATTGACATGTTCTCACACATCCTAAACATGTGACGGCTAAACACCGGAAATCTAGAACAATCTAGAACATGGGATACATATTCCGTTCATTCCGACAAAAACAACATTTATTCTCCATCCGTATCTAAACCGAATTTCACAATCCCACTGGCTTCTTGTTAGTTAGAGAGCAATGCATTATAGGAAGTCAGATGGCTAGGGCGCAGTCAGAGCGGATAGGCCAAGCAGCTGACAACAGCGCGGAGCTAAACCGCAACCAGTAGAATTGAGAAATTAGGTCAGAACGTTGCAAAAAAAAAAAAATAAATATATTGATTTCACAAATTAATTAAAATGTAATATTTTGTATTTTTGAGGAGTTGATTTGACAAGCACCTCTTACGTTTATTCGAGCCTGGTACAGGACGACTCCGGCAGAGTTATTGGCGGTGCAGCGGTAGACCCCTCCGTCCCGCACCACCGTGTTGGTGATGTTCAGGTAGCTGACCACGTTGCCGTCGGAAGTGATGAGCTGGCTGATGCGGTGGTTGCCGTTCTTGATGATGGGCTCGTCGTCCAGCGTCCAGGTGATGGTGGGGAGGGGGGTGCCCTTCACGTTACACATCAGGGACACGGCTTCTCCGGCCGTCACCACTTTTTCACTGAACGCCGAGTTGATTTTGGGGGTTCCGTCTAAACCAAAACAACAAAGAAGATCATTTCAATGTAGCAGAGCTGACTTTTATTAATTAAGGGGGTTGTCCACTTTTCACAAATCATTGATATTTTTTGTGTAATGAAAAGTTGTACAATTTTCAAATATACATTCGGTATCAATTCCTCATAGGTTTCTAGAGCTCTGCTTGCTGTCATCTTCATTTTTTTCTTCCTGTGGATCAAAATCGGTCCGTGTTCATGTGATGTTACACAGGTGCATGGCTCGTTATATATCCACACATACATATATGTGATATAATGAGCCGTGCATCTGTGTGATATCACATGCCCAGGGGTCTAACGAGCCGTGCACCTGTGTGACATCACATGACCAGGGATATAATAAGCGGTGCACCTGTGTGACATCACATGACCAAGGATATAAGGAGTTGTGCACCTGCGTGACATCACATGACCTGGGATATAATAAGCCGTGCACCTGTGTGACATCACATGACCAGGGATATAATAAGCCGTGCACCTGTGTGACATCTATCTATCTATCTATCTATCTCATATCTATCTCTATCTGTCAGTCTATCCGCTAGCTACTGACCTGTACTGGTAGTTATGTTTAGAGTTTACCAATTTACATATTTGAATATGTATCTTAATTGTTTACTGTTCAATGTCACCTGGTAGTAAACAGGCTGTTTCAATGGCTGGCTGCCCATTAAACTCCAGAGGGAGAATCACATAGCTAATAAAGAGGGTTCTTCCCTAGTTCTGTTGAATGTGAATTGGAGCAGGTAGGTAGTGTATGCAAATTTTTATGTAGCAGAGCTGTGTGAGATAAAGCAAGAGTCCCAGCCTGCAGACCGTCACTGCAAAGCTGAGAGAGAGAAATCAGTCCCTAAATTAGGGGAGTAGCCTGAGTCTTATAGGCACCAACCTGGGGAATCCATCAAGGCCAGAACCACAGCCAGATTTAAAGTGAACTCTACCTCAGCCTAGACTGCTACCGGTGACAGCTATCTATCTATCTATCTATCTATCTATCTATCTATCTATCTATCTATCTATCTATCTATCTCATATATATTTCCTATCTATCTATCTATCTATCTATCTATCTGTCTATCTATCTATCTCCTATCTATCTATCTATCTATCTATCTCATCTCTATCTATCTATCTATCTATCTATCTCATATCTATCTATCTACCTCATATCTATCTATCTATCTATCTATCTATCTATCTATCTATCTATCAATCCATCTCCTATCTATCTATCTATCTATCTCGTATCCATTTATCTATTTATCTATCTATCTATCTATCTATCTATCTATCTCATATATATTTCCTATCTATCTATCTATCTATCTGTCTATCTATCTATCTCCTATCTATCTCTATCTATCTATCTATCTCATCTCTATCTATCTATCTATCTATCTATCTATCTCATATCTATCTATCTACCTCATATCTATCTATCTATCTATCTATCTATCTATCCATCTCCTATCTATCTATCCATCTATCTTTCTCGTATCTATTTATCTATCTATCGATATCTCTCTATCTTTCTTTCATATGACTCTATAGATTTCCCTTTTTCTTGATCTTAGACAGATAAATTGATAATTCAAGTAAATGTGGCCATAGGTGCTGTGTTGACAGTATATAGCAGTATATAGCCAGCTCCTCCTGGCACTCTGGGGGTTACTGTGCCTCTTGTATACTTCTATCACCTGGGGGGCACTTTGTGTCAGTAGCCCCCGCTGTCAGCCTGTGTCCCGCTCTCTCCCTCTCTACATCATTATGGATGATCAATATACTCTTCAGGATTTCCGAGCCACAAGAGATGGTTGCTGCGGTAACGGGGCCTAGGCTGGTAATGGCTAAATATAGCCTCCATATTGTCCCTGGCTGTAACCCTCATTAGCAGGTGGCCGCTTGTAATAATCCTTTCCCCTTCTATCAATGTGACTTCCATTAATTAATCCCCAGGAACAAACACACAGAAAATAAAGAGGGCTGGAAGATTCCTGCTAGAAATGTGTGCAGTCACCTCAGAGACATCTCCAGTCAGGGGGCTGTACATTGTCGCCTATGTGCTTATGTATGCTGGGAGAACATGAACCCTCTGATTTTCAGATTATTTCTGCCCAGTGTGTCCAAAATCACAGCCTAAGGCCACCACTACAGTGATGTCATAGTAACCATATAACAACAGCAGCCATGATACCTCATATAGCAACAGCCACAGAGCCCCCCAGAACAGCCGCAGATCCCCCCAGAACAGCAACAACCACAATGTAAGAGAGACAGCTGCACAGTCCCCCTCGTAAAAGCTACATTCATAGAACCCCCAGTAACAGGGACAGCCACAGAGCCCCCATAACAGCAAAAGCTACAGAGCCTCCATAACAGCAAAAGCTACAGAGCCTCCATAACAGCAAACGCCACAGAGCCCCATAACAGCAAAAGCCGTGGGGCTCCACTAACAGCTAAAGGCACAGAGCCCCCATAACAGGAAAAGCAACAGAGCCCCCATAACAGGAAAAGCAACAGAGCCCCCATAACAGCAAAAGCTACAGAGCCCCCATAACAGCAAACGCCACAGAGCCCCCATAACAGCAAAAGCCACAGAGCCCCCATAACAGCAAAAGCCACAGAGCCCCCATAACAGCAAAAGCCACAGAGCCCTCATAACAGGAAAAGCCACAGAGCCCTCATAACAGCAAAAGCAACAGAGCCCCCATAACAGCAAACGCCACAGAGCCCCCATAACAGCAAAAGCCACAGAGCCCTCATAACAGGAAAAGCCACAGAGCCCTCATAACAGGAAAAGCAACAGAGCCCTCATAACAGCAAAAGCAACAGAGCCCCCATAACAGCAAACGCCACAGAGCCCCCATAACAGAAAAAGCCACAGAGCCCTCATAACAGAAAAAGCAACAGAGCCCCCATAACAGAAAAAGCAACAGAGCCCCCGTAACAGAAAAAAGCTACAGAGCCCCCATAACAGAAAAAGCCACAGAGCCCCCATAACAGAAAAAGCTACAGAGCCCCCATAACAGAAAAAGCCACAGAGCCCCCATAACAGACAAAGCCACAGAGCCCCCATAACAGCAAAAGCAACAGAGCCCCCATAACAGCAAAAGCAACAGAGCCCCCATAACAGAAAAAGCAACAGAACCCCCATAACAGCAAAAGCAACAGAGCCCACCTTACTGACAGATATTGTACCCCCATAACCATATGGGGCGCCATTTGTTCACATTCTATTTTGTGACACAGAATACACAACAATGTGATCACAGAATACCCGACACCAAGACAAAATACATTCTATATACCACTAAGCATAATGAAACATGTCTCATCACGTCAATTCTGTTTCACAAAATGCATTTTTCGTAATTTTGTGAGACAAAAAAACATTCTTTGACACAAAAACTGGTTTTGTGCCACAGAATGGCATTTTGTAGTCTCACAGTGACACAAAACGACTTCTGTAGACACAAACTAAACAGCACTGCAAAATCATTTTATCTAATATCTAATTTATTTTGTGTACACCAAAAAATGATTTGTGTGATGACAAAATGCATTTTGTGTGGCCATAACTTGCTTTTGCCAGCTGTTCAATTATGTGTCCCCAGTATGAATGTTGTGTCACACACATAATGAACTGGCGTGAGCATAGAATTTGGCGCCACATATCCATGCCTCCCAATAGTCCCATTTATTGCAGGATTACACTCCATCACCAGACATGTAACTTAAAGGAACACTCCAGTCACAGCTGATTCATTGGATTATACCTTGTGCAGGGTGTGAAGGGAGGAGCAGGACTCCAGGTTCTAGAAATACAATGACAATGGGGGTCATTTACTAAGGGCCCGATTCGCGGTTTCCTGTTGTGTTACCCAAATATTTCCGATTTGCGCCGATTTCCCCTGAATTGGCCCAGGATTTTGGCGCATCGGCGCTGGCATGCACGCGACTGAAATCGGGGGGCGTGGCCAAACGAAAACCCGACGGATTCGGAAAAACCGCCGCATTTAAAAAAAAAAAAAAGTGTTGCGGAGCTTGCACTTACCTTCACTAGGTATAGGCCGGTGAACTTGAGTGCGTTCCGATGCTCTTCAGCGCAGCAGCGCCACCTGGTGGACGTCGGAGGAACTGCCTTAATAAATCCCGGCCGGACCGGGTAAGTAAATCTGCCCCAATGAGTCCTGCTCCTCCCTTCAGGCCCTGCACCATGTATTATCCAATGAATTAGCTATGACTGGAGTGTTCCTTTAAGGCTGCAAGGTCCCAATGCAGAACATATACCAGACCCCCAACAATAATTGATTATTTAGCTCTGGTCTCTTCATGTGGGGATGAGACCCCCCTCTATGGCTCCCAGACCCAGATGTGACCGGACCCTCCATACACCGTGACACTCCACAATGGCGGCTTCCATTGTGTCATCCGCAGCCATGTTATTCCTAGACAGAGCGTGTCCCTTGCAGATGAAGAGGACACACTAACCCTAACCCTGATCCGTAATTACAGAGACAATAACAGCCTCAGCTGGCGCCATCGCTCCAGGGGTTATTATCTGTAATTGTCAGCTGCCCGACAATAGGGAATTCCACAAAAACACATGGTGACAGCGCAGGGTGTGTGTCCCCATAGATAGCAGGGCTCAGGAATATACACTACATAGATTATATACATCACATACATGCTGAGCACTGCAGCCCAGGGCCCCTGGGGAGGTCATCACCGTACACGGGGGACTCCGGTGTCACAAAGAGCCCATCATACACATCACACATCTATCTATCTCATATCTATCTATCTATCTATCTATCTATCTCATATCTATCTATCTATCTATCTATCTATCTCATATCTATCTATCTATCTATCTATCTATCTATCTCATATCTATCTATCTCATACCTATCTATCTCCTATCTATCTATCTATCTATCTATCTATCTATCTATCTATCTATCTATCTATCTATCTATCTATCTATCTCATATCTATCTATCTATCTATCTATCTCATATCTATCTATCTATCTCCTATCTATCTATCTATCTATCTATCTAATATCTATCTATCTATTTCATATCTATCTATTTCATATCTATCTATCTCATATCTATCTATCTATCTATCTATCTATCTCCTATCTATCTATCTATCTATCTCATAACTATCTATCTCATTTCTATCTATCTATCTATCTATCTATCAAATATCTATTTTCTATATAATGTTATGCAGGGCGAATACATTACATGTTATGAAGACACATATAAGAATCTAAAGATATTGACATTGTATACAGCGTATATTTATGTATTGTAATGATAAAGCATTAAGAGCTTTTATCCTGGCTGCATGATGTAACCTTGAAGCCTAGGAAATAATGCGCCGAAAGACATATAGAACAATTATTCAATTACATATTTGTAATTTGCTCTGAATTATAATTCACAGCTGCACTCACAGTCCTGCTCTGTATTCTTGGAAACGGAAACATTGCTTTCATTGTAGTTAAGTCTTTAGGTAATAGGAGGATAGTTTCCAATACCAAATCACAGCATGTCTCATGATAACAAGAAATATCCATTGGCAGAATAGTGAGTGCAGCTCTGGTGTATAATACAGGATGTAACTCAGGATCAGTACAGGATAAGTAATGTCATGTATGTACACAGTGACTGCACCAGCAGCAGAATAGTGAGTGCAGCTCTGGGGTATAATACGGGATGTAACTCAGGATCAGTACAGGATAAGTAATGTCATGTATGTACACAGTGACTGCACCAGCAGCAGAATAGTGAGTGCAGCTCTGGTGTATAATACAGGATGTAACTCAGGATCAGTACAGGATAAGTAATGTCATGTATGTACACAGTGACTGCACCAGCAGCAGAATAGTGAGTGCAGCTCTGGTGTATAATACAGGATGTAACTCAGGATCAGTACAGTATAAGTAATGTCATGTATGTACACAGTGACTGCACCAGCAGCAGAATAGTGAGTGCAGATCTGGGGTATAATACAGGATGTAACTCAGGATCAGTACAGGATAAGTAATGTCATGTATGTACACAGTGACTGCACCACCAGCAGAATAGTGAGTGCAGCTCTGGGGTATAATACAGGATGTAACTCAGGATCAGTACAGGATAAGTAATGTCATGTATGTACACAGTGACTGCACCAGCAGCAGAATAGTGAGTGCAGCTCTGGTGTATAATACAGGATGTAACTCAGGATCAGTACAGGATAAGTAATGTCATGTATGTACACAGTGACTGCACCAGCAGCAGAATAGTGAGTGCAGCTCTGGTGTATAATACAGGATGTAACTCAGGATCAGTACAGTATAAGTAATGTCATGTATGTACACAGTGACTGCACCAGCAGCAGAATAGTGAGTGCAGATCTGGGGTATAATACAGGATGTAACTCAGGATCAGTACAGGATAAGTAATGTCATGTATGTACACAGTGACTGCACCAGCAGCAGAATAGTGAGTGCATCTCTGGTGTGCCTCGTTACCTCGTTAACTCTCTGTTGCTGTGAGAGGCTGTGTGCTGCTGCTGCTCCTGAGCTCCAGGGAAAACTACCTCCACCTGGGGCCTGCTCTCTCCTCTCCCAGGGAGGGAGTGGGTTTTCAGGCATGAGCCAGGGCAGCAAGTCCCAGGCTCCTGCTTCCCGGTCTAGGCCGGCGGGAGGCAGGGGTAGCCAGGAACCGGCCAGCGCTGCGGAAGCCTTGGGGGTGAGAAGATCTGCAAGGAACAGCAGCAATGCTGCTCCAAGTACCCCCAGGCCAGCTAAGGCTTCAAAAAGCAGCAAGACCTCAGAAAAGATGAATACCTCAGGAAAGCTGGATACCTCGGGAAAGCTGGGTACTTCGGAAAAGCTGGATACCGCAGGAAAGCTGAGTGCTCAGAGAGGTGAGGCTGACCTCAGTGAAGAGGGCTGGGGAATGCTGAGGACCCGGGAGTCTATTTCCAGCTATGCCTCCCGGGCTCTGGGCCACCTCTCTGAGTACGAAGAAGCCAGCAAGACGGTGAGGAGACTGCGGGAGGAGCTCAGGTGCGCCCATGCCAGGGCAAGCTCTGCACCAAGGAGGAAGAAGGACCAGATTATGGCAGAGATTTCCAGGCTCCAGACTAACATCCAGGCCTTGGAGGAGAGGAAGGCTTACCTACTGGAGAGGAGCGGGCCGTTTAAAGAAAAGATCCTTAATGATGAGAGATTCCGGGAGATGGAGGAGGAAAAGCAGAGGCGGCTGATGGGGCTTCAGCCAGAGAGTCAGATGGAGGAGGAAAGTCCGGTACCGTGCAGTGGGCCCCCTGCAGGACAAGCGGCTATGTCATCTGGCTGCGGTTCTGCCGGCCCGGGTGAGGATAGTGACAGCCACCAGGGAGGGGCGCTGATGGAGGAGATCCGACGGCTCGAGTCCCCTGTGCACCTCCAGGACTTTACTTTTGGAGACGATCTGCCGGAGGATGCACCGGGGGGCAGCAAACCACGAAAGAAGAAGACCAAATCCGTGGAAGTGGTGAGTCTAGTCTACAGCCCCCTCCCCGTAAAACCCGAGTCGGCCGCAGGGTCAGCTCACTGTGCGAGCCCCGTTACCCAGCCCAGCGCGGGTCCTGCAGTGGACTCAGTGCCAGGGAGCGGGGAGATTACAGGTGTGACATCTGATGTGGCGATGGGCTCCGTCTCTGTTTGTGGTAACAGTGGAGGAGCAGGGGAGGCATCGGCCGCGAGGCCGGACAGTAAGGGCGGCTCGGCAGTGGCGATACCATCGAAATCCAGTGCTGTGGTGCGTCCCCCAGTGGGAGGGGGGGATAGCCCGGCACTGGTGGCAGCTTCCGGTGCCTCGGCGCCTCTTCATGCTGTTGCCGCTAATCACTCGGTTATGGAGCGGCGGCAGTGTGGAGGGGTCGCTGAGGCTGAGGGCTCCGGACCTCCCAAACCTAAAGTCCTATTTTGTGTTGGTGTTGGAGACAGTCTGCAGACGAGTGCTGAGGAAGGTGGGGATAAGCGGTGCCACATACCAGCCAAAGATCAGCGGCGACTCCTACCTTCCTCTAAGAAAAGTAAAATAACATCTGCTACCGATGATGCGGAGGGCACAAGTGTGACACAAGTTGGGGTTCCCTCTGGGCGATGCGCTGCGGGGGGACCCCCGTCCCTTGTGCCTGAAGATGCGGAGGTGGTCTTGTCTGCTAATGTTGTTGCTGGTCCAGCCAGTGTGAGTGGAGTCAGTAATGTTGTGGTGGATAATGTGAATGGTGTGAGTGGTGGAGAATCTTTTCCAGCTTTGGGGGTGAGTGATGGAGGGACTGGTGGCTGAGTGTAACATGCAGGTGGGTAGTGTTAATGTGGTGGGTGCAGGGGTTGGTCCGGTTGCTCCCCCAGTGGCGGCCCCTATTAAGAGCTATGCCAGTGTCGCTGCTGGGGGAAGTAGGGGTCCATCATCCTCGTCTCTGGGCTCTGGGGACGGCTTTTTGCAACGGCGCCTCCTGCAGGCCTTACAGAAGGGAGAAAGGACGATCAATGTAGCGGGGCAGGAGGTTGATTTGTCGTTTTGGATAGAGAGGCACGGCCTGTCTGCCTTCCGAGAGCAAAGAGGCAGGGAGACATCATGGTCGCTCCCGACAACCGGGCCAGGTGCTAACCGTAGGGAATGTGGTCCGTCTTCGGTGGCGTGGCAGTGATGTGTGTCCCCCTCGGGCACGGGTAGTTGAGCTGCTGCTGAAGATGGACTTCAAGGCGGCTGACATCTTTGCCTTGATCCATCCCTATGGTACATCTGAGTTTGATATCAGCTTTGTTCGGCCGGAGGGGCTTGAGCTCTTCTGGTCCAACTATGAGCTGAGATACAACGAGCCCGAGTGGCGGGACTTTGCTGTGCAAGCAGTGTCCCGCCAGAGCGAACTCAAGAAAGTGACCGTTCTTACCCGTAACGAATCACTATCTTGCTTTGACATCATGACCTGGATGAATCGTTATGGAGAGGTACTGGGAGTACCCGAGAAAAATCGTGATGAGTATGGTATCTGGTCAGGGGCCTGGACCTTCATGGTGAAGTTGAGGCGTTCAGGTAACTCAGTCGCCCACATCCCTTCATCAGCCTTCCTGGGGAGGGATCGGATCCTGATCTTCTACCGGGGGCAGCCTAGGCTGTGTCACAGGTGCGGTGACCCCACACATTTCAGCGCAAACTGCACCGTGCAGAAGTGTGCGTTGTGTGGGGGTGTCGGCCATCTCGCTGCATCCTGTACAGGGCAGATTAGGTGTAACCTGTGTGGTGATCTCGGTCACCCGTACAGTCGTTGTCCTCTTTCCTTCGCTAATGCGGGCTCAGCCTCAGCGGGTGAAAGCCATGAGGCTGAATCTGCTGGGGAGGGGACTAGCAGAGGTGGAGGAATGGAGGGGCCAGGGAAGAAAGACAGGAAAAAGACGCCTGCCCAGCTAAGGCGTCTAGAGAAGCGTCAACAGGAGAGAGAGCGGGGGGAGTCTCGGGCTGCTGGGACAACCTCTGGCGCTCTCCTAGAGACCACACCTGTCGCTGAGGCCCCAGGGGAGGATGTACTGGATGAGGAGGTCAGGAGGATCGAGAGAGAGGAAGGTGCCACGTCCTCAGACTCCTCCCATTATGAGAGTATGGACGAGGATAATAGGGCGTGGCTAGAGGAAAAGCGTAAGCGTGGCGCCAAAAAGAAGAAAAAGGGTAAAAAGAAGGGAGGTGTAAGATCTTCTCCCTCCCTGACTAAGGTACCCAAGGAAGGTGCAACCGACCCCCCGCTGGTCGAACTTTCAAATCGATTCCTGGCCCTGGATGGAGCCTCTCCTGCCGATGGAGGGGCTGAGGGTGAAGGGCCAGAGGTGGCGGAGCCTGCAGGAGGTGCCGAGTCTCCCCCTGGGGAGTCAGGGTCCTCAGGAGGGGAGACTGGCCCAGAGTCTGGAGACGAGGATGAGGGGGCAGGTCCTGGATCTGCCCCTGAAGCATCAGAGGTGCGGGAGATGGACACCACAATATGTCTAAAAAGGGGGTGTTCATTTCCCGAGGGTGGTGGTAAGATGGGTAAAAAGAAAGCCGTCTAACTCAATCACTCATGATGGCGGCACCCACTCCGTTGACGCTGGCGTCCATTAATGTCGCCAGCATTAAGTCTGATGCGGCTAGATTTGCGGCCTTTGATTTTCTCGGCCGTGTTGAAGCCGACATTTTATTTTTGCAGGAGACCAGGCTGCCAGATTTGGCGGCCGTGTTTAAAGCTAAGAGGGAATGGAGACACGGGCCTTCCTATTGGTCTCTTGCGGCCGAGCCGTATAGCGGAGTGGCGGTCCTTTTTACCGCACCGGTAGAATGCCGACGAGTTATTGAGTTAGAAATGGGGAGGTGCCTGATCCTGGATGTCCTCATGAAGGGACAAGAACTTCGTCTTATTAACATCTATGGTCCCCAGTCCAAGTGGGACAGGAAGTGTCTCTTTATGAGGATCAAGCCCTACCTTTTTACAAGTCGGCAGGTGGTCTTTGGAGGGGACTTCAATGCTGTCACGAGGTCCCAGGATAGGGGAGGTTCCAGAGACAAGCTGACTTATGATAGCGTCGCTCTTAATAGCATAGCCAGTGAGGCTCGCCTGGTGGATGTCCACATCCGGCACACCCCAGGCCGCACGGGGTTCACCTATTATAGGGGTAGCTGCAGGTCTAGAATAGACAGGTTTTATTTAAAGGAGGAAGCCATCTCTTCAGCAGTGTCCGTTGTTGAGGTGGAGTTCTCCGACCACTGTTTAATTTTGTTTTCTCTGAATGTTACAGAGACCCCCCGGATGGGAAGAGGCTACTGGAAGCTCAATTCGTCTCTCCTGGAAGAAGCGGAGATCAGACAATCGTTTGAGGACTTTCTTCAGAGCCAGGTACCATTGCTGGGCCTTTGTAGCAGTAAGTCAGAGTGGTGGGAGATGCTCAAGAAAAGGGTGGCGAGATTCTCGAGCCTCAGGAGCCTGGACAGGTACCGCCTGTATCAAGGCCTGAGGAGGAAACTCGAGCATCTCGTCTCGACTGGAGGTAGTCGTGAGGACATCTCCAGAGTGAAATCCTTGCTGAAGAGGTGTCAGTACGATAGACACGCATCTTTGGTTTTTGAGAGGGATTACGGGAAATACCGCTCGCCCGACCCATACAGAAACTGCAAGATGTCAGTGAATGGTAAAGTTGTCACAGGACTGGTTGACAGTACGGGATCCCTGAAAAGGTCCAGATCAGGGATTCTGGAGGTCGTCAGATCCTTCTACTCGCACCTCTTGGGCAGGAAGGATCTAGATCGGGATGTGATGTCGGCTTTCCTGGCTGAAACTGTCCCTGAGCCAGGAGTAGACCCCTCTCTTGATGTTTTGACAGAGATGATTAGGGAAGAGGAAGTCAGCCGGGCGATTGAAGGGCTCGCCCTCAAGAAATCGCCAGGTCCGGATGGCTTAACATCCGAGTTTTATAAGACCTTTAAGGACGCCTTGGTTCCCCTCTTGACTGAGGTATTCAATGAGTGTCTTTCCTCGGGCGCTCTGCCGAAGTCAATGAGGAGGTCTGCCCTGATCATCCTGTCAAAGGGTAAGGACCGATCTCGTATTGAGAACTGGCGTCCCATAGCGCTTCTCAATACGGACAGAAAGGTTTTGGCAAAGGTGCTGTTTAATCGGCTGGTGCAGTTTGCACCCCGGCTCCTTTCGGGGACCCAGCACTGCTCTGTTCCAGGCCGCAGTACATTTAGTGCTGTGCTTTGTGTCCGGGAGGCAGTGGAACAGGGCAGGGCTGGTAACTGGAAGGGGTACTTGCTGTCCTTGGATCAGGCAAAAGCGTTTGATCGGGTTAACCACGAGTACCTCTGGTCTGTCCTTCTGAGGTATGGCCTGCCGGGTGGGTTTGTCAATTGGCTGAAAGTTTTGTACGCAGGGGCAGAGAGTTTCCCGCTTGTGAACGGTTGGATTGGCCGCTCTTTTGAGGTTGGGTCTGGTGTTCGCCAGGGTTGTCCTCTGAGCCCACTACTGTACGTGTTCGCGATTGACCCATTCCTTAGGAGGGTTGATCGTGGGCCGTTGGTGGGAGTCGGGATGGACCGGGCAGCACCGGAAGCCACTCTAAGGGTGGTAGCGTATGCCGATGACGTCACTGTTTTTGTGTCCTCGAGAGGGGAGGCGCAATGGGTGATGTCAGAGGTTGACCGCTACTCAGAGGCTTCTGGGTCCAAGATCAACCGGGATAAGTGTGAGAGTCTCTGGCTGGGAGAGGGAGGTCCAGGCTTTGATCTCCCGGACACTCTTCCAGGGCCCCAAGACTCTGCCAAAGTTCTCGGCATCGAATTTGGCCAGGGGGATTACCCCATGCAAAACTGGGACGGCAGGCTTAAGATCGCCGCTCAGAGGGTGGACCAGTGGAAGGGTTGGTCTTTGACCCTCAGAGAAAGGGTTAATCTGATCAAAACTTACCTGCTCCCATTGCTGATATATCTGGGCAGTGTGTGCATGTTGCCAGAACCCCTCTGGACTCGGGTCTACAGTCTGTTCTTTCAGCTGTTATGGGGGAATAGGCTGAACCTTATCAAGAGGGAGGTTACTTACCGCACGAGGAGACAAGGAGGGTTGTGTATGGTCAACCCTGTGGTGTTCCTAGTGAATACCTTTCTTAAGATCAATGTTGCAAACCTCTGGAAAGAGAGGGCTCCTCCGTGGGTATACTCCTGCAGGGGATGGTTTCGGCCTTTCTTCCAGGAATGGGAGACAGGAGGACAAGTGAAGGATCTTCGTACACCGCATGGGCATCTTCCGGCTTACGCTACCCCGGTTCTGAAGGTGATTCGCCGGTGGGGTCTGGGAATGTGGGAGATCAGGACCATGTCGAGGAAACTCCTTGACAAGAGGGTTCTGTTGACCCATTTCCAGAAGCCTCTGGCCCTCAGGGATTGCCCAAGTCGGGATCTGGGGGTGGGTTTGAGTTTATTGAATTCCATCAGGATCCCCTTGAAGTTTTGGGACGTGACTTGGCGCTGCTTCCATGGAAAGCTGTGTGTGAGGGACAATCTGAAGTGTAGGAGCTCTGAGGAAAGGGGTTGTCCCCGGGAGGAGTGCGGTGGTCTGCTGGAGAGCATGGACCACTTCCTGCTTCAGTGCCCCTTTAACACAGAGGTGTACAACCGGGTGGGCGCTTCCATCCATTGGCCCTGGTTGGCCGGTCTCTCCTATGCGGAGTGGGCCTATGGAGCATTCAGAGGCCTGGGTGGCCGGGACCGCTGCACGTTATTCCTAGTCAGTCTAGTGGTCAGGTACCACACGTGGAACGCACGGTGTTTAGTATCGACGCAGCGTAAAATCCTCCCGGTGGATGAGGTGGTTAGGAACATTGTGGGTGACCTGGTGAAGGTGCGCTCTCTGGAGTATGAGAGGCTGGGCACGGGGAGGGCCTCTCTCCTTTGGAGGGGGTTCTCCTTTAGTGTCCCTTAGTCTGTCATCTCCTCTCCTGGTGTTGGGCTGAAGCTGACACTGTAGATTTTTGTTTTGTATCTGAGCATGTAGTGATGTAGGGGCTTGCAGGCGCCGAACCTGGGCTTTATGTGGTTTTGATATATGTTGATATGTTTAATGTGTTTGTATCTTATGTACAGTGTATATAGTTATATGTAGTTATAGTTCTTGTGTGTATATAGATTGGTTGGTTTTGGGGTGTTGGTGTTAGGGTGTTAGGTTGGGAGGGGGGTGGACGGGACTTGGACTGTACGATCCTGGGCACTGGTCTGGACTATATAACGCGAACTTTGGACGTTAGACCAGTGTCTGGGGGGGGAGGGTGATGGGCGTGGGATTTAGTTAGTTATATTTTATGTTATTTTATGTTATTAATGTTATTTCCGTTATATTCATTGTTATTTCTGTGTTTATTTATTTATGTGTATTTTGCTGTGTATTTTGATATTAAAAAAAAAAAAAATTTAGGTGGTGGGATTGGGTGAAGGTTTTGTTTGTTTTCATGCTGTGTGTGTGGTGTGTGTGTGGCTGGGCCAGGAGGTTTTGTAAGTTTATTTTCGTTTATATTTGTTCTTTTGTAATTCTTTTGCCAGAAGTTATGGCTTTATTTATGTTTATTATTGTAATGTTTTTCACTTTTATATAAAATAAAAGATTTACAGGATGTAACTCAGAATCAGTACAGGATAAGTAATGTCATGTATGTACACAGTGACTGCACCAGCAGCAGAATAGTGAGTGCAGCTCTGGGGTATAATACAGGATGTAACTCAGGATCAGTACAGGGTAAGTAATGTCATGTATATACACAGTGACTGCACCACCAGCAGAATAGTGAGTGCAGGTCTGGAGTATGATACAGGATGTAACTCAGGATCAGTACAGGATAAGTAATGTCACGTATGTACACAGTGACTGCACCAGCAGCAGAATAGTGAGTGCAGCTCTGGGGTATAATACAGGATGTAACTCAGGATCAGTACAGGATAAGTAATGTCATGTATGTACACAGTGACTGCACCAGCAGCAGAATAGTGAGTGCAGCTCTGGGGTATAATACAGGATGTAACTCAGGATCAGTACAGGATAAGTAATGTCATGTATGTACACAGTGACTGCACCAGCAGCAGAATAGTGAGTGCAGCTCTGGGGTATAATACAGGATGTAACTCAGGATCAGTACAGGATAAGTAATGTCATGTATGTACACAGTGACTGCACCAGCAGCAGAATAGTGAGTGCAGCTCTGGGGTATAATACAGGATGTAACTCAGGATCAGTACAGGATAAGTAATGTCATGTATGTACACAGTGACTGCATCAGCAGCAGAATAGTGAGTGCAGCTCTGGGGTATAATACAGGATGTAACTCAGGATCAGTACAGGATAAGTAATGTCATGTATGTACACAGTGACTGCACCAGCAGCAGAATAGTGAGTGCAGCTCTGGGGTATAATACAGGATGTAACTCAGCATCAGTACAGGATAAGTAATGTCATGTATGTACACAGTGACTGCACCAGCAGCAGAATAGTGAGTGCAGCTCTGGGGTATAATACAGGATGTAACTCAGCATCAGTACAGGATAAGTAATGTCATGTATGTACACAGTGACTGCATCAGCAGAATAGTGAGTAGAGGTCTGGAAGATTAGGTAAGGTTTTTACGTATGGTCCTAAAAAGGAAGACCCAAAACTGCTCAATGTAAAAAGGGTAATTTTTCGTGACCTTTTGTCAATTCCTTACCTATACACAGTATATTAATAATTATGGTGATATTGTACCTTCCAGCACCACCAGCACATAATCCTGGGCGGACATCCGGTCTTTCCGTATGAAGCACTGATAGGCGCCGTTGTCACTTTTTGCCATGGCGTCCATGATGAGGGTTTCCCTGTTGATTCCTGTGATTCTAACATTGCTCCCAGCGTTGATGATATCCCCATTCCTGTACCAGGTGATGTCAGGGTCATCTGTCCCGGACAGACTACATGATAATGTCACCTGACTTCCGACGCTGGTCTTCACTTTCCTTGGACTGATTGTCACCTTAAGGGGTTCTGCCAAAATAGAAATACAAATTACATTATCACGGGACCAAGAGGCGAAGGCAACAAAATTATCAGACAAGACCAAGGAAAATCCTGTTATCAAGATGAAGGAAGGAAATTATGTTTTAATCAGTTTTTTTTATTTAGATTAACATTCCTTGTGTGTTATACCAAAAATAATTAGGAGAATACAAACAACAATTACATTACCACCCCCTATGTACAAGAATATAACTACTATAATACTGCCCCCTATGTATAAGAATATAACTACTATAATACTGCCCCCTATGTACAGGAATATAACTACTATAATACTGCCCCCTATGTACAAGAATATAACTACTATAATACTGCCCCCTATGTACATGAATATAACTACTATAATACTGCCCCCTATGTACATGAATATAACTACTATAATACTGCCCCCTATGTATAAGAATATAACTACTATAATACTGCCCCCTATGTACAGGAATATAACTACTATAATACTGCCCCCTATGTACAGGAATATAACTACTATAATACTGCCCCCTATGTACAAGAATATAACTGCTATAATACTGCCCCCTATGTACAAGAATATAACTGCTATAATACTGCCCCCTATGTACAAGAATATAACTACTATAATACTGCCCCCTATGTACAAGAATATAACTACTATAATACTGCCTCCTATGTACAGGAATATAACTACTATAATACTGCCCTCTATTTACAAGAATATAACTACTATAATACTGCCCCCTATGTACAAGAATATAACTACTATAATACTACCCCCTATGTACAGGAATATAACTACTATAATACTGCCCCCTATGTACAAGAATATAACTACTATAATACTGCCCCCTATGTACAAGAATATAACTACTATAATACTACCCCCTATGTACAGGAATATAACTACTATAATACTGCCTCCTATGTACAAGAATATAACTGCAATAATACTGCCCCCTATGTACAAGAATATAACTACTATAATACTGCCCCCTATGTACAAGAATATAACTACTATCATACTGCCCCCTATGTACAAGAATATAACTACTATCATACTGCCCCTATGTACAAGAATATAACTACTATAATACTGCCCCCTATGTACAAGAATATAACTACTATAATACTGCCCCCTATGTACAAGAATATAACTACTATAATACTGCCCCCTATGCACAAGAATATAACTACCATAATACTGCCCCCTATGTACAAGAATATAACTGCTATAATACTGCCCCCTATGTACAGGAATATAACTACTATAATACTGCCCCCTATGTACAAGAATATAACTACTATAATACTGCCCCCTATGTACAGGAATATAACTACTATAATACTGCCCCCTATGTACAGGAATATAACTACTATAATACTGCCCCCTATGTACAGGAATATAACTACTATAATACAGCCCCCTATGTACAAGAATATAACTACTATAATACTGCCCCCTAGGTACAAGAATATAACAACTATAATACTGCCCCCTATGTACAGGAATATAACTACTATAATACTGTCCCCTATGTACATGAATATAACTACTATAATACTGCCCCCTATGTACAGGAATATAACTAATATAATACTGCCCCCTATGTACAGGGATATAACTACTATAATACTGCCCCCTATGTACAAGAATATAACTACTATAATACTGCCCCCTATGTACAGGGATATAACTACTATAATACTGCCCCCTATGTATAAGAATATAACTACTATAATACTGCCCCCTATGTACAGGGATATAACTACTATAATACTGCCCCCTATGTACAAGAATATAACTACTATAATACTGCCCCTATGTACAAGAATATAACTACTATAATACTGCCCCCTATGTACAAGAATATAACTACTATAATACTGTCCCCTATGCACAAGAATATAACTACTATAATACTGCCCCCTATGTACAGGAATATAACTACTATAATACTGCCCCCTATGTACAGGAATATAACTACTATAATACTGCCCCCTATGTAAAGGAATATAACTACTATAATACTGCCCCCTATGTACAAGGATATAACTACTATAATCCTGCCTCCTATGTACAAGGATATAACTACAGGCAGTCCCTGGGTTACGTACAAGATGGGGTCCATTGGTTTGTTCTTAAGTTGAATTTGAAGTCAAAACTGTATATTTTATAATTGTAGATCCAGACAAAGAAAATAAAAAATTCCCCGGTGACAATTGGAGTTTCAAATTTTTTTTCTGTAATGGGACCAAGGATTACCAATAAAACTTCATTACATTGCAGCCTGGAACTATACTAAAGCTTTCAGAGAGCTTCACCGGAGGTCACAGTGGGTAGAGGGGTCCGTCTTTAAGTATGGGTCGTCTGTAAGTCGGGTGTCCTTAAGCAGGGGACCGCCTGTACTATAATACTGCCTCCTATGTCTGTGCTTCTTAGTCTTTTGATAAATAATTACAATCCTTGTTGCTGTACATAATAAGTATCTGCAGTCCCAGTATTTCGGATGCTTCTCATGTCTATAACGCTCAGAAGTTTTGGATATGAAATAAGGTGCGTTATCCCTTTAATGCGCGCCGCTCTGTTTCCGTCTGATACACAGACACCCGTGCAGAACCGGTTGGGTTTTATTGCATCTGTTAATGTCACTCAATTTGGATAATTGAAAACACATCTGTAGACGATTATCGCTCTTCAGCAGATGGCGGTACCCGCTGGCTGACGCCTTTTATTTCCCTTTTAAGTACTACTTAGGCCGTCAGTCAGCGCGGTCATGTGCTCCAATGCAGAACAATCGCGTTTCCGTAATAAGACTTTTGTGTTGTTTTTTATTTTATGTCATTTTTTTTTTATGTATTATTTTCGCCACGCAAATAACGTCAACTCGTCCGTGGGAAAAACTGATACAACTTCTTTTTGTAGCGGTGAAGTGGAACTGTTAACGTGTTGCTGCGCACCCGCGCCAGAGTCAGCGAGCAGAAAGTTACTTATCCTCACATTTTATTATAGATTTATTCTTTTTATAATAATACAGTAATAATAATTCTTTATATAGCGCACACAGATTACGCAGCGCTGCACAAAGCATGACAAATGGGGCTCACAATATAATCACCTTCCAGTATGTTTTGGAGTGCGGGAGGAAACCGGAGGACCCGGAGGAAATCCACGCAAACACAGAGAGAACATATACACATACAAACTCTTTGCAGATTTTGACCCTAGGACATTTTAGTACAGAAAATATCATCGGCCACTACTGGGAAACCCCCAGCAAGATTCTGGTAACCGGCCTGGAATTCCCTAAAGATAGTAAAGGCCGCACCGGGGACTGTGGACTAGAATATATGGTGTGTTAAGCTGTATCCAAAATGTAAAAGCTAAAGAATTTCATGTATCTGTTTTTTTCATAGCTTTATATATATAAATATCACATTTTGGAAAATAGCTCCACAGCTGTCCACAGGATATGTATGGTATTGCAGTTTAATTGTTGGTAGCCAGGATGTGCTTCTTAAAGGGAATCTACCATTACAATCCGTCCTGATAAACCAGGGACATTACTCATAGATCCGGGCACCGGGACTGTGGTATCTTCTTATATATGTTATCCATGGCCTCCTTCCTTCTAAAATCAACTTTTAATATTATGCTAATTAACGAAAAGTGCTTTGAGTATGTGACCAGAGCCCGCCCGTGTTGTAGCTTCACAGATTGCTACACTGCCTCCCCCCCTCAGCACTTTCCCATCCCCTGCCTGATGTAATCTCACACAGTGGGATAGTGCTTCTGCACAGTGTACCAGTCTGTAAATCTACAACACTGAGGGGTTCCTTCTGACTCTTTAGAATAATTTCAAAAGTTGATATTAGAAGGAAGCCACGGATAACACATATAAGAAGATACCACAGTCCCGGTGCCTGGATCTATGAGTAATGTCCCTGGTTTATCATGGATCTGGATGGAAGGGGCTATAAAAATTATGATGAGTGTCACTCGTGTTTGTAGTCAGTTGCTGTGATGTGGTGCCCGTTACAGCAGCAGTGGTAGGCTGTAGTGGTGGGAGTGCACAGTATATATAACATCACCGTCTCTTGTATACAAAAAGAGGACAGCGGTAATGGATTGGCGCTGCAGATGAACAGAAGCATAAGTATCCGGGAGAGTATGAGCCTCACAAATACATAGAGTTAAATCATTTTCTGAACAACCCCAATAAAATATCACCTGTTATTGGAACTGGATCCAAGGATTAAGGAAGGAATTATTACCCCCACTATTTGCCAATTTAAGGGTACTTAGCCTTCCTCTGGATCAACACTGTAGGTTTGAGGACTTGAAGGACCTACATCTGGGCAGGGGCGTAACTTGAGGGGGTGCAGAGGTAGCGATCTCACCTGGGCCCAAGAGGTTTAGGGGGCCCTTATGGTGTCACTTTGCCATATGAGAAGACTATTACTATAAACCATACATTATAGTCGGGGGCCTGGCACAGACTTTGCACTGGGGCCCACCAGCTTCTAGTTACACCAATGCATCTGGGGGAGCTTTTCTCTATGCAGGTGTGCAATGAAATTATGGGGTCACATAACACAATTGTCTCCTATGCAGCACATGGTCCCCCTTCATCTTAATAAACCTCTCCTTGAGCCTCTGAGTTGCTTCAATACCTCCCATCACAGCTGATAGCAGCGCACCGGAGGACAAGGACCTCATTCATGTGACTATGATATCACCAAAGGTCCTGCACCTCTGCTGTCACATTCAGGTCTTTTGTCACCTGTGCAACATTGTAGTAAAAATGTTGCAGAATCAACAGGATTCCATAACAATAGTTACAAATGTCAGAGGTTTCTTGGAGCCTCCCCTGCACATGGCTGACATGTAAATCCTGTGTACAAGGAGTAGAAACATATTAAATCCTTTGCCTCTTATAGGAGATACAACACAGTAGGAATAAATGTCCGAAAGCAGCGGGTCCTACCGCTGACCTGGGGACTGCAGATCCCTAGGACCTACCACCTATAGAATGGAACTTCCTGATTCCCCATTATCGATAATTCACCTCTAATGAGTGGTTGGTGATGGTCGGCCCCTGAGGGACCCTCTGAAGCTGTATAACGGTGGGGCCACATCACACATTAGAATTTCGTGGCTCCCTAGAATGTAGTACCAATGCCCATATGTGTGGGGTACTGGAATGAATGGGCTAAGGTCCTGCAGAAGGAGCTGGTCCTATCTTGTGGTCATCTATACAGTTGGAAAATTCGGAAATTTAAATCCCACCTCTGAGGAACAGCGACAGCCCACAGACTGGACTCTATAATTATTGACGACAGTTTTCTGGACTATTTCTAAAAATTAGAGTCTCTTCTGGTAATTTGGGGCGGTTATCATTGATGCTGTTATCAGTTTCTCAAGACAAATACACTGATAGTAGAAACACGTTACTCACGTTTTACGTAGAGCGATCCGATCACCTCAGCGTTGCCATAGGCGTTCCAGACCTCACACACGTAAGTCCCGGAGTCTGAAGGCCGCGTGTTCTCAATTAGCAAACCGACCACCGTATTCCGGTACCTACTGTCCATTTCCAGCTGAACGTTGTCCTTCAGCCAGCGGGTGCTAGGGATGGGGTAGCCAGAGGCCTTACATGGAAGCTCCACTCTGTGTCCTGCCATGACGGTGAGGTGCTCAAACTTATCTATAATGGTTGGGGATGAATTCACTTGATCTGCAAGGAAGAAAATGCAATAAAATGAGAATAGTGAGTGCACCACCAGCAGAATAGTGAGTGCAGCGCTGGAGTATAATACAGGATGTAACTCAGGATCAGTACAGGATAAGTAATGTCATGTATGTACACAGTGACTGCACCAGCAGCAGAATAGTGAGTGCAGCTCTGGGGTATAATACAGGATGTAACTCAGGATGAGTACAGGATAAGTAATGTCATGTATGTACACAGTGACTGCACCAGCAGCAGAATAGTGAGTGCAGCTCTGGAGTATAATACAGGATGTAACTCAGGATCAGTACAGGATAAGTAATGTCATGTATGTACACAGTGACTGCACCAGCAGTAGAATAGTGAGTGCAGCTCTGGGGTATAATACAGGATGTAACTCAGGGTCAGTACAGGATAAGTAATGTCATGTATGTACACAGTGACTGCACCAGCAGCAGAATAGTGAGTGCAGCTCTGGAGTATAATACAGGATGTAACTCAGGATCAGTACAGGATAAGTAACGTCATGTATGTACACAGTGACTGCACCAGCAGCAGAATAGTGATTGCAGCTCTGGGGTATAATACAGGATGTAACTCAGGATCAGTACAGGATAAGTAATGTCATGTATGTACACAGTGACTGCACCAGCAGGAGAATAGTGAGTGCAGCTCTGGAGTATAATAATACAGGATGTAACTCAGGATCAGTACAGGATAAGTAATGTCATGTATGTACACAGTGACTGCACCAGCAGCAGAATAGTGATTGCAGCTCTGGGGTATAATACAGGATGTAACTCAGGATCAGTACAGGATAAGTAATGTCATGTATGTACACAGTGACTGCACCAGCAGCAGAATAGTGAGTGCAGCTCTGGAGTATAATACAGGATGTAACTCAGGATCAGTACAGGATAAGTAATGTCATGTATGTACACAGTGACTGCACCAGCAGCAGAATAGTGAGTGCAGCTCTGGAGTATAATACAGGATGTAACTCAGGATCAGTACAGGATAAGTGATGTCATGTATGTACACAGTGACTGCACCAGCAGCAGAATAGTGAGTTCACCTCTGGAGTATAATACAGGATGTAACTCAGGATCAGTACAGGATAAGTAATGTCATGTATGTACACAGTGACTGCACCAGCAGCAGAATAGTGAGTGCAGCTCTGGAGTATAATACAGGATGTAACTCAGGATCAGTACAGGATAAGTAATGTCATGTATGTACACAGTGACTGCACCAGCAGCAGAATAGTGAGTGCAGCTCTGGAGTATAATACAGGATGTAACTCAGGATCAGTACAGGATAAGTGATGTCATGTATGTACACAGTGACTGCACCAGCAGCAGAATAGTGAGTTCACCTCTGGAGTATAATACAGGATGTAACTCAGGATCAGTACAGGATAAGTAATGTCATGTATGTACACAGTGACTGCACCAGCAGCAGAATAGTGAGTGCAGCTCTGGAGTATAATACAGGATGTAACTCAGGATCAGTACAGGATAAGTAATGTCATGTATGTACACAGTGACTGCACCAGCAGCAGAATAGTGATTGCAGCTCTGGGGTATAATACAGGATGTAACTCAGGATCAGTACAGGATAAGTAATGTCATGTATGTACACAGTGACTGCACCAGCAGCAGAATAGTGAGTGCAGCTCTGGAGTATAATACAGGATGTAACTCAGGATCAGTACAGGATAAGTAATGTCATGTATGTACACAGTGACTGCACCAGCAGCAGAATAGTGATTGCAGCTCTGGGGTATAATACAGGATGTAACTCAGGATCAGTACAGGATAAGTAATGTCATGTATGTACACAGTGACTGCACCAGCAGCAGAATAGTGAGTGCAGCTCTGGAGTATAATACAGGATGTAACTCAGGATCAGTACAGGATAAGTAATGTCATGTATGTACACAGTGACTGCACCAGCAGCAGAATAGTGATTGCAGCTCTGGGGTATAATACAGGATGTAACTCAGGATCAGTACAGGATAAGTAATGTCATGTATGTACACAGTGACTGCACCAGCAGCAGAATAGTGAGTGCAGCTCTGGAGTATAATACAGGATGTAACTCAGGATCAGTACAGGATAAGTAATGTCATGTATGTACACAGTGACTGCACCAGCAGCAGAATAGTGATTGCAGCTCTGGGGTATAATACAGGATGTAACTCAGGATCAGTACAGGATAAGTAATGTCATGTATGTACACAGTGACTGCACCAGCAGCAGAATAGTGAGTGCAGCTCTGGAGTATAATAATACAGGATGTAACTCAGGATCAGTACAGGATAAGTAATGTCATGTATGTACACAGTGACTGCACCAGCAGCAGAATAGTGATTGCAGCTCTGGGGTATAATACAGGATGTAACTCAGGATCAGTACAGGATAAGTAATGTCATGTATGTACACAGTGACTGCACCAGCAGCAGAATAGTGAGTGCAGCTCTGGAGTATAATACAGGATGTAACTCAGGATCAGTACAGGATAAGTAATGTCATGTATGTACACAGTGACTGCACCAGCAGCAGAATAGTGAGTGCAGCTCTGGAGTATAATACAGGATGTAACTCAGGATCAGTACAGGATAAGTGATGTCATGTATGTACACAGTGACTGCACCAGCAGCAGAATAGTGAGTTCACCTCTGGAGTATAATACAGGATGTAACTCAGGATCAGTACAGGATAAGTAATGTCATGTATGTACACAGTGACTGCACCAGCAGAATAGTGAGTGCAGCTCTGGGGTATAATACAGGATGTAACTCAGGATCAGTACAGGATAAGTAATGTCATGTATGTACACAGTGACTGCACCGGCAACAGAATAGTGAGTGCAGCTCTGGGGTATAATACAGGATGTAACTCAGGATCAGTACAGGATAAGTAATGTCATGTATGTACACAGTGACTGCACCAGCAGCAGAATAGTGAGTGCAGCTCTGGGGTATAATACAGGATGTAACTCAGGATCAGTTCTTGTATAGATTATGTATATAAAGGAGCCGCACATACACAATAATCTGCACATCATATACACCGGAGTCTCCTCCTCGTCTACACTATGCGGTGACTCATTGAACTATTGATGAATATAGAGATGAATGAGGGGTTACTCCGGGTGACTGTCGCTCTGGGGATTCGGGTTAACCACCTGCACAATTACTTGTAGAATTGCTTTAGATTTATGAGTGAGGAAATCACTAGGAATAATATGAATAATTTAGCGTTGCTCATCCTCTCCACGTCCACATATTTATGAGTGAGGATTACGATTGCTGCTATGTATAGATATATTTATTTTTCAGCGCCAGGGAATCCGTAATAGATGTAAATGGCGCCTGATATTACAGTATACAGGGCGCCCTCTATAGGTCCTCCTCAGAATGCACACAGAGCCACCCCCCACAGGAGTAAAAATTTGGCTGCACAGCAATTCAGCTTCACCCGGCTGTGATACACTGAAACGAGCTCTGCAGCTGTGTCAATGCAATTTGCTATAATGCCCCAAGTGTTTGTTATCCTATTAGTCAATGCCCGACCCTTTAAAGGGGTTTTCTTTCTCCTCATTCGTTCAGGATCTTAAAGTGAAATAACTAGCGCCACCTATTGGTCAATCTTCGACATACATGTCAATGTCCGACCCTTTAATACACAATAGGACTAATGCTTTGGGCCACAGCAGATAATTCTGTATAATGAATGGAGAGACATCTCTAGTTGCTTGTTTTGGGGTCCGTTGTACAGAGCAGGTGCTTGTTAGGCCTTGACTTTTTGAGTAGCGACTTCCAACAGGTGGCACTACAGATCTAATCTGCATAGTTTTTTTTCCCATGGTGCATTGCTTGGTCGTCTACCTAAGGAAAAATGGTACTGATGCTAGACTTACATTAAACACCTCTCATTTTGCTAATGGGCAGCCTGTCCTGCACTGATGAGGAGCAAAGACCCAGAAACACTCCACAGGCAGCTCTGTTATGTTTTGGATTTTATCCTTCCTGGTAGTGAAATTGTGGACCATGTAAGGAGGAACATGATATGGACATAGGGGAGGTGGAAAATGTTATCTCGAAATGTCCCACTTTGGGAGTTGATTGAACTAAATAGACATCAGTGCAGGACTGGATTATTCTCTGTATCATTATCCCTGGTGGGTTGAGGTCTTCCCCCCAGTGCAGCAGGTGACATAACATGACATTGGTAACACTACTATGACATAACATTACCTAATACAGTCAGCCTGGCGCTGTTGCTCTGCCGCGTTTCCCCGGTGTACTTGTGCCGTGTGGTGCACCGGTAATTGTTTAGTCCGTCCTCGTTCTGTACATCTGTTATATACAAGGCTCCCGATGATGTAATGAGAAATCTAGATCCTAGAAGGAAGGAGAACACAGGTCATTAGAGGTATGAGGTCAGGGGTCAGGGGTGTAACATGAGAGAGTGCAAAGGACACCCCTGGGCCCAAGGGCAATAGGGGCTACACAGTGTCTCTTCCCAATGAGGGGAGAATAGTCATTTCAACATTACATTACACTTTGAGAGCCTGGTGCAAAATTTCCAGCTTCAGGTTACACCTCTACACCAGGGGATACAATGTTACACCTCTACATCAGGAGATACAATGTTACACCTCTACACCAGGGGATACAATGTTACACCTCTACATCAAGGGATACAATGTTACACCTCTTCATCTGGGGATACAATGTTACACCTCTACATCAAGGGATACAATGTTACACCTCTTCATCTGGGGATACCATGTTACACCTCTACATCAGGAGATACAATGTTACACATCTACATCAGGGGATACAATGTTACACCTCTACATCTGGGAATACAATGTTACACCTCTACATCAGGGGATACAATGTTACACCTCTACATCAGGAGATACAATGTTACACATCTACATCAGGGGATACAATGTTACACCTCTACATCAGGAGATACAATGTTACACCTCTACATCAGGGGATACAATGTTACACCTCTACATCAGGGGATACAATGTTACACCTCTACATCAGGAGATACAATGTTACACCTCTACATCAGGGGATACAATGTTACACCTCTACATCAGGGGATACAATGTTACACCTCTACATCAGGAGATACAATGTTACACCTCTACATCAGGGGATACAATGTTACACCTCTACATCAAGGGATACAATGTTACACCTCTACATCAGGGGATACAATGTTACACCTCTACATCAGGAGATACAATGTTACACCTCTACATCTGGGGATACAATGTTACACCTCTACATCTGGGGATACAATGTTAAACCTCTACATCTGGGGATACAATGTTACACCTCTACATCAGGAGATACAATGTTACACATCTACATCAGGGGATACAATGTTACACCTCTACATCAGGGGATACAATGTTACACCTCTACATCTGGGGATACAATGTTACACCTCTACATCTGGGGATACAATGTTACACCTCTGCATCAGGAGATACAATGTTACACCTCTACATCAGGAGATACAATGTTACACCTCTACATCAGGGGATACAATGTTACACCTCTACATCTGGGGATACAATGTTACACCTCTACATCTGGGGATACAATGTTACACCTCTACATCAGGAGATACAATGTTACACCTCTACATCAGGAGATACAATGTTACACCTCTACATCAGGGGATACAATGTTACACCACTACATCAGGGGATACAATGTTACACCTCTACATCAGGGGATACAATGTTACACCTCTACATCAGGAGATACAATGTTACACCTCCACATCAGGAGATACAATGGTACACCTCTGCATCAGGGGATACAATGTTACACCTCTGCATCAGGGGATACAATGTTACACCTCTACATCAGGAGATACAATGTTACACCTCTGCATCCAGGGATACAATGTTACACCTCTACATCAGGGGATACAATGTTACACCTCTACATCAGGGGATACAATGTTACACCTCTACATCAGGGGATACAATGTTACACCTCTACATCAGGAGATACAATGTTACACCTCTACATCAGGGGATACAATGTTACACCTCTACATCAGGGGATACAATGTTACACCTCTACATCATCAGGGGATACAATGTTACACATCTACATCAGGGGATACAATGTTACACCTCTACATCAGGGGATACAATGTTACACCACTGCATCAGGAGATACAATGTTACACCTCTGCATCAGGGGATACAATGTTACACCTCTACATCAGGGGATACAATGTTACACCTCTACATCAGGGGATACAATGTTACACCTCTGCATCAGGGGATACAATGTTACACCTCTGCATCCAGGGATACAATGTTACACCTCTACATCAGGGGATACAATGTTACACCTCTACATCAGGGGATACAATGTTACACCTCTACATCAGGGGATACAATGTTACACCTCTACATCAGGAGATACAATGTTACACCTCTACATCAGGGGATACAATGTTACACCTCTACATCAGGAGATACAATGTTACACCTCTACATCAGGAGATACAATGTTACACCTCTACATCAGAGGATACAATGTTACACCACTGCATCAGGGGATACAATGTTACACCTCTACATCAGGGGATACAATGTTACACCACTGCATCAGGGGATACAATGTTACACCTCTACATCAGGGGATACAATGTTACACCTCTACATCAGGGGATACAATGTTACACCTCTACATCAAGGGATACAATGTTACACCTCTACATCAGGGGATACAATGTTACACCTCTGCATCAGGGGATACCATGTTACACCTCTACATCAGGAGATACAATGTTACACATCTACATCAGGGGATACAATGTTACACCTCTACATCAGGGGATACAATGTTACACCTCTACATCAGGGGATACAATGTTACACCTCTACATCAGGAGATACAATGTTACACCTCTGCATCCAGGGATACAATGTTACACCTCTACATCAGGGGATACAATGTTACACCTCTACATCAGGGGATACAATGTTACACCTCTACATCAGGGGATACAATGTTACACCTCTACATCAGGAGATACAATGTTACACCTCTACATCAGGGGATACAATGTTACACCTCTACATCAGGGGATACAATGTTACACCTCTACATCATCAGGGGATACAATGTTACACATCTACATCAGGGGATACAATGTTACACCTCTACATCAGGGGATACAATGTTACACCACTGCATCAGGAGATACAATGTTACACCTCTGCATCAGGGGATACAATGTTACACCTCTACATCAGGGGATACAATGTTACACCTCTACATCAGGGGATACAATGTTACACCTCTGCATCAGGGGATACAATGTTACACCTCTGCATCCAGGGATACAATGTTACACCTCTACATCAGGGGATACAATGTTACACCTCTACATCAGGGGATACAATGTTACACCTCTACATCAGGGGATACAATGTTACACCTCTACATCAGGAGATACAATGTTACACCTCTACATCAGGGGATACAATGTTACACCTCTACATCAGGAGATACAATGTTACACCTCTACATCAGGAGATACAATGTTACACCTCTACATCAGAGGATACAATGTTACACCACTGCATCAGGGGATACAATGTTACACCTCTACATCAGGGGATACAATGTTACACCACTGCATCAGGGGATACAATGTTACACCTCTACATCAGGGGATACAATGTTACACCTCTACATCAGGGGATACAATGTTACACCTCTACATCAAGGGATACAATGTTACACCTCTACATCAGGGGATACAATGTTACACCTCTGCATCAGGGGATACCATGTTACACCTCTACATCAGGAGATACAATGTTACACATCTACATCAGGGGATACAATGTTACACCTCTACATCAGGGGATACAATGTTACACCTCTACATCAGGGGATACAATGTTACACCTCTACATCAGGGGATACAATGTTACACCTCTACATCAGGAGATACAATGTTACACCTCCACATCAGGAGATACAATGTTACACCTCTGCATCAGGGGATACAATGTTACACCTCTGCATTAGGGGATACAATGTTACACCTCTACATCAGGAGATACAATGTTACACCTCTGCATCCAGGGATACAATGTTACACCTCTACATCAGGGGATACAATGTTACACCTCTACATCAGGGGATACAATGTTACACCTCTACATCAGGGGATACAATGTTACACCTCTACATCAGGAGATACAATGTTACACCTCTACATCAGGGGATACAATGTTACACCTCTACATCAGGGGATACAATGTTACACCTCTACATCAGGGGATACAATGTTACACATCTACATCAGGGGATACAATGTTACACCTCTACATCAGGGGATACAATGTTACACCACTGCATCAGGAGATACAATGTTACACCTCTGCATCAGGGGATACAATGTTACACCTCTACATCAGGGGATACAATGTTACACCTCTACATCAGGGGATACAATGTTACACCTCTGCATCAGGGGATACAATGTTACACCTCTGCATCCAGGGATACAATGTTACACCTCTACATCAGGGGATACAATGTTACACCTCTACATCAGGGGATACAATGTTACACCTCTACATCAGGGGATACAATGTTACACCTCTACATCAGGAGATACAATGTTACACCTCTACATCAGGGGATACAATGTTACACCTCTACATCAGGAGATACAATGTTACACCTCTACATCAGGGGATACAATGTTACACCTCTACATCAGGGGATACAATGTTACACCACTGCATCAGGGGATACAATGTTACACCTCTACATCAGGGGATACAATGTTACACCACTGCATCAGGGGATACAATGTTACACCTCTACATCAGGGGATACAATGTTACACCTCTACATCAGGGGATACAATGTTACACCTCTACATCAAGGGATACAATGTTACACCTCTACATCAGGGGATACAATGTTACACCTCTGCATCAGGGGATACCATGTTACACCTCTACATCAGGAGATACAATGTTACACATCTACATCAGGGGATACAATGTTACACCTCTACATCAGGGGATACAATGTTACACCTCTACATCAGGAGATACAATGTTACACATCTACATCAGGGGATACAATGTTACACCTCTACATCAGGGGATACAATGTTACACCTCTACATCAGGGGATACAATGTTACACCTCTACATCAGGGGATACAATGTTACACCTCTACATCAGGGGATACAATGTTACACCTCTACATCAGGGGATACAATGTTACACCTCTACATCAGGAGATACAATGTTACACCTCTACATCAGGGGATACAATGTTACACCTCTACATCAGGAGATACAATGTTACACCTCTGCATCAGGGGATACAATGTTACACCTCTGCATCAGGGGATACAATGTTACACCTCTGCATCAGGGGATACAATGTTACACCTCTACATCAGGGGATACAATGTTACACCACTGCATCAGGTGATACAACGTTACACCTCTACATCAGGGGATACAATGTTACACCACTGCATCAGGGGATACAATGTTACACCTCTACATCAGGGGATACAATGTTACACCTCTACATCAGGGGATACAATGTTACACCTCTACATCAGGGGATACAATGTTACACCTCTACATCAGGGGATACAATGTTACACCACTGCATCAGGAGATACAATGTTACACCTCTGCATCAGGGGATACAATGTTACACCTCTACATCAGGGGATACAATGTTACACCTCTACATCAGGGGATACAATGTTACACCTCTACATCAGGAGATACAATGTTACACATCTACATCAGGAGATACAATGTTACACCTCTACATCAGGGGATACAATGTTACACCTCTACATCAGGGGATACAATGTTACACCTCTGCATCAGGGGATACAATGTTACACCTCTACATCAGGGGATACAATGTTACACCTCTACATCAGGGGATACAATGTTACACCTCTGCATCAGGGGATACAATGTTGCACCTCTACATCAGGGGATACAATGTTACACCTCTACATCAGGGGATACAATGTTACACCTCTGCATCAGGGGATACAATGTTACACCTCTACATCAGGGGATACAATGTTACACCTCTGCATCAGGGGATACAATGTTACACCTCTACATCAGGGGATACAATGTTACACCTCTGCATCAGGGGATACAATGTTACACCTCTACATCAGGGGATACAATGTTACACCTCTACATCAGGAGATACAATGATTTTAATTGTAGTGATCAAATGTGTGTTATTTGTTTTTGAATATTGTATTCGAGGCCTGTACATAGGTATACATAATACCGCCATACACTGTACTGTACATAAAAATTAGCACTAGGATCCACATGGATTGATTGAAGCTAGATTATCAGGGAATGCCGGACCCCAAGTGGACAATCTAGTGGGGTTCATGAGTTGTAGTCTGTACATCCTTAACCAACCTCTATGATATGTACACTCTTATACACAACCTACCTCTATGGAATGTACACCCTTAAACATAACCTACCTCTATGGTATGTACACTCTTATACATGACCTTCCTCTATGGCAGTGATGGCAAACCTTTTAGCGGCCGAGTGCCCAAAAAGACACCCTCCTTATTTATCGCGAGGTGCCAACCAAAAATTAAAGCAGTAACTTACTGCTCCTGTTCTTCAACAATCATAATGACCTCCTGAGGACAGCAATACAGTAGAAAGATGGAAAATTTGTAGAACTGTAGGGGCCAGCAGGAGGTCCTCCAAAGATAATTCGGCCCTGTCTATTCATTCTCCCTCTTTTTATAGTCCCAAATAGCGAAGTAAGTATCAAAATATGACTGAAAGCAGCATCTTTTCAGTTGCTTGGAACTGCAGGAAGATTCTTCCTGTCCTGTCTGGTGTGCTGGGGTGATGGCCCGGGTGCCCACAGAATGGGCTCTGAGTGCCACCTCTGGCACCCGTGCCATAGGTTCGCCACCACTGCTCTATGGTGTGTATACCCTTATTTGAACCTACCTCTATGGAATGTACACCCTTATACATGACCTACCTCTATGATATGTACACCATTATACATAACCAACCTCTATGGTATGTACACCCTTATACATGACCTACCTCTATGATATGTACACCATTATACATAACCAACCTCTATGGTATGTACACCATTATATATAACCAACCTCTATGGTATGTACACCCTTATACATGACCTACCTCTATGGTATGCACACTCTTATACATGACCTACCTCTATGATATGTACACCCTTATACATAACCTACCTCTATGGAATGTACACCCTTATACATGACCTACCTCTATGGTATGTACACCCTTATACATAACCAACCTCTATGGTATGTACACCCTTATACATGACCTACCTCTATGGTATGTACACCCTTATACATGACCTACCTCTATGATATGTACACCCTTATACATAACCTACCTCTATGGAATGTACACCCTTATACATGACCTACCTCTATGGTATGTACACCCTTATACATAACCTACCTCTATGGAATGTACACCCTTATACATGACCTACCTCTATGATATGTACACTCTTATACATGACCAACCTTTATGATATGTACACCCTTATACATAACCTACCTCTATGGTATGTACACCCTTATACATAACCAACCTCTATGGTATGTACACCCTTATACATGACCTACCTCTATGGAATGTATACCTTATGCGTAACCTACCTCTATGGTATGTACACTCTTATACATAACCTACCTCTATGATAAGTACACCCTTATACATGACCTTTAATTGCATTATGTTATCCTTTCCTGCCACCTGAGGTCAGTCATTGGTTGGAACCTTGGAAATTTCCCAGAGCTGGAAGTCTACATATATTTCCTCTGTCTCCGCAGAGCCTGAACGTGATTTCTGCCTAAGCTGCTCTCCATCCTCTAAGCTGCAGGACCAGGGCTGGGACAATCTCGCAGTTGACAGATCCAACCAACGACTGCCTTGTGGAATCGTGCGGGAAGGAACCTCTACCTCAGTCTGTTACCTGTTGCTGCTATGGATTGTCTGTAAGTTTATGTTCATCTTCCCTGTCACCATTGTGATCCCTACCCTGCTGCCGCTAACATCAGGGGCCTCACCTTCAACATCTGGCCAGAGATCCACCGCTACTCCTATATCGGGAGAACCCTTCACTACATTGCGGCCTCCTCCTCTCCTTGTATCCCCTTTCTGGCCCCGACGGGTGTAGATGAGGCCTGTTCACCCGGACCGAGCCAACCCGGACCCGGACACATCAAGCCAGTCACACCAAGATCAGGACCCGGTAGATAATCTCCTCTTCAGCATCTTAGGGCCACAATTGGCTTCTACTTACCTGCTGATACAGAAACCTCTTGGATATTTCTGCACTTTACCATCTTAGCTGAAACGTCTTAGCAATTTACAAATCCCAGAAGCCACCAAGTCCTTGGCACAGTCCTCCGCCCCCGGCATTCATGTACCATTTACTACACGACGTGACGATGTAGAAGTGGCCCCGGCTGTGTAAATCTCAATGAAGGACGTAAAGCTAAACAATGGAGACGTGAGGGGCCTCTTACTTGTCCCGAGCTCATTCACCTCGGTGCCTGTTCCCGCAGGTCGGCATTAATTAGAGATCAATACAGAATTAGCGGGGGGTCATTTATTTTCTCATCACATTTAAGAAAAGAAGTAGCAATTTCCTACTTAAATGAAGCGACGCAGCGGAGAAAGCCATTGTTATTGGAACTTTACCGTCACATGACTTCCCACAGAATGCAGGACCGGCGGGAAGGTGTAGGCACAGTTTACTGTAATATGTGCAATATAGTCCCCTAAATTTAGGTTTTCACTGTAGTAACAATTATAATCACAACTGCAGCTGTACGTTACTATTGGTTGAAAACCTGACACACCCACTTTGACATCACTTCCTGCTCTGCGGCGAATGGCTGAAGCTCTACAATGCTGACTTCCTGGCAGCCTAGACAAAGGTATCAACCAGAACCGGGGCATGAAGAGAAGTAGGAGCTTTAGAGTTTTTTTTATTAAGCTGGTGCATGGTATACTTGTGTAAATCCCACCCCCTGGAGGTGTTACCATAGCCCCTCTGTGCTGCAACTTCACAGGCTGTTACATTGTGCAGGAGAACTTCCCCCTCCAACTGTTGGAGGCAGAGGGAGTGGGGAAGTGCTGAGATAGCAGGGGGAGGGGGGCACAGTATAAAAGTTAAAGAACAAAAAGGCTCTGGAAATGCCTCCTGGAGCCCTTAAGACTCATTAGCATTGATTTATTTTAGAAAGGAGGAGGCCGTGGATAATAAATACAAGAAGATACCACAGTAATGGTGCCTGGATCTATAAGTAATGTCCCTGGTTTATCACCTTTAAGGAGGCCATAAAAGATACAAAAAAGTTGCACAATTTTCAAAACACAGATCATGATGATGGTGAGCTCTAACTCTGCTTGCTGTCACAGATATATTCTGATCACAGTTTAGAAAACGGTCGAAGATCTCATATTAAGGTATTGGTGGAGGGGCCATGAATCTGTCTATGAATCCCGAGGAGGATTCCTGGACATGATCACCTGACTTTCATGTCACATGATCTCCTGTGTGACCCCCCTGGCAGAGCGTCTCGCCATTGCAGATTATCTATGATAACATAAGCGCCTCGGGTTTTTAAGTGTAAATCGGTAAGCAAACAAGTGATCTGGAAAAGTAGCTCGTCTCTGACAGATGTGCGGCGGTGAGTGGAGGTGATAATATGTGGCGCGGTATTAGGGAGACTAATGACATACAATAACACGCTTGTGCGACTGGAAAGATTTAATTATGGCGACCGCTGTGATGATTTCCCCAAACATAGAAACAGCTGTGTGTACAGCGCTCCACGTCATCCACTCCTCTATGGGGGTCATTCACACAGGATTATACCAATCTCTTGTATCGGTTGTATGGGGCAATTCTGAAATGCCGAGTGGTCCTACATACAGGATGGGTGAGGTCTATCAGTCATGTACGATTATCATATGCTGGCACTGAGTGCGCATGTGTGTATGATGATGCCCCCGCCTTCCATTGGATTGGTCCGGAGGCTCCTGATAAATTGGAGTGGGCAGCTGCTTTCCGCTGGCGGGGTACTTCTATGCCAGGTCCAGCAGTGCACAGGCATGAAGCAGGTACCCCCTGCATCGGCCCACTCTGCCACCCATTCAGACTCCCTGCGTGCCCCCTTGGAGTGGCGCTGAGGTAAAAGGGGAAATAATTGAAGGCACTGTGATTATTTCAGAGCCAGAAAACTGTTCTGATAAATGTTCCCCATAGAAGTTAAATGAGATACATAGATAGGAGATAGACATGCAACATCCCCCACCGGGGCCTTTTCCTGGGGCCTGGAGGCAGCCGGGGCCCAGATTACCGGAGTGGCTGGCGGTTGCGGCCTAGGGCGCGCTGTGGTCATGGTGCTTGGTATGGGGACCGGAGGGCTGTCCTACAGCCTGGGAGGTCTCCAGCAGGTGATGTGTGCAAGAAATATGGAGGGAGAGGCAGATGTACTGGTTCTCCCAGGGGCAACCCCTGAGTGCCTAAAAGATAAGGGATGGGGAGCCCGTGGTGGTGACAGCCATATCCAGGGATCAGACGGAGGCAATTTACCTTGATAAAGGTGTCCTACACCAAAACGTCGCTACTTGTTCAATAAAGCTCACCAACTTTTGATTTTTGAATCTGGACCTTTGGGGGCTCTGCACCCCTCCCTCTGGGGAGTCTGACAAACTGTGCTGACTTGAACTTTACTAGATAGATAGATGATAGATAGATATGAGATAGGTAGACACCTGGGGACCCTATGAGTAACTAGCAGTGTCACTCAGGGGTAGTGAGGTGACAGGTGGAGAGGTGACGTGGAGGGATGCCATAGATAAATTGGGATGATTTAGACTGTTATCTCCCTTGGATTGTAATGAGGCATAGAAGTTATTCAGCGCTTTGCTTTCCGTCACCAGATTACTCCATTAACCCCAATTAGCAGCGACGGCTGTGGCGCATTTACACCCCAATTAAATTGACTACGCATGTGTGAATTTACCACATAAATTTGTAGAGTAAATCTCGTGAGATGGCGGCGGTGGCGGGTCTGGGGGCCGCTCTGTTGACACACACGTGCCGGCGAATGTTTACCGTCAACAAGTGAGTGATTCGCTGTAATGATCACAATTTATTTCCACATCAACAAACTGATAAACTGTGCGCAGGAAATAAAGCGCCGGCGCGTGTGCGTAGTGACAGATGGCGAATCCTTCCCGGCCTCTCCGGCTTCCCGCCTGTTAGGCCGCCGCTCTCCACTTCACAAAACGTTACTGAAGTGGAAGAAGGAATCCGCTCCACCAGAAACCTTCCCTTGTAGCCCCGAGGGGAGCGGAGCTGAGACGTCGCCGCATCTTCTCATCGCTCTCAATTACATCCCAAGTACTGCGCCTCGCTTAGGCCGCCAGCCAAACTGGAGATTAATGAACCAACGTGAAAAAAATGCTACAAAAATATAAAAATATGCGGAAACCATATGAAAATATAGCATAAAATAAAGGTTTTCTCAGAAATCAAAGGTGTGCCTCATAGTCCGGTGCGCCTTATATATGAACCGTACTTACAGACAACAGCTGGCTTGAATTGTGCACAGGTCTGCCACCTGCTGGTCATTCATCCTTATAATCAGGTGCGCCTTATAATCTGGTGCGCCTTATATATGAACCTAGACATTTTAGCAGGCATTTATTGATGGTGCGCCTTATAGTCCGGTGCGCCTTATAGTCCGAAAAATACGGTACAGGATAGGTTCTGTATGTTTGTTCTTAGGTTGAATTTGTATGTAATTCGGAACTGTATATTTTATAATTGTAACCCCAGACAAATTTTTTTTTTTGGTCTCTGTGACAATTGAATTTAAAAACTTTTGGGTTGTCATAAAAACCAGGATTAACAATAAATCTTCATTGCAGACACCTGTGATATCTGTTATAGCTGATTATTGTAGCTTATGGCTAAATTATCAACATCCAGAGGTCCGTTTATAACTAGGGGTCGTCTGTAAGTCGGGTGTTCTTAAGTAGGGGACCGCCAGTACACCCCCAACACACATGATATAGGTCGTAGAGGTGCTGAAATGTTATATTATATTATATTTAACCTAATCTTCATTTTTCTCCCAAATTCTACATCACATATAAGCAGAAACAATATCAAATTTGTGTAGGGTAGGTTTTTTTGGGGTGTATTTTTATTTCCAGTATCAGCTCCTGAGGGCAGCGCCAACAATGCCATGAAAGTGGCGCATCTTTCTATCCAGTCTAGGATTCTCAAATATGGAAGAACTGGTAAAAACCTTTAAAAAGGAGGGAATGTTAGAGAAAAAATGCAGGAGATTTATCAGAAGTGTATGAAAGCAGAACTGTTCTAGTTGCCCATAGCAACCAATCAGAGCTCAGCTTTCATTTTATCACTGCTGTTTATAAGATTAAAGCTGAGCTCTGATTGGTTTACATGGGCAACAAGCACATTTTTACCTCTGAGAAATCTGATTAATCTCCTCCTATATGTGTATATCATATCATATCTCGTATTGTAATAATATATGTACAATGGCAGGACATGGGTAATAAAGGTCTCAGGGACGTATCATTTTCACCTTGAAACTGGAGACAAGCCTGACCTTCGACCTCAGGAGTAGTCTCTCATGCTCAGCAGACTAACCTCCCCCAATATTCCTAAAAAGTTTCTTTATGTCTCTAACCCTACGCCTTTCTTTGTGTAGACTAGCTCTGACAAACTTTTTTCCCGAATTAGAGAATACCTATTGTAGAAAGGCACAAGGTGTTGTGGTGGATGGTAGATACGTGTCACCGTGGTGCCTGGCCTCGGTGAAGTAAAAACCAGTATTGCTGGTGTCGGCGGCGTTCGGCCACTGACACACTTTTGTTATTTTAGCATAGCTGCAATGCAGCTGATCCGGGACGGGTTTTTTCTGGTGGGATGGCTGCTCCCACGTTCCAGGCCACGGCTTGCAGCCCTATGTAAAGCCACCTGTGTCAGGGGAAGGGTGGGTGGTTCCCTACCTGTGTGTAGCTGAGTGGAACACGGGGAATAGCAGAGCCAGAGCTGGGCCTTGCTGTGTGGGGAAGTCTGAGGACTGGAAAGGTTCTCCTAACCCAGGAGGGTGAAATACGGTACTGTGTCTGTGAATGTGAACTGTGCTTGATAACATGGACTGAGATTTATCATATGGACTATGCATTTTGTTTTGCCGGCTATTATTTTTATGTCTAAAATAAAGACACCTGTTTTGTTCACCTGAAAGACCGCAGCCTGGCGCTTCTCTAAAGGCTACCGTTTGAGTTGAACCCCGGCCTACACTATATACATTGAAATCAATCACATGACCACCGTAGCCAAACAAAAGCACAAAAATAGGTGACCACAGTGGCTGGTGATTGGTCATGTGAGAATCGCCACAGATCCGCTTCCCAGTACCAGGAACGCCATCGAATGACAACCGACATATCGCCAAAGACTGCTGGATGTCTGGAGCTTCCCCGCATCTGTTCGTCACTCCTCCAATTACTCTGCAGGTTGTACACGGCACATAAATAGAACACCTTGGAGGATGACAGGAGCCGAGCGACGCAGCGGGGTGTACACGTTCCCCCTCCGGCGCCAACACTTAACATACAAGAAGATGCGTTACAGTGTACGAACCTCCCATCCTCAGGAGACGTCACTTTAAGACTGTTCTAAATAAGACTCATAATCGTTATATCACAGCAAAATAGTGAAAAATAATTGAAAGACGCGTAGGGCGCGCCGCCACCAGAACCGCCACACGACAGCGCTCTGCTCCAGGAATCTCTGACTCAGCCAATTATTCTCATCAAAGCCGAGATTCACAGCATCCAACAATTAGACAATCTGTAACGAGGAGCGGAGGGATAATGGCTCCGTCACTCATTTACTGCATTATTTACCAGGGACTGGAGATGAAAGGAAAGAAAAGAGTCAAATGACTCCATAAATAAAATAAAGGGTTAAATATAGAAAGGATATTTATATAATTAGTCCATTTACATATGCCCCACCCCCTTTGAGGTAATTTCAGGGGACATCTGCTTAGTGACTCAACTAAATTATTACATGAAAGCTGTGGGAGAACCATAGGACACAATCTTCCATGTACAAGAATATAACTACTATAATACTGCCCCCTATGTACAAGAATATAACTACTATAATACTGCCCCCTATGTACAAGAATATAACTACTATAATACTGCCCCCTATGTACAGGAATATAACTACTATAATACTGCCCCCTATGTACAAGAATATAACTACTATAATACTGCTCCCTATGTACAAGAATATAACTACTATAATACTGCCCCCTATGTACAAGAATATAACTACTATAATACTGCCCCCTATGTACAGGAATATAACTACTATAATACTGCCCCTATGTACAAGAATATAACTACTATAATACTGCCCCTATGTACAAGAATATAACTACTATAATACTGACCCCTATGTACAAGAATATAACTACTATAATACTGCCCCCTATGTACAAGAATATAACTACTATAATACTACCCCCTATGTACAAGAATATAACTACTATAATACTGCCCCCTATGTACAAGAATATAACTACTATAATACTGCTCCCTATGTACAGGAATATAACTACTATAATACTGCTCCCTATGTACAGGAATATAACTACTATAATACTGCTCCCTATGTACAGGAATATAACTACTATAATACTGCCCCCTATGTACAAGAATATAACTGCTATAGTACTGCCCCCTATGTACAGGAATATAACTACTATAATACTGCCCCCTATGTACAAGAATATAACTACTATAATACTGCCCCCTATGTACAGGAATATAACTATTATAATACTGCCCCCTATGTACAGGAATATAACTACTATAATACTGCCCCCTATGTACAGGAATATAACTACTATAATACTGCCCCCTATGTACAAGAATATAACTACTATAATACTGCCCCCTATGTACAAGAATATAACTACTATAATACTGCCCCCTATGTACAAGAATATAACTACTATAATACTGCCCCCAATGTACAATAATATAACTACTATAATAGTGCCCCCTATATACAGGAATATAACTACTATAATACTGCCCCCTATGTACAAGAATATAACTACTATAATACTGCCCCCTATGTACAAGAATATAACTACTATAATACTGCCCCCTATGTACAAGAATATAACTACTATAATACTGCCCCTTATGTACAGGAATATAACTACTATAATACTGCCCCCTATGTACAGGAATATAACTACTATAATACTGCCCCCTATGTACAAGAATATAACTACTATAATACTGCTCCCTATGTACAAGAATATATATCTACTATAATACTGCCCCCTATGTACAAGAATATAACTACTATAATACTGCTCCCTATGTACAAGAATATATATCTACTATAATACTGCTCCCTATGTACAAGAATATAACTACTATAATACTGCCCCCTATGTACAAGAATATAACTACTATAGTACTGCCCCCTATGTACAAGAATATAACTACTATAATACTGCCCCCTATGTACAAGAATATAACTACTATAATGCTGTCCCCTATCTACAAGAATATAACTACTATAATACTGCCCCCAATGTACAATAATATAACTACTATAATAGTGCCCCCTATATACAGGAATATAACTACTATAATACTGCCCCCTATGTACAAGAATATAACTACTATAATACTGCCCCCTATGTACAAGAATATAACTACTATAATACTGCCCCCTATGTACAAGAATATAACTACTATAATACTGCCCCTTATGTACAGGAATATAACTACTATAATACTGCCCCCTATGTACAGGAATATAACTACTATAATACTGCCCCCTATGTACAAGAATATAACTACTATAATACTGCCCCCTATGTACAGGAATATAACTACTATCTGTATCTGCATGACTGCTGTTATGTAGCATTATTCCGTGCAGTGTGTACAGATATGACAGTATTGTGGATGCCAGGGCACAATGTGGGCACAGTTAGTGGTATACATAGAGCAGCTGTCCTGCCTGTTGGCCTATAAGAGTATTGGCGCTTGTGTTTCTGGTTACAGATGGCAGTAATACGGCCGCTCCATCGGTCCCTGCATGTCTGGCAGTGATGTGATATATGTGATGCACTGTATAAATTGGCTCCGGTTGACCCCTGACCATTGGTGCCCCATCACCGACATCTCCTTGGAAACACGGCTGTGATACCTCGCCAGCACTGTCATCATGGCGCCTGTTGGCATACAATGTGCAGCAGCAGGCACTCGCTGTGACTGGCGTAAAACAGCAGCCTGGAACTAGATTACTGCGCTGCACTCCTGCCGCGATCTGTAACTAAACTATAAACTCTGAACAATTACATCCCTGGAAGATGGAGGACAGCGCAACAGCATCACCCCCGTATCTCAGCTCAGTCATGTGACTTTAAAGGGGCTGGTGTAAATGAGGACCCCAATAGTATGAAATGCCTTTACGCCACCGTATACTGTAATTTCTAATCCTTGCTTATTGATGTCAACACCAGGGGGAGCTCTTACATAGATTAAAAGGAAACTGCCAGCAGATGTCACCATCTACCCACCCAGCTGCAATCCTGGAACATAAATCCATATTTCACAGTCCTGCTGCTACTAACAACATACACAAAGGTCTGATTACACATCTCTCCAAAGCAATACCTTACACTGGCAGTAGAGAGAACAGAGCACAGCTGTGTGAGGACACACCCCCAGTGTACTTGGCGAAGCTACACTCATGGAATATATAAATCCATATTTAACAGTCCTGCTGCTACTAGCAACATACACAAAGGTATGATTACACAGCTCTCCAGGGAAATACCTAAAATTGACTGCACAGAGTACAGCAGTGTGAGGACCCATCCCCAGTGCACTTGAAGAAGCTTACAATCCTGGAATATAAATATATATATCACAGTCCTGCTGCTACTAACAACATACACAGAGATATGATTACACATCTCTCCAGAGACAACCAGTGATAACCTGTATAAAAGAGATAGTGATGATTATATTAGGTGTTACCCAGCTTTCCCAGTTACAATCTTTTTATAGACTGATACAGGGGAAAGGGATGTGTTGCAATATAGCTAGACACATATTCCATTCAGGGATCCTGGAAAGCTGGGGGACAACCTCTATGAGAGACGTGCTAATGATTATATAAGGTGTCATCCAGCTTTCCCAGTTACAATCTTTTTATAGACTGATACAGGGGAAAGGGATGTGTTGCAATATAGATAGGCACATATTCCATTCAGGGATCCTGGAAAGCTGGGTGACAACCTCTATGAGAGACGTACTAATGATAATATAAGGTGTCACTCAAATTTCCAAGTTACTATCTGTCTATACACTTATACAGGGTTAAGGGATGTGTTGCAATAGAGCTAGGCACATGTTCCATTCAGGGATGCTGGAAAGCTGGGATGATAACCCCTATAGTAGATGTATTGATGATTTTATCACACAGCTTTCCAAGATAAATCTCTTTATACACTGAAACAGGGGAAAGGGATGTATCTAGACAGGTTTCCATTCTGGAAAGCTGGGTGACAGACTCTATGATTATTATATTATATTGGGGATCACCCAGCTTTCCCAGTTACAATCTCCCTATAAACTAATACAGGGGAAAGGGATGCATTACGATAAATCTAGGCACATATTCCATTCAGGGATCCTGGAAAGCTGGGTGGCAACACCTAAAAGATGCATTGAGGTTTAAATAGAGTCACCCAGCTTTCCTAGTTACAATATCTTTATATATTGATAGAGGGGTAAGGGTTTGGGCTGTGATAGAGCTAGCGAGGTATTTCATTCGGGAATTCTGGAAAGCTGGGTGATGACCTCTATGAGAGATATCATGATATTATCTATTGGATATAACCCAGCTTTCCCAGCTAAAATCTGGCTATGCAGAGCCACAGATCACATGTCTCAGTAGATTTGCCATTCAGGAATCTGGGAAAGCTGGGTGACGACCTATATGAGAGATTTCATGGTATTAGCTATTGGGGATCACCCAGCTTTCCCAGCTAAAATCTGGCTATGCAGAGCCACAGATCACATGTTTCAGTAGATTTGCCATTCAGGAATCTGGGAAAGCTGGATAGTCTGTAAAAGTTGTCACGCAGCTTTCCTAGACACAGATATGACTACTGAACATGGAAGTAGAATCCTAAGTAACAAGTCCAGAAGAAACATTGTATATATGTGTGTATTACAGGAGCGGTCATGTGACACTGCAGGCCCCGCCCTACTCTTTACAAGTCGCAATCTTATTGGAAGCTAAAAATAGCGCATTGTTCTCAGGCATTTTCGAATCCTGAGCGCACGGCGTAGTATGAATGATTTATCTGCCATTAGGGCGAGTCTGCTGACAGGGTCCCCCCGCTCGCTGGTGTAGCAGAGGCGAGTGTGCGGCAAGTGCTCCCCCCACCCAGAAATAGCCCCGAGCCGCACCTGCACTACGCCAACTCATGTTACCATGGAAACAGGAAAACTCTCCCTCCACATCCGTCATCCAATATACGGATCTGAGGCAGCGCACAGCAGAGATGTAGCAGAGCTGAATGTGTCATGTGCAGTCCTATGTAAATGCTGGAACGTCCCTGTAATGATAATGAGGAGGGCGACTATATATAATCATGATTACAGATGTAGTAGTGCTGAATGTGTCATTTGACTCCCTGGCGCTAAATTGTGTCTAGTATCTGGGTTTATACTGTGCAGTATGGTCGCCTGCAGTCCTATGTAAATGCTGGGCTATCACCATGATTACTCTGTAATATATATGTAGCAGAGCTGAATCTGTCAATTGAGTCTTTGCTAAATATCATCCAGTATCTGAGTTTATATATATCGGACAATATGGTCACCTGCAGTCCTATGTAATCACTCTACACACAGATACAACCTGCAGTCCTATGTAAACACTGGAACGTCCCTGTGACAGTGCAACTACTCTGTAATGAATATATATAGACCTAAAATATGTTTCCAGGCCACAGAGGAGAGAGAACCTTCTACACACAGATACAACCTGCAGCCACACAGGAGAGAGAACATTCTACACACAGATACAACCTGCAGCCACACAGGAGAGAGAACATTCTACACACAGATACAACCTGCAGCCACACAGGAGAGAGAACATTCTACACACAGATACAACCTGCAGCCGCACAGGAGAGAGAACATTCTACACACAGATACAACCTGCAGCCGCACAGGAGAGAGAACATTCTACACACAGATACAACCTGCAGCCGCACAGGAGAGAGAACATTCTACACACAGATACAACCTGCAGCCGCACAGGAGAGAGAACATTCTACACACAGATACAACCTGCAGCCGCACAGGAGAGAGAACATTCTACACACAGATACAACCTGCAGCCGCACAGGAGAGAGAACATTCTACACACAGATACAACCTGCAGCCACAGGGGGGAGAGAACATTCTACACACAGATACAACCTGCAGCCGCACAGGAGAGAGAACATTCTACACACAGATACAACCTGCAGCCGCACAGGAGAGAGAACATTCTACACACAGATACAACCTGCAGCCGCACAGGAGAGAGAACATTCTACACACAGATACAACCTGCAGCCGCACAGGAGAGAGAACATTCTACACACAGATACAACCTGCAGCCACAGGGGGGAGAGAACATTCTACACACAGATACAACCTGCAGCCACAGGGGGGAGAGAGAACCTTCTACACACAGATACAACCTGCAGCCGCACAGGAGAGAGAACATTCTACACACAGATACAACCTGCAGCCGCACAGGAGAGAGAACATTCTACACACAGATACAATCTGCAGCCGCACAGGAGAGAGAACATTCTACACACAGATACAACCTGCAGCCGCACAGGAGAGAGAACATTCTACACACAGATACAACCTGCAGCCTCACAGGAGAGAGAACATTCTACACACAGATACAACCTGCAGCCTCACAGGAGAGAGAACATTCTACACACAGATACAACCTGCAGCCGCACAGGAGAGAGAACATTCTACACACAGATACAACCTGCAGCCGCACAGGAGAGAGAACATTCTACACACAGATACAACCTGCAGCCGCACAGGAGAGGGAACATTCTACACACAGATACAACCTGCAGCCGCACAGGAGAGAGAACATTCTACTCACAGATACAACCTGCAGCCACAGGAGAGAGAACATTCTACACACAGATACAACCTGCAGCCACAGGGGGGAGAGAACATTCTACACACAGATACAACCTGCAGCCACAGGAGAGAGAACATTCTACTCACAGATACAACCTGCAGCCACAGGAGAGAGAACATTCTACACACAGATACAACCTGCAGCCACAGGGGGGAGAGAACATTCTACACACAGATACAACCTGCAGCCACAGGAGAGAGAACATTCTACTCACAGATACAACCTGCAGCCACAGGGGGGAGAGAACATTCTACACACAGATACAACCTGCAGCCACAGGGGGGAGAGAACATTCTACACACAGATACAACCTGCAGCCGCACAGGAGAGGGAACATTCTACACACAGATACAACCTGCAGCCACAGGGGGGAGAGAGAACCTTCTACACACAGATACAACCTGCAGCCGCACAGGAGAGAGAACATTCTACACACAGATACAACCTGCAGCCACAGGAGAGAGAACATTCTACTCACAGATACAACCTGCAGCCACAGGGGGGAGAGAACATTCTACACACAGATACAACCTGCAGCCACAGGGGGGAGAGAACATTCTACACACAGATACAACCTGCAGCCACAGGGGGGAGAGAACATTCTACACACAGATACAACCTGCAGCCACAGGGGGGAGAGAACATTCTACACACAGATACAACCTGCAGCCGCACAGGAGAGGGAACATTCTACACACAGATACAACCTGCAGCCACAGGGGGGAGAGGGAACATTCTACACACAGATACAACCTGCAGCCACACAGGAGAGAGAACATTCTACACACAGATACAACCTGCAGCCGCACAGGAGAGAGAACCTTCTACACACAGATACAACCTGCAGCCGCACAGGAGAGAGAACATTCAGCACCACAACATGGACAGCTCCACACTGCAGAGGAAGGGGCAGACACAGGACAGGAGAGAGTTAATAGATAGGAATATTTGAAAAGTACTTTTTATGGGCCGAAAAATGTCACTGAATGCGGATTATACCACTGGCATTTTTTTCAATGTATCTTTAGAGCGCTGTATTTTTGTCTTGGAGATAGATACACAGATATATGATAGGTAGATAGGCAGTACAAGTTTTGCAGTGGTGGGTGGAGGGGGATATCTGCAGGACAGCGCTGTATCCCCCGCAGCCTGTGCTGCACTGCAGAGCTCTGTGCTTTATGGCTCTGCAGCAGCGGATACAGGTGTGTACTGGGGCAGAGCTCTATCCACCCCAAATCAGTAGTGTTACTGCCATCTTTATATCTATTTTTGTATCATATTTATGTATCTATCTACCTATGTAGCTGTCTAATATCTATCTCTCTATCTATCCATTTAATTCATATGTCCTTAAAAATATTCCCCCCTCCTCAAGATTAATACAGAATATTTTTCTGTCCTGAAATACTCTGTGCCACTCATCCTCCCACTTTCCCCTATTACATGCAGCCCCATCACCCCTCCAGTCACTGCCTCCCATATGATCAGCTCACTCCTCTCATTCTGCCCTCCATGTTACCATCCTCTGATTGGCTGCAGGATTCCCTTAGCTCCTCCCACAAGACCAGCTCACTCCTCTCCTGCTGTCCTCCATGTTACCAACCTCTTATTGGCTACAGGATTCTCTTAGCTCCTCCCACAAGATCAGCTCACTCCTCTCATTCTGCCCTCCATGTTACCATCCTCTGATTGGCTGCAGGATTCCCTTAGCTCCTCCCACAGGACCAGCTCACTCCTCTCCTGCTGCCCTCCATGTTACCAACCTCTTATTGGCTACAGGATTCTCTTAGCTCCTCCCACAAGATCAGCTCACTCCTCTCCTGCTACCCTACATGTTACCAACCTCTTATTGGCTACAGGATTCTCTTAGCTCCTCCCACAAGATCAGCTCACTCCTCTCCTGCTGCCCTCCATGTTATCATCCTCTGATTGGCTGTAGGATTCCCTTATCTCCTCACACTATATGCACAGGATGACATGTAAGTTATATAAAGGATCAGCACAAACTTTTATCCTCGTTGTGTGAAAATCAAGGCACCCAATTCACTGACAGCAAGCAGAGATATTGGAAATTCAGAAATTTGTGACAATCCAGTGGACAGAGCGAGTGTGAAGACGTGAGGTCCGGTAATTACACTTGGTCTGATCTCCCTGTATAGATGGCAATGATGGCGCTAATGAGGCATGTAACATACGACGCGTGACCGTAATTTATTATTGATTCCGTATTGTAGACGGCTGTAAGACATGAAGCCCCTCTGAGGTGTCACACCGGACCCTGCAGGTCCTGGGAAACATTCACTGACAGCGGCTCAGCTCTATGTATGATAGATACCTCTAGAATGGCAGCTTAGATACAGCAGCCCAGCTGTGTGTATGGTAAATAGAACTATAATAAAGATTAGATACAGCAGCTCAGTTCTATGAATGGGGGGGGGGGGGCAAGGCATTGCTACCCTACGCAGTGTTCAGCCGCAAGATATGGCACAATTCTACACCAGGTCAGAGGTGAGTGCATCCTCATAGGCTGCCGCACTTAGCCCCGCCATAATATAATTGTGCCCCAAAGACTCAGCTCTATGGCAGCTTAGGTACAGCATATGGATTAGATACAGTGGTACAAAGTGAGAAGGGACTCCCCTCCAGTGACATCCGGTGACGTCTTCTGTGATTGTAGTGATAAGAACGGAGTAATATCCTCATTGCAGTCTCCCACATACAGACTTGTACTAGGAGAATACTGTAGCCCCGGCAGCTGCAGTTTTCTTTGCAGCCTCCGTTACTGGACTATATACAGACCTGCTGATACTTCTAGTAATAACAGGATAATGATCTCTGAGATGGGAGGGGTGCGTGTCTGGAGTCAGGGTATCATAAATCTCAGTGCAGGGAGCAGGGCAGGATTTATAATACACATACTGCCGGACATCAGAGGAGATTGCAGTGCAGTGAGAGCTGTGCAACCGTCGTCCTGATCACACATGACCCCTATTCTATGCACGCTCGGGGGTCCACTGACTGTCCCATACACTCTCCTCTGCAATAGGTGACAAAACAGGAGTCCTGATACATGCGATGTGGCTGAAGCTCAACATATGGCGTCTGGGATGTGACTGTGACAACTGGCAGTGACTGGGTACGGAAAGAAGAAGCTGCCGTGGTGCTAATGACTCGCAGTTGTCTGCACCCCCAGGCACAATGCTGCTGCTTTATGCAGATCTGCTCAGAACATTTCCATTAATTTGCCTTGTATATGAGAGGCAGCGCCAGATCTTAGAGCTCTGTCAACATAGCCCCCGGGGCGCCGAGCTGTGTACCGCCGCTCTATTACTATTTAAAGATCGTATTTAGCCGAACATCATCGCTTGTCTTCCAAGTTTAATTACAAACCCTCCCCCTCCCATCTCCCCGGATTCCCCCCATGGGGCTCAACAAGCCGTAACTTCCTCCGGGGTTATATTCATAGCCGCTGATCCTTAACTAAGTCACTTGATGTCTTGGCACTGCGATATCTGATAGGGCCTAGGCCTACACAGAGGCAGCTCTGCAGTATATGTATCACATGAGGAAGTTCGTGTATTACTCCATTCATAAGGGGGGCTCCCAAACAAGTGACCTCCGGTGTAATAAAGAACATGAATATATACAGTGAGTGTGGACCTTCTGTGCCACTGAATGATTTACTTGGGTAAAATAGTAATCCAGGTCAGGGCAGGTGGAGTTCAGGGGTAATGGTAATCCAGGCAGAGGTCAGGGCAGGTGGAGTTCAGGGGTAATGGTAATCCAGGCAGAGGTCAGGGCAGGTGGAGTTCAGGGGTAATGGTAATCCAGGCAGAGGTCAGCGCAGGTGGAGTTCAGGGGTAATGGTAATCCAGGCAGAGGTCAGGGCAGGTGGAGTTCAGGGGTAATGGTAATCTAGGCAGAGGTCAGGGCAGGTGGAGTTCAGGGGTAATGGTAATCCAGGCAGAGGTCAGGGCAGGTGGAGTTCAGGGGTAATGGTAATCCAGGCAGAGGTCAGGGCAGGTGGAGTTCAGGGGTAATGGTAATCCAGGCAGAGGTCAGGGCAGGTGGAGTTCAGGGGTAATGGTAATCTAGGCAGAGGTCAGGGCAGGTGGAGTTCAGGGGTAATGGTAATCTAGGCAGAGGTCAGGGCAGGTGGAGTTCAGGGGTAATGGTAATCCAGGCAGAGGTCTGGGCAGGTGGAGTTCAGGGGTAATGGTAATCTAGGCAGAGGTCAGGGCAGGTGGAGTTCAGGGGTAATGGTAATCCAGGCAGAGGTCAGCGCAGGTGGAGTTCAGGGATAATGGTAATCTAGGCAGAGTAGGTGGAGGTGAGGGGTAATAATAATCCAGACCGAGGTAGGAGCAGGCAGTATAGATTTGATATGACCTAGGTGCCTTAATGTTGCCTAAACAATAAGCTATGTAGTTCTTATTGACTCCGCTCTGGGTGGCTGCAGTAAAGGTGCAAAATCTTCTTTCTCAAGCTGCTGAAGTTGGGCTTTATTATTATTATTATTATTATTATTGTTGTATGTTTTGATACTGTATTTTATAGCAACGTAACCTAAATTGTGCTTTTGTTCTGTGAAAGTCCAAATAAAAATTTGTTATAAAAAAAAATCCAAAAAGTTTACTGAGAATTTTGCCACAAAAAGATTCAATCCATAGTTGTCATTATCATCAGTCCCTGTACTCCTAATCACCCACTGCCCTGAGTGCCCCCCTCTATCATACCCTCCACCCCATATTATAAGACTCACGTCACCCCCTGCCCCTGTAATATTATAATAAGTATGATTTTCTATACTGACAGATTGTAAACATATTGCGCTGATTACGTCCGGGCAGATGAGAACGGATTTGCTTTGCTTTGGTCTCGGATTACAGGGAAGAGGAAAACAAAAATCCAACCCGGAAATTGCAGGACGCCTGTTTATCGGCATTACACGTCCTAACCATCTGCACCTAATTGTAAGACAACCAATTGTATAACAATCAAGCGGGATTAAAGGGCAAATCTTCTTAAGAACGGCTTATATTGGGAAAATTTTTTTGAAGCAGCCGCATAACACGGAGCGCATTCCCTGCTGCGTTTCCTCTGCCAGATACTGCGGCGCCTTCCAGAAGAATCGCAATTAAAACCGTGCACTGACCCTAAGCCCAGGACGACCGCAGACACTCTATGCGGAAGAGTTCTAATTTTTTTCTGAATCTCTAGGTAATTTTTTTTATTGTAATTTTTTTTGCATCATTTTTTGGATCTCTGCTTGCTGGAATGTAATACCAAATACTGCCACTATACAATGTATGGCGCTGTTTTGGCTTGTCTGACAATTGCTGTCTCTTAAAGCTTCAGTAGGGGCACCAACGGTTGGAGCCTACCCATTCAGACATTGATAACCTGTCCTAAGGATTAACAGCTATATTCAGGAGAACTTTTTCAAATCTGAATGCAATGAGCTCCCCCTAGTGATGTCTGCAGAACAGAAAAAATTGTTCAACCCCTCAAACGTTCTTTATCTGTCAATACCAACCCCATTTACCACCCTTTTATTGGCTAACAATATAAAATGTCAAGTGAAGGTAACTCTGCCGCCTATAGATACAGGAGGCTGCACAATTAGGAAGATATGAAGATTCTGGAGAACAATACGATGCAGTAACCATGAGCGGTTATCAGCCAAAAGCAGACGGCGACCCCCACAGGACGACTATTGAGCAGCGGGTCAGCCACATCTTGGACCATCAACAAGGACAATGGATTGACCCGATCAAAACCCCAAGGGAAAAGCAGCTTTACATATAATACTGATTGGAGGAATAAGACTAAGGGGTTACATGGGAGGCAGCAGCCATGATTACAGACAGCATCTTATGTCTGACGACTCTACAAACATCTGGAATCCTGTCTGAAGGAGCTCGGCCCAGTTGTCAATTACCAGAATTAGAATATGGGACAGTTATTGTAGAATCACATATTTTACTGGTACATAAAGAAAAAATTAACTTCAAATACATGACATTACTTACCCTGTATTATACTCCAGAGCTGCACTCACTATTCTACTGCTGGTGCAGTCACTGTGTACATACATGACATTACTTATCCTGTACTGATCCTGAGTTACATCCTGTATTATACTCCAGAGCTGCACTCACTATTCTGCTGCTGGTGCAGTCACTGTGTACATACATGACATTACTTATCCTGTACTGATCCTGAGTTACATCCTGTATTATACCCCAGAGCTGCACTCACTATTCTACTGCTGGTGCAGTCACTGTGTACATACATGACATTACTTATTCTGTACTGATCCTGGGTTACATCCTGTATTATACACCAGAGCTGCACTCACTATTCTGCTGCTGGTGCAGTCACTGTGTACATACATGACATTACTTATCCTGTACTAATCCTGAGTTACATCCTGTATTATACCCCAGAGCTGCACTCACTATTCTGCTGCTGGTGCAGTCACTGTGTACATACATGACATTACTTATCCTGTACTGATCCTGAGTTACATCCTGTATTATACCCTAGAGCTGCACTCACTATTCTGCTGCTGGTGCAGTCACTGTGTACATACATGACATTACTTATCCTGTACTGATCCTGAGTTACATCCTGTATTATACCCTAGAGCTGCACTCACTATTCTGCTGCTGGTGCAGTCACTGTGTACATACATGACATTACTTATCCTGTACTGATCCTGAGTTACATCCTGTATTATACTCCAGAGCTGCACTCACTATTCTGCTGGTGGGTTCTCAGTAATTTATAGTATACTACAACACATACTGCATCAATACCCTCAGCTCTGTTACATATGTAAACTCAGATTTTGTGTTTCTGCAGGGACTGTAATGATCCTGGAGGCGTCCTGGGACACCTCTGTACAATATGTTACTCATCTGACAGTGACAGCTTCTGTCTATACAAGATTCCCCATCATTGTGCGTCCCCCACTGTCATTCCCCCTGTCCCATATGCTGCTTAGATTAGTGGCGAGCCGGTAAAATCTGTGCGGGCGCAGTGCAGAGGTAATTACTTTTGATGCCTGTCATTCTGTGGGTTTGGATTAAATCCCAGAGTATTGATCTCTGACAACTAAGTGAAGGAGACGGGAGTTTTCTGTATAATGTTGTAGGGATGGGGGAGTCGGAGCAGTGAGAGCACAGTGACACCCGACCCGTCAGCAACATCCAGAGATCAATAGATGCTAATGTACAGCCATGAACGAGCCGCTGTTTAATTAACGCATTTCATGTTACGCCGCTGCAGGCTGCGCCTACTACCACCATGAGGCTGCTCATTCTGCTCTGTGCAGCGATCATACAGGGGTAGCCGAAATGAGTTTGTCACGTGATAAACACCAATGGTTCCTCACAGAACCCACTGACCTATAAGAGAACCTTCAATTTCATATTGATAACTTTTCCTTTAAGGATAGGTCATCAACAATACTTGTTTAAGTTTCAATCCACCATATTTGGTTGAAGTATCAGAAGCTCCTGAATTTATCTTCCTAAGAGCATTATACTCCATATTACAGATAATAATTATAATATATGATGTGTATGTTATAAATTACACCAATTGAGTAGGCCTCATGTATTGAAATGACAAGGCCATCCTTGTTTTCCATAGCAACCAATCAGAGCACAGCTTTTATTTGCTGAACTGCTTTGAAAAAATGAAAGCTGAGTTGTGATTGGTTGTTTTGGGTAACTAAGGCAGTTTTGAGGCCTACATATATTACAGGGCAAACATGGAGAAATAAAAGGGATGTTCCCATCTCAGATATTTACTTATTTGTGTTATCTTTTATCCTAGTGTGTGTGGGGAGCTGGGGGTGCAGTTTTTTGGTGGTGGTCATGCCCACCTAAGCTGTTCAGAGAAGAGGGGCCGCTAGACGGGTGTAAACTATGGCAAAAATGAAAGGCTCAGTATTGTACTCAGTTTGTTTCAGGTTTTGGAGCTCAAAAATCTGATATGGTGTATGTAAAGTCAAAATTAAAAAAAATCTCAAAATCAAGCAGAAATGAAAAAAAAAATCCCCAAAAAGTCAACAATTTCCATTATTATTTTATGTTTTCTTGTCTTTTTTTTTCTAAATGATGAAATATTATTGCAACGAAATGTGGTGGAGGGAAGAAAGGGTAAGGAAGAAGGGAAGAGGAGAAATTTGTGCTATTTGTTTTATTTTTTTGATCTTATGCCCATTTTTATTTGAGTGATGTTTGTCTGTGACTGGATTTTTTTTCCGTTTTATGCTTGAGTTATGATTCAGCCTGGATTAGAGATGTTTTTAGGTTTTTTTTTTTTTTTGTTGCTTCCTGTGATTGTAATGTAGGGTGACAGAGCGTTAACCCGCATTCTCCACACCTCTCGGACACACACGATTTTGATGATTGGCTCATTTTGTAGCTATTCGGTGGAGACACATGGGGACTTACATGGCAGGGACTCTGACGGGGGGTGTCACAGGATGACGTGTCAGTTTAGTACACAATGTGATGGGAGATGCTAGGATCCACCTCATGGCGCATGGAAACATCAGGAATGAGTCTCCCAACAGAATCCGTGCAAAGTCCACTAAAATATAGGCCGTAAGTGTCAAAATCCACTTTGGAAAGCCTATTGTGCTGATTTGGACACAAGATTTGACAGACTTTCACATCAGAAATCCATGTTCACTATGTGGGTATACCCTAGCAAGGACAGCCCGAGAGCCCCCAAAACAGTGACACCTTCAGAGCTCTCATAACAGTGACCAATTAGATCCCCCATAACAGTGACACCCTCAGTATGGGGCACAATATTAGTTCACAATGCAATGTGTGACAAAAAATTATTAATTTCGTGTCACAAAATATAATTACCATGGAATTATAATAATAATCACACCCTCAGAGCCCCCATAACAGTGACACCCTCAGGGCCCCCATAACAGTGACGGCCTCAGGGCCCCCATAACAGTGACGGCCTCAGGGCCCCCATAACAGTGACGGCCTCAGGGCCCCCATAACAGTGACGGCCTCAGGGCCCCCATAACAGTGACGGCCTCAGGGCCCCCATAACAGTGACGGCCTCAGGGCCCCCATAACAGTGACGGCCTCAGGGCCCCCATAACAGTGACGGCCTCAGGGCCCCCATAACAGTGACGGCCTCAGGGCCCCCATAACAGTGACGGCCTCAGGGCCCCCATAACAGTGACGGCCTCAGGGCCCCCATAACAGTGGGAGTACTTCCCGTCTTCCATAATGGATCAGACACTTGTATGGTGAGGAGCCTGTCCATCTGCTTCGGGAATGTGATGAATAATCAGGACCCCGGCAGTGAGTCATTACAATATGGAGAACCTCAAGTGTGGAGACATGAATATAGATGGAAGTAAAGTAACAGGAGCTGGGGACAACGGGGTCCTCCGAGGGCGAGGGACGGGTGTAATGTTTCTTATTAAGGTCACTCACAGGAACGATAAACCGAAAGTGAAGAGTCTGTGGAGTCTATAGGTAATACAGAAATCTATAGGTAATACAGGAATTTATAGGTAATGGGAGGTCTATAGGTAATATGAGAATCTATGGTTAACAGGGCTGTCTATAGGTAATAGGGGGTCTAGGTCAACATCTGCAAAGAGTTTGTATGTTCGCTCCGTGTTTGTGTGGGTTTCCTCCGGGTACTCCGCTTTCCTCCCACACTCCAAAAACATACTGTTAGGTTGTTTAGATTGTGAGCCCCATGGCGACAGGGACTGATGTGACAAGCTTTGTGCAGCGCAACGCAATCTGTGTGCGCTATATATATAAATAAAGAATTATTATTATTATTTATTATTATTATTATTATTATTATTATTATAGGTAATAGGAGTGTCTATAGCTTATACAGGAATCTATAGGTAATAGGGGTATATAGGTAATATGAGAATCTATGGTTAATAGGGCTGTCTATAGGTACAGTAATAGGAGAGTCTATAGGTAGTAGGAGAGTATATGCAATACAGGAATCTATAGGTAATAGGAGGTGTCTATAGGTAATATACAAAACTATAGGTATTAAGAGAGTTTATAGGTAATGGGGGTCTAAAAGTAATAGCAGAGTCTGTAGGTAACACATGAATCTATAGGTAAAGGGAGAGTCTATAGGTAATAGTGGGCTCTAAATGTAATAGAAGGATCTATTGGTAATAAGGGGGTCTTAAGGTAATTAAGAGTCAGGAATACATTGGTTATAGGGGGCCTATATGTAATTGGAGAATCTATGGGTAATCAGAGAATCTACAGGTTTTAGGTCTGTCTATAGGTAATAGGTGAGTCTATAGGTAAAAGGGCAGTCTATATGAAATAGGAGAGTCTATAGGTAATAGAGGAATCTATATGTGATAGCTCTGTCTATATGTAATAGGAAAATCTTTAGTAAATAGGAGAATCTATGGGGAATAGGAGAGTCTATAGGGAATAGGACAGTGTATACAGTTGTGTAACCCCTCAAATTTGGGAGAGAACTTCAATTCATGGAATTTCTCTTGACAAGATAGAAAATTCTTAGGCTACAACCCACAATGCAACATCCGGGTGACCACATGTTGACGTATATAGGATATTGTCTGTATAGTACTATAATATATTATTATGATATGTCATGAGAATTCCACAGCCCATAGACTATAGGACAGTGATGTAACGACAAATATATACGGTATATATAGTTATAGATATTGGAATCATGGGGAATGGGACAGTCGTTACCTCGTAGGTTTACAGAGAACGTGGTGGAGATGCGGTCGCTGTTTACATAAACAATGAGATGAGCGGCGTTCACGTAACGAGCCGGGGATCAGCGCTCCTTACCTCGCTGCCCGTTATTGGATAATCCGCATCAGCTTTGTACTAGGACATGGGGTCTGCATCTTACATGTGTCACATGATATAGATCCCCACAATATAAGTGCGGAACCTGGGGGTGACCTAAAGGAATCCTATACATTCCAAATTTAATTAGCGTGGTCTATTCCCAACGCAATAACATCTACATTACCTTCTACAGGGGATATAGAGACCCAAATATACATGGACACCTCTCCCTCCACTCACAAGCCATGACATGGGGAAATGCATCTACTAGACTTTTGGGGATATGGGGGGGGGACATTGATCATAGTTTTTAAGACTGTGTTTGTTTTTTTTGCTAAATTTTTTGGCGCAGTTAGTAAATTTGTTCCTAATTTGCGACTTTTTTGGGTGCAAGCAAAAGTCCGGCACTTAGTAGTTTTAACTCCCTGCTCCTTATCTGACATAGTGAGAGGCTGTTATACAAATGTTTGTGGCATTGATCACTATTTTGCGCCTAAAAAGTCTCAAAAATGCACCTACTCTGAGCGGCTGCACTTTCCCCAGTAACGACTTCATCATTGTCTATGGGATCATCTCTGGGAGTGATTATTGTCTTATTGTACAGATCTGAGAATATTATCAGTCTCCATTTCATGTACATTATAATAAAAAAGGCAAAGACTCATTTAAGCAAGAATTTTTTTTCACATACCCGAGTATAAGCCGAGGCCCCTAGTTTTGCCACCAAAAACTGGGAAAACCTATTGACTCGAGTATACACCGAGGGTGGGAAATGCATTGGTCACAGCCTCCCCGGTATATAACCTGCCAGCCCCCTGTAGGATATATTGCCTGCCAGCCCACTGTAGGATATATTGCCTGCCAGCCCCCTGTAGGATATATTGCCTGCCTGCCAGCCCCCTGTAGTATATATTGCCTGCCTGCCAGCCCCCTGTAGTATATATTGCCTGCCTGCCAGCCCCCTGTTATATATATTGCCTGCCACTTTGTATAGTATATATTACCTGCCAGCCCCCTGTAGGATATATTGCCTGCCAGCCCCCTGTAGGATATATTGCCTGCCAGCCCCCTGTAGGATATATTGCCTGCCAGCCCCCTGTAGGATATATTGCCTGCCAGCCCCCTGTGGGGTATTTTGCCTGCCAGCCCCCTGTGGGGTATTTTGCCTGCCAGCCCCCTGTAGGATATATTGCCTGCCTGCCAGCCCCCTGTAGGATATATTGCCTGCCTGCCAGCCCCCTGTAGGATATATTGCCTGCCAGCCAGCCCCTGTAGGATATATTGCCTGCCAGCCAGCCCCTGTAGGATATATTGCCTGCCTGCCTGCCAGCCCCCTGTAGGATATATTGCCTGCCAGCCCCCTGTAGGATATATTGCCTGCCAGCCCCCTGTAGGATATATTGCCTGCCAGCCCCCTGTGGGGTATTTTGCCTGCCAGCCCCCTGTAGGATATATTGCCTGCCTGCCAGCCCCCTGTAGGATATATTGCCTGCCAGCCAGCCCCCTGTAGGATATATTGCCTGCCTGCCAGCCCCCTGTAGGATATATTGCCTGCCAGCCCCCTGTAGGATATATTGCCTGCCAGCCCCCTGTGGGGTATTTTGCCTGCCAGCCCCCTGTGGGGTATTTTGCCTGCCAGCCCCCTGTAGGATATATTGCCTGCCTGCCAGCCCCCTGTAGGATATATTGCCTGCCTGCCAGCCCCCTGTAGGATATATTGCCTGCCAGCCAGCCCCCTGTAGGATATATTGCCTGCCTGCCAGCCCCCTGTAGGATATATTGCCTGCCAGCCCCCTGTAGGATATATTGCCTGCCAGCCCCCTGTGGGGTATTTTGCCTGCCAGCCCCCTGTAGGATATATTGCCTGCCAGCCCCCTGTAGGATATATTGCCTGCCTGCCAGCCCCCTGTAGGATATATTGCCTGCCTGCCAGCCCCCTGTAGGATATATTGCCTGCCTGCCAGCCCCCTGTAGGATATATTGCCTGCCAGCCAGCCCCCTGTAGGATATATTGCCTGCCAGCCCCCTGTAGGATATATTGCCTGCCAGCCCCCTGTGGGGTATTTTGCCTGCCAGCCCCCTGTGGGGTATTTTGCCTGCCAGCCCCCTGTGGGGTATTTTGCCTGCCAGCCCCCTGTAGGATATATTGCCTGCCTGCCAGCCCCCTGTAGGATATATTGCCTGCCTGCCAGCCCCCTGTAGGATATATTGCCTGCCTGCCAGCCCCCTGTAGGATATATTGCCTGCCTGCCAGCCCCCTGTAGGATATATTGCCTGCCAGCCAGCCCCCTGTAGGATATATTGCCTGCCAGCCCCCTGTAGGATATATTGCCTGCCAGCCCCCTGTGGGGTATTTTGCCTGCCAGCCCCCTGTGGGGTATTTTGCCTGCCTGCCAGCCCCCTGTAGGATATATTGCCTGCCTGCCAGCCCCCTGTAGGATATATTGCCTGCCTGCCAGCCCCCTGTAGGATATATTGCCTGCCTGCCAGCCCCCTGTAGGATATATTGCCTGCCTGCCAGCCCCCTGTAGGATATATTGCCTGCCAGCCAGCCCCTGTAGTATATATTGCCTGCCTGCCAGCCCCCTGTAGGATATATTGCCTGCCAGCCCCCTGTAGGATATATTGCCTGCCAGCCCCCTGTAGGATATATTGCCTGCCAGCCCCCTGTAGGATATATTGCCTGCCAGCCCCCTGTAGGATATATTGCCTGCCAGCCCCCTGTAGGATATATTGCCTGCCTGCCAGCCCCCTGTAGGATATATTGCCTGCCAGCCCCTGTAGGATATATTGCCTGCCTGCCAGCCCCCTGTAGGATATATTGCCTGCCTGCCAGCCCCTGTAGTATATATTGCCTATAGATAAGGAAAAAATAGGTTTAAATAGCGGCTCACCTTTGCCTGAAGCCGTGCGCGTGGAGTCCGTCCGGACCTTGACGTGGTAATGCAGCTTGTAAACAGAGTCACTCCGGCACTGACGTGGCTTGGTTAAAAAAATTTTCGTCTTTATTGTCATCCAAGGTTAAAACATAAAAAACTGACAACCCAATGGCAACACCAGTTGTTACAAATAGCGGGACAAAGCCTACGCGTTTCAGGTGCTACACGCACCCTTAATCCTGCCATGATTAAGGGTGCGTGTAGCACCTGAAAGGCGTAGGCTTTGTCCCGCTATTTGTAACAACTGGTGTTGCCATTGGGTTGTCAGTTTTTTATGTTTTAACCTTGGATGACAATAAAGACGAAAAAATTTTTAACCAAGCCACGTCAGTGCCGGAGTGACTCTGTTTACAAGCAGTATATATTGCCTGCCTGCCAGCCCCCTGTAGTATATATTGCCTGCCTGCCAGCCCCCTGTAGGATATTGCGCTGGTAAAAAAAATATAAACTTTCCGACGGCCTGAGCAGCTCCTCTTCATCTTCATGTCGCAGGTCCGTGACAGCTCCGTGGCCGTGCCTCTTCTGTCTTCACGTGCGCCGGCACCAGGTCCGTCACAGCTCCGTGTGCACGGCCCGGCTGGCACACTCTGTGATGTCAGCAGCGGCTGACATCACAGTTGTGCGCCGGCCGGGCCATGTACGTCAAGCTGTCGTGGACCTGCAGCCAACATGAAGACAGAAGAGGCGCGGCCACAGAGCTGTTGCGGACCTGCCAGCCTGCGGACCTGCCACTGCTGTGGTCAGTGCAGAGAGTATTAGGTATTGTCCCTGGAGAGATGTTTAATCAGACCTTTGTGCATTTTGTTAGTAGAAGCAAGACTGTGAAATATAAATTTTTACCCCAGGATTATACTACACTGGATGCATGTTCTTACACTGCTGTGCTCTGTGCTCTCTTCAGATAGTCAGGATTTTATGCTTTCTTAAAGGGATCATCCACAACACATTGATAATACAACTACGCTATGGGGCATGAAAGGTGGTCAGAGCCCCGCCCTATGTTGTCAGTGATCCTCAAAAGTCAGTGCCACGTATTGTCCCTGGAGAGATGTGTAATCAGACCGTTCTGCATGTTGTTAGTAGCAGCAGGACTGTAAAATACAGATTTATTATCCAGAATTGTAAATTGTGATACTGTAATGAGGCATCATGGGATTGATAGCAAAGCAGAGAGAAAGGGGAAAATCAAGACTGAGCCTATAAGGTGCAGTGTATCTATAGGACATGTGGCTTGTGGTATACAGTCAGCTGTGTTTCAGTTTGTGTCCCTCTTAAAGGGGTGTTTGTTCTAATACCCAAATAGGGAATGTATCTGAATTCTGGGGATATGAGTACAAGGATCCAATGAGCACATCTCTGTTCCAGTGCTATAGAAGTGAATGGGGCATAGATTAGGCATTCATGTGGAGCTCTTAAAGGGATTGACTCTCATCATCATTGATGGGGTTCTAGTGGATGGGGGAGATAAGTGTCATTGGAGACCTCCTTATAGGCATTAATAGTGGCCCATCCCCTTTAAATAGTCCTTTTCATGTACAGCGGTAATTATATATAAAGTGCTGGAAGTAGATGAGAGGGTTTCCACATCCGTATCTCCGCACTCAGCAGGAGACGGTGTCAGCGCTGTACATCATCCACTCTCTGAACTCCCCGTTACCCCGATTCTGCTCCAAAACTTCAGCTGCGCGCGGCACATTAACGAGGCAGACGGTGGGAAATCATATTAATGATGAACGGGAAGAGGAGAAGGAACATATAAGGTCAGAATTGAAAGAACATTTGTTCTCTTCATGTTATGCTAAGCAGATTTAAAGGAATTGGGTAAATCTGGCGAGATTATGCAAAGAATGATTGGATTTTAGTAGGTCCCTGGTGAAGTGTCTCCGTGGTGCGCGACGCCCCAGAATTTCGCTATCTCTAATGTGCAGCCGGCGAGTGACTGGAAGGGATTACTCACGTGGATACAGGGAAGAAAGTACCATAAATACCAGCGGATGCACTGCAGGGTGTGTATCCCTTTAAATAGCGCCCCCTATAGGAGGGATCCCCTTGATGATGTTGATGTGCCCTAGACAGGAGAGACAACCCCCTAATCTTAGACAGTGGGGCAGATTTACTTACCCGGTCCATTCGCGATCCAGCGGCGCGTTCTCTGCGCTGGATTCGGGTCCGGCCGGGATTCATTAAGGCAGTTCCTCCGACGTCTACCAGGTGTCGCTGCTGCGCTGAAGTTCCCCGGAACGCACTCAAGTTCACCGGCCTATTACTGGTGAAGGTAAGTGCAAGCCCCGTGACACTTTTTTATTTTTTTAAAAGCGGCGGTTTTTCCGAATCCGTCGGGTTTTCGTTCCGCCACGCCCCCCGATTTCCGTCGCGTGCATGCCAGCGCCGATGCGCCACAATCCGATGGCATGCGCCAAAATCCTGGGGCAATACAGGGAAAAATCAGCGCAAATCGGAAATATTCGGGTAACACGTCGGGAAAACGCGAATCGGGCCCTTAGTAAATGACCCCCAGTGCCTTTAAATTGGTGGTAACTTCTCCAAGTGCATTTGTACATTGCACTTGGAGAAGCTACAATCCTGGAATATAAACCCATATTTCACAGTTCTGCTGCTACTAACAACATACATAAAGGTCTGATTACACATCTCTCCAGGGACAATACGTGGCACTGACTTTTGAGGATCACTGACAACATAGGGCGGGGCTCTGACCACCTTTCATGCCCCATAGCGTAGTTGTATTATCAATGTGTTGTGGATGATCCCTTTAAGAAAGCATAAAACCCTGTGCAGTGGCAGCTGTCCCACATCCTCTCGCCGCTCCCTTTCTTCTTTCTGACTGATGTATTTAGGTCTGTGAGTATTTTGTCAAAGGGAAGAGAAGAATAAAATCTTTTATGTAGCGGAGGTGACATCCTGACACGTGCGCACGTCAGACTATGCGCCAGGAGGGGATCGGCCGCGCACCATCGCCAGCCGGAATTTACCCGTTTCCATGAGACAAAGACTGGAACAAAAGGGACAAACAAGAAGAAGAGGCTGGAAATCTCACATCTATTACACCGGCAATTATCTCCGTATCTAGAACGCGGCTCATACGTTTATTTCCATACAATGAGATTATTTCCGGGATTGTCTGCAGTTATTACACAAATTCTGAAGTCACATCAATCATCTCACAGCGGGAGGAAGACTGGTATAGATGGGTGGGCAAGGAAGGGGGGATCATAGCAACAAGGGGGAACAGGGGGTCAGTACAGGATAAGTAATGTCATGTATGTACACAGTGACTGCACCAGCAGCAGAATAGCGAGTGCAGCTCTGGAGTGTAATACAGGATGTAACTCAGGATCAGTACAGGATAAGCAATGTCATGTATGTACACAGTGACTGCACCAGCAGCAGAATAGTGAGTGCAGCTCTGGGGTATAATACAGGATGTAACTCAGGATCAGTACAGGATAAGTAATGTCATGTCTGTACACAGTGACTGCACCAGCAGCAGAATAGTGAGTGCAGCTCTGGGGTATAATACAGGATGTAACTCAGGATCAGTACAGGATAAGTAATGTCATGTATGTACACAGTGACTGCACCAGCAGCAGAATAGTGAGTGCAGCTCTGGAGTATAATACAGGATGTAACTCAGGATCAGTACAGGATAAGTAATGTCATGTATGTGCACAGTGACTGCACCAGCAGCAGAATAGTGAGTGCAGCTCTGGAGTATAATACAGGATGTAACTCAGGATCAGTACAGGATAAGTAATGTCATGTATATACACAGTGACTGCACCAGCAGCAGAATAGTGAGTGCAGCTCTGGTGTATAATACAGGATATAACTCCTAAAACATATAGTCCGTAATCGGACGGTTACTTTCCGTTACACACTTTTTTATTTACTTATTTTCATTTTAATTATTTTCACTCTTTAATTAAACTGCATTTTATTCGTTCATTCTGGGATTTTTTCCTGCATGTAATTTCCAGTTTAGATGAAAGGTGATGGATGCAGACGCCAGAAACAGTGTTGGCGCGGAGTGAAAGTGACACCCTAATAGATTGCAATGAATTTAGACAGAATCTTATTGCTAAACCTAAGCGGAGGGCTAACATGGGAATACGATACAAATCTTCATATTCATGAGGCTTAATTAGAACAAAACCGCCAGTCAGTAAAATGCAGCTGACTCAAGAGCTGCGCTCACGACTGCAAAGTGATTGCGCCCCCCAAGAGAGGCGTCTGCTGGGAGAGTCACAAATATCAAGCGCTGAAAAAAATATCAGAAGGGAGCGAGGGGATCGTGTGTGGCGCCACCATATAAATATTTCACACGTGGCACAAAGGATTAGAAGGAACGGCAGAAAAATAAGGATAGACCATCGAAAAAACAAATGAAAACTTAAAAAAAAAATGTTAAACTTAAAGGGTTCCTCTACTTTGAATAATCCCTACTTGCAAGAATGGTCCCATAGCAATAATCTCATCACCAACATCTCCCCCTTCTATAATTTGTAACAATCAGTTATGATCTCTATGGAAAATTAGAAGGAAGTGTCTGATTTCCCTGCACTGCCCCCGCAGGTGATACTAGGTATTACACAATGTCCATTTACATGGGTTGTGTGTTTAATAAACAACAAGACTGGTCCTCCAGAGCGAGAGACTCTCTATCTCATCAATCTAAACTCCGGTGATGAGATGAGGATCCAAAACCAGCAAGACTTCCCCCCTTCCCGTGATATCTGTTAATGAAGATTTCCCAATTCCGGTATGTGGGTTCAAGATTTACAGTAAAATAAAGCACTTCCCCTCCATCATGTCATCCTTAACCCTGATCCTCTACTGCCTTCCTGAAGATGAGGTTTTGGGGTGTGAAACAACTGGCTGGAGCAGTAACACTATTTTGTCACCTTCTACTAGTAGACTTTTTTTACTATTCTGCTGTTTTTGATAGTAATTACTTGATATTTCTATGTGTGTGCAGATATTGGATTCAAAGGTCTCTAAACCACCCCCCTCTGTTGCTAATAATTTTAGCCCCGCCCCTGTTGCACCCAGTTGCTTTGAATTGAAAAATGGCGACCCTATCTCCGATAAAGTCAATCCAGCTGAACCTCCCACATCTAAGTGGCTCCCCCTCTGGGACCTAAATATATCTTGAGTACAAGCTCCCCGATCCCCGTTCTACAAGGGTAAAACCCCTTTAAATGATCAACTATGAGCTGCAGACATCGAAGAGGTCACCACTTAGAAGAACATACAGCATGGGGCTTATTATTGTTTTTTATGTGTACCTTGTACTCCTGATCCCCCCCCCCCCCCCCCAAGTGATGACTTTGAGCACCCAGAGTCTGAATCTTGGTCTACGCAGGGGATTTGGAGCTCTGTATCAAAAAAATCAAACTTTATTACTCTTGTGAATTTTGCAGGACAGTTCCTAGAAAATCCAAGAATGTCCATAAAGTGGAAGGTCTGGTGGTTATCCTGGTGGAGGATCCATGAAGAGTCCACAGTGGTTACAGGGGGGGGTCTTACACAACCTAAGGATAGGTGATCAGTATCAAAACACTTAGTGGGACCATAAAACCCCCTTAAATTGTCATATGGACATCATCAAATCATAAAGGAGTCTTCAACTTGGTGCCACCTCAGAGAGTCCATCCCTTCCTCTCTGACCCATCTCATCCAGCTAATCATCTGAATGGACACCTTGCAATACTGCATTTCCCCTGTAGTGGCCGCTAGTTGACGTTGCGCATGATGCGTAGAGCGATCAGCTGATCTAGTTGTATTCTAAACAAGGGGTTTTCTCCAATAGGACACCCACTTTATTGACTTGGAAGAAAAGTAAGCAAATAAAAGGCAGATTAAGGGGAGCAGGAAAATGGGGAGACAATATGGCCGCCCATACGGATGATAATATGAGAGAATCCAGTGCTACTTAATTTTACAATATCCTAATTTCGCAGTCTCGGCTCAGATCCCATCTCTACACATGACACATGATACGCTAAGCCTTAAAATTAGCTTCCTATACATCACAGATTTGTAGAAACAAAAATATTTAACGGACTGTCAAGATTTGCTGACAGATCTGGGACATGGCGGGATTATGTCTCTCCCTCTACTCTGCCTCCCTCCAACTCAGGAAGAAAATCTTCATCCCAACATTTGTTCCTGGAGAACAAAGGGTTTTGTGAGGACCATTAAAACAGAGGAAGATGTATATTTGACAGATGACCCCCAAGAAAATTTAAGGGCCTCTAAAACTTCAGACCCCAAAGACAAATCAAACCTCAAAATTCACACCCCAAATCAGTCATTAAATGCAGATACTATATTTTCCTAACACTTCAGCCACAATACAAAAGAATGGAAAATTCCTTGAAGCTATTTAAAGGGATTGTCCACTATCAGGGAATCCTCTGAGATATTACTTTATACTTTAGCGCCTCTTGGTAAGGTTGTGACTTAGGGACCTAAGGGGGGTTACCAAAATGTACATTTTATATCATATTCTCTGTAAAATAATCTCAGGGTCGATAGAGGAGACACCAGGGAGCACCTAAACCCAGTGGCCCAAATTCAGAACATGATGAATTAGACTCTCAGTCCCGATATCAAATTTATTCTCAACCAGAACAAAGACCAAAATTTGCAATTTCGAACGGTCCCTAAGATTCAGACTTAAAGTGAGACCTGACTCCAAAATTCAGACACCCAGATACATATAGATATACACAGATATCTTCCTTAGACCCAGCTTCTTAAAGGGAACCTGTCATCAGATTTTACCCCATCAAACTCTTAGCCCTCTCTAGTAGGGTACGACATGTCCTTTCTAAAATTCCCTTTTTTATGTTAATTTTAACAAGTTTATCTATAAAAAAATCCCGTCCAAAATCATATGCAAATGAGCTGAGATGAGTCAAGTTTTGAGGCTGCAGAATGTCAGGTCAGACGACCCTATCTTGGGTTCTGTCTAGGATGACCTGTGCAGGGGGGGGGGGGGGGGGTGACATCACCATTGCCCCCCTGAAACAACATGTTCCTTTTTTTAAAAAAATTGGTCCTTATGTTGTGGCCCCGTCTCATGTTGAGGCCCAGATGTCTCCTTAAAGTCCTGCCTGACACATAAGGAGAAGCCAGCGTTACAGATCGCCGCTATTTCAATCATCACGATGGCTGAAAAACAAGGCCGCACCTCTCCCCCGGTGATGGAGGAAGTAGTTGCCATGGACACACACCTCGCCGCTTCAGTCGTGCCCCCATAATTCTCCTTGGCAGCCGCATGATTAATTCAAAGATTTATTGATTTTTCCGGTTTCTCCATCTTGCTGACCTGCTTCCACTGACAGGTCTGTGCGGCCCACCCCCATGAGCCCCCCGACTGCAGCGCGGCTTACGAGACGCAGTAGTGTTTACGCTGACACGGGATCCATCGCACACGTGGCTTTATGGCTCTGGTCTCCATCTATAGGGAGCAATAAAACCTCAGAGAGTCTCCACGCACCGACCTCATGAATATTACAGGACAAAAACTGCAAGAAACTGTGGAAATCAATGGTAAACAAAACAAATACGGCCGTAATTTACTAAGTAAAAAGTTTACGCCACCCCACTGACACTGCCCTCTGCAGCCTCTAAACTTGACTCTTCTCTTGGACATGACATTGGAGGAATCTTTTTTTATAGGAAAAAGGGTGAGATTTCTCATATGTCTAAGTGATATATAACACGTGTAACACTGCTCCCTATGTCTAGTGATGTGTAACACTGCTCCCTATGTCTAGTGATGTGTAACACTGCTCCCTATGTCTAGTGATGTGTAACACTGCTCCCTATGTCTAGTGATGTGTAACACTGCTCCCTATGTCTAGTGATGTATAACACTGCTCCCTATGTCTAGCGACGTGTAACACTGCTCCCTATGTCTAGTGATGTGTAACACTGCTCCCTATGTCTAGTGATGTGTAACACTGCTCCCTATGTCTAGTGATGTGTAACACTGCTCCCTATGTCTAGTGATGTGTAACACTGCTCCCTATGTCTAGTGATGTGTAACACTGCTCCCTATGTCTAGCGACTTATAACACCGCTCCCTATGTCTAGTGATGTGTAACACTGCTCCCTATGTCTAGCGACGTGTAACACTGCTCCCTATGTCTAGCGACGTGTAACACTGCTCCCTATGTCTAGCGACGTGTAACACTGCTCCCTATGTCTAGCGACGTGTAACACTGCTCCCTATGTCTAGCGACGTGTAACACTGCTCCCTATGTCTAGCGACGTGTAACACTGCTCCCTATGTCTAGCGACGTGTAACACTGCTCCCTATGTCTAGCGACGTGTAACACTGCTCCCTATGTCTAGCGACGTGTAACACTGCTCCCTATGTCTAGCGACGTGTAACACTGCTCCCTATGTCTAGCGACGTGTAACACTGCTCCCTATGTCTAGTGATGTAACCTGGATGTCACAGCGCCACATGTGTCCACAGGTTGTGTGTGGTATTGCAGCACTTTCCCATTCAATTAAAGGGGCGGGCCCAGATTTCTATGTTATCAGTGGGGGTTCGGTCATTGGGATCCCATTGATCATGAAGACGGAGACCCTGCTTTCACCACGTCGATGAACTCCACATATTTCCAAATTAGAGGCTCTTATTTCCCCTACACCTGGTCCTTGTCTGGCTCCGTGCTGTAAGACCACCCACTTTAAGGATGAATTCACAAGCCCCAACCCTAACCCAAAATTTGAGTGATTTTGTCACCAGATTTTAGCCTAATACACTACCAGCCCCCTCACACAGGAGATGAAATGCAATTTCTTGAAAGTTCTCTTTTATGTGAAAACTCACCGTTTACCTATAGAAAATCTCTTCCAAAGTAACATGCAAATTAACTGAGAAGAGTCATGTTTCGCCTGAGATGGGTCAAGTTTAGTAGCTGCAGGGGAAGCGTCATTTGAGACATCTTATTTTCTGTTCTGTAGCACCTAGAAACATGGCACTGGTGTCATGTTAAAGATAAAAATCTCATCTTTCAGACTCCTGTGTGTACCTCCAGTTATGTAGCCCACAGACCCTCATGTGATCTGAAAGATGAGATTCTTGGCTTTTGATATGACACCAGCAGTATGTTTCTTTATGCTATAGAACTGAATATACGGTTCTGAATGACAGTCCTGCTGCAGCCTGTAAAGTTGACCCATCTCAGGAAAAATATGACTCTTCTCAGCTCATTGTAACAAGAGGGAATTCTAGGAAGGAGATTTCATTCCCTACCTGTCCCATCTATGTCCTGCTCATAATTGGCTATAATCTGTAGGACAATATTCAACATCTGATCTAGCCTCTAATCTCTCATCCAGAGCCTCCTGGTGCACAACCACAATACCAAACTACAGCACAGTGAAGACTAGCATACATCCGCATCTCATTATTTTCTTCAAGGTTATCTCTCCGGATCTTGTATTTCCACACGTCGTTCACCTGTGCCCCAACAGAAAACACAATTTCCATCATTTTCTGTGTATTTTATATTGTATCTGCAGGAATAACCCCTTCTAGAACTCTCCTTGTTGCCTAGCAACTGGACATTATCGGAAGCCGCCATCATCTCACAATTCAGACCAAACAATCAGAGCTCCGCATTGTGACTTGTGCTGCCGCAGGAGTGAAGCCACCGCCGGGCAGGTAACAATCACTGCGAGAGACATCAATGGCGCAAACTACAACAATAATGTTATGTTACATCCCAGATAGAGACGATAATGCAGGAACCTGTGACATCATAGAGAATACAGCCAATCCCTGCACTGCTAGGACTGTATGACATCATAGAGAATGCAGCCAATCCCTGCACTGCTAGGACTGTATGACATCACAGAGAATGCAGCCAATCCCTGCACTGCTAGGACTGTATGACATCATAGAGAATGCAGCCAATCCCTGCACTGCTAGGATACTATGACATCATAGAGAATCCAGCCAATCCCTGCACTGCTAGGACTGTATGACATCATAGAGAATCCAGCCAATCCCTGCACTGCTATGACTGTATGACATCATAGAGATTACAGCCAATCCCTGCACTACTAGGACTGTATGACATCACAGAGAATGCAGCCTATCCCTGCACTACTAGGACTGTATGACATCATAGAGAATACAGCCAATCCCTGCACTGCTAGGATACTATGACATCATAGAGAATCCAGCCAATCCCTGCACTACTAGGACTGTATGACATCACAGAGAATGCAGCCAATCCCTGCACTACTAGGACTGTATGACATCATAGAGAATACAGCCAATCCCTGCACTACTAGGACTGTATGACATCATAGAGAATGCAGCCAATCCCTGCACTGCTAGGACTGTATGACATCATAGAGAATGCAGCCAATCCCTGCACTACTAGGACTGTATGACATCATAGAGAATACAGCCAATCCCTGCACTGCTAGGACTGTATGACATCATAGAGAATCCAGCCAATCCCTGCACTACTAGGACTGTATGACATCACAGAGAATGCAGCCTATCCCTGCACTACTAGGACTGTATGACATCATAGAGAATCCAGCCAATCCCTGCACTACTAGGACTGTATGACATCACAGAGAATGCAGCCAATCCCTGCACTACTAGGACTGTATGACATCATAGAGAATACAGCCAATCCCTGCACTACTAGGACTGTATGACATCATAGAGAATGCAGCCAATCCCTGCACTGCTAGGACTGTATGACATCATAGAGAATCCAGCCAATCCCTGCACTACTAGGACTGTATGACATCATAGAGAATACAGCCAATCCCTGCACTGCTAGGACTGTATGACATCATAGAGAATCCAGCCAATCCCTGCACTACTAGGACTGTATGACATCACAGAGAATGCAGCCTATCCCTGCACTACTAGGACTGTATGACATCATAGAGAATCCAGCCAATCCCTGCACTACTAGGACTGTATGACATCACAGAGAATGCAGCCAATCCCTGCACTACTAGGACTGTATGACATCATAGAGAATACAGCCAATCCCTGCACTACTAGGACTGTATGACATCATAGAGAATGCAGCCAATCCCTGCACTGCTAGGACTGTATGACATCATAGAGAATACAGCCAATCCCTGCACCAGTGCTTAATGACATCACCAAGACATGTATCCAATGTATTCAGCCAACACTGAAAATGACAACCACGCCCAACACAAACAGCAAAATAAAGACATAAACAGGAAGTATAATAACTGTAGGAGACAAGCGCAGTCACCGATGTCCTCAGCATCGACGTATGAGGCCAAAGGCTCAACAATTTGCTCGCATCTCCGAAAGCAGAAGACATGAAAGAGCACCTACCTGAGACAAGTGAGACTGTGTCCTTCTCCCATGAGACGTAGGCCTCCACCGGGGAGGAAATAATGCACTTGAAAACTGCTGCTCCGCCTCTCATGGCTTTCTGGTCCTCCACGCGGACCGTATAGGCTTCCCGTAAAACTGAGCGCAAAGCAAAGAAATCTCAGAATTAGTCATTAGTAGTCAGAGGCACCTGGACAGAGGGCACATAGAAGGTTTTTAAAATTTTTCTTTTGGGTCACTTTAACTCCCAATATGGTAAGATGAAGTATAGGTTCAAAATGGCCGCCCTGTTTACTATTTTAAAAATTAAAAAAATAACTGCAGTAAAAACAGCAGAAGCCCAATACTCCTCCTTGACAGTCTTACATCTAGCATCTGCGGCTGAAATTTTACACATGACACAATCCCCTTAAAGGGAACCTGTCATCAGCAATTGATTTAGTAAACCAATACCAGAATATTGTCAGGTAGCGTAACATCTTCTAGTTTTTGTTTTTTCATGTTCCAGTCTGGTGGCATAACCCAATAAATCTACTATGAAGTGAGATGTAAATTGGCTGTATAAAGTCAAGGAGGCGGAGAGTTCAACACTGAAGTCAAGCTCTCTCTTTCTCAGAAGCCCCCATCACTGTAATTAATGGTCCTACATCCAGAGACATCACTAATCAGATCTCCTGAGGTCAATCACAGAGGAGGAGGCGTTCAGAGCTTGACTTCAGTGTTGAACTCTCCTCCTCCTTGACTTTATACTGGCGAGCACTGAACGCTTCCTCCTCTGTGATTGACATCATGCATCAGACCTCAGGAGATCTGATTAGTGATGTCTCTGTATGTAGGACCGCCAATTACAGTGATGGGGGCTTCTGAGAAAGAGAGAGCTTGACTTCAGTGTTAAAATCTCCGCCTCCTTGACTTTATACATCCAATTTACATCTCATTTCAAAGTTGATTTTCTGAACAATGTCACCGCACTGGGTTATGAAAGAAACGCGATCTGGAAAGTGTTTAGCTGTTTGGCAACAGGCGGGTAGAGGTTTATTAGGCCAATTTCTGATGACAGGTTCCCTTTAAAAAAAAAATTAAATATAAAAAATATTAAAATTATTTAAAAAATATTTTTTTATAATTTTTTTTGTATACTTACTGGCCTTAATGTGGACATCCTGACTCCGGATTTTCCCTGAAGGGTTTTCAGCTGTGCAATAATAAGTATTATCGTGGATTAGGTTATTAAAGCTTGAAGGAGTGAAGGGGAAGATTTGGAGAGTGCCATTAGGGTGGACGTGGCGGATCCCCGGGACATCGTAGATCTCCTCGCCCGTTGCTAGGTACCATCTGAGCGTCACACGGGGGACTCCTTCTGCAGGACACGGTACCAACGCCCCCGTGGTGCTAGCAAATACTACCTCTTGCAGAGATGCATTGATAAAATACAAGCTGGCGTGTAGATCTTCACTAGAAACTGCAAGAGAAGGAGAAACAGAACACTTTTCAGGCCATTTTTACCTTAAAGGGGTTGTCCAAAAGTAAAAAAAAAACACATTCATGTAAAAACAGCGCCACAGTTGTCTACAGGTCATCTGTGGTATTGCAGGTGGCATTACAATCAAAGTTCTTCCTTAATTTCTGATGAAGACGCAGTTTTTTCCCTTGTAAAAATTTTTTACAGGTTTTTATATATTAACATTTTGCTAATTTATGCAAAAATGTAATTATTATGATAATTTCCTTTAAATTGAGGCGGGGCTTATATACATATATATAATATATATATAATATATTATATTATTATATTATTTTTATAGTTTTTATGACAAATAAAAATCCAATTAACAGAGAGAACTGAGATATACTCACAGCCGACACAAGCTAAATACAAAAACGTAAATCTTTATTAACATATAAGCAGAACATATCAGACAAACATCTAAAACCCTTAAAACCGTATATAATAATATATGTAATGTATGTAAATAAAAGCCCTTCACCATCTGAAAATGGCTACCGGCTCTGCCATTCTTCAATTTTTATGAATTTTAGACCTTTCATGCTGATTTGAAAATTTAAAGGGCATATCCACATTTTTGCCGCTCGTGCTAAATTTCTAGAGGATTGTCTACAAAGCAAATTACTAATATACTTTCATTAGCAAAAATGCTCGGCTTGGCCGCGGAGGCCATTTAAAATCGGCTTTTTAAATGAAAAATCAATGCGGTTTCTATGTCCCTTTACTAAATGTAGCCTGGATAAATACATGGGTAGGTCTGCAACTCAACCCCTGACATGAACTATGTAAGATTTGTGGTCCGTGGGGGAGAGGGACAAGCAGACAAGCAGGTTTCCTATTGTGAGAATTAAAAAATAACTAAAAAAAACATAGATTGGCACCAAAAATTTCAAGAAATTTTAGCTGGGCTCTGCTTTTTTTTATCTCTATGATGGGAACAATTCTTACCAGAACCTCTATGTTATCTAGAATAAGTAAAACAGAACCACAACAGCGCCACTACAGGTGGAATATGATATTGCAACTTCACCCATTTCACATCAATGGATCCAAGGTGCAATTCCAGACCCAAACTGTTGTGGCGCTGTATCTGAAGGAAGCAGCCATGTTCTATTCCCCTATCACTGGAATCCCTTGTATGTATAGAGTCAGACAGAGTCACCTCTGCTACATCCGCACATCCCCCGCCAGTGACGACTTAGTGGAGAATGCAGTACCTGACTAATCAGGTTAATTTACCATACAACAGGCCATAACTGCTGCTCATCAATACCTATTGATCGATACCAGATGGGCCCTGAAGAAGAGCGCAGATTTATGGCCCGGCAGGTGCCCCAGGGGCCTCTATCCCTGCTGATAGCAGGTTATATTGTACATCTCTTGCGGTATTACATGGCGCTGTATAGCACTATTACCTGGGCACTACAAGGCAGGGTTATGGCTCTCTGTGCCATTGTTTTATTATTGCTTACTCTTGGCAGTCACTCCCGTAACCTCATACAAAACTGAGCGCCCCCTATGGTTCTATTAAACACAGAGGGTCACATTTATCATACGGTGGCGCTCAGTGCTCCAGCATATAGTGGGGGGCTCTGGTCTCTTGCCAGCCAGCTCTCTTACTAGAGAGAGCTCTTTAGGCCCAGCTCTCACCACATGAGGAGCTCTTAGGCCCAAGCCTTGCTACTGAGCACAAGCTCTTAGTGCTGAGCTCTCACCTCATGACCAGGTCTGCACCTAGCACAGACCTGAGGAGATCATCTATCACAGCATATACAGAGAGATAGTGTGATACACCTTCAGTGTCACACACAGAACACCCAGGACAAAGCTGCAGCTTCCATATCTGGACACAGCTACATCCCAGCCTGCACCTACTACCAGGCTGGTGATCCAACTCCTGAGGATCACTCTCCATGACCACTCCAGTAATCTGTACAGAATCGTATGGCCCGTTGCCTGCATTTGTTCGAATAAAGAATTGTAAGTTATTTTTGCACAATGTTGCCTCCGTCTGGTCCCTGCTGCGGCTGTATCACCATCAAGGGCTCCCTCATCCACCACCCAGGGACACATACTACAGACTCTAAGGGTTGCCCCAGGGAGAACCAGTACCACAGCCTCTCCCTCCATCATTTCTTGCCAACACCACCTGCTGGAGACCTGCCAGGCTGTAGGACAGCCCTCCGGTCCCCATACCGAGCACCGTGACATGAGCGTGCCTAGGCCGCAACCGCCAGCCACTCAGGTACTGCGGGCCCCGGCTGCCTCAAGGCCCCAAAAAAAGGCTGGGCCCCAGTGGGGGATGTTGCAGATGAAAGATAGATAGATATTAGATAGATAGATAATTGATAGATGATAGATAGACGTTGACTTGCCACCTACTTTTTGTGTTATTACCTGGGATATCACAACCTTTGTACAGCGCTGTAGAGATTGTTGGTCCATAAACCTGAGCAGTAGATAAGTTTGTGTCTGCACTTGTCTGGTGTGAAAAGCACTTTACAGGTTTTTCCCAATAATCAGCGGACGACACCAGAAATACAAAAAGACCAGGCAAAGGTCACTGCACATACGAGAGAAGTCGGGGGTCACACTGCAAATAGAAACGTCAAATGATGCGCGAGTCATTTACCGAGAGTGAACATGGGAGTCTCTAATGGATGGGGGGGGGGAGGACGTCTCGGGGAACGCCGCTCTTAGCATCTAAAAAAGATGCACTTCACATATATGTGTCACGACCTATAGCCCGCTGGAGGGATCCATAGGGAATATGTCCTAGGCTTGATTCAATACCTTGTGACAAGAGCCCTGATGAAGGGCACCAGCAGATCACGCAAACCTCCGGGTAGGAAGGTGGTAATGGACGCCTGGTATGGGTTGGCTTCAGGAGAGCCCTCCACCAGATCTGGAATTCATAAACTAGAGTGACTTTTATTTCAGTGATTATATATACGGCTGATCCACACAAGAACTGGATACTACCGAGTCTACGAAGATAAAATTGTTGTGTTGTTGCCGTAATGAGAAGAACGTTTGAAGGTTACCCCTTGTTGAGGGCTATGATAACGTGAGGACCTCTCCTCTGCCCCTTGAACTCCCTCACTGCATCCACCTAACCGGCACTACCCCCACATGAGATCCCGCTCAGATTTGTCATTGAGGGATGTACTCAATTGGTGGGTGACAACGTCTCTGGTCCACACAGTGGTGGCCATGTTGGTGGTCATCCTGTTCGTCTATCCAAAGGGCAACTCAAGGATAGTGAGAAGTCTACGTGGAATAAAATTTATAGAAATGAGAATGGACATAATCAGTCTTGCTGAAAATTGTGTATAATTGTACCCAACGTCCACAACCCCGCTACCTGCAGCATAACCAATTGGTAAACCCCCCCCAGCAGGTTCACACTCCGTAATATCCCCCCATAGACCTTATTATATTTATACGCTCAGTCACTTCTCCTGTCAAAAACTAATATCAGATCAGTCTGACAACAAAGTCTCCCTCCAGCAAAACGAGGCTGCCGAACATCCTAAAAGCCTCCAACTATTCTGCCCTTCATTAACTTGCCCTTCACTGTTCTAGTAGGATTCACATCAACCGTCCTCTTCTACAGAAACTCACTGGTACACAAGAAGATAAACCGGGTAATGCTAATGGGTTAATCTCTTGTTGGTTCAGTTACTTCCAAACATCCATTGGACTAAAAGGAAAACCAACCCTGGTGGTCAGTTAAGACAAAAACAGCAACAAAAATGTAGCAAGAGCTACATCTAAGTAGACTTTGGATACATGGGTGAGGGTCCCAGTGGTAGAATGATTGATCGGGACACAGAGATACACTATAGACCTTGGAGCTTTGGATGGACCTAGTAGCAACCCGGCTAATGGAGCAATAAGACCACGACCTTCGATGTTTAACCAGAACAAGTTATCCCTCTAAACTAGACCAAATATTTGATAGTAAAGTGTTAACAAGTTGTTGACCAGTATAAGTATAGGAGGGCTACCAGTTCTGAATGACCCAAGTGTCTGATAGTAGACCTTGAGGCTCAATGGTGATCCCGGTACCAGCAAGCTGGATGATAGATACCTGGGGGCCTGATTTATATAAAGAAGTCTATGAGGAACATTGAATACATCCATGTAAACTGGGCCTAATGGGTTATGACAAAGAGTTTACAACAAATTATCTTGACGTTGATGGTGGAATAATCAACCAAAAAACTTAAAACCCAAAAGTGAATAGACCTAAAGACTCAAGTGCCTCATACTAGATCTGAGAGCTCGGAGGATGATTCAACCTGAAGACCCAAGACCCTACAGTAGTTGTTGATTTAGAGGCCATTAATTAAGAGAACCGCTTTGTTCTGGCTCAGATATACAAGAATACACCAATTCTGGATCTTACAATGTTTGAATTTAACTGGGCATCCAATGCTTACAATTCTGCCGGAGATAAATTAGTGACGGCGTCTGTAGACATTTCCAACTTGCACCATCACCATTACTTTCATGGCCCAATGAAGTACAAGGAGATTCTCTGGGGGGGTCTCTGGGTCTACCAAAACGTGTGCTGAGGAAAACCCAACTTGAAGGTTACTTATAGGTTGTCTATTTGTTTATTTGTTAGGGTTTGATCAAGAGACTTTCCTCTGTTGGGCCTTAAGACCACCAGCCCATCGCTATCTAAAGTAGATGTAACTGTGCCATGAATGGGCATCACTCGGTGGCTGTCACGGCCCAATCCGTTGGCAGTTTTGCAGGTGTCAGAATAAAAAAAAATTCCTGATATTTTTGTTCGCAGCTTGGAATAAAACGTGCATCCACTCAAACAATCCCACGTCTTAAATACATGAAAAGAGCCCTTGTCGCTAATAAGGAACAAATTAGCACTTATTTAACAAAAGTCACAAAAATAAGGATGGAGCGAGACAGTAAGACGGCTGTGTAGTCGAGCGCTAATCAGTTCGTCAACGCTAATGAAGCACTTATGTCCTATCTGTAGAAATGTAGATTCCCGAAGAAAAGCTTCCTCCATAAATAAAAATGAGATGAAAGCCTCCATTGTTGGGGGGGGGGGGAGAAAATTGTGGGCCTTATATTCTTCAGACATTATCTGGGGCTGGGAATGTAAAGAGCGGAGCTCCCTACAATGCAGGATATTATCCGGCTTTCTTTAGCACAGCTGCAAGGAGCGGTTCCACCCTCCCGCCTCGGCTGGCGAGATGTTCCTCAAAACCCTATGAAGGAAAGTCTTCTGCAGCCAAACACAGAACATCTCTAACATGGGGATGTATCCGCGCCGATCCAGCTGGCCGTAGCTTCCCAAGAGTCTCTCTGCTCCACAGAGTCCCCCTGTTCTGGTAAACACAATTTTGGATCAATATGAATGTGGAGAACGTGGGAAGCAATGGGTTTAAAGCCTCGATGAAATGGTGGTCATGGCGCTAGGTCAAGCAAATCGGAAAATGTTAGCACTTATTTCGCCCCAGTGTTGGGGACACCTTTAATTGAGATAAAGTTCCACTGACCCTTCAATAATTAAAAGTCAGCTGTGATCTGTAAGGAGTCCATCTGTAGACTTCCATGGACAACACCAACAAGGTGAATCAAGGGGGAACGGCCTACAAGACTTCAGTGGAAACTACCTACAAGAGAACTTCATGGAGCACCGGTCCTCAACCGCAAGACCAGGACCGGGTCTTCCACGGCTCATCGTTTGAAGACCCCTGGTCTACAGGACTTCATGGTAAATGACTATAGGACTTCAGGAACAACCGTCAACAGGACTTTTGGAGCAACCATCTATGGAACTTTTGGGACATGGAGCTTCAGGGATAACCGTAATAATTCCTTTATTTATATAGCGCACACAGTTCACACAGCGCTACACAGAGCTCGCCAAATCGGTCTTGAATATAAGTCCCATATAATGAAATATAAAGCAAGTCGAGCAGGCACGCCTGTTGTCCAAGTTATATGGATAGGATCAAAGGACTTTCAGTTCCTCTATTTTCTGAATACTGTAGGTTCCTCAGTAAACAGACATTTACCCCCTGTCCTGATGATCACTTTACACGCAGTCCCCTACTTAAGGACACCCAACTTACAGACGACCCCTAGTTAAAGACGGACCCCTGGTGAAGCTCTCTGGATGCTTTACTATGGTCCCAGACTGCAATGATCAGCTGTAAGGTGTCTGTAATGAAGCTTTATTGATAATCCTTGGTCCCATTACAGCGAAAAATTTTGAAACTCCAATTGTCACTCGGGCAAAAAAAAAAAAAATTGCCTCGAACTACAAATATAAAATATACAGTTTCAACTTGCATACAAATTCAACTTAAGAACAAACCTTTTGGAACCTATCTTGTACGTAACCCGGGGACTGCCTGTATCATATGGTACGCTTTTGAGAACAGGGCCTTACCTTCTACTGTTGGCATTGATGATTCTGTTATTCCTCTTTATTATAATTGGAGGGTGCACATTACTGCACATTCTCTCTTATGGTGGAAGGAGAAGTATCTAGGTTTTTTTTTTCTCATGGGTCGTATAGAAGCTGCACGGGCTGCTCAGTGGTGATCAAGCTGAAGGCAAGAAGACGCTTCCTCCTCTGATCTCGAATCAAAGCCATTGTATAAAAGAGATTGTACAGTGGAAACTTTAGATCTAAAAATATTATTTACACCTACAGGCACTAAAATGTGATGGAAAAATATAAAAAATACAGGAAAACATAAAGGACACCTTTTATTATGGAAAGAAATTGGAACTTTTTCACATATATATTTAAAAGTAATTATATACCCTCAATATACAAGAATATAACTATTATAATACTGCCCCCTATGTACAGGAATATAACTACTATAATACTGCCCCCTATGTACAGGAATATAACTACTATAATACTGCCCCCTATGTACAAGAATATAACTACTATAATACTGCTCCCTATGTACAAGAATATAACTACTATAATACTGCCCCCTATGTACAAGAATATAACTACTATAATACTGCCCCCTATGTACAAGAATATAACTACTATAATACTGCCCCCTATGTACAAGAATATAACTACTATAATACTGCCCCCTATGTACAAGAATATAACTACTATAATACTGCCCCCTATGTACAGGAATATAACTACTATAATACTGCCCCCTATGTACAAGAATATAACTACTATAATACTGCCCCCTATGTACAAGAATATAACTACTATAATACTGCCCCCTATGTACAAGAATATAACTACTATAATACTGCCCCCTTTGTACAGGAATATAACTACTATAATACTGCCCCCTATGTACAGGAATATAACTACTATAATACTGCCTCCTATGTACAGGAATATAACTACTATAATACTGCTCCCTATGTACAAGAATATAACTACTATAATACTGCCTCCTATGTACAGGAATATAACTACTATAATACTGCCTCCTATGTACAGGAATATAACTACTATAATACTGCCCCCTATGTACAAGAATATAACTACTATAATACTGCCCCCTATGTACAAGAATATAACTACTATAATACTGCCCCCTATGTACAAGAATATAACTACTATAATACTGCCCCCTATGTACAGGAATATAACTACTATAATACTGCCCCCTATGTACAGGAATATAACTACTCTAATACTGCCCCCTATGTACAAGAATATAACTACTATAATACTGCCCCCTATGTACAGGAATATAACCACTATAATACTGCCCCCTATGTACAGGAATATAACTACTATAATACTGCCCCCTATGTACAGGAATATAACTACTATAATACTGCCCCCTATGTACAGGAATATAACTACTATATTACTGCCCCCTATGTACAGGAATATAACTACTATAATACTGCCCCCTATGTACAGGAATATAACTACTATAATACTGCCCCCTATGTACAAGAATATAACTATTATAATACTGCCCCCTATGTACAGGAATATAACTACTATAATACTGCCCCCTATGTACAAGAATATAACTACTATAATACTGCCCCCTATGTACAAGAATATAACTACTATAATACTGCCCCCTATGTACAAGAATATAACTACTATAATACTGCCCCCTATGTACAAGAATATAACTACTATAATACTGCCCCTATGTACAAGAATATAACTACTATAATACTGCCCCCTATGTACAGGAATATAACTACTATAATACTGCCCCCTATGTACAAGAATATAACTACTATAATACTGCCCCCTATGTACAGGAATATAACTACTATAATACTGCCCTCTATGTACAAGAATATAACTACTATAACACTGCCCCCTATGTACAGGAATATAACTACTATGATACTGCCCCCTATGTACAAGAATATAACTACTATAATACTGCCCCCTATGTACAAGAATATAACTACTATAATACTGCCCCCTATGTACAGGAATATAACTACTATATTACTGCTCCCTATGTACAAGAATATAACTACTATAATACTGCCCCCTATGTACAAGAATATAACTACTATAATACTGCCCCCTATGTACAAGAATATAACTACTATAATACTGCCCCCTATGTACAGGAATATAACTACTATAATACTGCTCCCTATGTACAGGAATATAACTACTATAATACTGCCCCCTATGTACAAGAATATAACTACTATAATACTGCCCCCTATGTACAAGAATATAACTACTATAATACTGCCCCCTATGTACAGGAATATAACTACTATATTACTGCTCCCTATGTACAAGAATATAACTACTATAATACTGCCCCTATGTACAAGAATATAACTACTATAATACTGCCGCCTATGTACAAGAATATAACTACTATAATTCTGCCCCCTATGTACAAGAATATAACTGCTATAATACTGCCCCCTATGTACAAGAATATAACTACTATAATACTGCCCCTATGTACAAGAATATAACTACTATAATACTGCCCCCTATGTACAAGAATATAACTACTATAATACTGCCCCCTGTGTACAAGAATATAACTACTATAATACTGCCCCCTATGTACAAGAATATAACTACTATAATACTGCCCCCTATGTACAGGAATATAACTACTATAATACTGCCCCCCATGTACAAGAATATAACTACTATAATACTGCCCCCTATGTACAAGAATATAACTACTATAATACTGCCCCCTATGTACAAGAATATAACTACTATAATACTGCCCCCTATGTACAGGAATATAACTACTATAATACTGCCCCATATGTACAGGAATATAACTACTATAATACTGCCCCTATGTACAGGAATATAACTACTATCATACCGCCCCCTATGTACAAGAATATAACTACTATAATACTGCCCCCTATGTACAAGAATATAACTACTATAATACTGCCCCCTATGTACAAGAATATAACTACTATAATACTGCCCCCTATGTACAGGAATATAACTACTATAATACTTTCTCCTATGTACAAGACTATAACTACTATAATACTGCCCCCTATGTACAAGAATATAACTACTATAATACTGCCCCCTGTGTACAAGAATATAACTACTATAATACTGCCCCCTATGTACAAGAATATAACTACTATAATACTGCCCCCTATGTACAAGAATATAACTACTATAATACTGCCCCCTATGTACAAGAATATAACTACTATAATACTGCCCCCTATGTACAGGAATATAACTACTATAATACTGCCCCATATGTACAGGAATATAACTACTATAATACTGCCCCTATGTACAGGAATATAACTACTATCATACCGCCCCCTATGTACAAGAATATAACTACTATAATACTGCCCCCTATGTACAAGAATATAACTACTATAATACTGCCCCCTATGTACAAGAATATAACTACTATAATACTGCCCCCTATGTACAGGAATATAACTACTATAATACTGCCCCCTATGTACAGGAATATAACTACTATAATACCGCCCCCTATGTACAAGAATATAACTACTATAATACTGCCCCCTATGTACAAGAATATAACTACTATAATACTGCCCCCTATGTACAAGAATATAACTACTATAATACTGCTCAGAAATCTTTCCAGAATATTTCTATGATTTGCTTACATCCTTTTCCCTGTATATCGCCCTCTGTTGTTGGCCAGGTAGTTATTAGTGCAGATGGCGGCTCCTGACCTCGCTGATGTTGTACATTGGTTTATCACCCGCTGTTTGGCTGCCAGCACTACGAGAACCTGGCTCTATTCCTGGAGCGAGTTGCGCCAGTTTCCTATGATAGATCCTGCTCCGCGCTCTGATCAAAATGTCGTTTTACAAAGTGAAACAGACAGAAGAATCACCTTCAGCTAAATATTTACAAGCCAGACATTTTTTTTGGCAAGTGATTTGTAAGGAAGCGCCTCCAGCGCAATCACTGCGGTACACCTCGCCATCTGACGAAACCGCGTCTACGCTTCGTATCATCCAACTCTAAATATGGAGCCTTCATCTCACAGATGCTGCGCAATAAACAAGGTCCTCAAAGGTAAGTGGCCAATGGAGAACCACAGTGAGTATGAGGGTGATCACATTTATAGTAATTCTCACACCAGGTATTGGGCCGGAGGTTGGTAGTTCCAGAGGGGGGGGGGGGGGATCACAGTCACTAACTGGTTAATCCTGAGGGGTAAGTAGGCTGGGGTAAATGTTTGATCAGAGTGAAAGAACACGGGATGCAGGAGAGACAATCCAACAGGCAGACCAAAGGCTTAGATCACCTGAACATGACCGTTACATCCATCCATAGAGGCACACTCCTCTTCACCGTTGCTTCTTTAGTATTGTATTTTTTCCTGTCCCAATGTCTCTAGTGCCGACCCACAAGTTGTGACCCGGCAGCCAAAATACACACAGAGGCTCAGGCACTGCTTGAATTTTGTTAAAAAGGAGCCCAAATGTCCACTTTGTTGCAGCACAAATCCTTAAAGGGGGTTTCCAGTAAATCAGGATATCACCAACTGGTAGATCATGGACCCGCACCGACCACAAGAATTGGGTTTTATGTCTTATGTTTAATTCAACAACAAAACTGTACAGACTGATTGAATTGGGGGATGCAGGACCCCCATCCTATTGTCATTGAGGTCACAGTATTTTTTAAACAATCTAGCAGAACTCCTTTTCATTTTCATGATCATAGAAGGTCCGACTAGTCAGACTCCCACCAATAGTTGGAAAGGGGGTAGGTTTTAAACATAGTTGAACTCCTTTTAACCTTGAGTGAATAAAAAGTGCAATGTATAATGAACATGTAGTTCTGAGTATCACCTGCGGAGGCGCTGCAGGGAAACAGCAACATTACAGCGACATTCTCCACAGATGACAATGACTCCTCAGGACTTTTTCGGACTTTTTCCAAGAACTTTTTCTGATCAGCAAATCATTAACAAAACCAAGTAGATACCATCTAACAGGGTAAATTTTGAAATATATAATACATCCGATCCGAGACATATCGGGGACTTCTCATAAGATGACATCTCGGTTACCGTTCTCCTTACAGGGTGTGATGTAGCTAAATAACACAATACAGAAGATTTACACTATCAAGTGCGATGAGTCCTTTCCGTTTGTGCGACCAATCACATCGTAAAAATTCCATCTGTTCTCACAAATAAAGTTACTTTATTTGAAACTCCAAATCTGCCAGCACTTGCCATCGTTGTTATACCACAAAGCATGGCAAATTGGTCCCAGTCCCCATGGGGCTCACAATCTAATCAACCTACCAGTATGTTTTGGAGTGTGGGAGGAAACTGGAGGACCGTGAGGAAACCCATGCAAACACAGAGAGAACATACAAAGTCTTTGCAGATGTTGACCCTGGGTGGGACTAGAACCCAGGACTCCAGCGCTGCAAAGCAGAAGTGCTAACCACTCAGCCACCGTGCTGCCCATCTTGGGACCCTTATGTAAAATCTATAACCGCCCACAAGTCCATATGGACCTGGTGGTTTAGTGTCCCAAATTGCCCTGTAAGATTTCTTATGTGGGCGCGTGAAAAACGTAAACATTTATTCCCTCGGCGTGTGCACATTCCATCAAGTGAAGCCGATGTAGTACCGTGCATGCGCAATGAAGCCGAGGTATTACCCTGGCTTAACTTGCTGCATTGTGAGAGGAGGCACCGGCGCAGGATCTTCACATGTCAGTTTGATGTTCCTCTTTGCACTCACATCTAGCTGAGGAAAGCCTACAGCCACACCTACAGCCCTCATACAGGTCAATTTGAGATCATAAACAGGTTCGTATGGACCTTTAGTGGGTTTAGGATCGATCAGATAAGTCTTCTTTAAGGGCCAAAGTGTCAGAGAGGATCAGCTCAGAAACGGAAGATCCTCTTAACACGGTAATAGAAGACTTAGAAGACTACCCAATTTAGAGACTACTTGGGTCTATTTCCTAGAGGTTTATGGATGGTGGACCCCGAGAATTATCAAGAAACCTCAGTAAGACACCGCCCACACCTACCTAGTACCATGTATTGGCAGTAGCGTCTTCTAATGTGGCACCAGTTGCATCGGCTTACACAACGGGCTTTACCCATAACGTAAGTTTATGGTATGAAAATTTGGTGGAGCAGGCATCAATGGGCTTCCTGCTATGCCATTTGGAGGAAAACTATGTATTAGGGGGCCCAGACTTTACCCTTCCTGCCTCTGCACCCCTAATGCCTGTTCCCCAGTTTCAGACTCTATAACAATAGACAAAGAAAAGCAAATGTTTAACTGTAACACCAACCCTATTGTCTACAGAGCGGCACGCAGGGTCTCCTGGCACATCACCCGGCACCCGGCACAATTAGGGGTTAGTTAATAAGATCCTTCCTGCCGGTGTACGCCCCGTATACCTCTCTGATATATAACGCTGCTGTCAGAGACTGTGCAGAGAGGAGACAAGTACATATTAAAATCTCGGAGCCGCTCGTCTTCTATTGTACATGAACAAAAGACGATGAAAATGAAAAGAGAGAACTGGCAGCCGCAACGGGCACGGGGGAGGGCGTAGCCGATCCTAAAATCATTCACTGCAGGGCAGGAGGACCAAACAATCACATCCTAACCCGTCTGTCATATGGATAGTCTAGATGGTGAGCATGTCCTGCCGAGTCAGTAGGTCTACCCAGTATGACCCCATCAATACTAGATGGGGTGGGGTCGGACATCTTCACTGATATCCTGATACAAGAGGATAACAATGGCCTCTTAATGTTCCTCATTATTTACCAAGTTCAGCGCCGTGTAGAGGATTTGTATCATACTGCAGCATTAGGATGGTGCCGAACTACAGAGAACCGGGCACAGACACCACCCATTGTGTGCAGCTTTATAACTGGGGCCAAGAAGCTTCAAAAACGATCCGGTCTTGTCTCTTATGTCTTCGAGGGACCTCAAGCACGAGGTGGCTGGTTGGAAACATGGACCTTATGTTTGATAAATGTCTTCTAGATCCTAGGGAACAAGGTTGTTGAGCCACTGGGACACTGATCTGGTTTGACATTTGATCACTTGTATGGGTGGTACCAAAGACCTCCCTGGTTCTTACCCTAATATAGTTGTCTGGACTTCTGGGAGGTCACCGGGCCACTACCTCTTGATGTGGTCCCAAGGCTAAGAGACATTGATATTGAAGCACCAGAGGTCATCGGGTAGAGCTTAAAGTCAGGCAGGTGGTTGTTGAGCCACTAGGACACTGATTTGGTTTGACCTCTGATCATTTGTATGGGTGATATACCAAAGACCTCCCTGGTTCTTACCCTAATATAGTTGTCTGGACTTCTGGGAGGTCACCAGGCTACTACCTCTTGATGTGGTCCCAATATAAATGACTGCTGCCCGAAGGCGAGGAGACATTGATACTGAAGCACCAGAGGTCATCAGGTAGAGCTCAAGGTCATGCAGGTGGAATCTAAGAAGAGGTCATCATAAGAGATCAGCAGGTCAAGGCCAAAAACAATAGCAAAGATGGGAAACAAGGCAAAGTCATATCAAGGAAAACAAAGAAAACACTTCGTGAAGGTGCCATATAGAATTAGGAGTCACTATGGATTGGTGAGATGCAGGAGAGTAGGTGAAATCTGTCCCCTCGAGAAGCCCTAAGAGCCGTGCACATGTCCTAAGAAGAGTGGGAAGTGGGACGGCTGGTAACCGCCTCTCGGAGCTGAGCTGACCGGGGAGTGTAGAGGGTTTACCGGTCCTCTAATGGACCATCCATGAGGCAAGTTGAGCCTCTTGCCTCAGGCGGCACCAGGGAGGAGCATCAGGGGCGGAGTTACCTGCTATAAAGAAGGACCAGACACCAAAAAATAGTGTCTCCTCGCATCCGATGTCAGCACGGGGGAGAGACACTGCATGGAGACCCCACTTACTAGAGAATAAGCTGATATATCACTACTGGAGGGGGCGGAGGGGGCGCCAGTCTATATCTTGCCTCAGGCAGCATCAGGGAGGAGCTTCGGGGGCGCAGTCACCTGCTATAAACCAGGACCAGACACCTTCTATATCTCGCCTCAGGCAGCAGAGAGTTTAGGTTCATCCCTGTGCAGGACCCAACTACTTACGGAGAGCTGATGCTTCCTAAAATTGTTCCGAAAATAACCCCCCCGCATCTAGAAGCTGTGATGTGATGTTTTGTACATATTTTTTATTCTTGGTGCGATCACGTCCTGGCAGGTATAACGAGCGCCGGCGTGTGATGGGATAATTAGCGGCGCACCATATGCCGGGTGACGCGGGTTTTCCTCGCCTCCTACACGCGCCAGATATAAACGCAGCCTGCGAGATGTTTACACGGAGAGAAGATAATCCGGCTACTGCGAGGGAAACATTTCATCGCTTCATAAATTACTAAATAGTTTTTGGAAGGTCCATGTCCTCATCCCTCAGCCAAAAGATAAGAGAGGACGTTCCAACTAAGAAAGGGTTACATGGGGGATGGGAGGAGGAGCAACGTCATGTACATAGTCATATAGTCCTCCGTCAGCTCATGCTGGGGGTTGTAGTGCTCTATGTATACAGTATAATAGATTGTATCCTGGTCATGTCCAGTGTCAGGTCATGTTGGGGGTTGTAGTGCTCTATGTATAGAGTATAATAGATTGTATTCCGTCCATGTCCAGTGTCAGGTCATGTTGGGGGTTGTAGTGCTCTATGTATACAGTATAATAGATTGTATTCTGGTCATGTCCAGTATCAGGTCATGTTGGGGGTTGTAGTTCTCTATGTGTACAGTATAATAGATTGTATTCTGGTCATGTCCAGTGTCAGGCCATGTTGGGGGTTGTAGTGCTCTATGTATAGAGTATAATAGATTGTATTCTGGTCATGTCCAGTGTCAGGCCATGTTGGGGGTTGTAGTGCTCTATGTACAGAGTATAATAGATTGTATACTGGTAATGTCCAGTGTCAGGTCATGTTGGGGGTTGTAGTGCTCTATGTACAGAGTATAATAGATTGTATTCTGGTCATGTCCAGTGTCAGGCATGTTGGGGGTTGTAGTGCTCTATGTATAGAGTATAATAGATTGTATTCTGTCATGTCCAGTGGCAGGTCATGTTGGGGGTTGTAGTGCTCTATGTATAGAGTATAATAGATTGTATTCTGGTCATGTCCAGTGTCAGGCATGTTGGGGGTTGTAGTGCTCTATGTATAGAGTATAATAGATTGTATTCTGGTCCAGTGTCAGGTCATGCTGGGGGTTGTAGTGCTCTATGTATACAGTATAATAGATTGTATTCTGGTCATGTCCAGTGTCAGGGCATGTTGGGGGTTGTAGTGCTCTATGTATAGAGTATAATAGATTGTATTCTGGTCATGTCCAGTGTCAGGTCATGCTGGGGGTTGTAGTGCTCTATGTATAGAGTATAATAGATTGTATTCTGGTCATGTCCAGTGTCAGGTCATGTTGGGGGTTGTAGTGCTCTATGTATACAGTATAATAGATTGTATTCTGGTCATGTCCAGTGTCAGGTCATGTTGGGGGTTGTAGTGCTCTATGTATAGAGTATATTAGATTGTGTTCTGGTCCGGTGTCAGGTCATGTTGGGGGTTGTAGTGCTCTATGTATACAGTATAATAGATTGTATTCTGGTCATGTCCAGTGTCAGCTCATGTTGGGGGTTGTAGTGCTCTATGTATAGAGTATAATAGATTGTATTCTGGTCATGTCCAGTGTCAGGTCATGTTGGGGGTTGTAGTGCTCTATGTATAGAGTATAATAGATTATATTCTGGTCATGTCCAGTGTCAGGTCATGTTGGGGGTTGTAGTGCTCTATGTATAGAGTATAATAGATTGTATTCTGGTCCGGTGTCAGGTCATGTTGGGGGTTGTAGTGCTCTATGTATACAGTATAATAGATTGTGTTCTGGTCCAGTGTCAGGTCATGTTGGGGGTTGTAGTACTCTATGTATAGAGTATAATAGATTGTATTCTGGTCATGTCCAGTGTCAGGTCATGTTGGGGGTTGTAGTGCTCTATGTATACAGTATAATAGATTGTGTTCTGGTCCAGTGTCAGGTCATGTTGGGGGTTGTAGTACTCTATGTATAGAGTATAATAGATTGTATTCTGGTCATGTCCAGTGTCAGGTCATGTTGGAGGTTGTAGTTCTCTATGTATACAGTATAATAGATTGTATTCTGGTCATGTCCAGTGTCAGGTCATGTTGGGGGTTGTAGTTCTCTATGTATAGAGTATAATAGATTGTATTCTGGTCATGTCCAGTGTCAGGTCATGTTGGGGGTTGTAGTTCTCTATGTATAGAGTATAATAGATTGTATTCTGGTCATGTCCAGTGTCAGGTCATGTTGGGGGTTGTAGTTCTCTATGTATAGAGTATAATAGGTTGTATTCTGGTTATATTGGGGTACATGACTGCGCTAGTAGTATAATATATGTCTAATATTCCTGTTCATGTCCCAGTTTCCCTGGAATCGCTGTCAGTCTGGATGGGACTTTGCGGTGACAGTCTTTTTACATTCCTGTCACTCTCCTTGTTATTATTTTTGCATATCTTACATTGGCGCTGTAGTTTTAGCTCCTGTTACACAATACGGAGATGCTAAGGATGTGCGGCGCTTTGATCCGCCGTCTCCGCTGCCGGGTTTACAAGTTGCTCATTTGCGCACCGGCAGCGGCGAGTCCTGTGGAGGTGCCTTGTGTTAACATTTGTTTTCCCATTCACTCATTTACACATCTGGTTGAAGAGATCTCAGCAGTCGCGGGGAGAAGACACAACCATGTGATATCCGGGCGCCCGGCGCTATAAACGCTCTTCTGATCTGCGCTCTCGTACGATATTAGAAGTGATTCCGACAAGACTCGCGTCCTACATCCGACACAGAGACAAAGAAAACAAAGAATCTCACCGTGGATTTGATTAATAGATCAAAATACAATGTATTCCTAATACTAATTTATTTCGGAATAGTAGGTCCATCTACAAACCTAGTAATGAATTAATGTAACTATAGAAGTCCCAGCGGTCACAACTGCTGCTATACTATAAGCCATGGACCACAACCCTCTGTACAGCATTGTGATCTTCTTTGACTGCTAACAAGTTAAGCATCATAAATCCTTCAGCCTCACTCTGTGCACTGAGAGTTAGGACAAAAGATGCCGGCTATGTCGACCCTCCTCTTAAGAGATCATTAACCTTCTAATGTCAGTAGTAATGGCAGACTTGTATATGGTTAACAGGGGCGTCACTTGAGGGGTTCAGAGGGTTCGGTCGCAACCGGGCCCAAAAGGTTTAGGGAGCCCATAAGTCAAGTGCTATATACCATACATTATAGTTAGGGGCCTTGCACAGACTTTGCACTGGGCCATTAGCTTCGAGTTACACCACTGATAGTTAAGTACCTGAAGCTAAAGAGAACTGTGCAGCTGCAGGGGTTACACTATTCTCCTATTACTCAGCACATTCAGAGAAGACGTCAACTGGAACATTATCGCTGTATACAGATGGTAAACACATAGTATTATTAAACTTGTGCCCTGAGGCCTGTGAGACTTTAGATACACTACTGAATATAGGGTTGTCTGGAGTCAAAAAGCACCAATAATAGTTTCCGGGACAATCCGGAGATCACAATCGATAGATCTCATTGACTTTGATTTGTGTCTTAAGGGTAAAGATTATAAGGCCAGCGTGAATAGAGCCTTATTTCAGCAGATATAAGAAACCCAACAAAACTTACTACTCCTATTATATCTACATCTACGGGGTAATCGTATAAATTGATATATATATATATATACATTGAGGCCCCTTTAAGGCTCAAAGACTCTCGCTGTGGTCCAGCCAATATCTTCTAGATGCCAAACCTCTTGGTTAAGACTTACCCCTTCAAAGAGTGTTAAGACCCCCAATAATCTGCAGCAATCTATGGAGAAATGAGGTTATAAGTGTTCACTTTCCCTATAGCACCCCCACAGGGGACTTCAAGTATTGCATCTGTTCTATTCAACTGGGTTGTCTGTGTAATGCAGGACTTGTTGGGTCCTCCACAGACACTCCACAAAGAGCCCTCTGTCCCACATACACTAGTAAGCTTAAAAATAAAAACACAACTCCCTCTGATAGGACTGATGCTCCAGTTACATCTACACGACTTGTATCTTATTTTACCTGAATTTCACATTTTTATAGGACGGCTCCACATACATTGAGTCAATCCCCTGTAATCAGAGCAGTCCAGCTCCGGGGGCTGTAGCCGCAGAGATCTGTCCTCTATTAACCGCGGTGTTAGCTACAATTAAAATCCCGCCTGCGATAAGCAGATATAGATAAACACATTTTACGCTCCAATTCTCATCATAGGATTTATCCCCCGGGGGCCTAGAACCTGTGAGCGTATGGAAGGGCTGAGTCCCAGGGCAGACAAAATCTATGTCATGATCTCTCTCCAGATCTGCCCGGATCCTGCACTATGTAAACAGGCTCGAAAATCAGGTTACACTGTATTAAAGGGGATTTAACGCTACGAACTCCCTATATTATATATTCAGCATTATTAGAGCATTTTTCATTAGATTGTTTTTAAAGGGGAAGTTTAAAAAAAGACCATATCATAATGTAGGGGCTACTATGCAGATTTTCTTTATAGTCCCTACAGTTGCTGAGATATCAGTCCCAGTATCTGACACTATAATCCTCTCCACTGTCAGAGAGGAGGCCCTTGAGCAGAGGAGGGGGGTGTGTGTTATGAGTATAAGAGAAGATGAGTGTAAGAGAAGATTAGCATATCACACGCCTCCTCCTCTGCTCCAGCTCCTCTCTCTGACAGTGGAGAGGATTATATTGGTCAGATACTGGGACTGATAGCTCAGTACACTTGGGAGCTAGAAAGAAAATTCAAAGCGCCACAGAATAAGTGTAGCATCCTCTATATTATGATATGTTCATCATTGTGTGTGTGGGGTGATGAAATGTCCTCTTTAAAGGGCATCTTTAAGGTACAAAATACCTCTCAAAACAACAACACAGCCATGTAGGGGGCACCTATAGGAGCAGAAACACACCTTCATGGCCACAAACTAATGAAACAGTGCAGAGATAATAATCATTTTACAGATATGCAAATTAGACTTCAAGTGCACCAGGGGCGGGGCCCAACTTGTGTTAATTGCCTACAAACAGCTGCATGTGTTCAAGATCTCCTCTGAAATTGTCTTTCCTGTATTGGTGGACATATTTAGCCTCACAGCTATGTATAGGCAAATCTTAGCAAAACTTGGGCCTGCCCCCAGTGCACTTCAGACTGATTTGCATATCCAAATAAAGATGATTATCTCTGCGTTGCTTCATCGGTTTGTGGCCATTAAGGTGTCCTTCCGATCCTATTAAAGAGCCCTACACTGTGGTTCTATCGGTTTTGAAGGCGTTTTGGACCTCAAAGATTCCCTTGAAAGTAGTAGTTCATCAGCAATGGTGGGACTACCCCTTTAATTATGCAGACTGTATTCACTTTGATGTGATAATTATTAGGAAAGACACCATACACCAACAATATAACGTTAGTCAATGACTAAATGCTACAGAGTGTCCCCCCGCACGACGGCGGAGGATTTCCATGAGCCGTGAATTTGCATCTGATTTACTAATAGAGTTTGTTTCCCTAATTGCGTGTGTTACCACTTAATTCCACAACATTTCCTTAAAACCTTGAAGGCTAAACCGAGCTGAAACGTCTAATTGGTCTAATTTCTCAGGCTTTGAAGCATTCGAGTGCAAATAAGTGATACCTTTAAATTATTTATTTGTCCCATTTATAATTAAGGAGGCTCTTGGCACGTTGCTTAGCGAGGAGAGTGTGCCAGGCAGGTGTATGCATGGCTGAGCACATCGCCACGCGCGTCCCGGCATGCTGTCCTCGGGAGGTACACGCAGACTATCTACTAAACTAAGCGACGCCTGGGGGTGGGGGATGGGAGAGGGGTCTGTGTATGTAAACAAGCCGGAGCTTGTGCTGCAGGGGGAGGAGCAGAAGCCTGGACCAATGATCAGACAGAGGGTGTGTCTTAGACAACCACACTCTCCCTGTAGAACAGAGGGGTCAAACTAATTTTCCCCCGGGGGCCACATCAGCCTTGTGGTTGCCCTAAAAGAGCCAAATGCATTAGTGTATAAATGTATTTATTCCTTGTAGTTACATTTATACCGTATTATTATTACAAGCAGCCTTTTGAGGGCAACCACAAAGCAGAACATATTATTAAATAACCAGAGACACCAGCATGGCCTCTTCAGTAGCCAATAGTCACAGTGCCTCCCACACAGCAGCCAATAGTCATAGTCCCATCACAGTGCCCCCACACTGTAGAAAATAGTCACAATACCCCTTTTAGTTAATATAATACCCTAATAGTGACAGTGTCAACCAGTAGACAACAGTGTCAATGCCCTCAGTAGTCACAATGCCACTTTTTAGGTAATGGTCACAGTTTACCCACAGTAGCCAATAGAGTTACAGTGTTCCCACAGTAGCCAATAGTCACAGTGTCCTCACAGCAATCAATAGTCACAGTATCACCTACTGTGGCCAAAGTCACAATGTTCCACAGTAGACAATAGTCACTGTGCACCCACAGTAGACAATAGTTACAGGGTTTCTAAAGTAGCCAGTAGTCACACTGTCCCCACTCCCCACAGTAACCAATAGTCACAGTGTCACCCACAGTGGCCAATAGTCACAATGTTCCACAGTAGACAATAATCACTGTGTCCCCACAGTAGCCCATAGTTACAGTGTCCAACAGTAGCCAATAGTCACTGTGCCCCCACAGTAGCCAAAAGTCACAAAATAGGCCAAGGAAAAAAGTGCATTATAGTAGCCCATTTTCTCTAGCCTCTCACTTATAATAGCCCCCAAAATAGGGGGGTGGCAAGGGAAAAGGGCCAGATAACACAAGGCTGAGGGATGTATTTGGCTCATGAGCCTTGTGTTTGATGCTTGTGCTGTACACAATGTAGCTATTGTTCTTTCTAACAACCAGCACCTGACAAATCAGTAACTAATACATACAGAGTGGAACAAGAATCAAATGGCGCTATACTCTGTGTAGTGGCACAAAGGGGTTACTGCAGCTTAGCTTCGATTCATATGAATAGGAGCTGATCTGTAGTAACTTGAGAAGAGCTGATCTGTGGGGATGCTGGCTGTTGGAACCCATAAATCTAATATTAAGGACCCTTTTTTTGGATATTAATTTTGATAAAACATTTTACCCCGGTAAACCCTTTTCCTGATGATCTGTCTTCAAAGGTCGAATGCGAAAAACTGTAACAAAAACTAATGTGATTTTTAGTAATGAGATTCTCAAAAGTGTTCCTTCTGAAGGTCAAGGAGGGACACTTAAAGGGATTGTCTATGTGGACACCTCTTTCTATAGCCACCCACCATGTGTTCACGCATCCTGAGAGCCAGTACTAGTAATATAATCATATGGCATCTATTAGAATCACAAAATACAAGGACTCATTAAGACCATCAGAGCAGTGTGCGGCTCTTTATATTGGCTAATAGTAGGGGGCACCGACTGATAAACAACCCGTTAAATGAAGCCTAACGTCCCTAATAGGGCATACAGTATATAATGAGGGTGTCCCATTAGGGGGTTAAACCTTTAAGATTTATTATTCAGCAGGATCACGTTTCTATGCATGAGCGGGTTCTTCATCAGTCATTCCTTGACATATAACAATCTTATATGCATCAAACGGCAATAAAACAAGCAATTCAGACACAGACAGTCTCCTGAGACCCCGGGAAAAGCTGATTTTGCCTGAGGAAGATTCATCTGGATATATAGCAGGATAAATGTGGTATTATAAGGCGGCCATCCACATGTTATACACAGGAAACACAAGGTAGATTGGTTGCTTCCAAGTACCTACTAGATGTCTGCCTTCAAAGAGGGCCGTCTCCAAGTACAAATTGCTGAATGACCCCTCACGTTATTAGTCCTGCGCCTGTGACCGATTTGGTGTTTGTTTCATCCCAATCCGTCGACCCGTTCAGAAGATATGGGCCCCAGAATATGTTATCTGAATGGCCGAATACTAGCCAAGGGGGCGGTAACCTTTTTCTTAAGAGAGAGAAAATGAAAGGGTACCGCCCCTATGGCTAACATCATACCTTACAGGACTGTGCCAAGCGGGAATCAACCACAGTTAAAGGGGTTGGCCACTATTTTACTCATGTTGCCCATGTGCCTTTGCTGCCTTAATAATAATCCTTGAATGTTCATCGAGTGATTCAGAATTCCTGATACTTAATTCAGTGCTGTCTGCAAACTCTCCGTGGGTCTTTGTTTACATGTCTGAGCTCTGATGAATAGGAGGAGCTGCAGAGGGAGATAACCCATCCCTACACAAAACAGCAAATAAAACTTTATAACGATTCAATGAAAATATCAAGGACCTAATTATATCGTTATTTAATGATGGGGGGAGGAGTTAAAATTTTTAACAATCTCATGTAGGCCATATAGAGATAATTAGAGGGCGGGATGTGGCCCGTGGGCTGTAAAATACTCAGGTCTGCCTTAATGGTCCACAATACCAACATTAACCAGTGTAAATATAATCCCCTTCTTGGGTCAGCCATGTTGTTTTTACACTGATAAACTTTGACCTTCTGTGATCTTGGGGTCATGTTCGGATATCCTTGGTCCCGCCAGCCAGTTTCATCGTTATAGGCAAACACTGGTGGATATAGTAATGAGTGCAGGTTAGCTCTTGGCCACAAGTGGTCATAAGAAGACCAGACCGGGTCTGTTGGTGGGTCACCTGACCCTATGATGCTAGGGAGGCCAAAGTTTTTCAGGGTTAGTACAATATGGGTGGGCCTATACGGGGACTGAGGCCTTTAAGAAAATAGTGCTATGGGGCCACCAGGAATAGGGACATATTAAGATGTAGGGGAGTGATATAAATGGGGTCCATAATGTAGGGAGCTAACGAGGGGGCTCTATTGTGAGAGCCATAGGAAGGAGAGTATTACACTATGTGGGGCACATTATATAGTGTGGCGGGTGACATTAGGAGGCCATTATAAGTGGACCTACCAAAGGGGAACATTACACAATGGGGGCACAGGAAGGGGGAAATTAATCTATTGGGGGTGCCACTAAAGGGACATCAAATTGTGTCGAGGGGCATTAAACAGTAGTGGAGCCAAAAACGGAAAAAGGGGATGTATACATATTACAGGGTGGGAATTGTTGTGGAGCAACCCCCAAATAAATGCGTGGCACAGGGCCAATCACATGAGGTTCAGCGCGATGTATACATATTACAGGGTGGGATTTGGGGTTGAACGAACCCTAAATAAGTGCAGGGCACCGGGCCAATCACCTCAGGTGCAGCGTGATGTATAGTCTGCTGGGTGAGAGGTCCTCTATAAGGAGCAGGTAACAAGACCCTATGATAATAAAGTCTTTTATGACGAGGAACAATCGGGATTCCTAATACCCTCCGCACAGTGCGAGCTGATAAAACAATCAGCTAAACCAACACGGATTTACTCTCCGCTGCTGGGCAAATACTGGGCCTATCCGGTTACATCGGAGCCGGGGAATTGCCGGGGACAGCTCCAGGACTGGGACAGGTGGCCGGGACGCGGCTCGGAGAGCTCCCAGCGTAGAGTATTATGTTATTATTGTCTCGCTACATTTGGACAGCTGCCCGCACGCTGTTTGCATTCGATAAGACGTTTTTCATGGACACGGGGAGATAAACACATTGGGGCAAATTTACTTACCCGGCCCATTCGCGATCCAGCGGCGCGTTCTCTGCTCTGGATTCGGGTCCGGCCGGGATTCATGAAGGCAGTTCCTCCGCCGTCCACCAGGTGGCGCTGCTGCGCTGAAAATCATCTCCACGCGCCGGAATGCACCACCTCGGACCAGGTGAAGGTAAGCGGTCCCCAAGCGACACTTTTTCGGTTTTTAAATGCGGCGGTTTTTCCGAATACGTCGGGTTTTCGTTCGGCCACGCCCCCCGATTTCCGTCGCGCGCATGCCGGCGCCGATGCGCCACAATCCGATCGCGTGCGACACAATCCCGGGGCAATTCAGGTACAATCGGCGCAAATCGGAAATATTCGGGTAACACGTCGGGAAAACGCGATTCGGGCCCTTAGTAAATGACCCCCGTTGTGTCCAAAAATGAAGCACTTCACACAAATCCTATAATCAGATCCGACGCGTGGAGCAAGGGCCGGGGGGCAGAGTTTTTGTGTCTAATTCGCCTCATTGGCCTGAAGAGCAATATCGAGGAATTCCAAAAAATTTATGAAAATTTGACTTGATTTTTGTCCCAGCAGTTTGGATAGGCCGCACTTGTAGACAGCTTGGGCTGTGTGTGCGGTGTTTTTGGAGACTTTTTTTGCCACATGAACCTCAATGAAGATAAGTAGAATGTAGCTATGACCTGAAAACAGATGCACAAACCGTGATTTTGTTGCAATTCCCAGTTCTGCGCTTCCTCTACTCCGCCCTCTTTGCCGGTTGGGCAGGAAGGGCGTGGTGCTGGGATGTGCGATACGCCCGGCAATTGCGACTGCGCCGCTGGATATTTATCAGGAGGCCGGAGCCTTCTGTCAGGTCCGGTGGGGGTCAGGGAGCGGGATTTGAGTCATAAATATCTTCCATAGATGGAAGCCCACAAGCCACACACCCGGCATATATTTGGGAAAAGAAAAGGAATGAGCAGTAGGATTTCCTGATCCTTTTCTCCTTTTCTGAGTTGGGAGATCCTGTAAGTAGGTGATCACTCAAACCAACCAAAATTGGGACATATTTATCAAGTATGTATTGGGGCCTCAAGGCCAGTAGACGTTTATATGTCTACTAGACCCATCGTAGATTTGGAAAAAGAAAAGGAATGAGCAGTAGGATTTCCCAATCCTTTTCTGAGTTGGGAGATCCCGTATATAGCTGATCAGCCAAAGCAACCAAAATTGGGATATTTTTTATCAAGTATGTATTGGGGCCACAAGGCCAGTAGACCTTTCTATGTCTGCTAGACCCGGCGTAGATTGCTTCAGAACCTTATGGAAGTTCTAGAACCCTACAATTGGTGGTCAAGATATTGGTCACTAGAATAAGCAAACGTATTAATTGTCCAATTGTTCTGTTAAACATTTGATGGTGATGCCCTGTTTCCAATAAGATGCTCCTTTCTATGATTTAGGCGATCTACACGCTGGTTAAAATGACGAAGTGTAGTAGGCGCATTCTGTAGGTGTTGGGTCTCTCTTTTTTGGTGTAACTTCATATTTGTCCTGGATGAGTTGGCGAGTATGGAGTATGAGTTGGCGAGGCTATGTCATTGGTTTAAACCTGACTACCCCTTACAGACTGGGATGCCGAGGGAGCACCATTAAAATTTGATCTTGGGGCCCACCATTGCATAGCTACCTGTACAGTTTGTACATATAGTTGTATGAATATGTTGGATGGTTGAGATGCTGAATGTCTGTATGAAGTAAATTGAGGATACCCTGTCCAGCACTACCAATGCAGGGCCTGGGGGCCTGCCAATCTCAGGGGCCCAGAGTTGGATCCACCTGTGCACCTGTTGGCCAGTCCAAGCCCGATCCCATAGGTTTCTTGAAGCACAGTGAGCGTCACTCAGGCCAGAAGCACATGGCGGGGTGGAGAAATGGGGTAAGTGAGTGGTCTTCACCCCTACCCATTCCACATGAAGCAGAATGTCTGTGCCAAAAATAGGACCAGATCTATCTTTTATGGAAGTCTAGTATAATATATAATAGACCTCTATAGGGGTTATGATCTGGACCCCCTATACAGTCATATTCATGGGGCCTAAGGCCTTACAGAGACAAAACCACGTCATGGGCGCACATACGGTGGCACAATGACATAGAAGAACAATTCGGGAAGAATTGTACTAGATCTAAACGTTACACACCCGCTCTATACAGGCATTTTGGTGATAAGCAACACCTATATATATAATCACAGATACATCATAGGCTGATAACGAGTTATTGCGCTTCATTATGGACCCTTAAAACACGGATTTGCCATAGGATGAGGCCCTAATATGGAATCAGTAAAGAAAACTGCACAGAAAATGTATAAAACTGATGTAAATTCTTCCCACAACATCACAGAGCTCTATGACGTGTGCGTCGTGTCGCACCCCCTCCTCCACCAACTACTAAAATTGACTCAATTACTCCTGAAAAACAAGATTGGGGCTGATGTATAGAACGCGTCACCTGACTCATTAGACGGGAACAAATGGCTGAACATATGGGCCATAGGAAAAGCCATAATCCACTTCTGTGAAACGCCCTTAATTAGTGTACAGAAATATTCCTAATGAATTTACTGCCTCTATTGTGTTTAATGACATCGTTAACTGTTAAAGGGATGGGCTGACATATGTAATGTAATCATCTGCCATAAGAAGAAGGGAAATTATGAGTTTTTTCCCTGCTTTATACAAAGTTTTTGTCTTTTTAAAAACTTTCATGGGGCAGGTTTATTAGATAATACAGCAGGGTGTGTCTGCTTTATGGCCGCTGCAAAAAAAACTTTATGGATTGTTAGTTCTTTAAAGGAAATCTACCATCAAAAGGGACAGTTACTTATGGATCCAGGCACTGTGACCGTGGTAATGGGCTTATATTTGTTATCAATGGCCTCCTTCCTTCTAAAATCAACTTTGAAAATTATGGCAATGAGCTAGAAGGGCTTCTGTGGGGCGTTACCAGAGCCTCTCCAGCTTCACCGGCTGTTATACTGCCTCCCCCAGGTCCATCACCACTTCCCTCTCCCTCTGCCTGATGTAATCTGTAATCACAGTGTAACAGCCTGTGGAGCTACAGCACAGAGAGACTCTGGTTATGCCCCCCAGAGCCCTTCTGACTCATTAGCATAATTTTGAAAGGTTATTTTAGATAAAAGGAGGACATGGATAAAAAAAATAAAAGAAGATTAACAAAGACACAATCTATGAGTAAATGCCCTGCTTGAGTTTGATGTCCTTTAAATAATATACAATTATCAGTTTTCCTCTTCAAATGTGTTATAAGTTTTACAAATTAAAGCCAAATATCTTCTCTTGATAATATTCAGAGACTACTGTGTGTCTTATTTCAGGAATCCCAATCAATCAGTTTTAGTTTTCTAGTTTATGGTGGAACCAGCAGCAGGTGTTTAAGTTCCCTACAGCACCCCCACAGGTGGACTGAAGTATTACGCTCCTTACGCATTGTAATGAATGGGTTAAATATCCCTTTGTAACTGCTCCCGGCTTTGGCTACACTAAATAACTTAACCCTTTAATCCTATAAACATTATATAGTGAAATTCCATACAATTGACCCATGAAATCTGATCTATTAAATGTTGAAGACATGGAGCACATAGATAGGAGTGTACACGGCCGTCTGTAGGTGAGTGATGAGGTAGTAATATATTTACTGGCTGCGTCTTTTGAAGATTATCGCCCATTTTTTTTTTCTTTTAATCTGAACAATACAAGGATAATGTCAATGTAATCCAGAGTCAATGACAGGGATAATGGTATTATCCGGCCATCTGCTGCTAATATCACATGGAACATAAGGGAAATGATTTAGAGATTGGTAACGGCCCATGTAAGCACATAACTAGCATCATAGTACAGCGTCATCCCCACCACACAGACACATAGTAACTGTAGTAATGTATACAGTACATAGAGCACTACAACTCCCAACATGACCAGACACTGGACATGACCAGAATACAATCTATTATACTCTATACATAGAGTACTACAACCCCCAACATGACCTGACACTGGACCAGAATACAACCTATTATACTCTATACACAGAGAACTACAACCCCCAACATGCCCTGACACTGGACATGACCAGAATACAATCTATTATACTCTATACATAGAGCACTACAACCCCCAACATGCCCTGACACTGGACATGACCAGAATACAATCTATTATACTCTATACATAGAGCACTACAACCCCCAACATGCCCTGACACTGGACATGACCAGAATACAACCTATTATACTCTATACATAGAGTACTACTACCCCCAACATGACCTGACACTGGACATGACCAGAATGCAATCTACTATACTGTATACATAGAACACTACAACCCCCAACATGACCTGACACTGGACATGACCAGAATACAATCTATTATACTCTATACATAGAGCACTACAACCCCCAACATGACCTGACACCGGACATGACCAGGATACAATCTATTATACTCTATACATAGAGAACTACAACCCCCAACATGACCTGACACTGGAGAGAATACAATCTATTATACTCTATACATAGAGCACTACAACCCCCAACATCAGACGGATCAGGGATCAGACGGAGGCAACGTTGTGCAAAATAACTCACGGTTCTTTATTTAACTTTCAACAGCAGTCAACGGCCAAACTGTAACAGCAGATTCAGCAAGCTGGAAGGGTGATGGAGAGCTGGTCCGCAGGAAGGTTGTACACAGCCTGGTAGTAACTTCAGGTTGGGCTAGTAGAGATGGAGCTGAGTCCAGATGGTGGATCTCTGCTCTGGGGCTTAAGTCTCATGACTTGCCCTAATGTGTCAGGCAGTGGCCTGGACACTTCTGCTTCCCTGTATTATGACACTGGATGGTGCGGCCCTGCACGAGCTGCTCTCTCCTCTTTTTGCTGACATGAAATCTCTCACTCTGTCTGACTGCTCAGGCCCTTCAATCAGCTTCAATAACAATTGAACAATAACTTTTGGCATGTTTTATTCTTGCCTTACCAGGCAGTGACTACAGCTTCAATTACTAAGTTCTCCAGTACTTATAGCCCTCCTACAGAGGTGATCAGTCTCGCTAACAGCTCCTGACTTGGAGAGGGCGCTATTCGTAACTACCACCTTGCCTATGCTTTGGCAGGGGTGTTGCACAACCCCCCCACCATAACCTGACACTGGACGTTTTGTAGTAATAATGAAGTGAAGTGTTAACGTTTCCCTAGAACAATGAGGTTATGAAGACAGGAGGAGGAGAGCGACAAATCAGAGAAGATGTCAGGGGCCTGGAGCAATCATGGCCGACTAACCTACTTCACGTCTCATTAATTATTTCCTCAGACGAGATACAAGGACAATCCTAATAGAAACCAGGGTGTGAAATTCGCAGATAAGTAGGGCATTTAGCCCCAACAGGTAGAGACCTATCACATCCGCCAGACACCAAACTCAACACTTTGGATTAAACTTTACCTGGATTATTAGCAGTTGGGGGGGGGGGGGGGGTAGGACCTGTCTTACCTATCGGAGGACAGAAGGTTCTCCAGTGCCTTATTAATGGCCATAAACAGGTCATTGGGCCAGTCCAGCACCAGTACATCACAGCAGGCTGATATCATGGTGGTACAGCCCCTGGAGCTGAGCGGGGGACACTGCGGAGGTGTCCTCCTTGACCCCTTGTAAGTAAATGTCCTCCACAAGATCTATAATGTGTGCAAATCTGGTCATTGGATGGGAACCTAAATATCATGGACTGGAAACTTAGGGGCCGAATGGGGGATGTATCATACACTGGAGCCCCAGGCGCCAGAATATGACCCAAATCTGGCCCTCAGCTCCCATTGGATGTATCTATAACGCATTGGATGTATCTATAACACATTGGATGTATCTATAACACATTGGATGTATCTATAACGCATTGGATGTATCTATAACACATTGGATGTATCTATAACGCTCTGGATGTATCTATAACAGTCTGGATGTATCTATAACGGTCTGGATGTATCTATAACACATTGGATGTATCTACACTCACCGGCCACTTTATTAGGTACACCATGCTAGTAACGGGTTGGACCCCCTTTTGCCTTCAGAACTGCCTCAATTCTTCGTGGCATAGATACAACAAGGTGCTGGAAGCTCCTCAGAGATTCTGGTCCATATTGACACGATGGCATCATACAGTTGCCGCAGATTTGTCGGCTGCACATCCATGATGCCAATCTCCCGTTCCACCACATCCCAAAGATGCTCTATTGGATTGAGATCTGGTGACTGTGGAGGCCATTTGTGTCCAGTGACCTCATTGTCATGTTCAAGAAACCAGTCTGAGATGCTTCCAGCTTTATGCCATGGCGCATTATCCTGCTGAAAGTAGCCATCAGATGTTACAGGGTACATTGTGCTCATAAAGGGATGGACATGGGCAGCAACAATACTCAGGTAGGCTGTGGCGTTGTACCAAGGGGCCCAAAGACACCATGACACCACCACCACCAGCCTGAACCGCTGATACAAGGCAGGATGGATCCATGACACCACCACCACCAGCCTGACCCGCTGATACAAGGCAGGATGGATCCATGACACCACCACCACCAGCCTGACCCGGTGATACAAGGCAGGATGGATCCATGACACCACCACCACCAGCCTGACCCGGTGATACAAGGCAGGATGGATCCATGACACCACCACCACCAGCCTGACCCGCTGATACAAGGCAGGATGGATCCATGCTTTCATGTTGTTGACGCCAAATTCTGACCCTACCATCCGAATGTCGCAGCAGAAATCGAGACTCATCAGACCAGGCAACGTTTTTCCAATCTTCTACTGTCCAATTTCGATGAGCTTGTGCAAATTGTAGCCTCAGTTTCCTGTTCTTAGCTGAAAGGAGTGGCACCCGGTGTGGTCTTCTGCTGCTGTAGCCCATCTGCCTCAAAGTTTGACGTACTGTGCATTCAGAGATGCTCTTCTGCCTACCTTGGTTGTAACGGGTGGCGATTTGAGTCACTGTTGCCTTTCTATCAGCTCGAACCAGTCTGCCCATTCTCCTCTGACCTCTGGCATCTACAAGGCATTTCCGCCCACAGAACTGCCGCTCACTGGATGTTTTTTCTTTTTCGGACCATTCTCTGTAAACCCTAGAGATGGTTGTGCGTGAAAATCCCAGTAGATCAGCAGTTTCTGAAATACTCAGACCAGCCCTTCTGGCACCAACAACCATGCCACGTTCAAAGGCCACAAATCACCTTTCTTCCCCATACTGATGCTCGGTGTGAACTGCAGGAGATTGTCTTGACCATGTCTACATGCCTAAATGCACTGAGTTGCCGCCATGTGATTGGCTGATTAGAAATTAAGTGTTAACGAGCAATTGGACAGGTGTACCTAATAAAGTGGCCGGTGAGTGTATAACGGACTGGATGTATCTATAACGTATTGGATGTATCTATAACGCATTGGATGTATCTATAACGCATTGGATGTATCTATAACGCATTGGATCTATCTATAACGCATTGGATCGATCTATAACGTATTGGATGTATCTATAACGCATTGGATCCATCTATAACGCATTGGATGTATCTATAACGGACTGGATGTATCTATAACGGACTGGATGTATCTATAACGCATTGGATGTATCTATAACGGACTGGATGTATCTATAACGCTGTGGATGTATCTATAACGGACTGGATGTATCTATAACGCATTGGATGTATCTATAACGCATTGGATGTATCTATAACGGACTGGATGTATCTATAACGCATTGGATGTATCTATAACGGACTGGATGTATCTATAACGCATTGGATGTATCTATAACGTATTGGATGTATCTATAACGTATTGGATGTATCTATAACGTATTGGATGTATCTATAACGCTCTGGATGTATCTATAACGGACTGGATGTATCTATAACACATTGGATGTATCTATAACAGACTGGATGTATCTATAACGCATTGGATGTATCTATAACGGACTGGATGTATCTATAACGCTCTGGATGTATCTATAACGGACTGGATGTATCTATAACGCATTGGATGTATCTATAACGCATTGGATGTATCTATAACGGACTGGATGTATCTATAACGCATTGGATGTATCTATAACGGACTGGATGTATCTATAACACATTGGATGTATCTATAACGTATTGGATGTATCTATAACGCTCTGGATGTATCTATAACGGACTGGATGTATCTATAACACATTGGATGTATCTATAACAGACTGGATGTATCTATAACACATTGGATGTATCTATAACAGACTGGATGTATCTATAACACATTGGATGTATCTATAACGGACTGGATGTATCTATAGCGCATTGGATCTATCTATAACGCATTGGATCTATCTATAACGCATTGGATCTATCTATAACGCTCTGGATGTATCTACAACGCATTGGATCTATCTATAACGCACTGGATGTATCTATAACGCACCGAACCTGGTGCAGGCTATAGCTACTACACTGCACTCACTCATAGGTCCAGGCACCGTGACTGTGATATCGTCTTATATTTGTTATCCATGGCCTCCTTCCTTCTAAAATCAACTTTTAGAACTATGCTAATGAGCCTAAGGGGCTACTCTAGCTCCTCTGTAATCTGGCTTCAAAGGCTGTTACACTGTCTCTCCCTTCCCCCTGCTCCCTCAGCACTTGTGCAGTGAGCACTTCCTGGTCCGCCCCCTCCCTGCCTAACCAGCATAGAGGGCGGAGAAGTTGCGATTCCGGTCTCTGCATGAGTTCCGGTCTCTGCGATGGTTTGCAAATGACTACAACAAGAAGTTTTCTTTGTTTTATATACAAGTTTATGTTTTTAAAAAATTTTGTGCAAAAACCTGAATGGAAAAACAAGCGGATTGTTCGCACTAGTGATGGGATTCAGCACAGGGATAAATCAATCAAGGTTATTTGTTTGTAAATATGCACAAGAAAAGTTGCGTGTCAGCAGAAAGTGCGACACAATAAAGATACATTTATTTTATCTAGATAAACAGGATGAGATAGATAGACGGAAAGATAGATTTAGATAGATGGATAGAGACAGAAAGATAGTGGCATTTAAAGGGTGAGCACCCAGAGTTTATATCAGGGTGCTGTAGTATTCCCCGCAGCACCTGCGTTCTGTATACTGTAGTGATAATAGACAGTATATAGACAGGTTCCTGTATACAATATACGTCTCCGCTTCATTGTGTTCTCCCAGGAAGAAAACCTGCATCACTATACGTTGTTGTTTTTTCCATTGTTCTCATAACAATGTCCCCGACAGGTGTGACCCTGGAGTGTGGCGCCCACACAAGGCCGCAGAGGGAAGGTAAAGGGTCGGGCAGGTGATTGCTTACACCAATGTGTCTGAGGAAGAGCAACAAACACGTCACTGATATACGGCTACCGACCACCGCAGCCCCTAATCCACAGAGTATAAGCTCCACTTTACAGAAAGGCCGGGGTCTCATCCACACCTTTACCCCAGACCAGCAGGTATTACCCGATCCTTTACCCCCAGACCAGCAGGTATTACCCGATCCTTTGCCCCAGACCAGCAGCTATTACCCGATCCTTTACCCCCAGACCAGCAGGTATTACCCGATCCTTTACCCCCAGACCAGCAGCTATTACCCGATCCTTTACCCCAGACCAGCAGGTATTACCCGATCCTTTACCCCCAGACCAGCAGGTATTACCCGATCCTTTACCCCCAGACCAGCAGGTATTAACCGATCCTTTACCCCAAACCAGCAGGTATTACCCGATCCTTTACCCCAGACCAGCAGGTATTACCCGATCCTTTACCCCAGACTACCAGGTATTACCCGATCCTTTACCCCCAGACCAGCAGGTATTAACCGATCCTTTACCCCAGACCAGCAGGTATTACCCAATCCTTTACCCCAGACCAGCAGGTATTACCCGATCCTTTACCCCAGACCAGCAGGTATTACCCGATCCTTTACCCCCAGACCAGCAGGTATTACCTGATCCTTTACCCCAGACCAGCAGGTATTACCCGATCCTTTACCCCCAGACCAGCAGGTATTACCCGATCCTTTACCCCCAGACCAGCAGGTATTAACCGATCCTTTACCCCAGACCAGCAGGTATTACCCAATCCTTTACCCCAGACCAGCAGGTATTACCTGATCCTTTACCCCAGACCAGCAGGTATTACCCGATCCTTTACCCCCAGACCAGCAGGTATTACCCGATCCTTTACCGCAGACCAGCAGGTAGTACCCGATCCTTTACCCCAGACCAGCAGGTATTACCCGATCCTTTACCCCAGACCAGCAGGTATTACCCGATCCTTTACCCCAGACCAGCAGGTATTACCCGATCCTTTACCCCCAGACCAGCAGGTATTACCCGGTCCTTTACCCCAGACCAGCAGGTATTACCCGATCCTTTACCGCAGACCAGCAGGTATTACCCGATCCTTTACCCCAGACCAGCAGGTATTACCCGATCCTTTACCGCAGACCAGCAGGTATTACCCGATCCTTTACCCCCAGACCAGCAGGTATTACCCGATCCTTTACCCCAGACCAGCAGGTATTACCCGATCCTTTACCCCCAGACCAGCAGGTATTACCCGATCCTTTACCCCAGACCAGCAGGTATTACCCGATCCTTTACCCCCAGACCAGCAGGCATTACCCGATCCTTTACCCCCAGACCACCAGGTATTACCTGATCCTTTACCCCAGACCAGCAGGTATTACCCGGTCCTTTACCCCAGACCAGCAGGTATTACCCGATCCTTTACCGCAGACCAGCAGGTATTACCCGATTCTTTACCCCAGACCAGCAGGTATTACCCGATCCTTTACCCCCAGACCAGCAGGTATTACCCGATCCTTTACCCCAGACTACCAGGTATTACCCGATCCTTTACCCCCAGACCAGCAGGTATTACCCAATCCTTTACCCCCAGACCAGCAGGTATTACCTGATCCTTTACCCCCAGACCAGCAGGTATTACCCGATCCTTTACCCCCAGACTACCAGGTATTACCTGATCCTTTACCCCAGACTACCAGGTATTACCCGATCCTTTACCCCCAGACCAGCAGGTATTACCCGGTCCTTTACCCCCAGACTACCAGGTCTTACCTGATCCTTTACCCCAGACTACCAGGTATTACCCGATCCTTTACCCCAGACTACCAGGTATTACCCGATCCTTTACCCCCAGACCAGCAGGTATTACCCAATCCTTTACCCCCAGACCAGCAGGTATTACCCGATCCTTTACCCCCAGACCAGCAGGTATTACCCAATCCCTTACCCCCAGACCAGCAGGTATTACCCGATCCTTTACCCCCAGACCAGCAGGTATTACCTGATCCTTTACCCCAGACCAGCAGGTATTACCCGATCCTTTACCCCAGACCAGCAGGTATTACCCGATCCTTTACCCCAGACTACCAGGAATTAACCCCACTTGTACCCTAGACCACCAGCAATCAGCCCCACATTTACCCTAGACCACCAGGAATTAGCTCCACTTTCACACAAGACTACAATGGAGTGTAATTTGTCCAGATATGTTTCAAAACTATGTTGTTGAGTGAAATCAGCCCTGTGCAGCCATCTTATGTACGTGTTATGTAGGTTACATATGGCAGTATTATGTAGGCACTATAAGATAATGAAAGCACTGCATGGGATTATTATCTGTGCGCTGTATGGCAGTATTATCAGCAGGGCACTGCATGGCAGTATTATCAGGGCACTGCATGGCAGCATTAGCTGTGCGCAGTATGACAGTACAGTATTATCTTTGTAATATATGACAGTATTATCTTTGTACTGCATGGTAGTATTATGGGAACACTGTATGGCACTATTAACTGGGCACTGTATGGCAGTACTATGAGAGAACTGTATGGCAGTATTATCTGGGCACTGCATGGCAGTATTATCTTTGTACTGTATGGCAGTATTATGAGAGCACTGTATGGCAGTATTATCTTTGTACTGTATGGCAGTATTATCTGGGCACTGTATGGCAGTATTATCTTTGTACTGTATGGCAGTATTATGAGAGCACTGTATGGCAGTATTATCTTTGTACTGTATGGCAGTATTATGAGAGCACTGTATGGCAGTATTATCTGGGCACTGTATGGCAGTATTATCTTTGTACTGTATGGCAGTATTATCTGGGCACTGTATGGCAGTATTATCTTTGTACTGTATGGCAGTATTATGAGAGCACTGTATGGCAGTATTATCTTTGTACTGTATGGCAGTATTATCTTTGTACTGTATGGCAGTATTATCTTTGTACTGTATGGCAGTATTATGAGAGCACTGTATGGCAGTATTATCTGGGCACTGTATGGCAGTATTATCTTTGTACTGTATGGCAGTATTATGAGAGCACTGTATGGCAGTATTATCTGGGCACTGTATGGCAATATTATGAGAGCACTGTATGGCAGTATTATCTTTGTACTGTATGGCAGTATTATCTTTGTACTGTATGGCAGTATTATGAGAGCACTGTATGGCAGTATTATCTTTGTACTGTATGGCAGTATTATCTTTGTACTGTATGGCAGTATTATCTTTGTACTGTATGGCAGTATTATGAGAGCACTGTATGGCAGTATTATCTGGGCACTGTATGGCAGTATTATCTTTGTACTGTATGGCAGTATTATGAGAGCACTGTATGGCAGTATTATCTGGGCACTGTATGGCAGTATTATGAGAGCACTGTATGGCAGTATTATCTGGGCACTGTATGGCAGTATTATCTGGGCACTGTATGGCAGTATTATGAGAGCACTGTATGGCAGTATTATCTGGGCACTGTATGGCAGTATTATGAGAGCACTGTATGGCAGTATTATCTGGGCACTGTATGGCAGTATTATCTGGGCACTGTATGGCAGTATTATCTTTGTACTGTATGGCAGTATTATCTGGGCTCTGTATGGCAGTATTATCTTTGTACTGTATGGCAGTATTATCTGGGCACTGTATGGCAGTATTATCTTTGTACTGTATGGAAGTATTAAATATGCACAATATGAAAACACAGTATTATGAGAGTGTTACATAGGAGCTGTATGGTAGTAATGAGGAGTGAGCCTCACACAGTAACTATGCTGTAAGATAGTATTAAATAGGCTCAGTATTTTGGTATTTATTTTTTTCACTCTTTTTCGTTTTTTTACCAGTGGATCTTTTCCCTGTGGACCTGATCCGCTGCAGGGGGGAGGGGATGTCGTTCATACTATCCAGGGTCAAAATCAAGACCTACAGCGATCTGGGTAAACATCCTGTGCACTCATGAAGCCCGGGGAAGGATAGATGCAGGGTGACTGTCACCCAGGGGTCCGATCCCCCCCCCCCCCCCCCCCCGGTGCTACTAATGCTCATCGTCTTTATGCAGTGTACGTAGAGATTGTAGCAGAACGCGGATTACACGGGGGGCTCCTCCAGCAGCCGACAGACAGGGGGGGCTGTGTACATACTGGATCAGGCTGGAGGATATAATTATCAGTTGTCTCTTCCCTTTATGTCCCGCACGGTAATTTGGAGGAGAAGCTGAATAGAAAGCGCTAAGATCAGCAGTCACTTCCAGCTCCGGGGTGCGCGGGTACAGACAATAGAGCGCGCTCCCTGCGGAGCCTCCCGGGGGTCTTATAGTACAGAAGACGCATCCATCACACACTCACACATGTACGGAGATGCTTCCCCTATTCCATCCCCTTCTCCTGAGCATCTCCCCCGCAACACGGCACGGGCTCCATCCTAGCCCTACAAGCGCCCTGTAGCGTGTGCGTGCCAAAACAAACATACAACATGGCACGTGACATACAACATGACCCCCCGTGGGCGAGAATTCATTCACCTGCAAAATTATTACCGTAAGAAATCCAAAAATTTGGACCAAGTTCTACGAACCAATCAAACACCTTCCCCTGACTTACAGATATTGGGGGTCATTTACTAAGGGCCCGATTCGCGTTTTCCCGACGTGTTACCCGAATATTTCCGATTTGCGTCGATTTTCCCTGAATTGCCCCGGGATTTTGTTGCACGCGATCGGATTGTGGCGCATCGGCGTCGGCATGCACGTGACAGAAATGGGGGGGGCGTGGCCGAATGAAAACCCTACGGATTCGGAGAAACCGCCGCATATAAAAAAAAAAACCTGGTGGACGTCGGAGGAACTACCTTAGTGAATCGCCGGAAGACCCCAATGCACCGCAGAAAACGCCCCTTGGTTCGCGAATGGACCGGGTAAGTAAATCTGCCCCATTGTCGCTAGTTTATCAATTGTATGAAATTTATGATAAACATATAGATACTGGGGAATTTCTCATGGCGTCTCGTACTGCCTCATACCGCCATACGCGGTCCATAAGCACCGCCCCCTTATTACTATTATAGTACCGTACTGCCTCATACCGCCATACACGATCCATAAGCACCGCCCCCTTATTACTATTATAGTACCGTACTGCCTCATACCGCCATACACGGTCCATAAGCACCGCCCCCTTATTACTATTATAGTACCGTACTGCCTCATACCGCCATACCCGGTCCATAAGCACCGCCCCCTTATTACTATTATAGTACCGTACTGCCTCATACCGCCATACACGGTCCATAAGCACCGCCCCCTTATTACTATTATAGTACTGTACTGCCTCATACCGCCATACACGGTCCATAAGCACCGCCCCCTTATTACTATTCTAGTACCGTACTGCCTCATACCGCCATACACGGTCCATAAGCGCCGCCCCCTTATTACTATTATAGTAACGTACTACCTCATACCGCCATACGCGGTCCATAAGCACTGCCCCCTTATTACTATTATAGTACCGTACTGCCTCATACCGCCATACGCGTTGCATAAGCACTGCCCCCTTATTACTATTCTAGTACCGTACTGCCTCATACCGCCATACACGGTCCATAAGCGCCGCCCCCTTATTACTATTATAGTACTGTACTGCCTCATACCGCCATACACGGTCCATAAGCACCGCCCCCTTATTACTATTATAGTACCGTACTGCCTCATACCGCCATACGCGGTCCATAAGCACTGCCCCCTTATTACTATTATAGTACCGTACTGCCTCATACCGCCATACACGGTCCATAAGCGCCGCCCCCTTATTACTATTATAGTAACGTACTGCCTCATACCGCCATACGCGGTCCATAAGCACTGCCCCCTTATTACTATTATAGTACCGTACTGCCTCATACCGCCATACGCGTTGCATAAGCGCCGCCACCTTATTACTATTATAGTAACGTACTGCCTCATACCGCCATACGCGGCCCATAAGCACTGCCCCCTTATTACTATTCTAGTACCGTACTGCCTCATACCGCCATACACGGTCCATAAGCGCCGCCCCCTTATTACTATTATAGTACCGTACTGCCTCATACCGCCATACACGGTCCATAAGCAACGCCCCCTTATTACTATTATAGTACCGTACTGCCTCATACCGCCATACGCGGCCCATAAGCACTGCCCCCTTATTACTATTATAGTACCGTACTGCCTCATACCGCCATACACGGTCCATAAGCACCGCCCCCTTATTACTATTATAGTACCGTACTGCCTCATACCGCCATACGCGGCCCATAAGCACTGCCCCCTTATTACTATTATAGTACCGTACTGCCTCATACCGCCATACACGGTCCATAAGCGCCGCCCCCTTATTACTATTATAGTAACGTACTGCCTCATACCGCCATACGCGGTCCATAAGCGCCGCCACCTTATTACTATTATAGTAACGTACTGCCTCATACCGCCATACACGGTGCATAAGCACCGCCCCCTTATTACTATTATAGTACCGTACTGCCTCATACCGCCATACGCGGTCCATAAGCACCGCCCCGTTATTACTAGTATAGTACCGTACTGCCTCATACCGCCATACGCGTTGCATAAGCACTGCCCCCTTATTACTATTCTAGTACCGTACTGCCTCATACCGCCATACGCGGTCCATAAGCACCGCCCCCTTATTACTATTCTAGTACTGTACTGCCTCATACCGCCATACGCGGACCATAAGCGCCGCCCCCTTATTACTATTATAGTACCGTACTGCCTCATACCGCCGTACACGGTCCATAAGCACCGCCCCCTTATTACTATTATAGTACCGTACTGCCTCATACCGCCATACACGGTCCATAAGCGCCGCCCCCTTATTACTATTATAGTACCGTACTGCCTCATACCGCCATACCCGGTCCATAAGCGTCGCCCCCTTATTACTATTATAGTACCGTACTGCCTCATACCGCCATACCCGGTCCATAAGCGCCGCCACCTTATTACTATTATAGTACCGTACTGCCTCATACCGCCATACGCGGTGCATAAGCACCGCCCCCTTATTACTATTATAGTACCGTACTGCCTCATACCGCCATACCCGGTCCATAAGCGCCGCCACCTTATTACTATTATAGTACCGTACTGCCTCATACCGCCGTACACGGTCCATAAGCACCGCCCCCTTATTACTATTATAGTACCGTACTGCCTCATACCGCCATACACGGTCCATAAGCGCCGCCACCTTATTACTATTATAGTACCGTACTGCCTCATACCGCCATACACGGTCCATAAGCGCCGCCCCCTTATTACTATTATAGTACCGTACTGCCTCATACCGCCATACGCGGTCCATAAGCACCGCCCCCTTATTACTATTATAGTACCGTACTGCCTCATACCGCCATACGCGGTCCATAAGCACCGCCCCCTTATTACTATTATAGTAACGTACTGCCTCATACCGCCATACACGGTCCATAAGCACCGCACCCTTATTACTATTATAGTACCGTACTGCCTCATACCACCATACACGGTCCATAAGCGCCGCCCCCTTATTACTATTATAGTACCGTACTGCCTCATACCGCCATACACGGTCCATAAGCGCCGCCCCCTTATTACTATTATAGTACCGTACTGCCTCATACCGCCATACCCGGTCCATAAGCAACGCCCCCTTATTACTATTATAGTACCGTACTGCCTCATACCGCCATACGCGTTGCATAAGCACTGCCCCCTTATTACTATTATAGTACCGTACTGCCTCATACCGCCATACACGGTCCATAAGCACCGCCCCCTTATTACTATTATAGTACCGTACTGCCTCATACCGCCATACACGGTCCATAAGCACCGACCCCTTATTACTATTATAGTACCGTACTGCCTCATACCGCCATACGCGGTCCATAAGCACCGCCCCCTTATTACTATTATAGTAACGTACTGCCTCATACCACCATACGCGGTCCATAAGCACCGCCCCCTTATTACTATTATAGTAACGTACTGCCTCATACCGCCATACACGGTCCATAAGCACCGCCCCCTTATTACTATTATAGTAACGTACTGCCTCATACCGCCATACGCGGTCCATAAGCACCGCCCCCTTATTACTATTATAGTAACGTACTGCCCCATACCGCCATACATGGTGCATAAGCACCGCCCCCTTATTACTATTATAGTACTGTACTGCCTCATACCGCCATACGCGGTCCATAAGCGCCGCCATTTTGATGAGACTTTATTCATTCATCAAAAAAACAAAAAATAAAGAAATGAATGGATTTACTAATGGATAATTTTTTAATTTTGGGGTTTTTTTTCTCCATAATCCGGTCCTCATTATGTCCCTGCCCTTTAAGTGACCCGCTCCGGGTGCACCCGTCACCCGATGATCAGACGTTTTCCAAGGCATAACAGGACCAGACAGAGGGGAAGTCATTACCAGGGATGATGCGGAAGGCTCCCCTAATAATAACCCTTCCATGTTCATCCGGATTACGCTCTGTACGTGCGCCGGAGATGTTTAGCGCTGCCCGTGGCGTAATGTGACAAGCCGCCGAGCACTAGTGTGTACAGCGTGGTATCAGACATATACCAGTATGAAGCTCAAACACGACACATATCTCCGGGGCACAGCTCCGCTGCCACACACAAATTGCTTCAGACATCCAATTTATAAAAAAATGTATACAAAACTAAAAAAAAAACCCCTATCATACGTACAGTCTCTGTGCTGCTGACACTGGGTTACATTTTCCTAGCTTATTATTTTTAGAGAGGAGGAGCCGAGAAGACTGTACAGAGTGTCCTATCTGCAGGCAGCATGTTATAGAGCAGGAGGAGCTGAGCAGATTCTACATAGTTTCCTATCTGCAGGGAGCATGTTATAGAGCAGGAGGAGCTGAGCATATTATACATAATGTCCTATTTGCAGGCAGCATGTTATAGAGCAGGAGGAGCTGAGCAGATTGTACATAGTGTCCTATCTGCAGGCAGCATGTTATAGAGCAGGAGAAGCTGAGCAGATTGTACAGAGTGTCCTATCTGCAGGCAGCATGTTATAGAGCAGGAGGAGCTGAGCAGATTCTACATAGTTTCCTATCTGCAGGCAGCATGTTATAGAGCAGGAGGAGCTGAGCAGATTCTACATAGTTTCCTATCTGCAGGCAGCATGTTATAGAGCAGGAGGAGCTGAGCCGATTGTACATAGTGTCCTATCTGCAGGGAGCATGTTATAGAGCAAGAGGAGCTAAGCAGATGGTATATAGTGTCCTATTTGAAGGCAGCATGTTATAGAGCAGAAGGAGCTGAGCAGATTGTACATAGTTTCCTATCTGCAGGGAGCATGTTATAGAGCAGGAGGAGCTGAGCCGATTGTGCGGGTTTTTGGCGCACGCGATCGGATTGTGTCACACGTTGCCGGGTTTCATGCAACGGAAATCGGTGGGTGTGGCAGTCGGGAATCCCGACGGATTCGGAAAAAACGCGGTATTTATTAAAAATGTGTCGCTTGACACGCACTTACATGCACCAGGAAGAGGATGGTGAACTCCGGCGCAGCAGCGACACCTAGTGGATATCGGGTGCACGACCTTAGTGAATCCCGGCAAGCTCAGAATCAACGTCGGACAACGCACCGTGGGATTGCAAGTGGACCGGGTATGAGCCCCATTGTGTCCTATCTGCAGGCAGCATGTTATAGAGCAGGAGGAGCTGAGCAGATTGTACATAGTGTCCTATCTGCAGGCAGCATGTTATAGAGCAGGAGGAGCTGAGCAGATTGTACAGTACATTGGGGCACATTTACTTACCAGTCCCGTTGATGCCGCCGATCTGGAATGTCCGACGAGGATTCGGAGCTGCCGGGATTCACTAAGATCGTGCGTCTAATTTCCTGCAGGTGTCACTTCCACGCCGAGGTCCGCCGGAGTTCACCTTCTTCTTCCCGGTGCACGTAAGTGCTGATCTTGCCACACAATTTGATTTTTAAGTTCTGAGGTTTGTCCGAATCAGTTGGGTTGTCTGACGGCCACGTCCCCCGCTTTGTGTCACATGAAAGCTGGTGCCGATGCGCCACAATCCAATCGCGTGCGCCAAAAGCCCAGAGCAATTCAGCGCAAAACGGAAAAATTCAGGAAACCCGACGGAAATGTTTCCGACAGACCCTTAGTGAATGTGCCCCATTATGTCCTATATGCAGGCAGCATGTTATAGAGCAGGAGGAACTAAGAAAATTGTACATAGTGGGGCTCATTTACTAAGGGTCCACGCACCCCACTATTGTTGGATATTCTGACGATTTCTGTTTTGCGCTGCATTTACCAGGGGTTTTTGGTGCACGTGATCCAATTTTGTCGCATTGCCGCCGGGTTTCATGCGACACAAATCGGGGGGTGGGGGTGTCGCAAGACAATGCACTTACATGCACCAGGATGAAGTGAACTCTGTGGGACCTGAGCGGGGAAGGGACAGATGAAGGATCTCGGGAGCACAATCTTTGTGAATCGCAGCACAGGGCATGATCGTCGGACATTCCGGATCCGGGATCGCGACGTGGACAGGTAAGTAAATGTGCCCCAGTGTCCTATCTGCAGTCAGCATGTTATAGAGCAGATGCTACATAGTGCAGTACTTACATGCAAGCAGGAGGAGGAGCAGAGCAGATAGTACATAGTGGCCTATGTGCAGGCAGCATGTTATAGAGCAGGAGGAGCTGAACAAATAACAATTAATAGTCTCCCATTTTTAGGCAGAACATTATAGCAGCAGTGACTTTCACAAGTAGAGTTCACTTCTTCATACCACACATGAAATTTAGAGCAATTTTGTAGGATAACAGATAAGGCCACCTCCCCCCATCACCGGATCAATAGGAGCTGGTTCTCTGGCGGCCCGGCAGCACAGGACACACTGGCAGCATTCAGCACAAAGGATTAATCAAATTATAACTCAATCATCTGATCAAACGCTCATTACCATAATCACTGGAGGGGAAAGCTGCTGCAGGGCGGACAATGAGGACCCGAGCAGACAGCAACAGCACAGGAACAGGGCAGGCATAATTGTCTGGAAGGGAACCTGTCAGCAGGTGCCACTATGCAGACTGCAGCCAGTGTTAGGTATTTGTCTAATTATACCTCACACTGCTGTGCACTCTGCTCTCTGCATTGATTTGCTCCATCAGCCCTTCCCCTCCTCTCTTAGTGACTGTTGTCTTAAAGCAGAAAGGAGTGGCTGCAGAGCAGTTCAATGCAGAGAGCACAGAGCACAGCAGTGTGAGAACATGAGAACACGCCCCCAGTGCCGGAAGAGAAGCTGCAATCCTGGAATATATACATATATACAGTAAAATAGACAAACCTGTTAGGTATCCAACATCCCAAACTGTCCGATCTATTAAAGTATAAAACCTATTACGGAATCCTCGCTGTGAACATTGTAAGGGGGAAAAAAATATCCAAACCAACAGTTTGTTGCAATTTTGTGTAATTTTGATAAAAATTGATTAAAAGCCAAAGGTCTCAAAATGGTATCAATGAAAACATCATCTCATCCCCCAAAAAATGACACCTCACACAGCTCTGTACAGGGAAGTATGAAAACGTTACCGGGTGTTATTTTTTATTTTTTTTTGGGGGGGGGGGGGGGGGTGAAAGAGAAAATCAAAAATTTGCACTTCTTACTTTCCAAGAATGGGAAAAGTAACTGCTCTGATAATAAAGGGGTGTCCCCACGGTGGCGGGTCTTATGGGGGATCCCAGTGTATTTCAGGGCTTGGGTTTTACAGGGTCTGTGATGAGCTTAGTCTGGTAGGAAGTCTGTATTATTTAGGGCAGCCTGTACATGGTTTCCAGGGGTCTGTATTAAAGGGAATCTGCACTGGGGTTTGAATTATCTTAAAGGGGTTGTCAGGGATGAAAAAAACCTGTTTCTATATGGCTGGTGGGTACCTTATATACTCGAGTATAAGCCTAGTTTTTCAGCACAAAATTTTTGCTCAAAAACCCTAACTCGGCTTATACTCGAGTCAACTAAAAACATAAAGACAAAACTCACCTTTCTGACGTCACCCATAGGTCCTCTTCTGTCTGAGACAGTCTGAGACAGAAGAGGACCTATGGGGGACGTCGGAAAGATGAGTACAGTGTTTTTTTTTTTTCCTACTACAGGGGTTGGGCAGGCTGTATGCTACAGGGGCTGGGCAGGCTGTATGCTACAGGGGCTGGGCAGGCTGTATGCTACAGGGGTTGGGCAGGCTGTATACTACAGGGGTTGGGCAGGCTGTATGCTACAGGGGCTGGCAGACTATATACTGGGAGGCTGTAACCAATGCATTTCCCACCCTCGGCTTATACTCGAGTCAATAGGTTTTCCCAGTTTTTTGTGTTGAAATTAGGGGCCTCGGCTTATACTCGGGTATATACGGTATATTAAATCAATAAACAAATTATACTCGCCTCTCTCCGCTCTCCCACTTTCCAGCCTTCATCACTGCTGTCCTCTGTCTACAAACACGTCTGACACGTGGGAGAACGGGAGTACAGAGGGAGGTAAGTATAAGATCTTTTAATATACCCCCACCCCCCACCCATTTTTCAACTTCTTTCTGATCCCGGACAAACACTTGAAGTAGTCTAACTTTATTTAAACATCCAAGGGCTGTAGTCGGAGTAGGGCTTGTATTTTCATAGGTGGGGTCTAAGTTTGGGGCAGAATTTTCTAGTGATTCTGTATTCTTTGAGTAGTGGGTCAGGCTTAGGATCTGTATTGATTTAGGCAGTTGGGTGTGGGGTCTTCATTTATTTAGGAGATCGGGTCTGTTGTTTATTCACTTAGGAGGTATGGGGGTCTGTATATAGAGTCAGAATTTAAGGAGTTTGTTCTGGGGCATTGATTCATTTAGGGGCGCTGCACTTTGTCTGTATTTATTTGGGGGGCTCGGTTTGAATTAATTTAGGGATTGGTTTGGGGTCTGTTTATTAAGAGAGTCAGTTTTAGTTTCTGTATTTATTTATATTCTAAATGTTTTTGGGGAGTCTAAGCTATAATCTGTATTTATAGAGGGGGTCTGTATTTATTTTGGGTGGTTTCTAATTAGAGGTCTTAATGAATTTTTGGGGTCAGATCTGGCGTTTCCATTTATCTAGTGAATTGGTTTGGGGGTCCGGTTACTTACAGGATCAGTTTTGCTGTCTATCTTTATTCATGAGGTCAGGTCTAGGGTCTCTATTTTTTGGAGGGGTCTAGTCTGGGGTCCATACTTATTTCTGCAGTCTAATCTGGGGTCAGTTCTGAGGTTATTTGTGTTGGTGTATAGGGTGTCTATGTAGGAGGTTTTATTAAAGGGATCATACACACAACATGTCCTGTATAAACAAAGGGGCCGTAATATTTGACTTTTTGAGGCTTATTATGTAATTTTTCGGATTTTGCAAAATTCTTCTTGCCAAAATTAATCAAGCATGCCAGTCTTTTAAGGGTTAAGCCTCACCCTGCCTCCTACTACAACCTATAAGGTCATATTTCCTGATTTTAAAGGAAACACATTGGCAGTGTCTTCTGTATAATACATATCGGCACAGCGAGCAGACGTGACACTGTGCCAGGCCTCCATATGCTCCAGCGAGCATCATCACCATCGCTTGGCCCCTGTGAATCGGAGGTCCGTGAAGGCTTCTAAATTGGGCTCAAATTCGGTTGACAGCTGTTGACTCCACTAACACTTCCTCTAAATGTGCAAAAAACAAAAAAAAACAAATCGTTTTGCATATATTCTAAATATAGTTTTTATCGATGGATGGCGAGCGGCGGGGAGATGCACTCGCTGTTTAGTGAACCCATAAAACACCTTCCATTAAGACCTAAATGGCTGTAAGGAGGCGGTAAATGAGCACCATAAGCCGGCAAATGGTTTATATCGAATACTTTATGTTTTGCCGCTGTTGGACTGACGCACGAATAAAAAAAAAATTAAATTATTATAATAAAACCCTCAAAAGACGAGCGTCTACGTGTGAACGAGGCCAACAGCTGGCATAATCACTGGCACGTGAAGGGGTCACATGGGAGGTTCAAACACTAAATCTGCACTACTATTGACATACCAATGAACATCAATCTATGGCTGACTTCACGCGGGCACGCTCCCCCAGGTACGCGGGGCCCGGCGCATGCCAACTGTAGTGAAGAAGGTACACGAGGCATCAACAATGGACTCCTACTAGGCAGGAGAACAGCTTTTCGGAACCATACAATATATTTTTGACAATAGGTCTCACTTTACAGTAATAAATTTAGGCTTGTTTACCCATCAAAGCTCAATTTTTTTTATTTTCCTGCAGTGCCCCCGCAGGATCAATGAAGTATTACACTGTGTCCATAGTAATGGAGTAATAGTGGACAGGCCACGTCCTCCCAAGTCCATGTAAGATGAGGATATTGAACAGAGGATCCCTCCCCTATTAACTAAGAACTCACTAAAGGGATGGGTTTTACCCATATGTTAAGAATTTATGGCTAATATTTAAAGCGTTTTTCCATAATTTCTCTAGACCTTAGTGGAGTCTGCCCAATCTTCTCTATCCTTCATCTTCTCCATGTCTCACCCATTTTTCTTGGTTCCAGCTCCCTATGTAAGTTGGGGGTCGCCAATAGAGAATGTCAATGGCCTCTTATCCATCATCACTTGCACACCCCCTTGCACACCCTCCATCCTTGCACACCCTCTTATTCTGTAAAGGAGACTCAATCCATAGACAGGTGTGGGGCTCTTTGAATAAAGCGGCCATGTTTTTCTGATCTTGGACAACCCCTTTAAATAAATTTACCAGGACACCTTTGAAGTTTTGAAAATTTTTGAAAGCAATGGGTTTGGGTACCTAATGACGAGTGATATGGTAATTCAAGTTACCCAACTAATGGAAAATCAGCACAGTCGCCCTCCGCATTGCGGGTTACGTTGCGTTAGTCGGTAGAATCTATGGAATGATTAACGGAGCAGCTCTTGGAGTCCTGCCCAACGCACATTAATGTCAACACCTACGTCAAGAGTTACAATAACTAAAGTGGGAAATCTCCATTACCACAGACTAGATGCAGCTATAGGGACCGGATTTATGGCTTCCATTCATTGCCATGTATATGTTTCGAGGCTGCCTGCGTAGATATAGGACATTGTAAATAGGACGATTTAGCCACTCAGATTTGCTGACGCAGTCACTTTTGGATGAAGTGCGAGTATGGCAGAAATGCTGAGCTCATGACTAGAGCCGGACGGGGGATGCGACATCATATACAATGTAAGGGCACCGGCGGCTTGTGTGATACAGGGAGCTACCGGCACAATCACCTGAATTATAGAACATTTTATATTTTTAGGAGAGGGTTCACATTGCGTTGCTTTCTCTGTGGAAACACCAGATATTTTGTTAAAAAAGGAGAATTTATATAGAATTGACCTTCTTTCCTTGGATGTGGGAAGAGCCACAAAATTCTAGAGACATGATTGATACATAAAGTGGTCGGCATTCCATGGAGCTCAGGGTATTTCCTTACTTTTTCAGAAGTGTCATATGGCGCTATTTTTTTTGGGAGCTTCACAAAAGTTTCTGGAGATTTGGCAAGAGAAGTGGTTGACCATAGTTTAGTAAAGGGGTCGGGAACCTATGGCTCGCGAGCCAGATGTGGCTCTTTTAATGGCTGCATGAGCCAAGGGTTCTTTACTATACACATTTTCTCCCATCTACTGGAGAAAAGTGCTGTGGCTACCTATCTACTGGGGGTATGTGCTGTGGCTACCTATCTTCTTGGAGTCATGTGCTGTGGCTACCTATCTACTGGGGGGCATGTGCTGTGGCTACCTATCTACTGGGGGTCATGTGCTGTGGCTACCTATCTACTGGGGGTCATGTGCTGTAGCTACCTATCTACTGGGGGTCATGTGCTGTGGCTACCTATCTACTGGGGGTCATGTGCTGTGGCTACCTAACTTCTGGGGGGCCTGTGCTGTGACTATCTATCTTCTGGGGGGCCTGTGATGTGACTATCTATCTTCTGGGGGCAGGTGCTGTGGTTATCTATCTACTGGGGAGCATGTGCTGTGGCTACCTATCTATTGGAGGCATGTGCTGTGGCTACCTATCTTCTGGGGTCATGTGCTGTGGCTTACTATCTACTGGGGGCATGTGCTGTGACTACCTATCTACTGGGGGCATGTGCCGTGGCTACCTATCTACTGAGGGCATATGCCATGACTACCTTTCTACTGGGGGGCATGTGCCGTGGGACCAATTTGAAATGTTTTGTGCAGCGCTGCGTAATCTGTGTGCGCTATATAAATAAAGAATTATTATTATTCCTATCTACTGGAAGCATGTGCTAAGGCTATTTATCTACTGAGGTGCATGTTCTGTGGCTACCTATCTACTGGGGGCATGTGATGTGGCACCAATCTACTGGGGGGGCATGTGATGTGGCTATTTATCTACTGGGGGCATGTGATGTGGCACCTATCTACTGGAGGCCATGTGCTGGGGCTACCTATCTACTGGGGGCATCATTATAACCTATGGCTCTGCAGAATTACATATGTGGCGTTCATGACTCTCTCAGTAGATTAATGGATCATCTGACACCTGGCATCAGAATTGCTGAGCCATGTGAGGCGACCATAGAGACTGCAGCTTACCAAGCACAGCACTATCTATTGTATGGTGGCTGTGCTTGGTATTGCAGCTCAGCTACAGTCACATGAATGGGTCTGAAGTGCAAACAGTCCCCATGACCAACAAACATGACGTCAAAGACCTGGCAAGCGTCGTTGGTGCTCAATGGCTTCAGACACCCTATAAACTCTCCAATAAAAATCCCGGAATACCCCATTTACACGGAAGTCTATGAATGCTCACGTAGCTGTAATCAGCGACCATTGTGAGGTGTAGCTCTGTTCAAGAACTGGTCACCCCTGTAAACACTTACAGACCTCAGTGGTGACCGATACAAAAAAGTAACAATGTTGCTAAGGTTAGTCCCTTGTATTCTGGAACACTAAGGTCAGGCATTGGCTGCATTGTTGACCTACCCACACACACTAGGTCTCCTGACTACAGGGAACAGTAGCTGAAGGAGTGGGAACTGCCAAAATAATGGAAGGTGACCATATCACATAAAAGGGGCGTGTCTAACAGAAAAAGGGATGTGTCATGTCCAAAAGTGGGTGTGGTTTGTGTAAATGCAAAAATTTTCAATTTCAGACAATTTCTTACTTCCCATACATCCTCTATTGAAAGCTGATTTGCATGTTTTGAATTCCATTTAACAAACCCCCTTTAAGGTTTTTGGATTTTTGCGTAGGTGTAAAATATATTATATATTTATGTGCAGGCGTAAAAATTGTCAGGTGTGAATGCGCACCTAACAGTATTGGGAGGCGATCTCTTTTTTTTTTTTTTTGGAAGGACCGGCTCCGGTGGCTCACGGGTTAATTATCCGGCCTAATACAAGCGAAATTCATGTGTCGCCTCTCATTAAATGACAAAAGGAAATGTGCCAAGGCAGATCTCCAGGAGATGGGAGATATTCCGCAATGTCGCTGGTGTAGGGATGACCTTTGGAAAGGAACAATCAAAAAAAAAAAAAAAACGCGAAGGGCGGCGGTAAACAAAGGGTTACAAAAAAAAAAGCAACAATAAAAATTCTAAAGCTTCCAGTAAGATCTTTCTCTAATAGGTTTCTTTCTCGTGTGTCCCGGGGACCGACGTCTCCTCACAGAACGTGTCAAACCCCTGCAGGCTCCCTGACAGATTTAAATGGTTATTAGACTCTATCTACTCGGCGCAGGCTAAAAATATCAGAGGGGAAAAAAAAATAATCCAAAAAAGCAACGACTTTGAGTCATCATAAAAAAACGGGAAAAATAAAATAAACCTAGGAAATGATGAAATGCAAATCTGAACCCCCCCCTCCTGGCTTATTCCATGAGGCCCGGCCTGTCCACCAGCCCCCGGCCAGGACATACCATTATTTCTTAGCAGGGGGGGGATGCGTATAGGTAATGCGGCACACGTTCTCCAGTATGGAGCTTCACATGTCTAACCACAACTCTCTAGGCTCCTGCTTAGCCCTTATGGATGTCAAATAATAGAAAAATACTAGAAAATATTTTTGACATTTCTGAAACATTTTTAATTTTTCTTTTTAATTAGGAAAGAAATGTTCTAGTATCTAATATGACATAATGATCAAAACTGCGGCCAGTGTTAGGTTTGTTCCTGGAGAGACGTGTAATCAGACCTTTCTGTATGTTGTTAGTAGCAGCAGGACTGTGATATATGGATTTATATTCCAGGATTGTAGCTTCTCCAAGTGCCCTGTATAGGCTATGCTACCAGATACATAGTTATGAAATATATAATTATGATGAAGATAGATGAAAGATAGTGCATAGCTGTATAGCATAGCCTGTATCTCATCTCCCCTGGGTCCCCTGTATCTCATGTCCCTGTGGTCCCCTGTATCTCATCTCCCCGTGGTCCCCTGTATCTCATCTCCCCTGGGTCCCCTGTATCTCTTGTCCTTGTGGTCCCCTGTATCTCATCTCCCCGTGGTCCCCTGTATCTCATCTCCCCATAGTCCCTGTATCTCATCTCCCTGTGGTCCCCTGTATCTCATCTCCCCGTGGTCCCCTGTATCTCATCTCCCCATGGTCCCCTGTATCTCATCTCCCCGTGGTTCCTGTATCTCATCTCCCCGTGGTCCCCTGTCTCTCATCTCCCCGTGGTCCCCTGTATCTCATCTCCCCATGGTCCCCTGTATCTCATCTCCCCGTGGTTCCCTGTATCTCATCTCCCCGTGGTCCCCTGTATCTCATCTCCCTGTGGTCCCCTGTATCTCATCTCCCCGGGGTTCCCTGTATCTCATCTCCCCGTGGTCCCCTGTATCTCATCTCCCTGTGGTCCCCTGTATCTCATCTCCCCGTGGTCCCCTGTATCTCATCTCCCCGTGGTTCCTGTATCTAATCTCCCTGTGGTCCCCTGTATCTCATCTCCCCGTGGTCCCCTGTATCTCATCTCCCTGTGGTCCTCTGTATCTCATCTCCCCGTGATCCCTGTATCTCATCTCCCTGTGGTCCTCTGTATCTCATCTCCCCGTGGTCCCCTGTATCTCATCTCCCGTGGTTCCCTGTATCTCATCTCCCCGTGGTTCCCTGTATCTCATCTCCCCGTGGTCCCCTGTATCTCATCTCCCCGTGGTTCCTGTATCTCATCTCCCTGTGGTCCTCTGTATCTCATCTCCCCGTGGTCCCCTGTATCTCATCTCCCCGTGGTTCCTGTATCTCATCTCCCCGTGGTCCCCTGTATCTCATCTCCCCGTGGTTCCCTGTATCTAATCTCCCCGTGGTCCCCTGTATCTCATCTCCCTGTGGTCCCCTGTATCTCATCTCCCCGTGGTTCCTGTATCTCATCTCCCTGTGGTCCTCTGTATCTCATCTCCCCGTGGTCCCCTGTATCTCATCTCCCCGTGGTCCCCTGTATCTCATCTCCCCGTGGTTCCTGTATCTCATCTCCCCTGGGTCCCCTGTATCTCATCTCCCCGTGGTCCCCTGTATCTCATCTCCCCGTGGTTCCTGTATCTCATCTCCCTGTGGTCCTCTGTATCTCATCTCCCCGTGGTCCCCTGTATCTCATCTCCCCGTGGTTCCTGTATCTCATCTCCCCTGGGTCCCCTGTATCTCATCTCCCCGTGGTCCCCTTTATCTCATCTCCCCGTGGTTCCCTGTTTCTCATCTCCCCATAGTCCCCTGTATCTCATCTCCCTGTGGTTCCCTGTATCTCATCTCCCCGTGGTTCCCTGTATCTAATCTCCCTTTGGTCCCCTGTATCTCATCTCCCTGTGGTCCCCTGTATCTCATCTCTCTGTGGTCCCCTGTATCTCATCTCTCTGTGGTCCCCTGTATCTCATCTCCCTGTGGTCCCCTGTATCTAATCTCCCTTTGGTCCCCTGTATCTCATCTCCCCGTGGTCCCCTGTATCTCATCTCCCCGTGGTTCCTGTATCTCATCTCCCTGTGGTCCTCTGTATCTCATCTCCCCGTGGTTCCTGTATCTCATCTCCCTGTGGTCCTCTGTATCTCATCTCCCCGTGGTTCCCTGTATCTCATCTCCCCGTGGTCCCCTGTATCTAATCTCCCTTTGGTCCCCTGTATCTCATCTCCCCGTGGTCCCCTGTATCTAATCTCCCTTTGGTCCCCTGTATCTCACCTCCCCGTGGTCCCCTGTATCTCATCTCTCTGTGGTCCCCTGTATCTCATCTCCCCGTGGTCCCCTGTATCTCATCTCCCTATGGTCCCCTGTATCTCATCTCCCCTGGGTCCCCTGTATCTCATCTCCCCGTGGTTCCCTGTATCTCATCTCCCTGTGGTCCCCTGTATCTCATCTCCCCGTGGTTCCCTGTATCTCATCTCCCCGGGGTCCCCTGTATCTCATCTCCCTGTGGTCCCCTGTATCTCATCTCCCCGTGGTCCCCTGTATCTCATCTCCCTGTGGTCCCCTGTATCTCATCTCCCTGTGGTCCCCTGTATCTCATCTCCCTGTGGTCCCCTGTATCTCATCTCCCCGTGGTCCCCTGTATCTCATCTCCCTGTGGTCACCTGTATCTCATCTCCCTGTGGTCCCCTGTATCTCATCTCCCCGTGGTCCCCTGTATCTCATCTCCCTGTGGTCACCTGTATCTCATCTCCCCTGGGTCCCCTGTATCTCATCTCCCCGTGGTCCCCTGTATCTCATCTCCCCGTGGTTCCCTGTATCTCATCTCCCCGTGGTCCCCTGTATCTCATCTCCCTGTGGTCCCCTGTATCTCATCTCCCCGTGGTCCCCTGTATCTCATCTCCCTGTGGTCCCCTGTATCTCATCTCCCCGTGGTTCCTGTATCTCATCTCCCTGTGGTCCCCTGTATCTCATCTCCCCGTGGTTCCCTGTATCTCATCTCCCCGTGGTCCCCTGTATCTCATCTCCTCGTGGTCCCCTGTATCTCATCTCCCCGTGGTTCCTGTATCTCATCTCCCCGTGGTCCCCTGTATCTCATCTCCCCGTGGTCCCCTGTATCTCATCTCCCCATGGTCCCCTGTATCTCATCTCCCCGTGGTCCCCTGTATCTCATCTCCCCGTGGTTCCCTGTATCTCATCTCCCCTGGGTCCCCTGTATCTCATCTCCCCGTGGTTCCCTGTATCTCATCTCTCTGTGATCCCCTGTATCTAATCTCCCTGTGGTCCCCTGTATCTAATCTCCCTTTGGTCCCCTGTATCTAATCTCCCTTTGGTCCCCTGTATCTCATCTCCCCGTGGTCCCCTGTATCTAATCTCCCTTTGGTCCCCTGTATCTCATCTCCCCGTGGTCCCCTGTATCTCATCTCCCCGTGGTTCCTGTATCTCATCTCCCTGTGGTCCTCTGTATCTCATCTCCCCGTGGTCCCCTGTATCTCATGTCCCCGTGGTTCCCTGTATCTCATCTCCCTGTGGTCCTCTGTATCTCATCTCCCCGTGGTCCCCTGTATCTCATGTCCCCGTGGTTCCCTGTATCTCATCTCCCTGTGGTCCCCTGTATCTCATCTCCCCTGGGTCCCCTGTATCTCATCTCCCCGTGGTTCCCTGTATCTCATCTCCCCGTGGTCCTCTGTATCTCATCTCCCCGTGGTTCCCTTTATCTCATCTCCCCGTGGTTCCCTGTATCTCATCTCCCCGTGGTCCTCTGTATCTCATCTCCCCGTGGTTCCCTGTATCTCATCTCCCCGTGGTTCCCTGTATCTCATCTCCCCTGGGTCCCCTGTATCTCATCTCCCCGTGGTTCCCTGTATCTCATCTCTCTGTGATCCCCTGTATCTAATCTCCCTTTGGTTCCCTGTATCTCATCTCCCCTGGGTCCCCTGTATCTCATCTCCCCGTGGTTCCCTGTATCTCATCTCCCCGTGGTCCTCTGTATCTCATCTCCCCTGGGTCCCCTGTATCTCATCTCCCCGTGGTTCCCTGTATCTCATCTCCCCGTGGTCCTCTGTATCTCATCTCTCCGTGGTTCCCTGTATCTCATCTCCCCGTGGTTCCCTGTATCTCATCTCCCCTGGGTCCCCTGTATCTCATCTCCCCGTGGTTCCCTGTATCTCATCTCTCTGTGATCCCCTGTATCTAATCTCCCTGTTGTCCCCTGTATCTAATCTCCCTTTGGTCCCCTGTATCTCATCTCCCCGTGGTCCCCTGTATCTAATCTCCCTTTGGTCCCCTGTATCTCATCTCCTCGTGGTCCCCTGTATCTAATCTCCCTTTGGTCCCCTGTATCTCATCTCCCCGTGGTCCCCTGTATCTCATCTCCCCGTGGTTCCTGTATCTCATCTCCCTGTGGTCCTCTGTATCTCATCTCCCCGTGGTCCCCTGTATCTCATGTCCCCGTGGTTCCCTGTATCTCATCTCCCCGTGGTCCCCTGTATCTCATCTCCCCGTGGTTCCCTGTATTTCATCTCCCCGTGGTCCTCTGTATCTCATCTCCCCGTGGTTCCCTGTATCTCATCTCCCCGTGGTTCCTGTATCTCATCTCCCCTGGGTCCCCTGTATCTCATCTCCCCGTGGTCCCCTTTATCTCATCTCCCCGTGGTTCCCTGTTTCTCATCTCCCCATAGTCCCCTGTATCTCATCTCCCTGTGGTTCCCTGTATCTCATCTCCCCGTGGTTCCCTGTATCTAATCTCCCTTTGGTCCCCTGTATCTCATCTCCCTGTGGTCCCCTGTATCTCATCTCTCTGTGGTCCCCTGTATCTCATCTCTCTGTGGTCCCCTGTATCTCATCTCCCTGTGGTCCCCTGTATCTAATCTCCCTTTGGTCCCCTGTATCTCATCTCCCCGTGGTTCCCTGTATCTCATCTCCCCTGGGTCCCCTGTATCTCATCTCCCCGCGGTTCCCTGTATCTCATCTCCCCGTGGTCCCCTGTATCTCATCTCCCCTGGGTCCCCTGTATCTCATCTCCCCGTGGTTCCCTGTATCTCATCTCCCCGTGGTCCTCTGTATCTCATCTCCCCGTGGTTCCCTGTATCTCATCTCCCCGTGGTTCCCTGTATCTCATCTCCCCTGGGTCCCCTGTATCTCATCTCCCCGTGGTTCCCTGTATCTCATCTCTCTGTGATCCCCTGTATCTAATCTCCCTGTGGTCCCCTGTATCTAATCTCCCTTTGGTCCCCTGTATCTCATCTCCCCGTGGTCCCCTGTATCTAATCTCCCTTTGGTCCCCTGTATCTCATCTCCCCGTGGTCCCCTGTATCTAATCTCCCTTTGGTCCCCTGTATCTAATCTCCCCGTGGTCCCCTGTATCTAATCTCCCTTTGGTCCCCTGTATCTAATCTCCCTTTGGTCCCCTGTATCTCATCTCCCCGTGGTCCCCTGTATCTCATCTCCCCGTGGTCCCCTGTATCTCATCTCCCCGTGGTCCCCTGTATCTCATCTCCCCGTGGTCCCCTGTATCTCATCTCCCTGTGGTCCCCTGTATCTCATCTCCCCGTGGTCCCTCTATCTCATCTCCCCGTGGTCCCCTGCATCTCATCTCCCCTGGGTCCCCTGTATCTCATCTCCCCGTGGTTCCTGTATCTCATCTCTCTGTGGTCCCCTGTATCTCATCTCCCCGTGGTCCCCTGTATCTCATCTCCCCGTGGTCCCCTGTATCTCATCTCCCCGTGGTTCCTGTATCTCATCTCTCTGTGGTCCCCTGTATCTCATCTCCCCGTGGTCCCCTGTATCTCATCTCCCCGTGGTCCCCTGTATCTCATCTCCCCGTGGTCCCCTGTATCTAATCTCCCTTTGGTCCCCTGTATCTCATCTCCCCGTGGTCCCCTGTATCTCATCTCCCCGTGGTTCCCTGTATCTCATCTCCCCGTGGTCCCCTGTATCTCATCTCCCCGTGGTCCCCTGTATCTAATCTCCCTTTGGTCCCCTGTATCTCATCTCCCCGTGGTCCCCTGTATCTAATCTCCCTTTGGTCCCCTGTATCTCATCTCCCCGTGGTCCCCTGTATCTCATCTCCCCGTGGTCCCCTGTATCTAATCTCCCTTTGGTCCCCTGTATCTCATCTCCCCGTGGTCCCCTGTATCTCATCTCCCCGTGGTCCCCTGTATCTAATCTCCCTTTGGTCCCCTGTATCTCATCTCCCCGTGGTCCCCTGTATCTAATCTCCCTTTGGTCCCCTGTATCTCATCTCCCCGTGGTCCCCTGTATCTCATCTCCCCGTGGTCCCCTGTATCTAATCTCCCTTTGGTCCCCTGTATCTCATCTCCCCGTGGTCCCCTGTATCTCATCTCCCCGTGGTCCCCTGTATCTCATCTCCCCGTGGTCCCCTGTATCTAATCTCCCTTTGGTCCCCTGTATCTAATCTCCCTTTGGTCCCCTGTATCTCATCTCCCCGTGGTCCCCTGTATCTCATCTCCCCGTGGTCCCCTGTATCTAATCTCCCTTTGGTCCCCTGTATCTCATCTCCCCGTGGTCCCCTGTATCTCATCTCCCCGTGGTCCCCTGTATCTAATCTCCCTTTGGTCCCCTGTATCTCATCTCCCCGTGGTCCCCTGTATCTAATCTCCCTTTGGTCCCCTGTATCTCATCTCCCCGTGGTCCCCTGTATCTCATCTCCCCGTGGTCCCCTGTATCTAATCTCCCTTTGGTCCCCTGTATCTCATCTCCCCGTGGTCCCCTGTATCTCATCTCCCCGTGGTCCCCTGTATCTCATCTCCCCGTGGTCCCCTGTATCTAATCTCCCTTTGGTCCCCTGTATCTAATCTCCCTTTGGTCCCCTGTATGTCATCTCCCCGTGGTCCCCTGTATCTCATCTCCCCGTGGTCCCCTGTATCTAATCTCCCTTTGGTCCCCTGTATCTCATCTCCCCGTGGTCCCCTGTATCTCATCTCCCCGTGGTCCCCTGTATCTAATCTCCCTTTGGTCCCCTGTATCTCATCTCCCCGTGGTCCCCTGTATCTAATCTCCCTTTGGTCCCCTGTATCTCATCTCCCCGTGGTCCCCTGTATCTCATCTCCCCGTGGTCCCCTGTATCTAATCTCCCTTTGGTCCCCTGTATCTCATCTCCCCGTGGTCCCCTGTATCTCATCTCCCCGTGGTTCCCTGTATCTCATCTCCCCGTGGTCCCCTGTATCTCATCTCCCCGTGGTTCCCTGTATCTCATCTCCCCGTGGTCCCCTGTATCTCATCTCTCTGTGGTCCCCTGTATCTAATCTCCCTTTGGTCCCCTGTATCTCATCTCCCCGTGGTCCCCTGTATCTAATCTCCCTTTGGTCCCCTGTATCTCATCTCCCCGTGGTCCCCTGTATCTAATCTCCCTTTGGTCCCCTGTATCTCATCTCCCCGTGGTCCCCTGTATCTCATCTCCCCGTGGTCCCCTGTATCTCATCTCCCCGTGGTCCCCTGTATCTCATCTCCCCGTGGTCCCCTGTATCTAATCTCCCTTTGGTCCCCTGTATCTAATCTCCCTTTGGTCCCCTGTATCTCATCTCCCCGTGGTCCCCTCGCATCTTCCTATAAATAGAGCTGCGGGCTCAGGGCTGTTGACCTAGTAAAAAATAAGTTAAATAGTGACTGGGGATCATTAATCATCACTTCTGGTGCTGATAATTGCTGTGGGGGAGGGGAGGATGTTGTGTACATATAGTATTTGTACAAGTCATTACCGATGGCCGGTAACGAGGGTCTGGACTGTATGCAAAATAGTAAGAATGTAACCGGCCGGGAGACTCCAAGAGAAAGAAAATGAGAAATAAGCTAAAAGGATGTATTTATAGAGACATAGAGGTTGTATGAGGTCATAGTATAACCATTGTCCTTATATATATATAGTATAGTGATAGTCCATGTATATATATGTAGTATGACAATAGTCCATGTGTGTGTATATATATATATATATATATATATGCAGCGAGCGGGACCACTGTTTTGCCCGTGGCCGTCAGTCAGCAGGCCGCTTGCAGGAACCCCTCTTACGTGAGGTGGCAGCTGAGGGGTTAATGTGGGCACCCTAGTGGCCCATGCAGAGGCTTTATGATGGCGGTCTGCTTCTTAGGGTGACCTGCTAGCTCTGGGGTCACAGTGGCGAGTGGGTTAATCCCACCAATCGCTGTAGGGGGCTGTGGATTGGTGTAACCCCCGGGGCAGACACCCGGCTTATAATCTCCTGGCTTATAGCTGGTGAATCTGGGTGCCCTTGATGGTAGTAGAAGAACCAGGAGGCAGGAGTGATGATCCAACAGGCACAGCTCACGGCTCAGGTTACTTCAAGCTACAAACATCCATATAATGGAGGCACATTTACACTTGTTCCAATACAGTTCTGTATCTTAAACCGGTTCGCGACCGCCCGCCGTGTATTCACGGCGGCGGTCGCGTCGCGCTGCATGGAGAGGGCTCACGGGCCGAGCCCTCTCCATAGCCGGTAAGTCTTTGCTGCATTTTGATAGAGAGCCTAAGCCCCTCTCTATCTCCTCTGGACCCTTATGTCTGGGCCTGAGCTCCTCTATTCCTGTGGCTGCTCTCTATCTCCTCTGGACCCTTATGTCTGGGCCTGAGCCCCTCTATTCCTGTGGCTGCTCTCTATCTCCTCTGGACCCTTATGTCTGGGCCTGAGCCCCTCTATTCCTGTGGCCGCTCTCTATCTCCTCTGGACCCTTATGTCTGGGGCTAAGCCCCTCTCTATCTCCTCTGGACCCTTATGTCTAGGCCTAAGCCCTTCTTTTTCTGTGGCTGCTCTCTATCTTCTCTGGACCCTTATGTCTGGGGCTAAGCCCCTCTCTATCTCCTCTGGACCCTTATGTCTGGGCCTAAGCTCCTCTATTCCTGTGGCTGCTCTCTATCTCCTCTGGACCCTTATATCTGGGTGTAAACTCCTCTTTCTGTGGCAGTGCTCTCTATCTCCTCTGGACCCTTATGTCTGGGCCTGAGCCCCTCTATTCCTGTGGCTGCTCTCTATCTCCTCTGGACCCTTATGTCTGGGGCTAAGCCCCTCTCTATCTCCTCTGGACCCTTATGTCTGGGCCTAAGCCCCTCTCTATCTCCTCTGGACCCTTATGTCTGGGCCTGAGCCCCTCTATTCCTGTGGCTGCTCTCTATCTCCTCTGGACCCTTATGTCTGGGGCTAAGCCCCTCTCTATCTCCTCTGGACCCTTATGTCTGTGCCTAAGCCCCTCTCTATCTCCTCTGGACCCTTATGTCTGGGCCTGAGCTCCTCTATTCCTGTGGCTGCTCTCTATCTCCTCTGGACCCTTATGTCTGGGCCTAAGCCCCTCTCTATCTCCTCTGGACCCTTATGTCTGGGCCTAAGCCCCTCTCTATCTCCTCTGGACCCTTATGTCTGGGCCTGAGCCCCTCTATTCCTGTGGCTGCTCTCTTTCTCCTCTGGACCCTTATGTCTGGGCCTAAGCCCCTCTCTATCTCCTCTGGACCCTTATGTCTGGGCCTAAGCCCTTCTATTCCTGTGGCTGCTCTCTATCTTCTCTGGACCCTTATGTCTGGGCCTAAGCCCCTCTCTATCTCCTCTGGACCCTTATGTCTGGGCCTGAGTCCCTTTATTCCTGTGGCTGCTCTCTATCTCCTCTGGACCCTTATGTCTGGGCCTAAGCCCCTCTCTATCTCCTCTGGACCCTTATGTCTGGGCCTAAGCCCCTCTCTATCTCCTCTGGACCCTTATGTCTGGGCCTAAGCCCCTCTATTCCTGTGGCAGTGCTCTCTATCTTCTCTGGACCCTTATGTCTGGGCCTAAGCCCCTCTCTATCTCCTCTGGACCCTTATGTCTGGGCCTAAGCCCCTCTATTCCTGTGGCAGTGCTCTCTATCTCCTCTGGACCCTTATGTCTGGACCTGAGCCCCTCTATTCCTGTGGCAGTGCTCTCTATCTCCTCTGGACCCTTATGTCTGGGCCTAAGCTCCTCTGGCTTCTCTCTGGTCTCCTTGTTGTAGGCCGTGGCCTGTATACTGGGACATTCATCCAGCTGCTCCTGGAGACAGTGTGACTTGGGGGTCCTTAGTCTCTCACCTTGGTGATGTGGGGTCTTCCTCCCTCTCTGTGAGCTGTATATGATGATATTTTGCCTGTGGTCAGGCTCCTACTGCTGTGTCAGGCTGACACTCACCTCACTGTCTGAGTGCACACTCACTGACTGAGGACACACTCACTGAGCACATGTCTGTGGGGTGGTCCCTTTCTTATATACTCTGCCCTGACACTCTCAATATTAGGTAACTCCTACATATACAGGTTCTACCTCCCAACCTAGCAGGGCTTCAACCTTAAAGGAAACCTACCACTTAACCCCTAGGGGACGCAGCCTCTTTTGGCCTTAAGGACGCGGTCCCATTTTTCAAATCTGACCTGTGTCACTATAAGTGGTTATAGCTTTGGAACGCTATGAGATATCCAGGGGATTTTGAGATTGTTTTCTCGTGACACATTGTACTTCAAATTAGTTTAAAAATTTGGATGAAATCTTTTGCGTTTAGTTATGAAAAAAACCAAAATTTGGCAAAAATTTGGAAAAATTCTTTATTTTCAACGTTCTAAATTCTCTACTTTTGATGCAGATAGTCATAGCACCCAAATAAATTCATAACTTACATTTCCCAAATGTCTGCTTTATGTTGGATGGTTTTTTAAGATTCCACATATTTTACTAGAATGTTATGAGGCTCAGAATTTAGGTATCATTTTTCACATTTTTTGTAAAATCACCAAAACCTGTATTTAGATGGACCTGCTCAACTTCTAATTGACACCGAGAGGCCTAAATAATAGCGAGACTCATAAATTACCCCATTGTGGAAACTACACCACTCAATGTATGAAAAACCACTTTTAAGAAGTTTGTTAACCCTTTAGGTGTTTTATAGGGGTTAAAACAAAATGGAGGTGCAGTCTGCAAATTGTAATATTTTTTCACAATACACTCATTTTGGGTGGAAAATTAAACATTTACAATGGATTAAATTAAAAAAGGCTCCACAAAGTTTGTTACCCAATCTCTCCCGAGTACACGGATACCCCATATGTGGTGGTAACCTGCTGTATGGGCGCACGGCCGGGCATAGGAGGGAAGGAGGCGCCATCCAAATCAGATTTGCTATGTCACATTGTACAGGCTATAATTTTTTTCTTTTTTTAATGAGGACCTATAGGGGCTTATTTCTTTTGCCACATGAGATGCACTTTTCTGGTACGTAATTTCGGGGAATCTCTAGGCTAATTGGTGAGATTTTATTAACTCTTTGTTGGTGGAGGAAATGAAAATCATCACTTTTTAGGAAGATTTTTGTTTGTTTTTTTTTTGGCCGTTTACCATACCATAAAAATAGTATATTATTTTTATTCTATGGGTCGCCACGATTACGAAAAGACCTCATTTATATAGATTTTTTATTTTTCCCATTTTTACTGAATAAAAAGTAATTTGGCAAAAATTTTGTTAATTTTAGCATCACCGACTTTCATATGCATAACTTTTTTATTTTTCGCCTCACAAATCTGTTTAAGGGCTTATTTTTTGCGAGAAGGATGGTTCTTTTTAGTGGTCTTATTTTAGATTGCATAACATTTTTTAAATTAATTTTTAGAGCATTTTTTATAGGGTATTAATTGAAAATTGTCTTTTTTTTTTAGCTTTTTTTGGGGTTTTTTTAACGGGGTTCACTTTGCGAATCTAATAACGATTCAGTTTTATTATGCAGATTGTTACGGACGCAGGGACACCAAATATGTGGGGGTTTTGTGTATTTTATTCAATTGTACTGAATAAAAACCAATTTGGAGAAAATCTTGTTCATTTTAGCATCACCATCTTTTCATATGCATAACTTTTTTATTTTTCGGCTGACAAATCTAGTTAGGGGCTTATTTTTTGCGAGAAGAGTTGTTCTTTTTAGTGGGCTTATTTTGGAGTGCATAACATTTTTTAAATCACTTTTTAGAGCATTTTTTATAGGGTATTAATTAAAAATTATCTTTTTTCAGAATGTTTTTGCGTTTTTTTTTCTACGGCGTTTACCGTGCGGGTCCAGTAACGATTCGGTTTTATTATACAGATTGTTACGGACGCGGCAATACCAAATATGCGGGGTTTTTTTGTGTTTTTGTGTTTTTTATACTTTATTAAGTGTTTTTATAGGAAAGTGACATTTTAGGGGCTTATATTTTAATGTATTTATTTTTTATTTATTGTAATGTGATAACTTTAGTGTTTTTTACTTTTTTTTACTTATACATACTTGAACTTGAACCAGTGATGCTCTGATCACTGGTTTAAGTCCAATACACTGCTCTACAATACTATTTTATTGTAGAGCAGTGTAAACTGTCTGAGCAAGCTTGCGCATGCTCAGACAGTTTACAGTCAGACCCGGAAGGGGTCTGGCTGCCATGGCAACCGGGCAGCTCCGAGGCACATGCCAGTCCTCGGAGCTGCCCAGAAGTGGATCGGATCCCCCGGTAAGCGGCACGGGGGATCCGATTCACGGCGCAGACACCCTTACACGCCGCGGTCATGCTTGACCGCGGCGTGTAAGGGGTTAACACCCGCGATCGGAGTCGGCTCCGATCGCGGGTGTTAGCGCAGGCTGTCAGCTGTACTAGACAGCTGACAGCCGCTGCTTCTGGTGCCGGCTCCGTTCGCGAGCCGGTGCCAGAAGCAGGACGTTATAGAACGTCCTGGTGCGCTCAGTATGTAGCCTCGGGGACGTACTATAACGTCCTGGTGCGCCTAAGGGTTAAAAGTGGTAGTTCTAAGACACAGATACATGGCACCAGGTCAGGGTGAGCTGGTGCCCGGAGATTATTTTCATTAATAAATTACACCCCCTATCGCAGATTTATAATTTATATTAAAATTTGTTTCGGCGCACCGCAGTAGGGCACGGCGCACCATGCGCCCACCCGTGAGCGCTGCCGATTCTGAAGTGGCGGAGAGCCGGTGACGTCACCGAGCTCTCCGGCACACTCGCGCCTGCGCAACTTGTTTCCCCGTGCGAAATTGTGCAGACGCGAGTGTGCCGGAGAGCTCAGTGTACTTTGGGACACTACATATATATATATATATAGTATAGCGATAGTATAGTGATAGTCCATGTATATATATATATATAGTATAGCGATAGTATAGTGATAGTCCATGTATATATATATAGTATAGCGATAGTATAGTGATAGTCCATGTATATATATATATATATATATATAGTATAGCGATAGTATAGTGATAGTCCATGTATATATATATATATATATAGTATAGCGATAGTATAGTGATAGTCCATGTATATATATATATATATAGTATAGCGATAGTATAGTGATAGTCCATGTATATATATATAGTATAGCGATAGTATAGTGATAGTCCATGTATATATATATATATATATATATATATATATATAGTATAGCGATAGTATAGTGATAGTCCATGTATATATATATATATATATATAGTATAGCGATAGTATAGTGATAGTCCATGTATATATATATATATATAGTATAGCGATAGTATAGTGATAGTCCATGTATATATATATATAGTATAGCGATAGTATAGTGATAGTCCATGTATATATATATATATATATATATAGTATAGCGATAGTATAGTGATAGTCCATGTATATATATATATATAGTATAGCGATAGTATAGTGATAGTCCATGTATATATATATATATATATAGTATAGCGATAGTATAGTGATAGTCCATGTATATATATACAGTATAGTATAGACAGTTACACACAATGGCCGGCTCCATTGGATACAATATTATGGAGGTTATTACCTGGCTCCATAGCACAGCGCTCTGACATATAATGTGCGGGCACCTTAGGACTGGACACCTACCTAAGCACCTACCTTATATCCTACTTACAGACCCGTTTACATGTGGCAACTGTATGTAGGTTATGTCTTTGTGTACATTCTATCACCTTGTATATAGTCCCAGATTAACCTCAGAGTCACATGATCCCTTCCACAGCTGCTGATCATGTGATGTGCCATGCTAAATTTTAGCCTTCTATCCTATTAACGGGCTTGTTTTTTGGGATGTAAATACACTCACTAGTAAAGTGTCATTAGCAAATAATACTAATAGGATAAATACTGAAATGGGAATATTTCTGAGAGAAGTATTTGCAGCTTTAATTACGAAACAATGGAGGTCCCCTTTGAGTTTAGATTTGTATGAAGACTTTATGGCGCATCCTGATTGTGTGGATGACAGGGAGAACTCATAGGGCACAATCGAATTATGTGCTGTAAGGCTATTGGTGTGAACTAAGCCTTAGGGTGTGGCCAGTGCAGCAACCACCCTGTGACCCTGATGGTCCTGTGGACCTACCTTCTGGGGTGTCTATAGTGGCCTGTGAGTCCTAGTATAGTGTTGTTTGTGTGTTTGCAGTATTTATACGATGTAATATATTGCTATAACTCTCCATCTCCTCTTCTCTCGGTGATTTATGTTGCACATATGTTGCGCATTAATATAATGAGCTATCAGGGTGACTTACAGCATGTGCTTAATATGCAAAAACCGCCAAGTATCAGGAAACAATCTGCAGACAGGAGGCCCAATGCGCCATATGACGGTATAAATTACCCTTGACGAGGGCAGTCTGCACCGCACACGTGTTTCCCCGAGTCATGTGATGCACAACGCCAGCGAATCATCAGGAAATCCTGGGGATAAACAGCAAATCTAACACTAGGACCGAAAAAAGTAATTATCTCAAAGAATAAATCCAAGAGTCCTTTTGTCTGATTCTTACACTATTCATCTGCTTATTAGTCATTTCCCATTCTTCGAAAACAAGGTGAGAATTTATTTTACCAACACAAGATCTCACCGCATATTACCAGAAAATCCTGAGTATAATGTGTACATACTGTTACCCTCTGTGTTATACTCCAGAGCTGCACTCACTATTCTGCTGCTGGTGCAGTCACTGTGTACATACATGACATTACTTATCCTGTACTGATCCTGAGTTACATCCTGTGTTATACCCCAGAGCTGCACTCACTATTCTGCTGCTGGTGCAGTCACTGTGTACATACATGACATTACTTATCCTGTACTGATCCTGAGTTACATCCTGTATTATACTCCAGAGCTGCACTCACTATTCTGCTGCTGGTGCAGTCACTGTGTACATACATGACATTACTTATCCTGTACTGATCCTGAGTTACATCCTGTATTATACTCCAGAGCTGCACTCACTATTCTGCTGCTGGTGCAGTCACTGTGTACATACATGACATTACTTATCCTGTACTGATCCTGAGTTACATCCTGTATTATACCCCAGAGCTGCACTCACTATTCTGCTGCTGGTGCAGTCACTGTACATACATGACATTACTTATCCTGTACTGAACCTGAGTTACATCCTGTATTATACCCCAGAGCTGCACTCACTATTCTGCTGCTGGTGCAGTCACTGTGTACATACATGACATGACATTACTTATCCTGTACTGATCCTGAGTTACATCCTGTATTATACTCCAGAGCTGCACTCACTATTCTGCTGCTGGTGCAGTCACTGTGTACATACATGACATTACTTATCCTGTACTGATCCTGAGTTACATCCTGTATTATACTCCAGGGCTGCACTCATTATTCTGCTGCTGGTGCAGTCACTGTACATACATGACATTACTTATCCTGTACTGATCCTGAGTTACATCCTGTATTATACCCCAGAGCTGCAGTCACTATTCTGCTGCTGGTGCAGTCACTGTGTACATGCATGACATTACTTATCCTGTACTGATCCTGAGTTACATCCTGTATTATACTCCAGAGCTGCACTCACTATTCTGCTGCTGGTGCAGTCACTGTGTACATACATGACATTACTTATCCTGTACTGATCCTGAGTTACATCCTGTATTATACCCCAGAGCTGCAGTCACTATTCTGCTGCTGGTGCAGTCACTGTGTACATACATGACATTACTTATCCTGTACTGATCCTGAGTTACATCCTGTATTATACTCCAGAGCTGCACTCACTATTCTGCTGCTGGTGCAGTCACTGTGTACATACATGACATTACTTATCCTGTACTGATCCTGAGTTACATCCTGTATTATACTCCAGAGCTGCACTCACTATTCTGCTGGTGCAGTCACTGTGTACATACATGACATTACTGATCCTGTACTGATCCTGAGTTACATCCTGTATTATACCCCAGAGCTGCACTCACTATTCTGCTGCTGGTGCAGTCACTGTGTACATACATGACATTACTTCTCCTGTACTGATCCTGAGTTACATCCTGTATTATACCCCAGAGCTGCACTCACTATTCTGCTGGTGGTGCAGTCACTATGTACATACATGTCATTACTTATCCTGTACTGATCCTGAGTTACATCCTGTATTATACCCCAGAGCTGCACTCACTCTTCTGCTGGTGCAGTCACTGTGTACATACATGACATTACTTATCCTGTACTGATCCTGAGTTACATCCTGTATTATACCCCAGAGCTGCACTCACTATTCTGCTGCTGGTGCAGTCACTGTGTACATACATTTGTTGTCTAGGAGTCGTACCGCACACCAGTGGTGTAGTCACTTCAGGTGCTCTGGATAGGGTCCCAATCCCATATAGAAATAAATCATGGAATCCAGTCACACTGGTTTTGGTTGCTTACAGTAGTTTTATTTTACTATTGCAAAAATTGTAAAATTGACACACAATTTTTGCAATAGTAAAATAAAACTACTGTAAGCAACCAAAACCAGTGTGACTGGATTCCATGATTTATTACTGTGTACATACATGACATTACTTATCCTGTACTGATCCTGAGTTACATCCTGTATTATGCTCCAGAGCTGCAATCACTATTCTGCTGCTGGAGTCACTGTATACATTCACATAGAGGTAAATTGACCACATAACAAGTGACACCACGCATTGCCTCTGCGTTCTATGACCTGTGGCATGATGAGTACAGACTGGAGACAAATAATTAAAGTTCACTAAGAGACTAATTATTTTATGGAGTTTTCTGATTCAATAAGTTGTGATCCAACTCCTAGCACATTCTTAATTGTCTACTAGGCACAGCACCATGACTCTGATAGTGGCCATGCGCCGTATTACAAAGGCCCAATTCTCTAAAATGGGACTAAGCATACATTGGAGGAACATCCATAACTATGGGCACCCTCATAATTCTGACCTTGAACGTGATGGCCCAGATGACCCCTGCCCAGCGATCATCACTGGAGGAGATTCCTCGTCTTCAGTATTTTAGGCCCATCTCCCATTATCCCCTCAAATCCTTAAATCCTATTTATCCGGCATGCGTTCCTGTAAACAGCTCACATCGTGCGCAGGCCTGATTAGATATTACACCGTCCTCGTTCTGAGGACACCACCTTCCCCAAACCATCGCTGACCCCTGACATCACGAGTATCTCAACTATTACTACAGAAAACGGGAAACCTCCAGCAACCAACTGCATTCTGGGAGATAGTGTACAGGTCATTATAGGAAATCTATTACCGTATTACGTTATTGGCTGGAAATTTTTGGATTTGTATATATTTTGTTTTAAGCTTCAGAATCTAAGAGTAGATCCTAGAGAAGAGCAAAGGAAAGAATAAGGAAAATACTTGACATCGGCAAGTTTTTAAATTATTGAAAAAAGCTATCCAAAAATTCTCCCAAAAAATTTTATACCATAATCCACTAATTCAGCTAACCCTGGCAGTGACATCACTGATATCAGAAATAGGATCCCCAAGGCATCCTGGGTGTGTATACACAGAGACACAGAGGCCACAACGCTAAAACGGGAGCCAAAACAGGATGGAAAATTTTATTTTTGGTAGTTTTTTAGGACCTTACGGGGTGTACCAGAAGTCTAGTTCCTAATAGACAGTGAAAGCTGCGATCTCTATCCCTGGACGATGCCGAAATTCCAATAAGTCTCTCCAATATCTATTATAGTAATCAGCCGATCGATGTGGGTTTGGCTCTTGCATGGCTCCACCCTTAAAGCGCCACCCACTCATCTATCTGTGCAAGCCAAAGTATCATCCAGAATTGATAGATTCTAATTTTAGCCTCATGGGGAAAAAAAAATAATGTCTAAACCTCATCGGTCAGTTGTGATTGGTGTTGGAAGCTCCAGCTGACCACACGTTTTCCCTGCAGCGCCCTCTGCATTGGAAATAGAGTATTACATGTTGGTCCTCCACAGCATCCAAGTTCTTTCTCTTGATCAGGGGGGTCCAGCAAGTCTATGTTTATTTATTTCAATGCTACGTAAGACCCTCAGTGCCATGAGTATAGATACAGAACCCGGGAGAGAAGATGAAAATGGGGCCCCCTTACTAGTGCTTATGGCATTACCCCACCCTTGATCACCAGGCTGGGTGGTAGAGGAGGTTACCCTTACCATGGGATACGGGGGGAGACTAGCCTGGCCCGGCCCTGACTCCGTAGTCTCTATAGCAGTCTTTCTAGTGTTTTGGGCATTACCCCACCCTTGACCCCTTAAGGAGGGGGGCCCAGCCTCCATGGACCCTAGGGCAACCTCCATTGTACATAAGCCCCGGCTGTTCTGCTTCTCTGCGTCAGGATGAAAGATTACACTAATAACCTGTCGCTACAGACATCTCCATCACAGACACAGACAGGCGCTCCCTATAGAGATAAATCACCAGCACTATGCTCTGTACATGGACTTGTTGCACTGGTTGACCAAAAATTCCAAAAAAAAAAAAATTTATGTAAATTTTGAAAACTAATTATTAAAATATTCCAACGAGGCCTCAGATCAGACTGCGGATGCCCCCGGCAGCCATCAGCGCCCGCTCTCAGGCCCATCTCCTGCAATGCGTTATGGCGGCTTCCTCTGCAGGTGACAGGGATCTTACAAAAAAAAAATAAAAAATCCTTGAAAACCAGACCTCAAGATTTCAATGGGGGAAGGGGGAGGAACTGGAAAATCCTTAACCCTTCCTTGGACCTGACTTGTCATTGAGGGTGGAGGATTAATGACCCCCCCCCCCCCACTCAGTTCTGCCCCTGCTCAGAGACAGGCGAGGCGCGGTGCGGGCAGATGGGAACACAACCAGTATCCAGGGCTCCAATTATGTGTGCCAGGGGAGCCAGGGCGCACAACATACACACCCACCCTGGATATGCTGCAGAGAGGGGGGTTTCTTTAGTGTTAATGTATCATATGGGCACAACCATGGTCAAAAATGTTAAAAAATAATATTGTTTTTGTTAATTTTTTAAGTGTTTTATTTCAATATTTATAGTTTTTCTTTACTGTTAGTTATAAATGTATATACCATTCACTGGAAGCTTTGGAGTGCTGCCTACTTTTCTTGTATATATATATATCTGTCTATAATTTACGGTATGTTATACTGTATGCTTGCAGTATATTTTTTATTCCATTTACAGATATATATATAACATATTTTTTTGTTTAATTACATATTTATTATAATATCATATATAATTTAACTATTTATGAGTTGTTGTCTTTTAAAAATATTACATATATATTCATATAAAAGCATTTTTTTTTTTCTTTATAGAATTTTTTTTTTATTCTTTTGGTTGTGCCGGCTTTAATTTCTATCCCTTGGCCATTTCAACCTTCAACCTTTAATGCAGTGTGACAATGATAAATCAGGCGAGGATAACATTTTTTTTGGGGGGGTGGCACGCTTAAGGATTACAGTCATGTTGGAAAAATACTGCAAAAAAATGTCAAATTATATACGCAAGCAGATATAGATACAGATAGATAGATATGAGATAGATAGATATGAGATAGATAGATATGAGATAGATAGATAGGAGATAGATAGATAGATAGATAGATATGAGATAGATAGATAGATAGATAGATAGATAGATAGATAGATAGATAGATAGATAGATAGATATGAGATAGATAGATAGATAGATAGATAGATAGATATGAGATAGATAGATAGATAGATAGATAGATAGATAGATAGATAGATAGATATGAGATAGATAGATAGATAGATAGATAGATAGATAGATAGATAGATATGAGATAGATAGATAGATAGATAGATAGATAGATAGATAGATAGATAGATAGATTAGAGATAGATAGAATATATGCTCTAAATGCTTTGGCAATGCTGATTTTTATTTGCTCCTGCCAATAAAGCTTCTTTGAATTGAATTGAGATTGATGATATATATATATATGCACACATAGATAAAGACAGATAAAATATACACATGTACATACTGTATCTATATAAGTATCAAGAGGTATAACTCCCATCATCAACCCCTCCCCTTACACGACGCACCTAATAGGCACCATATACCCCTCCGCCCCCCCTTATACCCAGTATCCAGGTATGTGGCGGTCACATGTACAGTAATAAATAACCTTCCGCCGTCTGGCTGTAACCACGGCGCAGTATCCTATGTTATACACTGAGCGCCGACCAATGACAGCGGCGAGCGTAATCCCATCCGACGCATCGCCGACAGATAATATCGCATCTCCGCGCACTCAGGTGTAGCAGTGCCGAGTCGATTTTAGGAAACAATTCTTGAGTTTTAAACAGCGCTGGATTGGGGGTTGGGGGGAGGTCACATGACTGCCCATGAATTTTTTTTTTTTGATTTACATAGGACTGCAGATAAAACCTCGTAAAGAGTTAAATGACAGGTTCGGCTCTGCTACATCTGTATCTGCCGCTACTTTTGCCAAGCCAGCTAGTTTCAATGATTAGTGAGCAATTTCTCAGCTCTAACCGTATGACGGAGGGGATGGGGTGCGGGGAGGAGGGGAGAGGAGGGGGTTAGATTTTAGCTTTTCTATACACATCACTGAGAAGGTAATTAGCTGTGATCCTGGAAGGGGATACGGGAGACGTAGTGTAAGGTTTTGCTCACCATTTAGGATGCTTTGGAACAAGAAGACGGCCAGTATCCACATGCTCCTGTCCAATCCTCAGCGCTATAGGCTCTGCCTCTCTCTCCGCTCTCCTCCCGGTGTGTCTACGGCAAGGTTAATTCTCCCAGCAGAGTGGTCCAGGTCCTGCGGCGGCGGCTGCTGCTGGCGGGTGGGGGCTGACGATCAGGCAGCGGATAGAGATGGATATTTTTTTTAGGTCCGTAGATAGATGGTCTGGCAGGGAGGATAGCGGCGACCACCAGACAAGGGGAGGCGGGTGCTGTACACCCAGGTGTGTTCTGAACATGCAACAAAAACAGCACCAGAATCAGGTCCACAGGTGAAAAATCCGTAAATGCAGGCACAAGAGCATCCCTGCTGCTGATGCTGCTGCGGCTGTGGCCAAAGGGGGATCAATAACAATATATCTAATAGATACAAAAAAAAAAATTATAATAATAAAAAAAAAATAATTTAAAAATAAAGAAAAATGTAAAATAAAAAAAAAAAGAAAAAGGGAAATGGGAAAGTCAGCCCTCAGACATAACCTTCAACCACCGGATCCAGGCAGCAGGCGGACGAGCAAGCGCATCTTTCCTCTTCTTCAGCTCTAATCAGATTGATCCCTCTGTATAACCTTCCCTCTGCCTCTGTGCAGGAGAAGACGACGGCGTTAACCCTTTCATGGGTCTCACTGGCAGCAGCAGCAGCGTTCAGCCTCTAAGCAACCGCGCTCCTCGTCCATAGCGAGGACCACAATCCACAGACACCAGCAGCTTCGTGAACTTTCTGCAAAGCGGTGCAGCTGCTGCTGCTGTTACAGTGGTCCAGGGAGGGAAAGGGGGTTTTTCTCCCACCCAACCCTTCTCCATTTTTATTGGTGCGACAAGCAGAGGGTTTTTTTTTTCTTTCTTCTACCTGAATGGATGTCGCTACATACACCTTGTCCGCAATATCTAGTTTTATTATTGTATTTATTTTTATTATTATTATAGATTGTAAGCTCTTGTGACCATTGTACAAGCACTGTCACCTCCTGTGTCCCCTCCTCCTCATAGATTGTAAGCTCTTGTGACCATTGTATAAGCACTGTCACCTCCTGTGTCCCCTCCTCGTCATAGATTGTAAGCTCCTGTGACCATTGTACAAGAACTGTCACCTCCTGTGTCCCCTCCTCCTCATAGATTGTAAGCTCTTGTGACCATTGTACAAGCACTGTCACCTCCTGTGTCCCCTCCTCATCATAGATTGTAAGCTCTTGTGACCATTGTACAGGCTCCGTCACCTCCTTCGTCCCTCCTCCTCATAGACTGTAAGCTCCTGTGACCATTGTACAAGCATTGTCACCTCCTGTGTCCTCCTCCTCCTCCTCATAGATTGTAAGCTCTTGTGACCATTGTACAAGCACTGTCACCTCCTGTGCCTCCTCCTCCTTCTCATAGATTGTAAGCTCTTGAGACAATTTTACAGACACTGTCACCTCCTGTGTCCTCCTCCTTTTCATACATTGTAAGCTCTTGTGACCATTGTACAAGCACTGTCACCTCCTGTGTCCCCTCCTCCTCATAGATTGTAAGCTCTTGTGACCATTGTACAAGCACTGTCACCTCCTGTGTCCTCCTCCTCCTCCTCATAGATTGTAAGCTCTTGTGACCATTGTACAAGCACTGTCACCTCCTGTGCCTCCTCCTCCTTCTCATAGATTGTAAGCTCTTGAGACAATTTTACAGACACTGTCACCCCCTGTGCCTCCTCCTCCTCATAGATTGTAAGCTGTTGTGACCATTGTACAAGCACTGTCACCTCCTGTGTCCTCCTCCTCCTCCTCATAGATTGTAAGCTCTTGTGACCATTGTATAAGCACTGTCACCTCCTGTGTCCCCTCCTCGTCATAGATTGTAAGCTCCTGTGACCATTGTACAAGAACTGTCACCTCCTGTGTCCCCTCCTCCTCATAGATTGTAAGCTCTTGTGACCATTGTACAAGCACTGTCACCTCCTGTGTCCCCTCCTCATCATAGATTGTAAGCTCTTGTGACCATTGTACAGGCACCGTCACCTCCTTCGTCCCTCCTCCTCATAGACTGTAAGCTCCTGTGACCATTGTACAAGCATTGTCACCTCCTGTGTCCTCCTCCTCCTCCTCATAGATTGTAAGCTCTTGTGACCATTGTACAAGCACTGTCACCTCCTGTGCCTCCTCCTCCTTCTCATAGATTGTAAGCTCTTGAGACAATTTTACAGACACTGTCACCTCCTGTGTCCTCCTCCTTTTCATACATTGTAAGCTCTTGTGACCATTGTACAAGCACTGTCACCTCCTGTGTCCCCTCCTCCTCATAGATTGTAAGCTCCTGTGACCATTGTACAAGCACTGTCACCTCCTGTGTCCCCTCCTCCTCATAGATTGTAAGCTCTTGTGACCATTGTACAAGCACTGTCACCTCCTGTGTCCTCCTCCTCCTCCTCATAGATTGTAAGCTCTTGTGACCATTGTACAAGCACTGTCACCTCCTGTGCCTCCTCCTCCTTCTCATAGATTGTAAGCTCTTGAGACAATTTTACAGACACTGTCATCCCCTGTGCCTCCTCCTCCTCATAGATTGTAAGCTGTTGTGACCATTGTACAAGCACTGTCACCTCCTGTGTCCTCCTCCTCCTCCTCATAGATTGTAAGCTCTTGTGACCATTGTACAAGCACTGTCACCTACTGTGCCTCCTCCTCCTTCTCATAGATTGTAAGCTCTTGAGACAATTTTACAGACACTGTCACCCCCTGTGCCTCCTCCTCCTCATAGATTGTAAGCTGTTGTGACCATTGTACAAGCACTGTCACCTCCTGTGTCCTCCTCCTCCTCCTCATAGATTGTAAGCTCTTGTGACCATTGTACAAGCACTGTCATCTCCTGTGTCCCCTCCATCTCATAGATTGTAAGCTCCTGTGACCATTGTGAAAGCACTGTCACCTCCTGTGTTTTCTCTTTATAGATTGCAAGCTCCTGTGACCATTGTACAAGCACTGTCACCTCCTGTGTTTTCTCTTTATAGATTGCAAGCTCTTGTGACCATTGTACAACCACTGTCACCTCCTGTGTCCCCTCCTCCTCATAGATTGTAAGCTCTTGTGACCATTGTACAAGCACTGTCATCTCCTGTGTCCTCTCCTCCTCATAGATTATAAGCTCTTGTGACCATTGTACAAGCACTGTCATCTCCTGTGTCTCCTCCTCATAGATTGTAAGCTCTTGGGACCATTGTACAAGCACTGTCACCTCCTGTGTCCTCCTCCTCCTCCTCATAGATTGTAAGCTGTTGTGACCATTGTACAAGCACTGTCACCTCCTGTGTCCCCTCCATCTCATAGATTGTAAGCTCCTGTGACCATTGTACAAGCACTGTCACCTCCTGTGTTTTCTCTTTATAGATTGCAAGCTCCTGTGACCATTGTACAAGCACTGTCACCTCCTGTGTTTTCTCTTTATAGATTGCAAGCTCTTGTGACCATTGTACAACCACTGTCACCTCCTGTGTCCCCTCCTCCTCATAGATTGTAAGCTCTTGTGACCATTGTACAAGCACTGTCACCTCCTGTGTCCTCTCCTCCTCATAGATTGTAAGCTCTTGTGACCATTGTACAAGCACTGTCATCTCCTGTGTCTCCTCCTCATAGATTGTAAGCTCTTGTGACCATTGTACAAGCACTGTCATCTCCTGTGTCCTCTCCTCCTCATAGATTATAAGCTCTTGTGACCATTGTACAAGCACTGTCACCTCCTGCGTCTCCTCCTCCTCATAGATTGTAAGCCCTTGTGACCATTGTACAAGCACTGTCACCTCCTGTGCCCCCTCATCCTCATAGATTGTGAGCTCTTTTGACCATTGTACAAGCACTGTCACCTCCTGGACTGTAGGGACTTGTAAACTTAGCCCAAAATATTCAGGCTCTTGACCCAGAAATTTTAAATCCTCCAAAATTAAACCAGCCATCAATGGACACCACACCGTGTTCCTTGTTGTGGGTATGTGGGGGGGGGGGGGGGCACAGCATTTATTTTTAGAGAAACAATTAATTAATTAAATAACCAATAGAAAAAATGCAAAATAGTTGGAACCAAATTCATGCCCATCCAGGCCCTTCGCTTCTTCTTGAGCAAAAACCTTTCACCCGAATGGCGTCAGACGTCATGTGGGCACCTTCATCTCGCCTTCGGGCATGTGAAAATCCGCCAATGCTGTGACATCTGAAAGGAAGACAGAAAGAACAGCCAGAAACCAGAAAACCACCTGTAAACGAAAAGTAACCTGAGGGCAAGGGCGAGGGCAGAAGGAAAGAGGCCCCGCCACGTGCCCCCAATGCTTTTAAACCACAATCCAGCCCCTTTTTGGGACCGCCTAAAGAAGGGGCCAATCACCTTTTTAGCTGCCTTCTGCACCATCACCAGAAATCCCCTACAGTCCCCAGCCCCTTCTCTATGCGATTTGGGGCTAATGATGTCTCCTCTTCATAGATTGTAAGCTCTTGTTACCATTGTACAAGCACTGTCACCTCCTGTGTCCTCCTCCTCCTCATAGTTTGTAAGCTCATGACCATTGTACAAGCGCTGTCACCTCCTGTGTCCCCTCCTCCTCATAGTTTGTAAGCTCTTGTGGCCATTGTACAAGCACTGTCACCTCCTGTGTCCTCTCCTCCTCATAGTTTGTAAGCTCATGACCATTGTACAAGCACTGTCACCTCCTGTGTCCTCTCCTCCTCATAGTTTGTAAGCTCATGACCATTGTACAAGCGCTGTCACCTCCTGTGTCCCCTCCTCCTCATAGTTTGTAAGCTCATGACCATTGTACAAGCACTGTCACCTCCTGTGTCCTCTCCTCCTCATAGTTTGTAAGCTCATGACCATTGTACAAGCACTGTCACCTCCTGTGTCCTCTCCTCCTCATAGTTTGTAAGCTCATGACCATTGTACAAGCGCTGTCACCTCCTGTGTCCCCTCCTCCTCATAGTTTGTAAGCTCATGACCATTGTACAAGCACTGTCACCTCCTGTGTCCTCTCCTCCTCATAGTTTGTAAGCTCATGACCATTGTACAAGCGCTGTCACCTCCTGTGTCCTCTCCTCCTCATAGTTTGTAAGCTCATGACCATTGTACAAGCACTGTCATCTCCTGTGTCCTCTCCTCCTCATAGTTTGTAAGCTCATGACCATTGTACAAGCGCTGTCACCTCCTGTGTCCTCCTCCTCATAGTTTGTAAGCTCCTGTGACCATTGTACAAGCGCTGTCACCTCCTGTGTCCTCCTCCTCATAGTTTGTAAGCTCATGACCATTGTACAAGCGCTGTCACCTCCTGTGTCCTCCTCCTCATAGTTTGTAAGCTCATGACCATTGTACAAGCACTGTCACCTCCTGTGTCCCCTCCTCCTCATAGTTTGTAAGCTCCTGTGACCATTGTACAAGCGCTGTCACCTCCTGTGTCCTCCTCCTCATAGTTTGTAAGCTCATGACCATTGTACAAGCACTGTCCCCTCCTGTGTCCTCCTCCTCCTCATAGTTTGTAAGCTCATGACCATTGTACAAGCACTGTCACCTCCTGTGTCCTCCTCCTCCTCATAGTTTGTAAGCTCATGACCATTGTACAAGCACTGTCATCTCCTGTGTCCTCTCCTCCTCATAGTTTGTAAGCTCATGACCATTGTACAAGCGCTGTCACCTCCTGTGTCCTCCTCCTCATAGTTTGTAAGCTCCTGTGACCATTGTACAAGCGCTGTCACCTCCTGTGTCCTCCTCCTCATAGTTTGTAAGCTCATGACCATTGTACAAGCGCTGTCACCTCCTGTGTCCTCCTCCTCATAGTTTGTAAGCTCATGACCATTGTACAAGCACTGTCACCTCCTGTGTCCCCTCCTCCTCATAGTTTGTAAGCTCCTGTGACCATTGTACAAGCGCTGTCACCTCCTGTGTCCTCCTCCTCATAGTTTGTAAGCTCATGACCATTGTACAAGCACTGTCCCCTCCTGTGTCCTCCTCCTCCTCATAGTTTGTAAGCTCATGACCATTGTACAAGCACTGTCACCTCCTGTGTCCTCCTCCTCCTCATAGTTTGTAAGCTCATGACCATTGTACAAGCACTGTCACCTCCTGTGTCCTCCTCCTCATAGTTTGTAAGCTCATGACCATTGTACAAGCACTGTCACCTCCTGTGTCCTCCTCCTCCTCATAGTTTGTAAGCTCATGACCATTGTACAAGCACTGTCACCTCCTGTGTCCCCTCCTCCTCATAGTTTGTAAGCTCATGACCATTGTACAAGCACTGTCCCCTCCTGTGTCCTCCTCCTCCTCATAGATTGTAAGCTCTATGTAATTTTAAATTACTATATATTTAACAATAAAAAGTTAAAAAAATATTTAAAAAAATAGAAAATAACATTCTATTATTTTTAAATATCTTTTTCTCCTATTAGAAATGTTATTCTGATTGTACATTTACGTTGTAACGATCACAGATATTCTAGGGAAAAAACAGTTCCATGTTTCACATCAGGGTGATGGAGAATTTTTTCGACTTTCAGGTTCTGGTACCTGTCAGGGTTATTATCGTGACCGTTTTTTTCCCCACGATTTCTGTAAATTTCTAAAAAAAATTCCAGTATTTAAAAAAAAAAAAAACCCTGTGACCGCAGGGAGTGAATAAGCCCTTGGTGAAGAGCAGAAGTTTACAGATTTTTTATTTTGTTTTTTAAATAAGCAAAGGGGATTCCCAGAAGGGATGTGATTGGCTGAGCTCGGAGGCATTTTTTTTTTTTCTATATTTTTTTTTCTATGTTAATTTTTCCTTCTCGTAATCTGTTTTGTCATGTGTCTCGGAACATCAATGTTTCTGTTTTGTGACTGATTTATTTGCCACACAAGGATTTCAGGCGAAGATAGAGGAGGATGCGACCACACAGTATATACGTATAACACATGTGTGAGAACACAGAGGTCCTCCGATACATGTAAGGAGGGACCCGTAACAATAACCCGTGCGCACACCTGCTGGATACCTCTAGGGGGCAGCTGAGGTGTTACATTTCCCTGCAGTGCCCCTGCAGGAGAAGTGATGCATTACACACCACATCAATAGACAGGATGGTCCTCCGCTACAAGAAAAGTTCTTTGTAGGTGCTCTCCACTGCACAGAAGAGGATCCTGAATGGTGATGGTGACCCCCGACCTTAAAATTATTTTCGGCACTACTTCATAACTGTAATTTTGCTACTGTTATGTATTGTTATCGTAGTCAAAATGGTCCCTCCAGTATTTACAGTGATCCCCCCCCCCCCCAGTAGTCACAGCACCTGCCAATCATATCCCTAGTATCCCGGAGTCACAGTGATGCCCACAGTATCCCAGAGTCACAGTGATGCTCCCAGTAGCCAGGAGTAACGGTGATGCTCCCAGTGGTCATAGTGATGCCCCTTAGTAGCTAGTAGTGACAGTGATACCCCCAGTAGCCTGAAGTCACATTCATGCCCCAATTAGTCACAGTGATACTCCCAGTAGCCTGAAGTCACATTGATGCCCCAATTAGTCACAGTGATGCTCCCAGTAGCCCAGAGTCACAGTGATGCCCCCAGTAGCCTGGAATCACATTGATGCTCCCAGTGGTCATAGTGATGCCCCTTAGTAGCCAGTAGTGACAGTGATACCCCCAGTTGCCTGAAGTCACATTCATGCCCCAATTAGTCACAGTGATGCTCCCAGTAGCCAGGAGTAACAGTGATGCCTCTGTTACAGAGCAGGAGGAGCTGAGCAGATTGTACATAGGGTCCTATCTGCAGGGAGCATGTTATAGAGCAGGAGGAGCTGAGCAGATTGTACATAGTGTCCTATCTGCAGGCAGCATGTTATAGAGCAGAAGGAGCTGAGCAGATTGTACATAGTATCCTATCTGCAAGCAGCATGTTATAGAGCAGGAGGAGCTGAGCAGATTGTACATAGTGTCATATCTGCAGGCAGTATGTATAGAGAAGGAGGGGCTGAGCAGATTGTGCATAGTGTCCTATCCGAAGGCAGCATGTTATAGAGCAAGAGGAGCTAAGCAGATGGTATATAGTGTCCTATCTGAAGGCAGCATGTTATAGAGCAGGAGGAGCTAAGCACATTGTATATAGTGTCCTATCTGCAGGCAGCATATTACAGAGCAGGAAGAGCTGAACAGATTGTACATAGTGTCCTAACTGCAGGCAGCATGTTATAGAGCAGGAGGAGCTGAGCAGATTGTATATAGTGTCCTATCTGCAGGCAGTATGTTATAGAGCAGGGGGAGCTGAGCAGATTCTACATAGTGTCCTATCTACAGGCAGCATGTTATAGAGCAGGAGGGGCTGAGCAGATTGTACATAGTGTCCTATCTACAGGCAGCATATTACAGAGCAGGAAGAGCTGAACAGATTGTACATAGTGTCCTATCTACAGGCAGCCTGTTATAGAGCAGGAGGACTGTGCACCACACAGCAACTTTTATCATAAAGTATCCCTTTAGTAGGGTTCTTATTTTTTTTTCACATTTTCATCAAATCTGCTTATTTCTCATTATTTTTTATTCTGACCTTCTCAGTAGTAAAAAATAATCGTCAATCAAGATATTGTCCTGGGGCCAACAGCCATAAAATATATGGACAATAGGAAAAATGCATTGGAAAACTGTAGCAGTTGTCCATAGCAACAGTTACATTAAGGTAGTCTGACACTTGTTGCCACTCCCAGTGCATCTTACCTCCTCTGGATGCTGCCTGCCATCTGCTGGTGAAAGGTGGACTTAATATAGGAGATAATATTCACCTTTCACCAGCAGATGGCAGACAACCTTACATACAGACTGTAGTCCTGTCAGAGAGAGGAGGGAGGGGGCAGGGAGATTTTTTACACAACTACTGTCTGCTCACTTCTGGCTGGCGCAATCATGTCCTGCTGTGTTCCATTCTCGGTGCACTCACAGAAGACATCACTGTGTACAACTGGTATACAAACAGTATTATAAAGGTGTCTACCATATATAGGGGGTCATTTACTAAGGGCCCGATTTGCATTTTCCCGGCGTGTTACCCGAATATTTCCGATTTGCAGCGATTTCCCCTGAATTGCCCCGGGTTTTTGGCGTACGCGATCGGATTGTGGCGCATCGGCGCCGGCATGCACGCGACGGAAATGGGGGGGCGTGGCAGAACAAAAACCCGACGGATTCGGGGAAACCGCCGCATTTAAAAAAAAAAAAATTACCTTCACCCAGCAATGGATAGTGTGGGGTTGGCCTCGGCGGACTTCAGCGCAGCAGCGACACCTGGTGGACGTCGGAGGAACTGCCTTAGTGAATCGCAGGAAGACCCGAATCCACCACAGAGAACGCGCTGCTGGATTGCGAATGGAGCGGGTAGTAAATCTGCCCCATAGAGTCGCTATATCTAATCTAACATTATGGGTATCCCCCTTACTGTAGAGATGAGAAACTACGTTTCCATTTTTCACAGCACTCCTGTACAGTTTTCTTTTGTGACCTGTATTTACGGCTTTCGCTTTGCGCTCCAAATGACACCTCACCTTTATTCTTTGGTTTGGCTCTGGTTCGATTACCAGAGATACCAAACTAACTTTTTAATTTTTTTACTTCGGTGTACGAAGCTGTGTAAGGCATAATTTTTTTTTTAGATAAAATTTTCATTGTTACTATTATGGGGGCTGTACAATCTTTTGATCCCGTTTTATTAAAATTTTATGTTGCAAAGTGGCAAAAAAGTGGTGTTTCGGACATTATTTTCTGCGACTGGGAGCGTCAGGAGAGGGAGGACAGAGAGAGCTCAAGTGCTGGGCCCTCACTCTACCAGGTGGGTGTTTGCTGCATATTGCAGCAAACACCCACTGGCAACACCCACGCTCGGTGCTGCGTTATAAACACGCAAATGCCGGAGACATTTAAACCCTCGCGTGTAGGCGCTGCTATATTGGATTCGATTCCCCCCACCCCATGAGCTCTTTGGGGGCAGCGATCCATTGCTATGACAGCCTCCGGGTCATATGAAGACCCAAGCCTGTCTAGTTTTAACTCATTGATTACAATGTGCAGTTGTAATGAATGAGGAAACTCCTTATACAGCATACTACCATACTGTAGTATGGCAGTATATGGTAGGATCAATCAGACAACCTAGGGTTAAAGTACCCTAGGGGGTCTTAAAAACAGTAAAAAAATAAATTAAAAAAACATAAATATTCCCTTTCCCTAAAACTGATATAAATAAACAGTAAAAATCACGTATCCCAAAATGTCTACCCTATCAAAATATAATAACGGTTATTCCCGGCGTAATGGAAAATAGCGCCCAAATATGAAAATGCCACTTTTTTGCCATTTTGCAAAACATAAAAAATGTTATAAAAAGTGATCAAAAGGTCATCCAATCCTAAAACCGGAAGCATTGAAAACGTCATCAAAAGTTGCAAAAAATGACACCACCCACAGCTCCGTACACCGAAGTATGAAAAAGTTGTTACCACCAGAAGACGGCAAAATGAAGATTTTTTTTTTTGTACAGGAGGTTTTAATTTTTGTAAATGTATGTATGTATCTTAAAACCTATACAAATGTATTATCCCCGTAATCGTACCGACCCAAAGAATAAAACTGACCTGTCATTTGGGGTGCAAAGTGAAAGCTGCAAAATCCAAGCCCACAAGAAAAAGACGCACAAGCATTTTTTCACCAATGTCACCAAATTTTTTCTTTTTTATTCCGGCATGGAATATTATATACCGTCAGTATGAAGTGCAATTTGTTACACAGAAAACAAGCCCTCACACAGCTCTTTACATAGAAAAATAAAGAATGTATAGGTTTTTAAAAATGACGAGCAAAAAACAGAAACACAAAAATGAAAAAGAGCCAAGTCGTTAAGGGGTTAAATATTGATAGATATTTTTGGGACACAACGTTGCCTAACATGTTTATGATTTTTATTGTTCATTTTTACATCAAGGGTGACTTGAACTTTTAGGGTTTTTTTTTTTTTAATTTTTACTACTTTTTAGACCCCCCCTAGGGTACTTTAACCCTAGGTTATCTAAGGAATCCTACTATATTCTGCTATACAACAGTACAGTAGTATGTGGTTATTGCACATTATCTGTTACAATTTGCCACTGGGGTCTTCGGGTCTTGTGAAGTCCCCAGAATGTCATGGCAATTGATCGTCGCTCCGCCATCTGTTACATGTTGGCGGCCTGTAAAAGGTTAACACCCACTATTGGTGCCAGCATTGATCACGGGTGTTAGCAGTGTGTGTTTGCTGCATTATACAGCAAACACCAAATGTGTATAAAGAGGGCTCAGCCCTTAATGTGGTTAATGTACTATTATAGACATCAACCTTACATAGAGCTGACTATTGTATCTAAGCTGCCTTGATAGAAAAGATGGTATCAACCCCTTAATGACTTGTCCCTTTTTTCGTTCTTGCTTTTCCATTTTCACCCCAAAAATCTATGGCCCACATTTATCAAAAACAGTGCGGTCTGTACTAAGTGCAGTGTCCTGTGTAGTGTGCAGGGGGCGCTAGATTCCTGATTTCCGGCACCCGTTCTGCATGAATCTGGCACCCCCTCCACTTCCCCGACAAAGTGCACCAACATTTTTTGGTGCACTTTTAACATGGGGCGGGCGACACATTTCTGTCGGACTCTGCATAATAAATCTGGCGCACGGTCCGACTGAGCACCTGAACGCCCCCTTCAGTGCAGAAATTTGTGTTGCGTCGGGAGTAGTGCGGTATATGTTGAATTTGCTATAGATCTGTAAAAGAGTGCCACTGGCACACTGGTACAGATCTTCAGCAATGACAGGTCCTGAAGTCTTCTAAAGATTCCAGGCTATCATGGAAACTCTTTGTCGCTCTCTGATGACATCACAGAAAGTGACGATGAAAGCCAATATGGCAGCAGGTCTTTTGACAGCTGCTGGCACAAATTACGGGTGTTATGGGTGGGTGTTTGATGCAATATGTAGCCCTCTTTATACTCCCTTAACAGATTTGTGATGTAACTAGTACGGCACAAGTCATTATGTGGTTAATGAAATTATTTTTTCAAATATGTATATATAAATGTATAGCTAGGCAGCACGGTGGCTCAGTGGTTAGCATTACAGCCTTGCAGTGCTGGGGTCCTGGGTTCAAGTCCCAGGGTCAACATCTGCAGAGAGTTTGTATGCTCTCTCTCCGGGTTTCCTCTGGGTCCTACGGTTTCCGCCCACACTCCAAAACATACTGGTAGGTTGGTTAGATTGTGAGCCCCACGGGGACAGGGACCGATTTGGCAAACTCTGTGCATCTCTGCGTAATCTGTAGGCGCTATATAAATATAGGAATTATTATTATTTGGGGGTGAGGGGCATATACAGGCAGTCCCCGGGTTACATACAAGATAGGGTCTGTAGGTTTGTTCTTAAGTTGAGTTTGTATGTAAGTCGGAACTGTATATTTTATCATTGTAATCCCAGCCAGAATCTTTTTGGTCTCTGTGACAATTGGATTTTAAAAATGTTGGGTTGTCATAAGAATCAGGATTAACACTAAAGCTTCATTACAGACGCCTGTGATAACTGTTATAGCTGATTATTGAAGCCTAGGACTAAAGTACCATAAATTACCAATATCCAGAGGTCCGTTTGTAACTAGGGGTCGTATGTAAGTTGAGTGTTCTTAAGTAGGGGACCGCCTGTATTGAGCCTGTGATTCTGGCAATGAACCTAGCTGCTAGCCCTGCATCACTGGGCCCAAGAGCTGCTGAAAGGTACTTATAGACTTTAGGAATAGTTGCCTGGGGGCCTCGAGCTAAATTATTCCCCTGGGAGTCGGGACTCATGACTCTATAGTCACTACACAAAAGCAAAACCATTGAAAAGTAGGGATCCCCTTACTACTAGTCTGCTGCTACCACCAGTTACCTTACAGCCAGGAGAGTGGGGGAGGGGGAATGACAACGACACTGAACACATAACTGGTGCAGAGTAGTCAGGATCATGACAGCGGAAGCCAAATATTTTCAAAGGATCGGATTTCAAAGTGTCGTTTCTATGAATTTACAATGAGAAATACATGAAAATCTGCATTACAAAAGGGGAAATGCCTGAAGTTCAAAATATGAAAGCTTTATTCGCAACAGAATATAAAACATCACAAGGCAATGAAAATCCAGCAGCTGTCTGTATCCTATTATTGTACTGTGACACAAACACCCCGAAGCGACTTATTTCTAAATAGACGGGGGAGGGGAGACGACTGCGACACCCTGCACTGAAAGAATAGAGAGAAATCAATGTTTCCATGAATTCACACTCAGATTTTAGCAGGTGCTGGTGCATGTTATGAAATTAGCTTCAATTTAGAGCCAACTTCTTAGCATCTGTTCACATGTAGCAGATTTGTTGCAGGGTTGTATGCATATTGAGGGGGTGTCTGACGGCTATGGAGGCCATGGAATAGAAGGTGGTTGAGGCCTCCATGAAGGTGGCCTGCTTCTAACCATTAGGCTTGAGAGAGCATTTCCAATTATGGCCTGTAGGCGGCGCTCTTGTAATTTGTGTTTAAGCCGTTGCTTGCAGCCAGGTTGGGGCAGCACGGAGTGACGAACCTTCGTTGAAACTGGCAAACTAGATACTTACCACCATCTGAATCCCAAATTATGCTACATGCTGATTCAAGCTGGGACCACCCCTTAAATCAATAGTACATGTGACTAGGAAAAACCCTTGAAGTCCAGAATGTCCTCGACCTCAAGCTTGTTCTCAGGACCAAAAGAGTCAGGAAGAGACGTCCTAGAGAACTGAAGAAGGACCAGTGGCTTCAGAAGATATACATGGGAGATGGGTCAGGTATGTAGAGATGTGGAAAATGGGGCAGATATATAAATGAAGATGGAAGATGTAGATGGGACCAGGTATGTACAAAATAGAAGATGGGCTCAGGTATGTACAAGATGTGGAAGATGGGTAAAATATGTAAAGAGAAGAAGGAATATGTTGATGGGTCAGGTATGTAGAATATGTGACAGATGGACCAGGTATGTAGACCAGGTATGTAGAATATGTGACAGATGGACCAGGTATGTAGACCATAGAGGAAATGTCAGTTATGCAGAAGATAGATCAAGTAAAGTTTGTAGGCAATGGTATATGGGTCATGTATGGATGTAGAGGATGGGTCAGGTATATAAAAGATGGGGAAGATGGAAGACGATGGAAGAGGGGTGAAGTATGTATAAGATGTGGAAGATAGGTCTGGTATGTAGACGATGGAAGATGAGGCAAGTATGTAAAGATTTGGAAGATGGTTCATGTATGAAGACGATGGAAGATGGGTCAGGTACATAGACGATGGAAGATGAGGCAAGTATGTAAAGATTTGGAAGATGGTTCATGTATGAAGACGATGGAAGATGAGTCAAGTTTGTAGACGATGTGGACGATGGGTCAGGTGTGTAGAAGATGTGGAAGATGGGTCTGGTATGTAGACGATGGAAGATGGGTCCGGTATGTAGACGATGGAAGATGGGTCAGGTATGTAGACGATGGAAGATGGGTCAGGTATGTAGACGATGGAAGATGGGTCAGGTATGTAGACGATGGAAGATGGGTCAGGTATGTAGAAGATGGAAGATGGGTCTGGTATGTAGACGATGGAAGATGGGTCCGGTATGTAGACGATGGAAGATGGGTCAGGTATGTAGACGATGGAAGATGGGTCAGGTATGTAGACGATGGAAGATGGGTCAGGTATGTAGAAGATGGAAGATGGGTCAGGTATGTAGACGATGGAAGATGGGTCAGGTATGTAGACGATGGAAGATGGGTCAGGTATGTAGAAGATGGAAGATGGGTCAGGTATGTAGAAGATGGAAGATGGGTCAGGTATGTAGACGATGGAAGATGGGTCAGGTATGTAGACGATGGAAGATGGGTCAGGTATGTAGAAGATGGAAGATGGGTCAGGTATGTAGAAGATGGAAGATGGGTCAGGTATGTAGAAGATGGAAGATGGGTCAGGTATGTAGACGATGGAAGATGGGTCAGGTATGTAGACTATGGAAGATGATTCAAGTTTGTAGAAGATGTGGAGAATGGGTCAGGTATGTAGAAGATGTGGAAGATGGGTCAGGTATGTAGACGATGGAAGATGGGTCTGGTATGTAAAGAGAAGATGAAAGATGTTACCAGGTACAAACACCAAATGAACTTAGAAATCAGGGAGAGATGTGAGGGAGCCGCAGTCAGATATTTCTGGTGGACAACCAGACTTTATGGCCTGGAAAATGTTGAAGATGTTACCTGCAACTCTGGACTATGTTTTGCATCAAGGAAGCAGTTTGGATCAAGGAAGACATGGGAGCTCATTTACTAAGGTTCCGTCGGGTTTTCCCGAATATTTCCAATTTGCGCCAAATTGCTCCGGGTTTTTGGTGCACGCGATTGGATTGTAGTGCATCGGCGCCTGCTTTCACGTGACAGAAATCGGGGCCGCGGACAACCGATGGATTTGGAAAAAAAAGTGGAATTTAAAAAACGATTTTTGTTGCAAGACATGCACTTACATGCACCGGGAAGAAGTAGGTGAACTCCGGCAGACCTCAACGCAGCAGCGACACCTGCTGGATACCGCACGATCTTAGTGAATCCCGGTAGACCCGAATCCTCGTAGGACAATGTGCCGCGGGATCGCAACTGGTCTGGGTAAGTAAATCTGCCCCATGTTCTCTGGTCAGACATGTAGAAACTTCTTATAGACGGGGAGGGTCAGTCGCTGGTACCTTGGAGGAAGTAGAGAGAGGAAGTAGAACCCAATGATGTTATCCAGTGAGATGGATCAAGATACAAGTCCGACAAGCCCGCTTGTTTTAGAAGAAGGCAAAAGTAGCAGAAGAACCTTTGGGTCCCTACATGAACCTGGGTATGGGTGCTACTGCTACTTCTATGCTTGTATGCTTCTATGCTGTATTGGTGGCCTTTTGAATGGTCACTTGAATGGTGCTAGAAGCAGGAAGCTCCATGAACTGAGTCATTGTTATTCAAGGTTTACATAAGTCAGCTCCAATTTAAGTTAAAGGGATAAGAGCTTCAGTAACCACAAATAACCACTACACATTTGATGGCGCTGTCTGCTTCAGACTCTGTTGTGGTTTTGCTAGAGTTGGAACTGATAATATTAGCTAATCATTGGGGGTGATAAACATATTCATTGACTTACCCCCTCCCCCCACCATCATATCAGTGCCCCCCCCCCCTCAGGTATATTCTTTACCTTTTAAACCATATTAGAATATGAAGGCCGAGCTATTCATAAAAAATATTTATAATATCGTAGAATGTAATAATTTGCAGATACTGAATGTTCTTACCTGACTTGCCTTGGCCTTGAGCCAGTCCGGCAGTGCCGCACATGTCTACGAGGATATTATACAAGCCAACTCTGCAGCGGATGTTCCTGTAAGAGCGGGAGATGGAAGATAAATCCTGGAGCACAAAATATGTTTCCTATCTAATTGATTCTTTCGCTTTACAGTGGCGGAAATTTTATAAGCAAAATGCGCCAGAATTCGGTGGTAGTTTGACAAGTACTGCCTAAAAAGCATTGCACCAAACTCAACTCAAGTGTTTCAGATGGTTCCGATCTGCTTTTATGACGGGTACAGGAGAGAGTGGCACCGATAACAGAATTTAGAATTCTGCTTATTTTGCAAGTCAAGCTTTAGCTTACAGGTGACACAGACAGAGATGATGGGACCTGAGACTAAGCCTCCTTTCTCAGCTGTCCCTGCCTGAGTGCCTCGCCTACCCTGAGCAGTAAGAGAACAAGTAGTTGATGTTCTCTTCCTGCACCAATGTGTAAAACAAAAGACAAGGACAAGACAGTAGAGAGAATAATAGTTGCCAGTACTGGGTAAGATAAAAGTACAAAACCACAAGGCAAAAGGATAGTCTGAATACAAGCAAAGGGTCAAGATATAAGGATACAGAATAACAGGATATACAGCAATCTTACTAAGGCTACATTCACACGGACGTATGAAAACGGCCGTATCCGTACCGTTTTTTTTACGGATTACATACGGCCACATTCATTTCAATGGACAATACGTCTGACCATTTATATTGTCGTTGTTAACTCCGTTCCTTACCGTACAGTAGCCGTATAAAAATATAGAGCATGTCCTATTTTCTCCCGTATTTCAGTTCCGTATGCCCTAGAAGTCTATGGGGACGTAAAAAAATACGGGTTACATACGTGCTGCGTACGGATGAAAAACGTCACGTATATGCGGCCCGTAAATACGGGACTGGAGAAATCATGCGGTCGTGTGAATGTAGCTTAAGTTCTAATACTATATCAGGCAAAGAACCGAGGGTAACCGGGAGAACACTTTGAGATGTGAAATTAATATATATGGAGAGGTGATGTGATTTTCCCAATGACATTGGAACCAACATCTACTAAGAGAAGATTCCATTGACACAGCTACTACATTGGGAATACGTAAAACAGCGGTCATTCAGTGCCGAAAAAAAAAAACCAATACCCAAGAGTGTTGATCCATTCTAAGTTTTCCAGTATTGAAAAAGTATCAACGTTTCGATGCATTGTGCAACTCTATGGGAGAATGGGTGTTGCATTAGCTAAACCAATAGTAACCTGAGACAATTTCACTCAAGAATGAGACAGGTCAAGGAGTTAGTGTAAGACTGTCTCGTATAAATTGACACCAAACTTTCAGACAATAGTAAATTTAAGAAGAGTAAATCTGCCCCAAAGTATAAGTAGATTCAAGTTCAGTAAAATCGCTTATTGAAGGTACAGTGGCCCAGAGAGGGGTCCCTACTAAAGGTACTTACTGGCCCATTTTTGTCTAATGTGTCGGTACTTACTGGCCCATATGTCGTCACCTGGTAGTAATAATAATAATAATGGTCTTTATTTATATAGCGCTATTAAATTCTGTAGCGATTTACAAATCATAACCCGGCTTTCTTATTGGCTGTCAGCCCAGAACTTTCCAAAAGGGTTAAAGCTGTAAATAAATAAAATAGTATGGATAAAACTGTATTTCTCTGCTTTGTCTATAGTGTACAACAAGGGGGCCTGGGTGTTGGACTTCCTCGATCAATTACTAGTGACGTATCCTATAGTATTGACCCGTTACCATGTCACAAAAATAAGCCATTCTAGATGTAAGGTTACATGGCTAAGGTTGCAATTTTTGAAGCCATAAGCCATGCTTTGTCATACTTACCTCAGTATAACTTACATTTACTTCAGTATAACTTACATTTACCTCAGTATAACTTACTTTTACCTCAGTATAACTTACATTTACGTCAGAATTACTTACATTTACCTCAGGATCACATATATTTACCTCAGTATAACTTACATTTACCTCAGTATAACTTACATTTACCTCAGGATCACATATATTTACCTCAGTATAACTTACATTTACCTCAGTATAACTTACATTTACCTCAGTATAACTTACATTTACCTCGGGATCACATATATTTACCTCAGTATAACTTACATTTACGTCAGAATTACTTACATTTACCTCAGGATCACATATATTTACCTCAGTATAACTTACATTTACCTCAGTATAACTTACATTTACCTCAGGATCACATATATTTACCTCAGTATAACTTACATTTACCTCAGTATAACTTACATTTACCTCAGTATAACTTACATTTACCTCAGGATCACATATATTTACCTCAGTATAACTTACATTTACCTCAGTATAACTTACATTTACCTCAGTATAACTTACATTTACCTCAGGATCACATATATTTACCTCAGTATAACTTACATTTACCTCAGTATAACTTACATTTACCTCAGTATAACTTACATTTACCTCAGGATCACATATATTTACCTCAGTATAACTTACATTTACCTCAGGATCACATACATTTACCTCAGTATAACTTACATTTACCTCGGGATCACATATATTTACCTCAGTGCACCAGATCTTTGCCATTGCACTTGTGATACATTGATCTGCAGCTCCTTCCCCTGATTAGAGATTCATGTATGTAAAATATTCTGAGCGCAGCAGCGCCAGACCCCATTCTATCATTAATCATTGTGAAATACCTGATATTGGAAAGGCTACAAAAAAGATCTTCTGCGGCACACGGAGGCCTACGGAGAGCGAAGATTCACATCTGCTCCACCCAACAAACATAATCCCCCTTATCTCTTATCCAGGAGGGGATTCAGATACTTAATATAGAGAAAGGGCAGCTATTCTCCATCCCACTACTAGTCATAGTGCATACAGGGGACATGTGTGTAGTACTAGTTGTAAGGTATAGATCCTATGATAGTACAAATTGTAGTGCATAGACAGTAGATCTAGTTAGTTGTGGTGAATAAATCCAGTGCTAGTACTAGTTGTAGTGAATAAATCCAGTGCTAGTACTAGTTGTAGTGAATAAATCCAGAGCTAGTACTAGTTGTAGTGAATAAATCCAGTGCTAGTACTAGTTGTAGTGAATAAATCCAGTGCTAGTACTAGTTGTAGTGAATAAATCCAGTGCTAGTACTAGTTGTAGTGAATAAATCCAGTGCTAGTACTAGTTGTAGTGATAAATCCAGTGCTAGTACTAGTGATAAATCCAGTGCTAGTACTAGTTGAAGTGAATAAATCCAGTGCTAGTACTAGTTGAAGTGAATAAATCCAGTGCTAGTACTAGTTGTAGTGAATAAATCCAGAGGTAGTACTAGTTGTAGTGAATAAATCCAGTGCTAGTACTAGTTGTAGTGAATAAATCCAGTGCTAGTACTACTTGTAGAGAATAAATCCAGTGCTAGTACTAGTTGAAGTGAATAAATCCAGTGCTAGTACTAGTTGAAGTGAATAAATCCAGTGCTAGTACTAGTTGTAGTGAATAAATCCAGTGCTAGTACTAGTTGTAGTGAATAAATCCAGAGCTAGTACTAGTTGTAGTGAATAAATCCAGTGCTAGTACTAGTTGTAGTGAATAAATCCAGTGCTAGTACTAGTTGTAGTGAATAAATCCAGTGCTAGTACTAGTTGTAGTGATAAATCCAGTGCTAGTACTAGTTGTAGTGAATAAATCCAGTGCTAGTACTAGTTGAAGTGAATAAATCCAGTGCTAGTACTAGTTGTAGTGAATAAATCCAGTGCTAGTACTAGTTGTAGTGAATAAATCCAGTGCTAGTACTAGTTGTAGTGAATAAATCCAGTGCTAGTACTAGTTGTAGTGAATAAATCCAGTGCTAGTACTAGTTGAAGTGGATAAATCCAGTGCTAGTACTAGTTGTAGTGATAAATCCAGAGCTAGTACTAGTTGTAGTGAATAAATCCAGTGCTAGTACTAGTTGTAGTGAATAAATCCAGTGCTAGTACTAGTTGAAGTGAATAAATCCAGTGCTAGTACTAGTTGTAGTGAATAAATCCAGTGCTAGTACTAGTTGTAATTAATAAATCCAGTGCTAGTACTAGTTGTAATTAATAAATCCAGTGCTAGTACTAGTTGTAGTGAATAAATCCAGTGCTAGTACTAGTTGTAGTGAATAAATCCAGTGCTAGTACTAGTTGTAGTGAATAAATCCAGTGCTAGTACTAGTTGTAGTGAATAAATCCAGTGCTAGTACTAGTTGAAGTGGATAAATCCAGTGCTAGTACTAGTTGTAGTGATAAATCCAGAGCTAGTACTAGTTGTAGTGAATAAATCCAGTGCTAGTACTAGTTGTAGTGAATAAATCCAGTGCTAGTACTAGTTGAAGTGAATAAATCCAGTGCTAGTACTAGTTGTAGTGAATAAATCCAGTGCTAGTACTAGTTGTAATTAATAAATCCAGTGCTAGTACTAGTTGTAATTAATAAATCCAGTGCTAGTACTAGTTGTAGTGAATAAATCCAGTGCTAGTACTAGTTGTAGTGAATAAATCCAGTGCTAGTACTAGTTGTAGTGAATAAATCCAGAGCTAGTACTAGTTGTAGTGAATAAATCCAGTGCTAGTACTAGTTGTAGTGAATAAATCCAGTGCTAGTACTAGTTGTAGTGAATAAATCCAGTGCTAGTACTAGTTGTAGTGATAAATCCAGTGCTAGTACTAGTTGTAGTGAATAAATCCAGTGCTAGTACTAGTTGTAGTGAATAAATCCAGTGCTAGTACTAGTTGTAGTGAATAAATCCAGTGCTAGTACTAGTTGTAGTGAATAAATCCAGTGCTAGTACTAGTTGAAGTGGATAAATCCAGTGCTAGTACTAGTTGTAGTGAATAAATCCAGAGCTAGTACTAGTTGTAGTGAATAAATCCAGTGCTAGTACTAGTTGTAGTGATAAATCCAGTGCTAGTACTAGTTGTAGTGAATAAATCCAGTGCTAGTACTAGTTGTAGTGAATAAATCCAGTGCTAGTACTAGTTGAAGTGAATAAATCCAGTGCTAGTACTAGTTGTAGTGAATAAATCCAGTGCTAGTACTAGTTGTAATTAATAAATCCAGTGCTAGTACTAGTTGTAATTAATAAATCCAGTGCTAGTACTAGTTGTAGTGAATAAATCCAGTGCTAGTACTAGTTGTAGTGAATAAATCCAGTGCTAGTACTACTTGTAGAGAATAAATCCAGTGCTAGTACTAGTTGAAGTGAATAAATCCAGTGCTAGTACTAGTTGTAGTGAATAAATCCAGAGCTAGTACTAGTTGTAGTGAATAAATCCAGTGCTAGTACTAGTTGTAGTGAATAAATCCAGTGCTAGTACTAGTTGTAGTGAATAAATCCAGTGCTAGTACTAGTTGTAGTGAATAAATCCAGTGCTAGTACTAGTTGAAGTGAATAAATCCAGTGCTAGTACTAGTTGTAGTGAATAAATCCAGTGCTAGTACTAGTTGAAGTGAATAAATCCAGTGCTAGTACTAGTTGTAATTAATAAATCCAGTGCTAGTACTAGTTGTAATTAATAAATCCAGTGCTTGTACTAGTTGTAGTGAATAAATCCAGTGCTAGTACTAGTTGTATTGAATAAATCCAGTGCTAGTACTACTTGTAGAGAATAAATCCACTGCTAGTACTAGTTGTAGTGAATAAATCCAGTGCTAGTACTAGTTGAAGTGAATAAATCCAGTGCTAGTACTAGTTGTAGTGAATAAATCCAGTGCTAGTACTAGTTGAAGTGAATAAATCCAGTGCTAGTACTAGTTGTAGTGAATAAATCCAGTGCTAGTACTAGTTGTAGTGAATAAATCCAGTGCTAGTACTAGTTGAAGTGCATAAATCCAGTGCTAATACTAGTTGAATAGGATTACTTCTTATACATCAATCCAGAGATATTTGTAAAGACTGTGATAGTACTTATTGTAGTCCATAGATCCTCTGATAATACTACTTGAAGGGCAAGTACTATCCTGTGATAGTACTACTTGTAGTGAATAAATGCAGTGCTACTACTAGTTGAAAGGCATACATCTAGAAATAGGATTAGTTATTATACATAATTACAGAGCTAGTTGTAAAGACTGTGATAGTACTTGTTGTAGTCATAGATCCAGAGATAGTACTAGTTAAATGGCATAGATCCTGTGATAATACTACTTGAAGGGAAATGATCCTACAAGCTGAAATGCAAATATACTGTGATAGAACCAGTTGTAGTGCATGATAACTACTATAGTACTAGTTGTAGTCCATGGTGCTGGGATAACACTAATGGTAGTGCATAGATACTATGAAAGTACTAGATGTAATCAGGGGCAGATTAAGACTGCCAATGAATATTAGGGCCCCTACAAATATAGTATCACTTCCTACATCTAGTACTAGAATCAGCTACTTGGATAATGGAGGATGGGTCCTTTCTGCCTGCCATCAGTCTGCAGTTTCAGTACCTTTGGAGGACCTTCAAAGATCCTGCAATGGCTCTTGTGTGCATGTGTACATTGGTGAAAGTCCTTCTCAGTATAAAATTTCGTAGGTGGTTTGCATAGCCACGGACCCCCTAGAAGGCTCGGGTCCCTGACTACCACCCAAACCACCAAATTTTATAATCCACTACTTGTTGTAATGCATATATACTGTCATACTAGTGGAAATTGTGTTAAATTGCTTTTATGAGATGAATGAGGCATCTTCAGGCATCTGGAAATTGCACACAAGGATGAACCTGACTTGTGCAAATCCACAATTCTCTTCCTGATATCTTGGTCGATTTCTTTAGACTTTCCTATGATGTTACACAAAGAAGCAGTGTGTTTCAGGTGTACATTAAAATGCATGTACAGGTGTATCTATAAACAATTCCGATGTTGCCAATAATCAGAAGCTTACAAAGACTCTATGTCAGATAGTGAGAAAAAACATCATATGTGTCTTTTTACATAGTGTATAGAAACTTCAGGTTTCTGAATATCACAATCCTTGTGTCATACAGTGATGCTTCGCTCTGTTTGTGACCGCAGCTGATGAGATGGATCTATTTCCACCATCCAGTTTTATTCTAATCCCAGTAAGTGTCCCATGTTCAGGGTCTCTATCATTGATTGATATCCTTCGTCCCATATACCCTCCTCTGTAGCTATAAATCTTTCCACTCTCAGATTCTATGACATTTGGAAAGAACATCCTGAAGGGAAAGTTCTCACAATCTTAAAGGGAATGTCTCTCCTTGAGCTCTTTATGTTTATTCCTAAAGGGATCCTTGCAAGAGCAGCTTATACTCACCTACCTCTCCATGTTTCCTATTCATCAACCATTATCAAGGCTCAATGGTGGGGCGGGGAGCTGATAGCTCCTTGCTTCCCCATTATATTCAACTCTTTCTCCATTCGAAGGATATAGATAGGGGGTCATTTACTAAGGGCCCGATTTGCGTTTTCCCGACGTGTTACCGGAATATTTCCGATTTGCGCCGATTGTACCTGAATTGCCCCGGGATTTTGGCGCACGCGATCGTATTGTGGCGCATCGGCACCGGCATGCACGCGACGGAAATGGGGGGGGGCGTGGCCGAACGAAAACCCGACGGATTCGGAAAAACCGTTGCATTTAAAAAAGGAAATTGTGTCGTGGAGCTTGCACTCACCGTCATCCAGGATAGGACCGTGAACTTCAGTGCATTTCAGGGAACTTCCGCGCAGCAGCGCTACCTGGTGGACGTCGGAGGAACTGCCTTGATGAATCCCGGCCGGACCCGAATCCACCGCAGAGAACGTGCCGCTGGATCGCGAACGGACCGGGTAAGTAAATCTGCCCCATAGAGTCAAAATCAGAACACACTTCCCACCAACCAGGCCTGAGGGATGGAGCCATAAATCTGGGACTGTTTAGTGTAGCGGTGTGTAGTGCCCTGTGACAGAGGAGCATTGAACTTCTGACATTTGTGGACATTTTAATATTTTCCCTATACGAACTAAGCACTTCTTACTTTATTTTACATCATGGGTTAACTTGCAGTGTTTATTATATACATTCTGTTTATTAGTACTGTATCTGTATAGACTTGTAGAAATGGCTAATGAACACTTAGAGATATTTCTGACAAGGTATCTCTAACTAAAGAGAAACTAGTAATTTTCTAAAGTTAAAACAGAGATTGTTTTGTAGAAGAAAAACAGACTTGTTTAACAGAAACAAAGACAGCCTAACCTTTAGAATGGCAGGTGCTGTCTGGAAAGTTGTTTACCACTTTAGAAACTTGCTACCATTGAATATTATTTGGACTCAGTGTAAGTCTATGGTCATTGTTTTTGTGCTGAAATGTAACCACTCCTTCCCTGGTAAAATGTATATAAGGAAAACAATCCCACTCCTTAGTATCTTGCACTAAGTGTTGAACAAAATTTGAAGGAGAAGACTGCCAGTCTAGTTGAACAAACAGGAGAAGAAGCTGAGATGGGTATATTCTGCCATAGACCCTGGGCTCCTAGCCTTTGACCAGGCTTCTGAGAAAGAGAGGGACATCTAGTCAAGGCCTTTCCTTGTAACCCTTCTTCTGCCAGGGAGGAGATGGGAGAAGTCAGCCCTATGCTTTGCTTGTATTGCTGTGTACCTGATTTTCTTCAGTAAAGAAGGCAACTGTTCACTTCGGACCCCGATTCTATTGACTTATTTCCCAATGGGGTGCACCTCACCTTTCCATCCCATCTAGAAAGCAGCAACAAGTGGTGACAGGTTCATTTTAATATCCTCTTTGTTCTAAGATACTGAGGGTATAGGGCATTAAAGAGGTAATGATAGTAATAATAGAGTATTAAAGTATTAGTAGAGTAGTGAAGTGCAACAACACTACCGGAGGCCGACAGTGTATGGAGGCAGCTGATGACTAGGACCGAAGTGGCTGGCATGATGGCAGCTTAGCCCCAGTTGTCACGGTAGCTCACTTCTATTGTAGGACTCAACTACGCTGCATAACAATGAAGGTTCCCCGTGGAGCAGTCCCCATGTAAGTGACTTGTCCCCGGCAGTTGATAAAAGGGAGGCCCTTGATGTTAGTAGCAGGCCAGGGATTGACACAGAAAATGGAGATGTTGTAAACTCGCAGTTCCTTTATTGGGAGAACTTACAGGAAACAGTCCATCAGTAGCAGGTAACAGGCTGGTCGAAACTCTTCTTTCTCTCTGAGTGCAGGCAGAACTGTTAGGTGGCTGGCATAACAATAATCCTCCGGATAACAGATATCAGTAGAACCTAAACCTGTACAAGTGGTCAGCTAAGATGGATTATTCTCCAAGGAGCCACGTCACTCTGCAGCACCCAGAAAAACACCCAAAACATCATGCTGAGTCTATATCTATAGATGTTAGATCAGTCTGGAAGTTTCTAGGGAAGCAGCCAGTCACAGCCTGCTTTACCCCAACATAAATAAAACAATTAACCCTTTGTAAGGTATTGCACATAATATTTCAACTCAGGGCATTAGGTGGCAGCATAAGGCAGCAAATGGTTCAGCAGGATAGCTGAGCACACAAATAGAGGGGTTGTTGGCCCCAGCAGGGGCACTTAAGAATTAGTAAGGACCAACCTGCGGGTACTTATAAAAGAGAATGACTTCTTTCTCTGTGGCTATAGGGGGCTGAGGGGGACATGTTTCAAAAAGTATAAGGTGGAAGGGACCCCTGTGTATCCAGAGCAGTCTGCACAGGACATATTTCAGCCCCTTGCATTGCAAATTCAGAGTTGGGGCATTTTCCTAGAGAGGACTGGGAGGTCCTTTGGCCAATGATGGGTAAAAATATGGCATTATGGATCTCTACTAGGAAGCTCATTGAAACTGGGACATTAAAGAGAATATGAGATAAAGAGTTTCTGATGCTTAGACATGGAGTGAAAAAGAAAATATTTAATAGACAATAGGAGAAGAGCGGGAAGAAGAAAGGATGCGCCGGCTGCGGAGAAACGAGTAATAAGCTGTTGACACGACAGGAGGGGATCTTCAATGAGAACATGGAACGGCAGAAAATAACATTCATTTGCGCGCTCTTATCATGTAAATGTGACACCATGGATTTTAGAAACCCTCGGAAACGGAAAAAACAAAGCTCACAAATTATACCTTTCCCCTTCCCCGCAGCAGATTCCTTCAGCTGCCTTGTTATCCGTGACACGGGGAAGACGTAAAATGCGCAGAAACAAAGAGGCAAAAATATATCAACAAAATAACACGGTGATAAAACTTCAACACAAAGTCGGGGAGGGAGAAGCTCAGCGTCCTCGTCCTGTCATTTTGGCAAAAAGAAAGTAAAAAATTTACATAGAGGAAAAACAAAGCCTTAGAGTTATAGGTTTAGATTTACTCCAGCACCAGAAGTTAGATCGGCAGAGGTGAGAGAAGGAGGCTATGTCTACTGTATAGTGGCTGTGCCGTGGTACTGCAGCTTAACTTGCATTCACCGGGAGCAGTCACTGGGAGTATTCACTTGGATTCCAGAAAGCACCAAACAGCTGATCCATGTGTGGTTCCAGGTGGAGGATGCACCAAACAGCTGATCCATGTGTGGTTCCAGGTGGAGGAAGCTCCAAACAGCTGATCCATGTGTGGTTCAAGGTGGAGGATGCACCAAACAGCTGATCCATGTGTGGTTCCAGGTGGAGGAAGCACCAAACAGCTGATCCATGTGTGGCTCCAGGTGGAGGAAGCACCAAACAGCTGATCCATGTGTGGTTCCAGGTGGAGGAAGCACCAAACAGCTGATCCAGGTGTGGCTCCAGGTGGAGGAAGCACCAAACAGCTGATCCATGTGTGGTTCCAGGTGGAGGAAGCACCAAACAGCTGATCCATATGTGGTTCCAGGTAGAGGAAGCACCAAACAGCTGATCCATGTGTGGCTCCAGGTGGAGGAAGCATCAAACAGCTGATCCAGGTGTGGTTCCAGGTGAAGGAAGCAACAAACAGCTGATCCATATGTGGTTCCAGGTGGAGGATGCACCAAACAGCTGACCCAGGTGTGGCTCCAGGTGGAGGAAGCACCAAACAGCTGATCCATGTGTGGTTCCAGGTGGAGGAAGCCCCAAACAGCTGATCCATATGTGGTTCCAGGTAGAGGAAGCACCAAACAGCTGATCCATGTGTGGCTCCAGGTGGAGGATGCATCAAACAGCTGAACCAGGTGTGGTTCCAGGTGAAGGAAGCAACAAACAGCTGATCCATGTGTGGCTCCAGGTGGAGGAAGCACCAAACAGCTGATCCATGTGTGGTTCCAGGTGGAGGAAGCTCCAAACAGCTGATCCATGTGTGGTTCAAGGTGGAGGATGCACCAAACAGCTGATCCATGTGTGGTTCCAGGTGGAGGAAGCACCAAACAGCTGATCCATGTGTGGCTCCAGGTGGAGGAAGCACCAAACAGCTGATCCATGTGTGGTTCCAGGTGGAGGAAGCACCAAACAGCTGATCCATATGCGGTTCCAGGTAGAGGAAGCACCAAACAGCTGATCCATGTGTGGTTCCAGGTGGAGGATGCATCAAACAGCTGATCCAGGTGTGGTTCCAGGTGAAGGAAGCAACAAACAGCTGATCCATGTGTGGCTCCAGGTGGAGGAAGCACCAAACAGCTGATCCATGTGTGGTTCCAGGTGGAGGAAGCTCCAAACAGCTGATCCATGTGTGGTTCCAGGTGGAGGATGCACCAAACAGCTGATCCATGTGTGGTTCCAGGTGGAGGAAGCACCAAACAGCTGATCCATGTGTGGCTCCAGGTGGAGGAAGCACCAAACAGCTGATCCATGTGTGGTTCCAGGTGGAGGAAGCACCAAACAGCTGATCCATATGCGGTTCCAGGTAGAGGAAGCACCAAACAGCTGATCCATGTGTGGTTCCAGGTGGAGGATGCATCAAACAGCTGATCCATGTGTGGTTCCAGGTGGAGGAAGCTCCAAACAGCTGATCCATGTGTGGTTCCAGGTGGAGGATGCACCAAACAGCTAATCCATGTGTGGTTCCAGGTGGAGGAAGCACCAAACAGCTGATCCATGTGTGGCTCCAGGTGGAGGAAGCACCAAACAGCTGATCCATGTGTGGTTCCAGGTGGAGGAAGCACCAAACAGCTGATCCATATGCGGTTCCAGGTAGAGGAAGCACCAAACAGCTGATCCATGTGTGGTTCCAGGTGGAGGATGCATCAAACAGCTGATCCATGTGTGGTTCCAGGTGGAGGAAGCTCCAAACAGCTGATCCATGTGTGGTTCCAGGTGGAGGATGCACCAAACAGCTAATCCATGTGTGGTTCCAGGTGGAGGAAGCACCAAACAGCTGATCCATGTGTGGCTCCAGGTGGAGGAAGCACCAAACAGCTGATCCATGTGTGGTTCCAGGTGGAGGAAGCACCAAACAGCTGATCCATATGCGGTTCCAGGTAGAGGAAGCACCAAACAGCTGATCCATGTGTGGTTCCAGGTGGAGGATGCATCAAACAGCTGATCCAGGTGTGGTTCCAGGTGAAGGAAGCAACAAACAGCTGATCCATGTGTGGTTCCAGGTGGAGGAAGCACCAAACAGCTGATCCATGTGTGGTTCCAGGTGGAGGAAGCACCAAACAGCTGATCCATGTGTGGTTCCAGGTGGAGGAAGCACCAAACAGCTGATCCATGTGTGGTTCCAGGTGGAGGAAGCACCAAACAGCTGATCCATGTGTGGCTCCAGGTGGAGGAAGCACCAAACAGCTGATCCATGTGTGGTTCCAGGTGGAGGAAGCACCAAACAGCTGATCCATGTGTGGCTCCAGGTGGAGGAAGCACCAAACAACTGATCTATTTGATGTCCTATCCTAAAAGTTGAGCCACAGTACCCTGGTTCTGTGATTTTATACTGGATAAGGCTTCTGTTTCTGTCTCCAGACTCCTGTGACAAGCTAATGAGTGGAGTCATTTCATTATCATTGGAAGGTACCAGTTAGTGACATCTGATGTAGTTCTGTGGGCCTGGATATAGCAGGATAGTGACACCAAAAAAAAATATACCTATAGGACTCTATGCAGCGCACTTATCAATATGCTGTGTAGCTTGTGACAGTATGAGCAGAGTCATCTCATTGTCATTGGAAGGTAACAATTAGTTACAGCTTTGCTGTAGTTCTGTGGGCCTGGATATATAGCAGAGTAGTGACACTGTATAAAATATGTACGTATAGGACTCTATTATCACTTATCATTATGCTGTGTAGATTGTGACAGTATGAGCAGAGTCATCTCATTATCTTTAGCAGGTATAAGTAAATGACAACGGCTAGAATCCTAGACATGGCAGAATAGTGACACTATATACTATATACTATATAGGACTGTCTTTGCTGTATAGACTGTTACATAATCTCATCATTTGATTAAGGTATAAGAGATACTTTAGACCTAGACATCGTACACTATGTGTACAGTTAGGATACTGTATGTATCCCTCATCACTTCCTCTTCTATGGGGGAGGGACTGAATCAATAACATTGAAGGTCTTTGAGGAGGAACTTAATCTACAACATTTCTTTGTCAATTAATTCCCATTGCCATAAGGGGCACAATACAGGAAGCATGTGATTATCTCCAATATGGCCGCTTCATAGCAAATTTATACAAAAATATAGTTAAATATCAAAAATAAAATGTAGTCCCAAGACATTATTTATCTTTGCATTGACATACTGACACCCGTGTCATAGACCCCATACGATCCCCTCTAAATATGGTAATGACAAGATGACGCTGTCAGCTGGATGTCAATTATTCAGTTCGCCTTTGGCATCATCGTACGTCGCTCCGTAACATCTCCCACTTAACACGGTGCGAGGACTGAGGATAACGGCGCACATCACACATCCACAGCGTCTTTCTAGCAATTACCAGATGGAGGAGACACAGGATGAATGTGTAATATGTTTGCTGACATCTGTTGAAGCAGCTGAGCGCTAAATGTGAAACAAACCAGGAAAGATGGAGATGTCAGCAACTGGAGCAAAGTGACCCTCAAGGTAGAGAAGGGCGACCTGGGGGTTGGGCAAGATGTCGAAGAACTACAACTCAGAGCATGGGATGATAACCATAGAGATAACCTGTAGAGGTAGGGTGTATGAAGGTCACGTGTGTAGGGGCAGGAGCAGAGATGTCTAATTTGGGGCTTAGTAGGATATTCCAGTACTTTTTTGATCTTCACCTATCAATAGTATCAGATCTATGAAGGTCTTACACCTGGAAACACCACTGATGAATTGTTTTACGCTAGGGGGTAATGGTGGTCCACTTGTTATCAAAGCTCAGCGCCATTTTTTTGTATGGGACAGAAGAGGTCATGTGATTGATTGATGGAACAGAAGAGGTCATGTGATTGATTGATGGGACAGAAGTGGTCATGTGATTAATTCATGGGACAGAAGAGGTCATGTGATTGATTGATGGGACAGAAGAGGTCATGTGATTGATTGATGGGACAGATGAAGTCATGTGATTGATTGATGGAACAGAAGTGGTCATGTGATTGATTGATGGAACAGAAGAGGTCATGTGATTAATTCATGGGACAGAAGAAGTCATGTGATTGATTGATGGAACAGAAGTGGTCATGTGATTAATTCATGGGACAGATGAAGTCATGTGATTGATTGATGGGACAGAAGAGGTCATGTGATTGATTGATGGGACAGAAGAGGTCATGTGATTGATTGATGGAACAGAAGAGGTCATGTGATTAATTCATGGGACAGAAGAAGTCATGTGATTGATTGATTGATTGATTGATTGATTGATGGGACAGAAGATGTCATGTGATTGATTGATGGGACAGAAGAGGTCATGTGATTGATTGAGGGACAGGACATTAGTGGTTTGTGAAGCAGATGCCCAAGAGAGCTCCCAACGTTGAAGACTATCGATGAGCATGGATGCCCGTAGTAGGACCTCCGCCAATCTCCGACATATAGATACAAGGGCATCTAAGTAGGAGGTGCTATGTTATCCCAACCTGAGCCCTGGTGGGTGGGGAGCACTTTTGTGCCTAAGTTCCACCAAATGGCACCTCACAGTCTCCACACACCTTGGCCGTGATGGGCAAGCAAGGCCTACTAGAACATGGACTATGCAAGAGTTTAGTATGGGGCAAAGCTAGATGGATGACCCTGACCTTGCTTAGAGGAAGCCCTGTAGGGTTTAGTAAAGCACTGTCCAGTTTAATCCTGCATTCTCCATGGACCGTGCTGGACCATGCGTGGAAGACCTTGAGCCGCCTGGATTTCTGTAGGTTCCTATTTCTGATGTCCTCTCCATATGTCACATGTCTTCTTTCCTAATAATGAGTATAAAAATGTTAAATCTACTTTGTTGCAGCATACAATATGGGGCTTCATTAGGGGCAATAGGGACATTAGGGCACCTATTAATTCTTAATATCTCCCCATGCTAAGATGGTCAACCAAGATCACAACCAGTGGTGACAAATCTCCTTCTACATACAAGACCAAAAATATTGACCTCCACAGGCAGAAGTCATTTCAAAAATTCTCAGCCTCCCCTTATAATTTTCTGTAGGGATGAATTGTCCCCAGCCAGCCACCATATGTTCCAGAGCTTCTCAGAGGACAATATGTCTTCCTTCATTCCAAACTGTAATTCACGAGGATTAAAAGATCCGGACAAGGGAATTAAATGAGACTTAAAGATTAAGTCCTGATAAGGAATCAGACAAATGTGTCTTGTGCCCGGGGGAAGTTAGTGATTTGACATATACTGACATATATAAATGCTTGATAGCACCTAATGGGCCCTGGTGTAAACTATGGATTGGGGTAAATTTACATAAACTCTCGCTTCCACCCATACCCCACACATTACACTTGAGAATACACATATGCTACTCAGACATATACACACAGAATCATACTCATATACCATATATCGGTCCAGCAGTAATAAAATGTCCCCAGTAATAAAATGTCCAGCAGCCTCCATTACTAATGAAATGTCCAGCAGTAGCCTCCCCTCACTAATGAAATGTTCAGCAGTCTCCCCTCACTAATGAAATGTTCAGCAGCCTCCCCTCACTAATGAAATGTTCAGCTGCCTCCCCTCACTAATGAAATGTTCAGCAGCCTCCCCCATTAATGAAATGTTCAGCAGCCTCCCCTCACTAATGAAATGTTCAGCAGCCTCCCCTCACTAATGAAATGTTCAGCTGCCTCCCCTCACTAATGAAATGTTCAGCAGCCTCCCCCACTAATGAAATGTTCAGCAGCCTCCCCTCACTAATGAAATGTTCAGCAGCCTCCCCTCACTAATGAAATGTTCAGCAGCCTCCCCTCACTAATGAAATGTTCAACAGCCTCCCCTCACTAATGAAATGTCCAGCAGCCTCCCCTCACTAATGAAATGTTCAGCAGCCTCCCCCACTAATGAAATGTTCAGCAGCCTCCCCTCACTAATGAAATGTTCAGCAGCCTCCCCTCACTAATGAAATGTTCAGCAGCCTCCCCTCACTAATGAAATGTTCAACAGCCTCCCCTCACTAATGAAATGTCCAGCAGCCTCCCCTCACTAATGAAATGTTCAGCAGCCTCCCCCACTAATGAAATGTTCAGCAGCCTCCCCTCACTAATGAAATGTTCAGCAGCCTCCCCACTAATGAAATGTCCAGCAGTAGCCTCCCCTCACTAATGAAATGTTCAGCAGCCTCCCCCACTAATGAAATGTCCAGTAGCCTCCACCACTAATGAAATGTTCAACAGCCTCCACTAATTAATGAAATGTCCAACAGCCTCCCCTCACTAATGAAATGTTCAGCAGCCTCCACTCACTAATGAATTATTCAGCAGCCTCCCCTCACTAATGAAATGTCCAACAGCCTCCCCTCACTAATGAAATGTCCAGCAGCCTCCCCTCACTAATGAAATGTCCAGCAGTCTCCCCTTACTAATGAAATATCCAGCAGCCTCCCCTCACTAATGAAATGTCTGTCAGCCTCCCTTTACTAATGAAATATTCAGCAGCCTCCCCTCACTAATGAAATGTTCCGCAGCCTCTCCTCACTAATGAAATGTCCAGCAGCCTCCCCTCACTAATGAAGTGTTCAGCAGCCTCCCCCACTAATGAAATGTTCAGCAGCCTCCCCTCACTAATGAAATGTCTGTCAGCCTCCCCTCACTAATGAAATATTCAGCAGCCTCCCCTCACTAATGAAATGTCCAGCAGCCTCCCCTCACTAATGAAGTGTTCAGCAGCCTCCCCCACTAATGAAATGTTCAGCAGCCTCCCCCACTAATGAAATGTTCAGCAGCCTCCCCTCACTAATGAAATGTTCCGCAGCCTCCCCTCACTAATGAAATGTTCCGCAGCCTCCCCTCACTAATGAAATGTCCAGCAGCCTCCCCTCACTAATGAAGTGTTCAGCAGCCTCCCCCACTAATGAAATGTTCAGCAGCCTCCCCTCACTAATGAAATGTCTGTCAGCCTCCCCTCACTAATGAAATATTCAGCAGCCTCCCCTCACTAATGAAATGTTCCGCAGCCTCCCCTCACTAATGAAATGTCCATCAGCCTCCCCTCACTAATGAAGTGTTCAGCAGTCTCCCCTCACTAATTAAATGTCCAGCAGCCTCTCCTCACTGATGAATTGTCTAACTTTACAGAAGTCCATCACACCTGCATTGCACATCTGTTTTCTGCCTTTTATTGAGAATTTGCATTACAATATAATTGTGTAGTATAACTTACCTTGCTCCCTGACAGAATCCTCTTCGTAGTCCCAGGGGTTGGGCTTTGGTTTGGATGCATCACAAAAACACAAGACTTGTCTGAGCTGCAGACTCCTGAGCTCTCCCACCTTTGTTCTCCTGCAAAGCTTCTCCTTCCCGCAGTTTTTGGGGCTTATTTGTGCCACGAAATGTAGACTTCTGCATTTTTACACCACTTTCTATACTCATATTCAGCCAATACCCATCTCTCGCTACTAGCCAATCCCTCCCAATTTCTTTCTCTGGAGGATAGTTGGGAGGACTTATATTTATTAGATGGTCACATTTACCCTTCAAAATCAAATCCTGCTTTTGTCTTTTTGTAAAGCCTTTTAGATTTAAAGGGGTTGGCCAGAAACATTAATATCTAATTGATGCCAGGCCGATATCTGATTCAGAACCAAATAGCAGATCGACCACTGATTTTGGCCAACCCATTTGAAGTTGAGTCCAATAGGATTGAAGTAAAAAATTCCCATCATTCCCCAAAGCGCTGTGTCAGCATGTTAACCAGCCATATATACTATGTGCAGCCTATAGAACCACATCCCCAGCCATCATACGGGTCTATAGTGCGGATATTTGTAAGGTTTCCATTGAACGTTGTCAGGAAGAAAAAAAATACAAAAGTCCTAAATAAAATCCCATTTTACCCACAATTCCCAGCGGTTGCGGGCGGTACCAGTCTTCCCACACATATTCTGTGCTATAACCTCATATATGGCAATCACTCTGCTTATTATACTTGTCCTTCCTTATATAATGTCTTATAATATAATCCAAGTACAAGAAAACCTGCACTCGGGTGGTCTTTGGCTGTGATGGTCTGAAGCAGGAAGGATTTTTGTAGCCCCCTTCAAGTAGTGGGGTCCCATGATTCTTCTGACCCTCCCACCAAAACAACTATATAGTGATAACTTGTTAACTTGAAATAGCCCCCTTGAGAATGGGACTGTGTTGTGTCTGAAGGACCTTGCCTATGGAAATTGTACCCCTGGGTCCACCCCTTCTAGGGGGTCCATGGCCACCCAACCCATCCAACAAATTTTATACAGAGAAGGACCTTCCCCAATGAAATCCTTGTACATCTGTTCTTGCTCTCAAAAAACTGTACACAAAAGTTATTTTGAGGACCTTTGAAGGTCCTCCAAAGGTCCTGGAAGCAGCAGAAGGGACACACCCTCCATTCCCCAAGAAGCTGATTCTTGTAACATATGTAGGAAGTGACTACAGACTTGTAGGGGCCATAATATTCATACAGCCCGGGGCACATGGTGGTCTTATCTGCCCCTGCCTACCCCTGCTCTCTCAGCACTTCTCCCTCCCTCTGTCCCTAATCCCAAGAGGGGAGTGCTGAGGGGGAAGGGGGAAACAGTATAACAGCCTTTGATGCTACACCACACAGGGGCTCTGGTAACAACCCCAGGAGCCCTTTGTGACATATTTGCATAATTTTAAAAGGTGATTTTAGAAGGAAGGAGGCCGTGGATAACACATATAGGAAGATACCACAGTCCCGGTGCCTGGATCTATGAGTAATGTCCCTGGGTTATCAGGACGGATTGTGATGGGAGATTTCCTCCTGTCATAATGATGTGTCCCAACACTTGCACTGATTGGACAGACTGTGCAGAGACACGCCCTGTTGTCATTTTATCTGTATATTTTTAGTTGAAATAAAGGTAACGCAAGAAAATACAATTAAGAGAGAATAGACAGAGGTGAGGGGTCTCATTAAGGGGGTGTCAGAATTCTGAAAAATCTGTTACAATGGGGCAGATTTACTTACCCGGTCCATTCGCGATCCAGCGGCGCCTTCTCTGCGCTGGATTCGGGTCCGGCCGGGATTCATTAAGGTAGTTCCTCCGCCGTCCACCAGGTGGCACTGCTGCGCTGGAAAGCATCGGAACGCGCTGGAGTTCACCGAGCCGGGCTGAGTGAAGGTAAGTGCAAGCTCCGCGACAGATTTTTAGTTTTAAATGCGGCAGTTTTTCCGAATCCATCGGGTTTTCGTTCGGCCACGCCCCCCGATTTCCGTCGCGTGCATGCCGTGGCTGATGCGCCACAATCCGATCGCGTGCGCAAAAATCCCGGGGCAATTAAGGGGAAATCGGCGCAAATCGGAAATATTCGGGTAACACGTCGGGAAAACGTGAATCGGGCCCTTAGTAAATGACCCCCAATGTGTACATTACTTCCATAGAATTCCGAGTATTCCCGCCTCCCGTTCCCCCGGACTATGCTGGATGATATATCCGGAGTAATAGTGGAATAGTCATGGCCTCCGCCTCTGGCTGTGGGTAGTGAAGCCTGCGGGGAGATAGTCTGTAATAACACATATATATTCGGCTTTCAGTTGCTTAGTAACCAGAGGACCCATTCATGTTTCCAAAGATAACGGAAATGTCAAAAAACAGATTCCAGCGACCTGGAAAGGCGGAGGTGGAAGGTAGAGGTCACAGGCGGCAGGATGACGACACCGCAGGATACCCATTTAAATTTACAAAACCTGCTCAATTTTAATTTAGTTGTATATTCGCCTCCTGTATGTGATATTAATAGCTGTGACAAAACATCTTATTGTTGTCTCTTAAAGGAACACTCCAGACAAGACTGAGGGTCTCCATTATTACAGTCTCCCCCTATAGACTTCTCCTTGCTGTTTCTATCACAGATCTTCCTGTATGACGGACTGTACCACGAAAGATCTGCAGGGGTGGCCATAGTAACTATCACAGTTACTAATAATGATCAGGCAGGTTCCTGTCACACAGTTGCATATAGGCTCAGTCTCCCTGACTGTATACTTATGATTTAGAGAATCTGGAGGGAGAGAATTATCACAGGGCTCCTCGATCCTCTGTCTCTAGATGGTCATGTGTTGAGGCATCATGGGATTGATAGCAAGCGGTTTGTTTCAGCAACGACAATGTTGCCGTCTATTTTCATGGTGGTTTAGGACAAGGAAGTGGTTACATTGGTTTCGCATGGTTAAAATATTGATTATCTATTCTGTAATGCTGTACATTATATAGTGGCTGCCCCTGGTATCACAGATCACGGTGCTGTACATTATATAGTGGCTGCCCCTGGTATCACAGATCACAGTGCTGTACATTATATAGTGGCTGCCCCTGGTATCACAGATCACAGTGCTGTACATTATATAGTGGCCGCCCTCGGTATCACAGATCACAGCGCTGTACATTATATAGTGGCCGCCCTCGGTATCACAGATCACAGTGCTGTACATTATATAGTGGCCGCCCCCGGTATCACAGATCACAGTGCTGTACATTATATAGTGTCTGCCCTCGGTATCACAGATCACAGTGCTGTACATTATATAGTGGCTGCTCTCGGTATCACAGATCACAGTGCTGTACATTATATAGTGGCCGCCCTCGGTATCACAGATCACAGTGCTGTACATTATATAGTGGCCGCCCCCGGTATCACAGCTCACAGTGCTGTACATTATATAGTGGCCGCCCTCGGTATCACAGATCACAGTGCTGTACATTATATAGTGGCCGCCCTCGGTATCACAGATCACAGTGCTGTACATTATATAGTGGCCGCCCCCGGTATCACAGCTCACAGTGCTGTACATTATATAGTGTCTGCCCTCGGTATCACAGATCACAGTGCTGTACATTATATAGTGTCTGCCCTCGGTATCACAGATCACAGTGCTGTACATTATATAGTGGCCGCCCCCGGTATCACAGATCACAGTGCTGTACATTATATAGTGGCTGCCCCCGGTATCACAGATCACAGTGCTGTACATTATATAATGTCTGCCCTCGGTATCACAGCTCACAGTGCTGTACATTATATAGTGGCCGCCCTCGGTATCACAGCTCACAGTGCTGTACATTATATAGTGGCCGCCCTCGGTATTACAGATCACAGTGCTGTACATTATATAGTGGCTGCCCCCGGTATCACAGCTCACAGTGCTGTACATTATATAGTGTCTGCCCTCGGTATCACAGATCACAGTGCTGTACATTATATAGTGTCTGCCCCCGGTATTACAGATCACAGTGCTGTACATTATATAGTGGCCGCCCTCGGTATTACAGATCACAGTGCTGTACATTATATAGTGGCTGCCCTCGGTATCACAGATCACAGTGCTGTACATTATATAGTGGCTGCCCCGGTATCACAGATCACAGTGCTGTACATTATATAGTGTCTGCCCTCGGTATCACAGATCACAGTGCTGTACATTATATAGTGGCCGTCCCCGGTATCACAGATCACAGTGCTGTACATTATATAGTGGCCGCCCTCGGTATCACAGATCACAGTGCTGTACATTATATAGTGGCCGCCCTCGGTATCACAGATCACAGTGCTGTACATTATATAGTGGCCGCCCTCGGTATCACAGATCACAGTGCTGTACATTATATAGTGGCCGCCCCCGGTATCACAGATCACAGTGCTGTACATTATATAGTGGCCGCCCTCAGTATTACAGGTCACAGTGCTGTACATTATATAGTGGCCGCCCTCGGTATCACAGATCACAGTGCTGTACATTATATAGTGGCCGCCCTCGGTATCACAGATCACAGTGCTGTACATTATATAGTGGCCGCCCCCGGTATCACAGCTCACAGTGCTGTACATTATATAGTGGCTGCCCTCGGTATCACAGATCACAGTGCTGTACATTATATAGTGGCTGCCCCGGTATCACAGATCACAGTGCTGTACATTATATAGTGGCCGCCCCCGGTATCACAGCTCACAGTGCTGTACATTATATAGTGAGCGCCCCCGGTATCACAGATCACAGTGCTGTACATTTTATAGTGGCCGCCCCCGGTATCACAGATCACAGTGCTGTACATTATTTAGTGGCTGCCCTTGGTATCACAGATCACAGTGCTGTACATTATATAGTGGCCGCCCTCGGTATCACAGATCACAGTGCTGTACATTATATAGTGGCTGCCCTCGGTATCACAGCTCCCAGTGCTGTACATTATATAGTGGCCGCCCCCGGTATCACAGCTCACAGTGCTGTACATTATATAGTGGCTGCCCTCGGTATCACAGATCACAGTGCTGTACATTATATAGTGGCCGCCCTCGGTATCACAGATCACAGTGCTGTACATTATATAGTGGCCGCCCTCGGTATCACAGATCACAGTGCTGTACATTATATAGTGGCCGCCCCCGGTATCACAGATCACAGTGCTGTACATTATATAGTGGCTGCCCTCGGTATCACAGATCACAGTGCTGTACATTATATAGTGGCCGCCCCCGGTATCACAGATCACAGTGCTGTACATTATATAGTGGCCGCCCTCGTATTACAGATCACAGTGCTGTACATTATATAGTGGCCGCCCTCGGTATCACAGATCACAGTGCTGTACATTATATAGTGTCTGCCCTCGGTATTACAGATCACAGTGCTGTACATTATATAGTGGCTGCCCTTGGTATCACAGATCACAGTGCTGTACATTATATAGTGACCGCCCTCGGTATCACAGATCACAGTGCTGTACATTATATAGTGACCGCCCCCGGTATCACAGATCACAGTGCTGTACATTATATAGTGGCCGCCCTCGGTATCACAGATCACAGTGCTGTACATTATATAGTGGCCGCCCTCGGTATCACAGCTCACAGTGCTGTACATTATATAGTGGCCGCCCTCGGTATCGCAGATCACAGTGCTGTACATTATATAGTGGCTGCCCTCGGTATCACAGATCACAGTGCTGTACATTATATAGTGGCTGCCCTCGGTATCACAGATCACAGTGCTGTACATTATATAGTGGCCGCCCCCGGTATCACAGATCACAGTGCTGTACATTATATAGTGGCCGCCCCCGGTATCACAGATCACATTGCTGTACATTATATAGTGGCCGCCCCTCGGTATCACAGATCACAGTGCTGTACATTATATAGTGGCCGCCCTCGGTATCACAGCTCACAGTGCTGTACATTATATAGTGGCCGCCCTCAGTATCACAGATCACAGTGCTGTACATTATATAGTGGGTGTCCTCGGTATCACAGATCACAGTGCTGTACATTATATAGTGGCCGCCCTCGGTATCACAGATCACAGTGCTGTACATTATATAGTGGCCGCCCTCGGTATCACAGCTCACAGTGCTGTACATTATATAGTGGCCGCCCTCGGTATCACAGCTCACAGTGCTGTACATTATATAGTGGCCGCCCTCGGTATTACAGATCACAGTGCTGTACATTATATAGTGGCTGCCCCCGGTATCACAGCTCACAGTGCTGTACATTATATAGTGTCTGCCCTCGGTATCACAGATCACAGTGCTGTACATTATATAGTGTCTGCCCCCGGTATTACAGATCACAGTGCTGTACATTATATAGTGGCCGCCCTCGGTATTACAGATCACAGTGCTGTACATTATATAGTGGCTGCCCTCGGTATCACAGATCACAGTGCTGTACATTATATAGTGGCTGCCCCGGTATCACAGATCACAGTGCTGTACATTATATAGTGTCTGCCCTCGGTATCACAGATCACAGTGCTGTACATTATATAGTGGCCGTCCCCGGTATCACAGATCACAGTGCTGTACATTATATAGTGGCCGCCCTCGGTATCACAGATCACAGTGCTGTACATTATATAGTGGCCACCCTCAGTATCACAGATCACAGTGCTGTACATTATATAGTGACCGCCCTCGGTATCACAGCTCACAGTGCTGTACATTATATAGTGGCCACCCTCAGTATCACAGATCACAGTGCTGTACATTATATAGTGGCCGCCCTCGGTATCACAGATCACAGTGCTGTACATTATATAGTGGCCGCCCTCGGTATCACAGATCACAGTGCTGTACATTATATAGTGGCCACCCTCAGTATCACAGATCACAGTGCTGTACATTATATAGTGGCCGCCCTCGGTATCACAGATCACAGTGCTGTACATTATATAGTGGCCGCCCTCGGTATCACAGATCACAGTGCTGTACATTATATAGTGGCCGCCCTCGGTATCACAGATCACAGTGCTGTACATTATATAGTGGCCGCCCTCGGTATCACAGATCACAGTGCTGTACATTATATAGTGGCCGCCCTCGGTATCACAGATCACAGTGCTGTACATTATATAGTGGCCGCCCTCGGTATCACAGCTCCCAGTGCTGTACATTATATAGTGGCCGCCCCCGGTATCACAGCTCACAGTGCTGTACATTATATAGTGGCTGCCCTCGGTATCACAGATCACAGTGCTGTACATTATATAGTGGCTGCCCCGGTATCACAGATCACAGTGCTGTACATTATATAGTGTCTGCCCTCGGTATCACAGATCACAGTGCTGTACATTATATAGTGGCCGCCCTCGGTATCACAGATCACAGTGCTGTACATTATATAGTGGCTGCCCCGGTATCACAGATCACAGTGCTGTACATTATATAGTGGCCGCCCCCGGTATCACAGATCACAGTGCTGTACATTATATAGTGGCTGCCCCCGGTATCACAGATCACAGTGCTGTACATTATATAGTGTCTGCCCTCGGTATCACAGATCACAGTGCTGTACATTATATAGTGGCCGCCCTCGGTATCACAGATCACAGTGCTGTACATTATATAGTGGCTGCCCCGGTATCACAGATCACAGTGCTGTACATTATATAGTGGCCGCCCCCGGTATCACAGATCACAGTGCTGTACATTATATAGTGTCTGCCCTCGGTATCACAGATCACAGTGCTGTACATTATACAGTGGCCGCCCTTGGTATCACAGATCACAGTGCTGTACATTATATAGTGGCCGCCCTCGGTATCACAGATCACAGTGCTGTACATTATATAGTGGCCGCCCTCGGTATCACAGATCACAGTGCTGTACATTATATAGTGGCCGCCCCCGGTATCACAGATCACAGTGCTGTACATTATATAGTGTCTGCCCTCGGTATCACAGATCACAGTGCTGTACATTATATAGTGGCCGCCCTCGGTATTACAGATCACAGTGCTGTACATTATATAGTGGCCGTCCCCGGTATCACAGATCACAGTGCTGTACATTATATAGTGGCCGCCCTCGGTATCACAGATCACAGTGCTGTACATTATATAGTGGCCGCCCCGGGTATCACAGATCACAGTGCTGTACATTATATAGTGGCCGCCCTCAGTATTACAGGTCACAGTGCTGTACATTATATAGTGGCCGCCCTCGGTATCACAGATCACAGTGCTGTACATTATATAGTGGCCGCCCCCGGTATCACAGATCACAGTGCTGTACATTATATAGTGGCCGCCCCCGGTATCACAGCTCACAGTGCTGTACATTATATAGTGAGCGCCCCCGGTATCACAGATCACAGTGCTGTACATTATATAGTGGCCGCCCCCGGTATCACAGATCACAGTGCTGTACATTATTTAGTGGCTGCCCTTGGTATCACAGATCACAGTGCTGTACATTATATAGTGGCCGCCCTCGGTATCACAGATCACAGTGCTGTACATTATATAGTGGCTGCCCTCGGTATCACAGCTCCCAGTGCTGTACATTATATAGTGGCCGCCCCCGGTATCACAGCTCACAGTGCTGTACATTATATAGTGGCTGCCCTCGGTATCACAGATCACAGTGCTGTACATTATATAGTGGCCGCCCTCGGTATCACAGATCACAGTGCTGTACATTATATAGTGGCCGCCCCCGGTATCACAGATCACAGTGCTGTACATTATATAGTGGCCGCCCTCGTATTACAGATCACAGTGCTGTACATTATATAGTGGCCGCCCTCGGTATCACAGATCACAGTGCTGTACATTATATAGTGTCTGCCCTCGGTATTACAGATCACAGTGCTGTACATTATATAGTGGCCTCCCTCGGTATTACAGATCACAGTGCTGTACATTATATAGTGGCTGCTCTCGGTATCACTGATCACAGTGCTGTACATTATATAGTGGCCGCCCCCGATATCACAGATCACAGTGCTGTACATTATATAGTGGCCGCCCTCGGTATCACAGATCACAGTGCTGTACATTATATAGTGGCCGCCCTCAGTATTACAGCTCACAGTGCTGTACATTATACAGTGGCCGCCCTTGGTATCACAGATCACAGTGCTGTACATTATATAGTGGCCGCCCTCGGTATCACAGATCACAGTGCTGTACATTATATAGTGGCTGCCCTTGGTATCACAGATCACAGTGCTGTACATTATATAGTGGCCGCCCTCGGTATCACAGATCACAGTGCTGTACATTATATAGTGACCGCCCTCGTATTACAGATCACAGTGCTGTACATTATATAGTGGCCGCCCCCGGTATCACAGATCACAGTGCTGTACATTATATAGTGGCCGCCCTCGGTATCACAGATCACAGTGCTGTACATTATATAGTGGCCGCCCTCGGTATCACAGCTCACAGTGCTGTACATTATATAGTGGCCGCCCTCGGTATCGCAGATCACAGTGCTGTACATTATATAGTGGCTGCCCTCGGTATCACAGATCACAGTGCTGTACATTATATAGTGGCTGCCCTCGGTATCTCAGATCACAGTGCTGTACATTATATAGTGGCCGCCCCCGGTATCACAGATCACAGTGCTGTACATTATATAGTGGCCGCCCCCGGTATCACAGATCACAGTGCTGTACATTATATAGTGGCCGCCCCTCGGTATCACAGATCACAGTGCTGTACATTATATAGTGGCCGCCCTCGGTATCACAGATCACAGTGCTGTACATTATATAGTGGCCGCCCTCGGTATCACAGATCACAGTGCTGTACATTATATAGTGGCCGCCCTCGGTATCACAGATCACAGTGCTGTACATTATATAGTGGCCGCCCCCGGTATCACAGATCACAGTGCTGTACATTATATAGTGGCCGCCCCTCGGTATCACAGATCACAGTGCTGTACATTATATAGTGGCCGCCCTCGGTATCACAGATCACAGTGCTGTACATTATATAGTGGCCGCCCTCGGTATCACAGATCACAGTGCTGTACATTATATAGTGGCCGCCCTCGGTATCACAGATCACAGTGCTGTACATTATATAGTGGCTGCCCTCGGTATCACAGCTCCCAGTGCTGTACATTATATAGTGGCCGCCCCCGGTATCACAGCTCACAGTGCTGTACATTATATAGTGGCTGCCCTCGGTATCACAGATCACAGTGCTGTACATTATATAGTGGCTGCCCTCGGTATCACAGATCACAGTGCTGTACATTATATAGTGGCTGCCCCCGGTATCACAGATCACAGTGCTGTACATTATATAGTGGCTGCCCCGGTATCACAGATCACAGTGCTGTACATTATATAGTGTCTGCCCTCGGTATCACAGATCACAGTGCTGTACATTATATAGTGGCCGCCCTCGGTATCACAGATCACAGTGCTGTACATTATATAGTGGCCTCCCTCGGTATTACAGATCACAGTGCTGTACATTATATAGTGGCCGCCCTCGGTATCACAGATCACAGTGCTGTACATTATATAGTGGCTGCCCCGGTATCACAGATCACAGTGCTGTACATTATATAGTGGCCTCCCTCGGTATCACAGATCACAGTGCTGTACATTATATAGTGGCCGCCCTCTGTATCACAGATCACAGTGCTGTACATTATATAGTGGCCGCCCTCGGTATCACAGATCACAGTGCTGTACATTATATAGTGGCTGCCCCCGGTATCACAGATCACAGTGCTGTACATTATATAGTGGCCGCCCTCAGTATCACAGCTCACAGTGCTGTACATTATATAGTGGCCGCCCTCTGTATCACAGATCACAGTGCTGTACATTATATAGTGGCTGCCCCCGGTATTACAGATCACAGTGCTGTACATTATATAGTGGCCGCCCTCGTATTACAGATCACAGTGCTGTACATTATATAGTGGCTGCCCCCGGTATCACAGCTCACAGTGCTGTACATTATATAGTGGCTGCCCCCGGTATCACAGCTCACAGTGCCGTACATTATATAGTGGCTGCCCTCGGTATCACAGATCACAGTGCTGTACATTATATAGTGTCTGCCCCCGGTATTACAGATCACAGTGCTGTACATTATATAATGTCTGCCCTCGGTATCACAGATCACAGTGCTGTACATTATATAGTGTCTGCCCTCGGTATCACAGATCACAGTGCTGTACATTATATAGTGGCCGCCCTCGGTATCACAGATCACAGTGCTGTACATTATATAGTGGCCGCCCTCGGTATCACAGATCACAGTGCTGTACATTATATAGTGACCGCCCTCGGTATCACAGATCACAGTGCTGTACATTATATAGTGGCCGCCCTCGGTATCACAGCTCACAGTGCTGTACATTATATAGTGACCGCCCTCGGTATCACAGCTCACAGTGCTGTACATTATATAGTGGCCGCCCTCGGTATCACAGATCACAGTGCTGGACATTATATAGTGGCCGCCCTCGGTATCACAGATCACAGTGCTGTACATTATATAGTGTCTGCCCCCGGTATCACAGATCACAGTGCTGTACATTATATAGTGGCCGCCCTCGGTATTACAGATCACAGTGCTGTACATTATATAGTGTCTGCCCCCGGTATCACAGATCACAGTGCTGTACATTATATAGTGTCTGCCCCCGGTATCACAGATCACAGTGCTGTACATTATATAGTGGCCGCCCCTCGGTATCACAGATCACAGTGCTGTACATTATATAGTGGCTGCTCTCGGTATCACAGATCACAGTGCTGTACATTATATAGTGTCTGCCCCCGGTATCACAGATCACAGTGCTGTACATTATATAGTGTCTGCCCCCGGTATCACAGATCACAGTGCTGTACATTATATAGTGGCCGCCCCTCGGTATCACAGATCACAGTGCTGTACATTATATAGTGGCCGCCCTCGGTATCACAGATCACAGTGCTGTACATTATATAGTGGCTGCCCCCGGTATCACAGATCACAGTGCTGTACATTATATAGTGGCCGCCCCCGGTATCACAGCTCACAGTGCTGTACATTATATAGTGGCCGCCCTCGGTATCACAGATCACAGTGCTGTACATTATATAGTGGCTGCCCTCGGTATCACAGATCACAGTGCTGTACATTATATAGTGGCTGCCCTCGGTATTACAGATCACAGTGCTGTACATTATATAGTGGCTGCCCTCGGTATCACAGATCACAGTGCTGTACATTATATAGTGGCTGCTCTCGGTATCACAGATCACAGTGCTGTACATTATATAGTGGCCGCCCTCGGTATCACAGATCACAGTGCTGTACATTATATAGTGGCTGCCCTCGGTATCACAGATCACAGTGCTGTACATTATATAGTGGCTGCCCCGGTATCACAGATCACAGTGCTGTACATTATATAGTGTCTGCCCTCGGTATCACAGATCACAGTGCTGTACATTATATAGTGGCCGTCCCCGGTATCACAGATCACAGTGCTGTACATTATATAGTGTCTGCCCCCGGTATTACAGATCACAGTGCTGTACATTATATAGTGGCCGCCCTCGGTATCACAGATCACAGTGCTGTACATTATATAGTGGCTGCTCTCGGTATCACAGATCACAGTGCTGTACATTATATAGTGGCTGCCCTCGGTATCACAGATCACAGTGCTGTACATTATATAGTGTCTGCCCTCGGTATCACAGATCACAGTGCTGTACATTATATAGTGGCCGCCCTCGGTATCACAGCTCACAGTGCTGTACATTATATAGTGGCCGCCCCCGGTATCGCAGATCACAGTGCTGTACATTATATAGTGGCTGCCCCCGGTATCACAGATCACAGTGCTGTACATTATATAGTGGCTGCCCTCGGTATCACAGATCACAGTGCTGTACATTATATAGTGGCCGCCCCCGGTATCGCAGATCACAGTGCTGTACATTATATAGTGGCTGCCCCCGGTATCACAGATCACAGTGCTGTACATTATATAGTGGCCGCCCTCGGTATCACAGATCACAGTGCTGTACATTATATAGTGGCTGCCCCCGGTATTACAGATCACAGTGCTGTACATTATATAGTGGCCGCCCCCGGTATCACAGATCACAGTGCTGTACATTATATAGTGGCCGCCCTCAGTATCACAGATCACAGTGCTGTACATTATATAGTGGCCGCCCTCGGTATCACAGATCACAGTGCTGTACATTATATAGTGGCTGCCCTCGGTATCACAGATCACAGTGCTGTACATTATATAGTGGCTGCCCCGGTATCACAGATCACAGTGCTGTACATTATATAGTGGATGAATTATTATGTTAAACGCATGGAACGTCTGTAGCCCTGTTGGTCTAGGACAAAAAAACTGGCTGTATATTTAGTCATCAAGAAAAGGTAAAAAATAAATGTATGTATCCCTGGTGGTCTAGGGCCGCTTTTAGGATGGTTTCTATGTCCCTGGTGTCTTTATGTGTCCCTGGTGGTGTAGGGCTGGTAAGGGTATAATATATGGACCCCTGGTGGTCTTGAGCTGGTAAGGGTATAATTTTTGTGTCTCGGGTGGTCTAAGGCGGGGAAGGATACAATATATGTGTCCCTGGTGGTGTAGGGCGGGTAAGGATATAATATATTTGTCCCTGATGGTCTAAGACTGGTAAGGGTATAATATATGTTTCCCTGGTGGTCTAGCGCTGGAAAGGGTATAATATATGTGTCCCATTCTTCTCCTGGTGGTCTAGGGCTGGTAAGGGTGTAATATATGTGTCCCTGGTGGTCTAGGGCTGGTAAGGGTATAGTATATATGTCCCTGGTGGTCTAGGGCTGGTAAGGATATAGTATATATGTCCCTGGTGGTCTAGGGCTGGTAAGGGTATAGTATATATGTCCCTGGTGGTCTAGGGCTGGTAAGGATATAGTATATATGTCCGTGGTGGTCTAGGGCTGGTAAGGATATAATATATGTGTCCCTGGTGGTCTAGGGCTGGTAAGGGTATAGTATATATGTCCCTGGTGGTCTAGGGCTGGTAAGGATATAGTATATATGTCCGTGGTGGTCTAGGGCTGGTAAGGATATAATATATGTGTCCCTGGTGGTCTAGGGCTGGTAAGGGTATAGTATATTTGTCCCTGGTGGTCTAGGGCTGGTAAGGATATAGTATATATGTCCGTGGTGGTCTAGGGCTGGTAAGGATATAATATATGTGTCCCTGGTGGTCTAGGGCTGGTAAGGGTATAGTATATATGTCCCTGGTGGTCTAGGGCTGGTAAGGATATAGTATATATGTCCCTGGTGGTCTAGGGCTGGTAAGGATGTAGTATATGTGTCACTGGTGGTCTAGGGCTGGTAAGGATATAGTATATGTGTCCCTGGTGGTCTAGGGCTGGTAAGGAGATAGTATATGTGTCCCTGGTGGTCTATAGCCGTAAGGGTATAATATATGTCTCTAGAACCGCACACTTTTTGGATTGGGGCAGGTGTGAGGTTTCTATACTCTCCCCCTGTATAATATGGATGGTGCGGGGTAATGTTGCAGGGTGGGCCGCCCCTGCGCCCTGCGGAGCCTCCATCGTCATCACACTGACCGTACGCCGCGCCGGATCACTGTTGCCAGGGTAACCCAGGCTGGTCCAGCGGCTGACAGGAATACCAAGACCCTGCGATGTGAGCGGCGGCGGGGGCTGCTATACGAGCAGAAGACCCCCCTACAGTGCTGCCATATAAATGATGCCAGATGTCAGTCACATATAAAAGCATAAAAAAAACGGCTGATAACGGGGAACAATGGCTCATAGACATGCACCTTATAGACATAACATCTGGGACTGAGGGACAGCACCTCCTATCTGGGACTGTCCTGCAGAATCTGGGATAATTGGGGGATATGAGTTACATATAGAGCAGGTGCAGCCATAACAGCGTAAGGACACTGCACCTAAATAATCTATATGGCCCAGCTCCTGGCTGACACCAGAGAGTTATAGCACAAATACAGTGTGCAGGGACCCAGTGCCTAAGGGGGTACCAGACCTCAGTATAGGGCCATAGCAGGTGGGGGTCCTGCATGTTATATAGTAATGCCCCCCTGTCCTGTGAATGGCATCTATGGTGGGTGGGGGGCTCCACTATTCTATACATGATACTGCAGCGGAGCCGCAGCGCAGAGCCCCAGCACATGGTAATCCTGATAGTACAGCGCCCTCTGCTGGTATAACCTGGCATCTCCATTTTTAGGCCACTAATGATAATTCCTTTATTTATATAGCGCTCACATATTCCGCAGCGCTGCACAGAGTTTACCAAATCAGTCCCTGTCCCCATGGGGCTCTCAATCTAATCATCCTACCAGTATGTTTCGCAGTGTAGGAGGAAATCGGAGGACCCGGACGATACAATCTGATTATATATTTTAATACATTAGAGATTTTTAGATGCAGGTGCAACACCCTCGCCGATGCAAGGCGAGGGAGTGTTTGCGAATACGCCCCACCTGCATGTAGCCACATTACACTACATGGTCCTTATAGGACATAGGGGATATTGCAGTGGTGAATCCTGCCTGGCAAGGCAGAAGTTAATTTGTGTATGATGCAAGATTTGTATAAATCTATCATCCAATGTCTTGTGTTACATCCTGTCCTCTGTAAGCTGAGATGTGATTGGAGGAGCAGCCACCACCTGACCAGAGGAGTTACAAAACCCCTGGCCAGGAATGTTCTAGAGAGCAGTCTCTCCCAGGAGGGAGAAGAGACCAGTCCTGGTCAGACCTGAGGGTCTGCAGGACATCAGCTAGAGTTTAGATTTAGCCTAGCTCAGGTCAGAAGAAGCAGACTGGGTTATCCCAGTCCAGACTCTATTCAGCCAACATACCAGATAAGAGCAGGAAGAGCCTAGCCCCTGCCTCTGAAGAGTGGAGCTAATAGATTAGAGTTAGTGAGGAAAGGGGTATCATCCTACCTTCAAGGGTGATACCTGAAGCACTCCAGGACAAGCTGAAGCTTCCTATTAGGACACAGCTACCTCCCAGCCTGCCCTCTGCATCCAGGCTGGCGATCTACATCCTGTGGCTCCCTCCAAAAGCATCTCAGCACTCCATCACTCTGTTAAAGGCACGTTGCTGAAGTTCCTGTCGGTTCCAATAAAGAACTGTAAGTGTTTCTGTTCAACCTCTGCCTCAGTCTGGTCCCTGCTACTACGGCTGCCATCATCACGGGCACCCTGTCCACCACACAGAGACTCATACTCTAGACACCAAAGGGTTGCCCCAGGGAGATCTGCTATAGCAGCCTCTCCCTCATCATTTCTTGTCAACACCACCCTGCTGGAGACCTGCCAGGCTGTAGGACAGCCCTCCGGTTCCCCATACCAAGCACCGTGACACAAGCGTGCTTAGGCCGCAACCGCCAGCCACTCAGGTACTGCGGGCCCCGGCTGACTCCAGGCCCCGAGAAAAAGCTAGGCCCCGGTGGGGGATGTTGCACAGGGACATCAAATATTTTCTATATTGCATAAAGTTGAGTCTGGAAAATTTAAATGATAAATCACATAGGAATTCTGGGAAAGCCAGGATGGGAGTTAGTGGTCATATTGGTTGTCACCCAGCTTTTCTGGCCTCCTGAATTATAGCCAAAGTAAGACGCAGAGTAATAATGTAACATCATTCAGGAGCCTGGAAAAGCAGAGTAACAAGACGCAGAGTAATACTGTAACATCATTCAGGGGCCTGGAAAAGCAGAGTAACAAGTCCTATAAAAACTGCTGGTAATATACCGGGACAGAAGACACATTTATCAATTAGACGCCAGAATTTATGACTGGTGAGGTCAGGGGTTGTCACCCAGCTTTCCCAGACTCCTGACTCTTCCTTGCAATATAAGAAGAAGAAGAGCAGAATTACAACAATTTCCATTCAAAAGATCTGGTGGTCATTTGGCCGTCACCCAGCTTTCCCATGGTCCTGGGTAGGACAATGCAGGGACATGACTTTCCAGATGGAGAGAAGTCACAGCAGTCCTGGAGACACCGGACATGAAAGCTGCGAATCCCTTTGAAGACGGCAGAGCGCGGCGCTCTCTCCGGGGACACTGATTCCTGGAGGTCACCACTGGCTCCATGCCAAGGACACATCTATATAATGTGCCCAATCCCTACCGGATTTACCCACTGATACCTTATGCATCTCATCAATCATTTGATGATTGTTCATTCTAGATCCTTTAAAGGGGGATGCTTCACCTCCTCCACCAACTCCGACTCTTTACATCCTATAAAATGGCTCGCTCCACTGATTCATGGCACCGTTGGAATTTTTTCCATAGCCTCCACCATTCCGGAGCAATCAGTCTCATAAATTTTGGGGTCCAGTAGACCAATTAGACTGTCTATACCAGTGATGGCGAACCTTGTAGCGACCGAGTGCCCAAACTGCATCCCCAAACCCTCATTTATCGCGAGGTGCCAACCAAAAATTAAAATGGTAACTTATTGCTGCCTGTTTTTCAACAACGTTCAATCAAACTGGCCTCCTGAGGACACCAACATAGTAGAAAGTAGGGAAAATTTGCATCATTTTAGCTTCTTTCCAGTGTCCCTCTGTACACAGAGAATTGTGGGGCCAGCAGGAGGTCATCCAAAGATAATTAGGCCCTGTCTAAACATTCTCCCTCTTCCTACAGTCCCATGTATGTCACTTTAAAATATCACAGAAAACAGCATCTTTGCTTCCAAGTTGCTTGGAACTGCAGGAAGATTCTTTGAGTCCTGTCTGGTGTGCTGGGGCGATGGCCCGGGTGCCCACAGAAAGGGCTCGGAGTGCCGCCTCTGGCACCCGTGCCATAGGTTCGCCACCACTGGTCTATACTGTCAGGTGGGCGGTGCCAGGTTCTCTGCTCTAAACCAGGACTGCCCACTTGTCGGTGGAGAAAGTAATTAGCATATTGAATACCTAAACTATCAGACCTGAATGCTTAGGAACCTGGAAAAAATTCCAACTGGGAAGCAGCACGTTTTAATGGAGAGTTGGTGAAGGTGTTGAGTCCACCATCACTTCCACCAACTCCGACTCTTCTGATTCGGCTCCATTGATTTTGGTTCAGTTGAAACTTTTTCTCTTGTTCTCATCAGGTTCCCAAGCAATTGGAGCGGCACCTATTGGAGGATGCAAGGAGTTGGAGTTGGTGGAGGGGATCGTTCTATCATCACTTCCCACAACTCTTTGTATCACATGAAGTTCTTTGTTCTCTAGTCCTCACCAGTTCGGTTAATTTATGCACCTAATATGCTGATTTAACTCTCTACTGACTGATAGGTTGTCCTAGGTTGGAGCAGACAGCCTGGCACCACCCAGGTGACTGCTCATTAGCATATTGGGTGCTGAAAATATGATAACGGTGGGGGCTACAGAAAAAGAATCAGTGGAATGACAAATATTAAAGGATGGAAAAAGTTGGAAGTTAGAGCCGGTCCTCTGTTACATTGTTACTGGATGGAGATGGACTAATGCTCCCAGGACACTTTGCATTTGTTTACATGGAGCTTCTATGTATTCAGCTGAGATTTTGGAGTCATTGTCACTTTTGGATGGAGGGAGAGAAGAAAAGAGTCAGATAGGTGGAGTCAGGGCCGGATTAAAGGAGGGGCTCTTGGGGCTCAAGCCCCAGAGCCCCCACCACTTTCACTTTTTAAGGGGCCCCCACCAGTTTCCGACAGTCAGCTCAGAGTCGATGACTGTCTCTGTGTGCGATGCGCAGCGGCCTGTGGCCACCCACATCGCACATAGGGGTCTAGGATGTCAGCTGTGTCAGTGAGGATCACTGGAAGGAAAGGTGAGGTAAGTATGAAGTTTATTATTTTGTGGCCATTTTCTACAGTGGACTGGAAACTAAATTCTACAGGGGGCTGTATACTAAAGGGGGCTGGCAGATTACATACTTCCAAAAACATTGTTGGAAGGGCCCCCACCAGATTGCGCCAATGGGCCCCCACCACCCTTAATCCGGCCCTGGGTGGAGTAAGAAGCACTTTCCTCTGATATATTACAATGATTCTTAGATTCACTTGTAACATGTAACATTTCTAACCAAGTTAGTGACTATTTAACCCCTGTAGCACCACAGACCTCTACATGTATCAGGAATTAAAGAGGTTTTCAGCAGGACTGTGGAGTCCATTCTGGTCGGAGTTGTGATAAAATGGACTTATTCTGACTCCACAAATATAAAAAAAATTGGTACAGTCCGATCAATGCCAAATGGTCTGAATATTGTTTCATAGGAATTTGGGAAAAAATGATGAAATGTCCTTTTAATGTCTGTTCTATTCCTGATCTAAGTATTTTGGTGAGGGGTGAACGACCTTATTAGGCTGAGGGCTGCATTGTCATACTGCTCAACTTATCCAGAACCCTAGATGAACCCAAAACCACAGAACAGCACAAAATGCCACCGCAGAAATGAGAAATACCACAGTACAGAACTAAATACCACCCCAGAGAACAAATACTGCATTCAGAGCAGATAATAATAGCGGAGACCCCAAAGCATACAACAAAAATAATAGAAGAGACCCCAGAGAAGATAAAAATAGTGGAGACCCCAGAGCAAAAATCAATAATACTGGAGACCCCAGAGCAGATAATAATGAAGAGACCCCAGAGTAGATGATAATGAAGAAACCCCAGAGTAGACAATAATAATTCTGGAGATCCCCAGAGCAGACAAACAATACTGGAGACTCCTGGAGCAGACGACAGTTAATACTGTAGACCCCTAGAGCAGAAAAATACTAGAGACCCCCAAAGCAGACAAAAATACTTTCTGGCTTCTCTTCTGCTCCCTGCGCCATGGAGCAGCTTCTCCTCTCTCCATGTGCCACTCAGCTCTGTGTCCCACACTGGTTGGCATCAGGACCAGGAGCGGGACTGTGCCAGGAACAGAAGAAGACAAGTACTTAAAGGTCCAGGGTCCTCTCCTCTCTGGGTCCTGTGGTGGTGCGTTAGGATTCTGGGCACGGAGCTGAGCAGCCGGAAAGGACCTGGGAGTGACTGAGAGCTGCGGGCCACAACTTTGCTTTATAGGCCACATGTGGCTCCTTGGCTGTGGCATCTTCTTTCAGGCTTTTAGTCGAGATGAATGTGTTCTGCATTTTATGTACATGCTCAGCAGTAAAGCTCCTCTGCTACAATAAAAGGCACTGGGAAAGGGTGACTGCACTCATCTTAGAATTGTTAGAGTGACCAGGAAAACATGGCTGTGGATTCAGAGTTGTGGAGTACATGACAATTTTGGTCGAGTTGGAGTCCTAGTTAAGGAAATTGAGGAGTCAGAGATGAAGTCAGAAGTTTGGCTTACACCCTTCACGGACAGATTTTAGGACAATTATAGTACTAAAGACGTTTTGTGACCCTCCTATAGGCATTAGATATAGTGGGATGGTGCACGCTAGATCTCCATGACATTGGGACCCCAGGTGTCACAACCGGCGCCATCCTGGTTGTTGAATCCCCAACCATCAAAGTGTTAAAGAGGTTGTCCAGTGTAAACAAGGGACAACCCCTTTAATCGCGATTTGATGTCATTATTTTCCTCCCCTCTCTCATCCGTCCTGTGTAACAAGCCGTCAGTACAGTTTACACAGCGCTGACATCCTTCCAGCTGTAGCCCAAGGCTTTGTCACCGCTATCCTGTGTAATCTCCGCCAACTGGAGGTCAGCCAGCATCGCCTGGCCAGCGGGGATGACGAGGGTTAATAAATTACATCAAACCGAAAAATCTGTTGTGCTCGGCAGGGGAACAAGGGGAACATATTTGCGGATTCTGGAACTGTGATCTCTTCCAATAGACAAGAGAGGAGACGATTCCAGCGCACACCTCCCCCCTCCTGCTCCACCTGTATCATCGTAGGTGGAGGTACAAGGGAATTTGGGAGGTGCAAGAATGGGTCACATAAGGTCTGTTTGCTCTGAAGGTCCTAGGTGGGATAGTCAGCACCCGAATGACCTGTGCCCCCTACTCTGAATCCACATCCTGGAGAAGAACTTGGTTTATTATATCTTTACCCTGAGATTCGGCACTCAAAAGGGACATCATAAATTTCTATAATTTTTTGGTAAAGAAAGTTTGACTGTTATTGTTATATGTTAATTTATGCAAATTATTGAGGATTTGATATCTGCTGCCATCTGGTGGCTACAGTGGCACTAAGTGTTCTTCTCACTCCTAAAAACCAGATCGGTGTCAGTCTGGTCCACTAGAGAAGCGGAGGATCCTCAGGGGTGGACCCCAGAGATACAGAACAGGATAACAAAGTGTAATTTGGAGACTACTACAGTCTATTTACAGGGAAATAAGGATTGGGTGGACCCTAGTCCAACACTGATCCAGAATGTTATTATGTGGAAGAAGTGTAACTTGTGGGGATCTCCCCAGGTCGCGGGAGCAGAGATGAGTGGACTCGATAATCTGGTTTGTGTTCGGTCGCCAATTTCCAGGTCAGGATATCGAACCCCAAAACTGAACCCGATCATCGGATCTGCTCATGTTTACTTGGGAGCATTAGTGGGCCACAAAGATATCTTCACGATTCTATCTACGGGAGCAACATTGATTCTGCATTGGGACCCATCAACTACCATAAGTAAGAGCAATAAGAGATTTTGAGGGAACATTCACACGATGCGTTGTGTTTTTTGTTGCGTTTTTGATGCAGAAAAAGACCAGTTTGCAAACGTGTTTTATAATCCTAATCAGATGAAAGCAATCGTCTTTTGCGCCCTTTAGAAGGCATAAAAGTTAGGACTTTGATAGAAAAGTAACAGGAAACTGCATCCCAGCAAAATGTAAAAACGCATCACAAAACGCAACGTGTGACGCAACGCGACGCAATTAGAAGTTTGTGTCTTTTAAACAATGCAACGTACAGGCAAAAATGCAACATGCGGACTGCATTTAAATGGAACAGGAAAGGGAGCGTTTTTCCAGATGCATCAAAAAGCAACAAAAAACGTAACGCATTGTGTGAACGCGCCCTGAGGAGCAAAGTATTATGGGGACACTCATTAAATAGGATGGAAATAATCAGTGTGTGTGTTTATTGTACTGGGAAATTAGTTGTACCCACTGTAGATTGGAATTTTAGGGGTACACTCACCTTACAGAAGGCAGGTCAGATTTGGTGTCTGACCATCCTGAGAATGAAACTGATGCAAAGTTTTAGAACAAAGGGATTGCAGCTCCCCCTCCCCCACATCTGATAGATTGTATTGTAGTGTAGCTGCAGGACTGATCCTAGCAGTACCCTATCTGTGACCAGCAGGGGGCAGCCAGGCGCCTCCCTCCCCCCTCTCTCAGGACTTTGGAACTTTAAGAGAAGTTTGCAAAACTTTGCAGCTTGCTCCTCCCTGCCATATCCGTTTGTGTAGCCCCAGGGCAGAGCAGGGACAGGGTGCTGCATGCTGCAGGACAGGAGCCAGGGAGAGCTATCATAGGGGCAGCAGGCATGAGGGCAGAGGAGAGGGGGCTCTGCTGAGCACACATCATGGCTGGCAGGATGGGGAGCAGGGGGGCCCTGGCTGTGCTGCTGCTGGGGGCAGCCTGTGCCTCTGCCCACATCTCCTTCCCTCTGAAGATCTCTCCAGCTTTGGTCAGTGACCCCAGACCAGTGTCTCCAGCAGCTCCTAAGGACATAGTGGGACTATCCCTGGCCTCAGACCCCAGCGGCAATATCAACTTCATGGCAATGGTGGACAACCTGGAGGGGGACTCTGGCAGAGGGTACTACCTGGAGATGATGATAGGTACCCCAGCACAGCCGGTGAGTGTCCTGCACCCCTATATCTGGAGACCTGGGGGGGAAGAAACTTGTCATATACCTTGTGTCATGTGGATGACCTCAGAAACCCTACATTTTGGGATTATGGAAGCAACTCCCTAACATGCCATACTGTGGTGTAATCCAGATGCAGGCTGCCATAAAACAGCAGTGCATGGTGGGAGTTGTAGTTCTGCAGCAGTGATACCACTCTGACTTTCGCATGTTGGTGCCTATTAGTCCAGGGTTGGATATTACATAATGTATTTTGGATAGTCTACTCCCCCATTGCTGATCATATGGAGTCTATGTATTTAAGCTTTAGCCCCCTCCTCTCCAAGTATTTTTGCTTCTTTCTATTATCTTTGGTTCGTTTTTTGGATTTGTTGAGTAGGGAATGTCCATTCAGGGGACGCGTTTCAGGCTCTGTCATATGACTAGGAGATCTAAATTTCTGTAGGACTGTCGGACCCTCTAGGGCAAGGTAGGAAGCGTACCCCTTAAATATGCCAGTGAGGGCCAGAAGATGACATTGGGATCATGTGAATCCTGACCCATCTGAAAACCTCTTCTATAGTAAGAGAACATTGTGATACATTTTATGTTTATAATCACGGCGCTGGATACATTTGTCAATGTTACATTTTTCTATTTTAGTTAAAGGGGAACTGCTGGGGCCAAACACTGTGTCCATTGTGAAAAGGGTATTTTCATCCAGTAATCCTAGAAAAAACCCCTGCCAGCTGAAAAAAAACGTAAAAAGTGTTAAAAGTTTACTTGCGTCTCCCTCTCTGTTCTAATCCACGAGGGACAGAACTGCTGGGGTCATAGGATCTGCAGTGGCCTCAGCCGTGTCGGGAGATGTCTTGTCACCCCAGATGCCACAGATTAACCAATGGACCAAGCAGCGGTGGCCGTGTCAAAGGGCTGGGATACCCATTATAGGGCAGCACGGTGGTTGAGTGAGTAGCACTTCTGCCTTGCAGCACTGGGATCCTGGGTTCTAACCCCACCCAGGTCAACAGCTGCAAAGAGTTTGTATGTTCTCTCAGTGTTTGCGTGGGTTTTCTCCGGGTGCTCCGGTTTACCCCCACACTCCAAAACATACTTCTGGGTTGTTTCGATTGTGAGCCCCATGGGGACAGGGACTGCTTTGTCATGCTTTGTGCAGTGCTGCGTAATCTGTGTGCGCTATATAAATAAAGAATTATTATTATTATTAACCATGACCCGACCGACCCCCAGGGAGGTTTACTAGGATTCCTGGAATACTCCTTTAAGGAAGGACTGTGTTGTCTTCTTCTGAATTTACTTCTGGCTTCAACAACTGCACCTACAATGCTGGACTAACCCAAGGACCCACGTGGACGATGGGCTTAGGTCCTTGCTGTTGGACCCTTCATTGTTAATCTATTGATGACTGATTTTCCAGACTCCTTATATCTTGTTATCTTGCCGTATTGTGTATGCAGCTTCCATGCTGGTAAAACTGTTCTAGTTGCCCAAGCAAGCAGAGATCTTGTTTATAGACAGACCATCGGGTTTTCTCTCCATACATACATTACTGTGTAGGTTACTGACTGTAGCCGTCATATGCAGTCAGCGTTCCGGATTATTGGACGCTTGAGTAATAGAAGTTTCCAGGACTATGCTTGATACGAATTTACCTCTCCTACTTTGGCACGGGGACAGGCTGGGGCACGCTGTGTTATTTTCCCAAAAGTACAGAATGCCCTACCCCTGATTTTTTTTTTTTTATTATCAACAAGAAATTTGTAACTAATACTAATCTGCAATAAATTAATCACATGACCTTAACTCCCCCCCTCTTTATTCTCACTAACAGATATGAAGGACATATTATCTAATATGGGTCATGCTTTCCAAATACTGCTATTAAAGGTAGTGGGGGCTAGCAATGGCACAGACAGTACACAGACAGCGTCATATACTGTTAAGTGGATAACATTGGTATTACAGGTCAATCACATTTACTTGAATGGGAATGATGTGCACGATGTCGCTGTGATGCTCATAGGAGCATAAGTGTAGGTGGGTGCCTGAATGTGGACCCCTGCCGAGGTCTTATCAATGATGTAGCCTAAGAAAAGTTCATTTAAAAAAAAAAATGTGTAGCTCATCACTTCTTTAATTCAAGACATGCCTTTTAATGTTGGTCCACCATCTTTCTGAACCCTTCTGGTATATAAGAGACCAGATGTTCCTGAATGACCCCATAACTATGGACCCCATGGGATCCCAGGTCCAATAGAAATTGTGTAATGATAACGTAGGGTGTTAATCCTCGAAAGGTAATCTCCATTAAGGCGGTGACTGTAGCTCCAGGCCTTGGGTTGTCTTGTCTCATGGGGTTTAATAAAGGGATTATCAGATCAAAATCATTAGTTCCTGTAAATCTCCCCCCACCCCAGAGAGTTCCCCCTCTGCAGCATTCTCCAGGGCCACATAATCACCAGTCCTCTATGTACCAAACATAAGACCTTCCAAACCTCAGACTCTCATGGCTATGTATAAAGTAAAGAACAATTTCTTCCACCCCATTGGCAGTGAGTTGAGTTGGTGCACTTGACCCATAATCTAGTGATTTGGGCATAAGGAAAACAGTTTTGGGTATATTAGATCTAGAATTGCCTGATCATTTAGTCCTAGGGGCAGATTTTCCTCTGTTACCCACCAGACATCTCCGTATACTTCTGGTTCCTTGTGGACATGGGCCCTCGGCCGGGGAGGGAGATGGACCAGTGAATTGCGCTGTCTGCTGCTGGAGCGTTTGTCTCATTTTTTGTCATCAAAGAAAGGGATCTCTTTAGGGTCCTCTAGTACCCAAGCCTCACCATACATGGGATATTGAATTATAATAAGATTAGGTATCTGATTACTTGGACCCTCAGTGATTATGAGAACATGGCCTCAAAGTTTTCTAAAGTGATTCACACGACGTGACCTTTTAAAGATGAGTGGAGCTGTGGTAGAGTCCATCCTTAATCTCGTGACTTCAGGGGGTCTAGTAATTGGGGTAAATATCTGTGGATATGTGTTCTTTTGAGTAACGGATTATATTGTAAGAAATTCAGATGTAAAATAATAATCCCTTTATTTATATAGTGCACAAAGATTCCGCAGCGCTGCACAGAGTTTGCCAAATCAGTCCCTGTCCCCAATGAGGCTCACAATCTAATCAACCTACCAGTATGTTTTGGAGTGTGGGAGGAAACCAGAGGACCTGGAGGAAACCCACGCAAACATGGAGGGAACATACAAACTCTTTGCAGCTGTTGCCCTGGATAGGACTTGAATCCAGGACCCCAGTGCTGCTAGGCTGTAGTGCTAACCACTGATCCGCCGTGCTGACCGGGACCCCTGCCTTGTATGGCCGTTGTGAATATCTGATCCCTAGTAGTGGACATATAGGGGTTCTGAGACCTTAAAATCTTTCTTGTTCCCGTCAACTTGCAAAAGTGAACAGTTTTTGTAGACAATTTTAAAGGGGAAATATATTTTTTTCCACTGTATAACAGCAGGAACAGGACAGATCTTTCTATCTGATCCCGCATTGTGTAAACCTGTTCTCTTGTGTCATGACGGAGAGCACACATGTACGGACGAAAGACGTGGCCTGCTCACTACAGAGGAGAAGTATGTAGAAAATCCAGGCCTGGGAACGGCAGACTGGTTCAGCCTGTCACATGTGCGGTGTCTAACCTCTGCTAGTCCGTGACTTTACAGATTATATCTATGGTATATATATGTATATATATATATATATATGTGTGTGTGTTTTTTTTTTTGATTGGGGGTCAGTTAAGGTGAAGAGTAGAGTTGTTACAATGTGAAGTAAATATTTTTTTTTTCCTTGATACAAAGTTTCAAAGTTTAAACAAAGTTTGTTTTTCTTCTATGAAGTGTTTATTGCTTTTTTTTCATTACAAGTTATTTCTAGGATAAAAGATGAACTGATTGACCCCAAAATAGCTTTCCATGGAATATTCACAGTATTAGTAAGGCCTCGTATATACACAACATGTGCATGGATCCATAACAAGAGATGAGCGCTGGATTGTTATACTAGTCTACTAGTGATGGAAATTACGGCTCTTCTTCATTAGGCTCAGCTCACTAATAAGAGCCGGCTTTTCCAGGTCCTGAACAGCTCCCTATTCCATGTATAATAGCGAGCCACAGTCCAGCCAGTCACCCCCTTCCACACCACTTTTAACCCTGTAGAGAGCCGACTCGCATAAAAGAGCCCATCCTAGCCACGTTAGCAGTAACTTTATTGAGGTGTATCTGTGACGTTATCGGCCGTGGTCTATTCGCTAATTCATATATAAACCTCCAGAGATCGTATATTGTCAATGGGAAGACAAATATGCATACAACAAACGCCAAATTCATCAGAGGAGTAGTTCCCCATCACACGACTATGTTCAGAATTTTGGACTTGGTCCTATTTTAAGGTACACTGCACATTTTGTATCAGTGTTGGATTTTCTGCATGGATTTGAAAATACTTTGGACTATGTTGGGAAGATTTCTGGATGAGATGTTTTTAATCTGTTAAAACTGGAAAACTTGATGCATTGGGGGAATTCAGCAGCACATTGGCGACCTAAGGGTTAACACAGTTAAGGGGAATCCCTGTAAAATCCACATAAAAAAAGAATGCGGAAAACTACAGATCAGATTTCATCCCGCTTGTATTATTAAAAGTTTGCAGGTCTCCAGAAAAACAGAATCCTAGTTCACCAGAGGACCCTGAATCTCTTATCCCATAGAATTTGTCTGCAGCCTGTGACAATCCCACAGTTCTGAGACTACAACTCCCATCATACTGTGACACAGACTCCATATCTTCAGAGAGCAAAGTCCCTGTAGTGCAGGTGTCTCCCTTAGATCTGAACGGTCCTGAGGATTCTGGGGAAAGCAAATGAAACTATTTCACTAAACAAATATTGTACAATGGTGACTAATCATCAATGTATGATGTGAGGTACGGAAATGTGCAAATAATTCTGGGATAACCACGAGAGGCGGAGTCCAATACCTGGTTTAGATGTTGATCTAACTACCTCACAGGGTCCATACAGAGACTACATTGTGCCTTGTTCTAAGAAGAATTGCACATGGATTCTCGATGAATATTTGGGTGCACCATGGACGTTGCTATACGAAGGGGCAGATAACTAATTAACCGGAACTAGGGAAGACCCACATCCTACTTGTCCACCCCTTGGTATGATACCCGGCTGTTCATAGCCATCTTGCCGTCGGATAACTTCTAATTGCGCCATACTATTGGGGACCCCCAAAATGCCAAATATGCCACGTGCCACAAGGTCCGGTTCACCATCTTGTCCAATCTTACTACCCAGCACCTTCCACTCGGCTGTGCTCTGCTCTCCCTCTGACCAATTTGGTGTTTGTTGTATGCAATATGTCCTCTCATTGACAAGATGGGGTCCCTTGAAGTCTGTATGTGAATTGGTGCCTACCAGCCAAGCGGGCAGTATGCTGTTTATATTCCAATAAATGGGCAGATTTCCCTATAATGATTCTCAAATAACTACATGGGACCCTGGAGACCTGCATGGTGGTGGTATTTAAGTTTCCCTTAAAGAGAGAGTCCCATTTCAGCAAGTAACTTATATTGTTCGAATAGTTGTACAAGTTTCCAATATATTTTCTGTATCAATTCCTCAGTTTTCTAGATCTCTGCTTGCTGCCCCTCTATAGAAAGCTTCTATGTTTACTTCCAATAGACAGAAATCTGTCCATGGTCACACAGGTGCACGGCTCGTTATATATCACAGCTCTGATTACTCCCTATGATACTAACGAACCATGCACTTGTGTGACCATGGTCAGATTTCTGTCTACTGGAAGCAAATATAGAAGCTTCCTATAGAAAGACAGCAAGCCAAGATCTAGAAAACCGTGAGGAATTGGTACAGAAATTATATAGGAAAATAATAATTCTTTATATAGCGCCTACAGATTACACAGCGTTGCACAGAGCATGACAAATTGGTCCCTGTCCCGATGGGGCTCACAATCTAAGCAACGTAACGGTATGTTTTGGAGTGTGGGAGGAAACCGGAGGACCCGGTATAATTTTTCAATAACATTACAAACAATAACATTAATTTGCTGAAGTGGGAATACCCCTTTAAACCAGACCGGAGCTGGATGATGAACCCCATGCTCCATGTCCACACCTCGCTACGTGAATCCACCATCTTCCTTCTTCCTGTTGGGCAACTTTTTTTGCCTCTTAGACAATGTTATAACAGTCCAAAATGCCCAATCTGCCCTGGTCACAAAGTCCGGTTCACCATCTCATCCATTTTATTACTCAGCACCTTTCACTCCGATTGATCTGCACCTTTCTTTGAAAGTGAGAAAGAGATGGTGATCCTCCTAGTCCCATCCTCATTCCACATATGTTCATTTGCCTAGAAATGAAAATAAAAATGTCTGGTAATTCGGGCAATTCAGGACTCTTCAGCTACAAAGTAGTAGGTTTACTTTATATGTGACCCTGGAGCTGATCGCTTTCTTTAAAGTTACACCCAATTGGCGGTCGATTGAATTATACATTTCCAGGGAGGATAACAGAGGAATAATACACAGATACAACTGGATTGTTATTTCTGGGAATACTATAAATATTTTTTTTATTAAAAAGACATTAGGAGAGGTGAGAAGTTCCTGCAGTTTCCTTGCCAACTCCTCTGTAGAATGGATATTAGGGACCGGGGACTTAGACTTTCATAAATGGCGGATTTACAGGATTACAGTAGGGAATTGGTATTGAAACATTCTCCTATGCTCTCCTTCTATAGGATTTATTGTGCCTGATATAAGTGACCCTTCTGCTATATCCTGAGCTCAGGCCTGTTTGTATATAATGGGGGAATTAATAGGTTTTTTTTGTAAACACTTAGATCTCCCCCCATGGGCGCCAGAGTCACATGTCTGGTCTTAGCGGGCAGATTGTAAGTATTCGGTGAAATGAAAAAAAATCTGGCGTCTTGTGAGACCATGTGATGAGGCTGCGAAGGTTAGGAATCTGTCAGCTGATGAGGAGGGTGGGGGTCCTTCCATAGAAGTCCTATGACACATGCCCCGCAGCAGACTCATTGTGGATCTGCTAAATTCTTCAAATAAATTGAATCACCTGACATGAGGAGGGGGTCATTTAGGCGTCCTGATCCGGGAACGGATCCATTTTCATAGAAATCTAACTATATATGCACACTAGGCCTCATTTGCCATCCTATTGGAATATGGCGCCTTAAGTGGCCCCTAATACAGTCCTGGTTCCTACATACGTTCCCTGTATGAAGTTATATGGGATCGGGGTTTCTGTATGGCTGATGTGTTTATGTATAGGCCAATATTTTTAGGTGTTCCGGATTAAGGGGAACCCTAAACCGTACTCGCACTATATGTGGTGTGCACACACAGCTGTGATGTAATAGCTCCTAGCATAAAGTAGTAGTGTGCTTCAGTGGTGCAGGTCTGTGTAGGCCGCTATTTTATCTACTAATTCAGTGACTGGTTGTCATGGTAACGTCTAGGCCTACTACACTACCACCACAGAAGGAGCCTACTGTATGGAAGGAGAAGGCGATGAACATGGTGTCTATTACCAGTGTCTTCCACTTTACAACACTGGGGTGAAGAGGAAGCGACTGGTAATGGTGATTTATTATTATAACTTTTACTTTTACCTCATAAAAACTAACTCTGACCTGGAATCCTTTCATGGCGTCGCCATATAAATATGGAATACTTGTTGCCCTTAGCAGCTCGTACATTATACGTTGAGTCCTGTGTTTCGGTTTAAGTTGTCCGCTTGCTGTCAGTGAATGGAACCACTTAATTACACACCCAAATGTTGACTACCTGGACAGACTTGCTAGCACTAGAGTGAGTTAAAGGAATTGCCTACAATCATTCCAGAAACTAAACAACAGAACTGTCCAGAAGTTTCTGTCAGGAGAGACGATAATAATTATAATTCTTTATTTATATAGCGCACACAGATTGCGCTGCGCTGCACAAAGCATTGCAAATTGGTCCCTGTCCCCATTGGGGCTCACAATCTAAACAACATAACAGTATGTTTTGGAGTGTGGGAGGAAACCGGAGGATCCAGAGGAAACCCACGCAAACACGGAAACTCTTTGCAGATGTTGATCTGGGATGTATTCGAATCCAAGACCCCAGAGATGAATGATAACCTTGGTGGAGAATATTCTTCTGAAGCCATATATGGCAGTGATACTAATTCTCACCATCTTTCTTTTCTTCCACTTTTTTAAATACCCTTTTTAAATTTTTGGCATTTAGTAATCCAGAATATTTGACAATCTGGAACAACTCCTCCACAGCTTCCAGAGTTCCAATTTTAATTCACTTTAAAATGGGGACCCCAGGTCCCTGAAACGCGTTGTTATTACCTGTTCTGGGCTATTTTAACATTAATTTAAAAAAAAAAAACTTTTGGAGAAAAATACCCAGTCTGGCTGTGCACCTACGCTCTTTGAAATCCCCCCCCCCCCCCCCCCCTGAACCTATGACAATCCGGCATGGAAGACGTAGTCGCCTCATAGAATAGAGACCCCAGGTCTTGTCTGGGTGCTGTTTCTTCTCTCCCCCCTTTTTCGGAACCTAGTGCTTGATTCTCTCTCTTCACGATATTGGGGCACATTTACTTACCTGGTCCCTGCGCGATCCCCGAGGTGCGTTGTCCGCCGGAATCTACATCTGCCGCGATTCATGAAGATCGTGCGCCCGAGTACCTGCATGTGTCGCTCCCCCTCTGATGTCCGCCGGAGTTCACCTTCTTCTTCCTGGTGCATGTAAGTGCTTGGCATTGCGACACAATTTAAATGTTAAATCCCGCGCGTTGTCCGAATCCATCAAATCGTCCGACGGCCTGTCCCCCGATTTGTCTCGCGTGAAACCCGGCGCCAATGCACCAAAATCCAATCACGTGCAATTCAATCCCCGGCGCCATCCCCGAAAACGTCGGAAAACCTACTGAAAATGCGGCCACGGGCCCTTAGTAAATAAGCCCCACTGTGTTTTTGCCCTAATATAACTTGTCTATCAATTTGTACATTTCTAAATTCAATGTCCATAATTAAAGCAAACCAAAATAAGGGGTTTACGTAAAACTGGAAAAGCCCTTTAAGTATGGAGGGTTCCTCCGGCAGATGGCGGTATCTCTGGTGGAGACATGATGCATGACTGTGCACATCGCCAGCTCCTCTCATGAAACATATGTTTAGACAGATGAGATGCTTTGCTAGTTATAAAGTGCCAAGCGCACATGATTAACAAAATGAGCGCCAATAATAACATGTAATAATTGCACGCAAACCCAGCAGAGCCCGGCCAGGAGCCGCTCCGTACGCCGCGCTGCAGCAGATGGGCTTGTAATGTAATTAGGAATCTTTGTGTTAAATGAGGCATTATTTAAATTGGCTGCTAATTTTCACATCTATTAACCCGCTGAAGAATGGAACCAGACGCAAATTCATGTTTTATAGGGTTTTTTTCTGGTGGTTGAGCAATAAAGAAATATTCCATTTTGATGTCTAACCAATTGGAAATGGATGACTGAGGCGACGAGGACGCACATTGCTGCATGTGAAATGCCATGACCTACAAGGCTGACTACAGGCTGGGATACTAACCCAGCTTTTCCATTACCCAGCTTTTCCATAGGGATGACATGGCCTAAAGCAGCAGAAGTTTGTGTAAAATGTAAAGGTTTTCCACTTTCTGCAAAAAAATTCATATTGTTTAAAGATTTGCTATGAAAAGCATTGGAGGAACTTCAATACACAAACTGTTTTCTAGATCTAGAAAGCTGCATTGGTCACATGATGTCACACAGGTGCCTGGCTCGGTATATATCCCTGGTCATGTGATGTCACACAGGTGCGCGGCTCGTTGTATACCTGGTCATGTTATGTCACACAGGTGCGCGGCTCGTTATATACCTGGTCATGTGATGTCACACAGGGGCACAGATCGTTATATCACAGGTCATGTGGTGTCACTCAGGGCACGGCTCGTTATATATCCCTGGTCATGTGATGTCACATAGGGGCACGGTTCGCTATATATCCCTGGTCATGTGATGTCACACAGGTGCACGGCTCGCTATATATCCCTGATCATGTGATGTCACACAAGTGCACGGCTCGTTATATCCCTGGTCATGTGATGTCACACAGGGGCACGGCTCGTTATATCCCTGGTCATGTGATGTCACACAGGGGCACGGCTCGTTATATCCCCGGTCATGTGATGTCACACAGCGGCACGGCTCGTTATATCCCCGGTCATGTGATGTCACACAGGGGCACGGCTCGTTATATCCCTGGTCATGTGATGTCACACAGGGGCACGGCTCGTTATATCCCTGGTCATGTGATGTTACACAGCGGCACGGCTCGTTATATCCCCGGTCATGTGATGTCACACAGGTGCATTAATCGTTATATCCCAGGTCATGTGATGTTACACAGCTGCACGGCTCGTTATATCCCTGGTCATGTGATGTCACACAGGTGCATTGATTGTTATATCCCAGGTCATGTGATGTTACACAGGGGCACGGCTCGTTATATCCCTGGTCATGTGATGTCACACAGGGGCACGGCTCGTTATATCCCTGGTCATGTGATGTCACACAGGTGCATTGATCGTTATATCCCTGGTCATGTGATGTCACACAGGTGCATTGATCGTTATATCCCTGGTCATGTGATGTCACACAGGTGCATTTATCGTTATATCCCAGGTCATGTGATGTTACACAGCTGCACGGCTCGTTATATCCCTGGTCATGTGATGTCACACAGGTGCATTGATCGTTATATCCCTGGTCATGTGATGTCACACAGGTGCATTAATCGTTATATCCCAGGTCATGTGATGTTACACAGCTGCACGGCTCGTTATATCCCTGGTCATGTGATGTCACACAGGTGCATTGATCGTTATATCCCCGGTCATGTGATGTCACACAGGTGCATTAATCGTTATATCCCAGGTCATGTGATGTTACACAGCTGCACGGCTCGTTATATCCCTGGTCATGTGATGTCACACAGGTGCATTAATCGTTATATCCCAGGTCATGTGATGTCACACAGGGGCACGGCTCGTTATATCCCTGGTCATGTGATGTCACACAGGGGCACGGCTCGTTATATCCCTGGTCATGTGATGTCACACAGGTGCATTGATCGTTATATCCCTGGTCATGTGATGTCACACAGGTGCATTGATCGTTATATCCCTGGTCATGTGATGTCACACAGGTGCATTGATCGTTATATCCCAGGTCATGTGATGTTACACAGGGGCACGGCTCGTTATATCCCCGGTCATGTGATGTCACACAGGGGCACGGCTCATTATTTCACAAAGCTCTGATTAATCTGTTAAAGCGAGTCGTGCACCTATGTGACATCACATGACCGGAGAGCTCAAATTTTTTCAACAATCTACGCGGGCCGCTTAGAGATACTATGGCTAAGTCTCCTCTAGAATAACAGCAAGCAGAGATCTATAAAACTTTACATTTCTACAGAAAATAAATATATTTTATTTATTTACCGGAAGGGGGAAACCCCTTTAAAGATGGCGTAAGACATTTCTACGTGTTGTATCATTCTTGGTCTCCTCATATAAGGTCCTATAATAATAATGCTATATAATTATATCCTGCAAATGGCACATTCACTCCAGCCTAGAAATTAGTGATATTACCGAGGCGTAAGGCACTTGGCAGCTCAGAATTAGCATCTAGTGGATCGCTTTTCTGTGAGCTCTTGACTGCTGCACGGAGGATGGCAACATCTTATGATGGGGTACTTTAAAGGCGTCCAGCTGTGAGATATGGCTCTTGCTCTGAGGCAGGATAACAGATTGCATCTACTGGGAATTGTCACTTCACTTCTGAAGTTTCCTGCCTAATAAATGAGGGAGATGGAGATTTTCTTTGCGTTGTTCTGGACTGTGCTGCTATTATCACTGGAGGTGGCCAAGCGGTATAAAAATACCATATTAAAACTATAATACTGCCCCCTATGTACAAGAATATATCTACTATAACACTGCCACCTATGTACAGGAATATAACTACTATAATACTGCCCCCTATGTACAGGAATATAACTACTATAATACTGCCCCCTATGTACAAGAATATAACTACTATAATACTGCCCCCTATGTACAAGAATATAACTACTATAATACTGCCCCCTATGTACAAGAATATAACTACTATAATACTGCCCCCTATGTACAAGAATATAACTACTATAATACTGCCTCCTATGTACAAGAATATAACTACTATAATACTGCCCCCTATGTACAAGAATATAACTACTATAATACTGCCTCCTATGTACAAGAATATAACTACTATAATACTGCCCCCTATGTACAGGAATATAACTACTATAATACTGCCCCTATGTACAAGAATATAACTACTATAATACTGCCCCTATGTACAAGAATATAACTACTATAATACTGCCCCCTATGTACAAGAATATAACTACTATAATACTGCCCCCTATGTACAGGAATATAACTACTATAATACTGCTCCCTATGTACAGGAATATAACTACTATAATACTGTCCCCTATGTACAAGAATATAACTACTATAATACTGCCTCCTATGTACAAGAATATAACTACTATAATACTGCTCCCTATGTACAAGAATATAACTACTATAATACTGCCCCCTATGTACAAGAATATAACTACTATAATACTGCCCCCTATGTACAGGAATATAATTACTATAATACTGCCCCCTATGTACAGGAATATATCTACTATAATACTGCCCCCTATGTACAAGAATATAACTACTATAATACTGCCCCCTATGTACAAGAATATATCTACTATAATACTGCCCCCTATGTACAAGAATATAACTACTATAATACTGCCCCCTATGTACAAGAATATAACTACTATAATACTGCCCCCTATGTACAGGAATATAACTACTATAATACTGTCCTATGTACAAGAATATAACTACTATAATACTGCCCTCTATGTACAAGAATATAACTACTATAATACTGCCCCCTATGTACAAGAATATAACTACTATAATACTGCCCCCTATGTACAAGAATATAACTACTATAATACTGCCCCCTATGTACAGGAATATAACTACTATAATACTGCCCCCTATGTACAGGAATATAACTACTATAATACTGTCCCCTATGTACAAGAATATAACTACTATAATACCGCCCCCTATGTACAAGAATATAACTACTATAATACTGCCCCCTATGTACAGGAATATAACTACTATAATACTGCCCCCTATGTACAGGAATATAACTACTATAATACTGTCCCCTATGTACAGGAATATAACTACTATAATACTGCCCCCTATGTACAAGAATATAACTACTATAATACTGCCCCCTATGTACAAGAATATAACTACTATAATACTGCCCCCTATGTACAGGAATATAACTACTATAATACTGCCCCCTATGTACAAGAATATAACTACTATAATACTGCCCCCTATGTACAAGAATACAACTACTATAATACTGCCTCTCTGTACAAGAATATAACTACTATAATACTGACCCCTATGTACAAGAATATAACTACTATAATACTGACCCCTATGTACAGGAATATAACTACTATAATACTGCCCCCTATGTACAAGAATATAACTACTATAATACTGACCCCTATGTACAGGAATATAACTGCTATAATACTGCCCCCTATGTACAAGAATATAACTGCTATAATACTGCCCCCTATGTACAAGAATATAACTACTATAATACTGCCCCCTATGTACAGGAATATAACTACTATAATACTGCCCCCTATGTACAAGAATATAACTACTATAATACCGCCCCCGTGTACAAGAATATAACTACTATAATACTGCCCCCTATGTACAAGAATATAACTACTATAATACTGCCCCCTATGTACAAGAATATAACTACTATAATACTGCCCCCTATGTACAGGAATATACTATAATACGGTAATATGATGCATGCAGCACACAGAACTATGAAGCTGCTATCAGTCACTTGTATAGATGTTTCTCTTCTCCGCACTGCAGATATGTGAGATAAAGCTGTGATCATGGGGGCAGGGATTTTTCTGGATCTCTGCCAGCAATTTTAATGAAGAACACCCACAGTCAGCCTCTCCCCTGCATGAACTGGCCGATAACAGAGAACACTACATGTTATATAACTGATCAGTAACTGGACGCTCATCTCTAGGATTTGGGGGCAGAATCCCTTTAATCTGACCACCTGGATACATTTTGGGTCGGGATCTTGATACAATGTAACATGTGATATATTGGGTGCTCGCCCTGTTCTATACAATGTGTCCAGTGTTGCTTGGTTGGGGTGGCAGAGACTCTGTGGGTGAGGGCGGCATTGAGCAGAGCCATGAATGCCGGGCGCTGTGATGTAAGGGGGTGCTCCGCTGCTGTCACATTCCACAGCTGCACCCTGGTACATGTCTCAGTAACATGGGAAGATCTGCAGGTGCCTCCTCCAGCCGCACAGGGCGCCCCCTATAGGTCTACAGTCTCCTCTGACATCTTTTTAACCCTTCCCATTACCATTCTTCCCATGTTGGACCCTTATATGCAATGTCTGTTACCCCATTAAAGATTGCTAACATATTTTTAGGGTTTTCGGTGAATTAAACGGCTTGGATGCTGCCCTGATGCACTGTAACGATAAAATGCTAACAAACCTGGGGTCAATGCCAGAGCCACTTCATGGGCTGTTACACTGTCTTCAATTCAGCAATTTCCGCGTCCCTTATGTAAACGCTCACAGTGGAGGGAATCGAGGGGTTGGAGTTCTCATGCACAGTTTAACAGCCTTTGAAGCTAGAGCATGGAGAGGATCTGGTCACGCCCTCCAAAGAACGTCATTAGCATAATTTTAAAAGTAGATTATAGAAGGAAGGATAACGTATAAGAAGATTACAACAATCACTATGTTGGATTTGAGTTATGTCCCTGGTTTATTGGTTTATCATGATGGATTTTTATAGTCAATTTCCTTTTACAATGTAATCTGGACTGATACATTTTCCTTGCACTGATACATTGTAACAAACTCAGGATACATTGGTGTCAAACATTTATGCTACAACCTCCATTTATGACACTGGAAGCTGAGTGCCACCAGCTCCTCTCTCCATTTGGGGGTACAATGGACCCCAACAGCAAGTTATGTCCTACTCTGTGTGTAGAGGATATCTTGCTACTGGAATACCCCTTTTGTCCCTGGGAAAGCTGGGTACAAAATAGTAAAAAAACAGCAGACTTTGAAGTTTGTATTTGCTGTAGTTGGAGCATGTACCGGGTGGTTTTACCAGAATTCGATAATTTCATTCTAAATGGCTTATACATTCCTGCATCTAGGAATGCACCATTGGAACTGCTCATCCTGAGCTTTCTGGTTCATGAATATAATAGAAACACACATAGATGCTGAATAGATGCAGTTGCCGTATATTTGGTCTCAGTTTTGGATATAATTTCTTTCCCTCTGATTTTAATGTATCTTACTTTATTTTGCAGCTGAATATATTGGTGGATACGGGGAGCAGTAATTTTGCGGTCGCTGGAGCCCCAAATCCTGACATTAGCAAATACTATCATTCGGACTGGTAAGTGCCTTTATGTTGAATAATGGGGCTAGGTTAAAGCTCCTCTGCACCTCACAAAGAGGTTCTGCAGCAGCTGAGCTATGTCTTAATGCTGTGGATTTCTTCAGCCTCTATTTATACACACACACATTTCCCCACCTGTGGATGTGGGGACACTACAACTCCCAGCATGACATAGATCAGCAAGACCTACTAGGGGTTGTAGTTTCTCTCTTTGGGATTGGGATGTGTCGATATGGACACATAAGGCGGTGACTCAGTGCGGTGTGAAGGTGATAAGATCGCAGGATTTCAGACTAAGCTGAAGGATCTGTCTCTGCTCGGGTTTGCAAATCCCTAATCCCTTGCACACTGGGACAAAACCTCTGCGAGTACAATTACTCACCAGGCAGGTCAGTGACACATGGATTGATCCATGTCTTGACATATAGAATAACCAGGACCATTCCGCACACTGATCTATGGTGATTTAAAGCTGTGCACCTCACAAAGGGGTTCTGCAGCAGCTGCGGTATGCCTTAATACAGTGGATTTCTTCAGCCTCATTATTTATACACACACACCTGGATGATGCAGGTTTCCCCACCTATAGATGTGGGGACACTACAACTCCCAGCATGACCTAGATCAGCAAGACATACTAGGAGTTGTAGTTTCTATATAGGATCAGTGTGTGTGAATTCTGGCATTAAAATTTAAGCCTCATATTTCGGATTATCTGACTGATCCCATTCATTTTTTTTAATGCAGAAATACCAAAACTGAATAAAAATGGATTAATAGTAGATTGTAGCCCAAAAATGTCAAGTGATAACTACAACTGTCCCTACAAAGGAAAGTATCTAGTTTATAGTTACTGCATTTTACCAAATCCATCCATTCCAGCACACACAGCTCTGCTACATCCATTCACTCACACATTATTTTTGTTTTTACCTAAGCCACGCCTTGTGCTCTGCCCCTTACTCCACCCCCCACACAGTATAATTTTCCCACTAGTTCCTCTCATCTCCCCTTTACATTGTGTCCTACCAGCACACTCACATTGTAGCCCCTCTTATATTGTGCCCCCAGTTCCACTTCATATTAAATCCCCCTCATAATGTGCCCTACAGCAGCTCCTCTGTTATTGTGCCCCACAGCGGCGCCCCCTCATGTAGCGCCCCACAGCAGCGCCCCCACAATGAAATAATAAACACATGTACTCACAGTTCCCCCACAGCAGCCCCCCCCCCCCCCCAAACCGGCCACCAGGGATGACATCATCAGATGATGTCCTCGCCTGCCGACTCTGCTTCATACAGCAGAGACACTGTGATAGTGCAGGGAGCTGATGGTTCTCTATATTATCCCTGTAAACTGCTGCCACCATCCGGAGGATGCCAGCAGAGCCGATGTCCCGGCACATACCTCCCACCGGGTGGGACAGAGACCAAAACCGGGACTGTACCGCTGCATCCGGGACGGTTGGGAGGTATGCGCGTGCACAGCTCTTGCTACATCTGGCCCCACTCTGGCCCACAAGAAAGGGTGTGCGTGTGCAGAAGGGTCTGCAGTTTAGTGCACACAAAAAAAAGTTTATTTGGTTTTTTTTTTACTTACAATGTGGTTCCTCACACGAAGAGGCTCCTAGCAATCAATAACCTGGAATGTCGCTGTACAGGTTACACCGGTTATTGTCATCATGTAATAATATGGGTCTCCTGGGTCCGGCACGCACATTGCTGTGTGTATGATGGTGGTAGTGTCACAATGGTACAACAAGAGGGTGTACAGAGTTCAAACTTGCAGTCAGACCCTCTAGGGTAAATGAGCTGCCAAGGAGATGCTGTCTATTAGAATCCGCACCACCCCTGTTCATGAGTTGTTTGCTTTTTGGTTCATTTTGAATTAAATAGAATAGAGCTACAAAACCCATGGATGGGGGTGGTGCTTTGTCTTGTAGAAGGCAACCATGTTTTTCGGATCCTAGACATCCCCTTTAAGTGTGACCTTAAGTCTGTTAAGAGAAAAGGAAATTAATGATTCTCATTGTTTAATATGATCCTCTATGATGCAGTCAGTGGCCTCTTACCATAATCATGAAAGTAAATGATACAATTCTGGCTTCCTGCAGCCACCACTAGGGGGAGCTCGCTGTATACAGACTGGAAAATTGTGTGAATAGAGTTAAAAACGGTAGAATACAGAAAACATTAAATTCATTAAATGTACAGTTTTTACCATTTTCTGTTCAAGGTCCATAACATACGAGCCACTGGGTCTTGACGTAACGGTCCGGTATACTCAGGGAAGTTGGTCCGGAGTTCTTGGAAAAGATGTCATCAATCTTCCCAAGGGAATCAATGGCACCTTTGTTGTGAATATTGCCTCCATCATGCAGTCGGAGAGCTTCTTTATGCCCCAAATCAACTGGCAAGGAATTCTGGGACTGGCCTACAAGACCTTGGCTAAAGTGAGTGACATAAGGTACCTTAGATAGTGAATGGTGCGATGGACATGGCTGATAACAGAGAGCAATTGTTCACATCAAAACAATGCCCGTGGTTGCCATCTAGTGCTGAGCAACGTCATGTGCAGGTACAGGTATGGCTGTCTTCATGTGTATCTTAGGGGTGAACCTAAATTCTCTGCTCCCTGAGGTATAGATCTGTCCCCGTTTGCCCCCACCAGTAATAATATATCAGCTTATTTTTTCAAGTAGGGTCTTCATTTATTTCTATGTGGTGCTGCCTAAGGCAAAAGGCTCCACTCGCCTCACAGCTGGTGCATCACACTATATAGCTGACCCCTCAGCCTTTCCAGGCTCCTGAATATGAGATCCACCTAGTTATGCCTAGGTCAGAGTCTGGGAAAGTTGGGTGTCTTTCCCACCAAACTCCTTACGGATGACTATGAACAACTCCTAGGGATAGTTTACCAGTTTTCCTACGGAAATTCAGTGCTACATCCCTCTCACTGCTGCTCAGGATTCTGGAAAAGATGTGTGACGATCTCTGATACTGCAGTATGTGAACAGAACTGAGCTGCAGTAACAGGCTAGGCCACACCTGGCAGGGGGCGCTAGTGAGACATTAATTCTTATTTAATCCCTGAAATATTTGTTTCCCTTCCAGCCTTCAAGCTCTGTGGAAACCTTCTTCGACTCCCTTGTTGAGCAGCAGAAGATTCCCAATATCTTCTCCATGCAGATGTGTGGAGCTGGTCTGCCCACTACTGGCATAGGCACCAATGGTGGCAGCCTGGTAAGTGCCCATCATCACTCCTCACCAAACACTGTAGCAGCGCAGATCTCTCTATGCTACAATGTATCAGTCCTAGATTCCAGACTGTTTAGCTCACAGAGCGTTGCCGAGACTGGATACAATTGTCTCCACTTCTAGGAATCGTTAGATTATCTGTGAAGCCACTCCCCCTGGTTATAAATCTCCTCCCTCTGGACACTACAGATCGCTCACGCTGTGCATGTGCTCCTTTTTCATACCCTTTACCAGCAGAAACACAGTATGTACATGCACATATCCATGTGATGTCACATGACCCTACTATTCCGTCTGAAACCAAAATTGAAACCCCCCTGCGCATGCGCTGATGGTCATCTTGGGGTTGCTCAAGTGCATACTGTCCTGAAGGCTCGCGCATGCGCTGGGTTTGCTTATAAATGTTACACAATGAACTTTGCAGCTGTTACTCTTCGTAGTCTAGCTAGATTTGGGGAAATCGGTCACTAAGCCACTCCCCCAGGGAAGTGCCTTGGTGTGACAAGGACGGCCCATGTAGGGTGGAGCTCTCATAAACGGGACAGAAAAAAAAAATTTAGCTGGGGTCATCTCTCATGTCATGAAAGTCTTGGAACATGTAGGACTTTTCCCAGATGTTTGGAGATTCGTGTTTTTAAATTTTACATTATTGTGATTGAGCGGTTGCCCCCTGCAGGTCATGGGTGGTATAGAGCCGAGTCTATACAGTGGGGACATCTGGTACACGCCCATCACTGAGGAGTGGTACTACCAAGTGGAGGTGCTCAAGTTTGAAGTTGGCGGCCTGAACCTAAACCTGGATTGTACAGAGGTAATTGTGATGTGGGAGGAGGAGGAGGAGGGGGGGTGTTGTTGATTTTTATGATTATTTTGGTAAATTTTGGCTGTTAATTGTCTAAGAAACCTGAGATTAATAAAGTTCTGGTTTTTTTCTTCTTTTTTTTTTGCCGAAATATAGAGCCACTCTTGTCCATGGGCTGTGGTATTGCAGATAATAAATATATATAATATTATTAATAATAATATTATTATTATTATTTATTTATTTATTTATTTTTCCCTATATTCTACCTTTTTATGGTTTCTGCTCCAGCAGCTCTAAGCTGTCATTCAGAGAATGGAACAGGAAGCGGAGAGCGCTGTTCTCCAAGTAGTGGCTGAACTGTGTCGCTGCAGGAGAATGGCACCGTCTACTTCCCGTTCTCTTCTCTATGTATCCCCTACTGAGAACAGCTGATCTGTGGCGATACAGGATGTCAGACCTCCACCAATCCGATGCTGAGTAATTATTCTTGGTCGAGGAATACCCCTTTAAGGACTATACTGTACATACACAATGTCTCTCTTATGAACTGGGTGATTAAGATGAGATTATTTTCCCCTCCTGTAGTATAATTCGGATAAGGCCATAGTGGACAGCGGCACCACCCTCCTGCGCCTGCCGGAGAAGGTCTTCAGTGCGTTGGTGGAAGGGATTATTGCGACGTCTCTGGTGAGTCACTTTGTGTAGAGAAAGTTATGAGCTTTTACTTACTTTAGTTTTTTGGTTTGTTTTTATTTGAAAGGTTAGAAACTTCCACAATTCTGCATTTATTACTAGTACAAGTCACTACAAGAATTTCTATAATATATCGCATCGGAGCCGAGCGCCACTTTCCCCACTGTGTCTCTTATCATTCTCGCTCCTTCCTCCCAGGAGTGAACCTAAACTTTCTGCTGCCTGAGAGGAGCTATAGAAGGACCCCCCCCCCCCCCTTCTCCTCCACATCCAGTAGTAATATATTGGGTTATTATTTTAGTACATTGGTTCTCCACGCAATGTCTCCCACCCATGCTGACATCTGGTGTGAAAAAAACCGCTATTTTTAATTACAATTCTTTATATAGCGCACTCAGATTACGCAGCGCTGCACAGAGTTTGCCAAATTTGTCTCTGTCCCCAATGGGGGTCACAATCTAATCAACCTACCAGTATGTTTTGGAGTGTGGGAGGAAACCGGAGGACCCGGAAGAAACCCACGCAAACACAGAGAGAACATACAAACTCTTTTTAGACCTGGGTGGGACTTGAACCCAGGACCCCAGTGCTGAAAAGCTGTAGTGCTAACCACTGAGCCACCGTGCTGCCCCTACTTTTAAAGGAAACCTACCATCACGGGTCTACCTATTAACAGGTTGATCTAATGAATAGCGTACGAGCCCTTTTTTTTTTTTTTAGGGCTAATCCTTCTGTCCCCACTAACTTTTAAAGTCTTTTATGACCCTAAAATGTAAATTTCTGAAATGGGCTCCTGTGGCGTAGAGTAGCCGGAGCTGAAGCTATGTGGCATGCCCACTCCATGCCCCAGTAGCCTCTTTCGAATAAGGGCGCGGATGCTATTCATTAAATCAACCTGCCACCGGATCTACCTTTAAAGGAAACCTACCCTCATGGATCTACCTATTAAGTGTCAAGTTAAGCTTCGTAGCAGGTGATTGATTGGTCCCCTGATGCTGCCTTAGGCAAGAGGCTCAACTCGCCACATGGCAAATGGACCCCTGCATCTCCTAATAGGATTTTCACTCTGAAATCTCTGCTGAATTTTGCTTGCAGAGATGGACAGAGGGTCCCTGAGTTGTCAGATTACATAGATGTCTATGGGGAGGAGAGGGGTAGGGGAGGGTCACGGCAGCGAGCTTTCCACCCACCAGCACAGAGAGGACTGTAGATTATAGATACAGACGACAGGAGACGCAGTGTTACTCGGCCTGTACTGTAATGTTTGCATTACTTAGGAGTAGTAATAGGGTAAAGCTCGGTCATCTCTTGTGTTTGCTCTTATGTCTGGACCTTCTCTCCTTTACCAAACATAACTGGAAAACACACAGAGGGACACGGCGGCTCCAGCTTCCTCTTCTTCTTTCTATTTTCTTCTTTTCTTTTCTTTTTTTTTTCCCTTCCATTATAGGTTGTAGCTGGCCCTCGCTTTGGTTCTTCTATACGTCTTTTTCAGGCAGAATAACCAGAGGAGGGGGGAGGTGCTTTCATTTCCCTCACTCTCTTCCCTCCTTTGTCGTTGATTTTTGCAGATTGAGAACTTCAATAATGAGTTCTGGACGGGCCTGCAGTTGGCCTGCTGGGAGAAGACAGCGGAGCCCTGGGCCTACTTCCCTGACCTGTCCATCTACCTGCGGGATGTGAACGCCAGCGAGTCCTTCCGCCTCACCATAAAGCCTCAGGTGAGACTCATTTTTAGATTTTTTTTTTTTTTTCTTCCTCGCCGCACTCTTTATGGATACAGATGTATTTGGATGCACATTGCAAAGATAAAAAAATATGTATATATGTATATTTTTAACATTTCTGTTCCATTCAACTTTTTTGTATTGGAGATGGAGTGGATGGAAATTTAGAATTTCTGCAGTTACATTTTACTGTATACAGGCAGTCCCCGGGACTGTAGGTTTGTTCTTAAGTTGAATTTGTATGTAAGTCGAAACTGTATATTTTATAATTGTAGTTCCCGACAATTTTTTTTTTTGCCCCAGTGACAATTGGAGTTTCAAATTTTTTTGGTGTAATAGGACCAAGAATTATCAATAAAGCTTCATTGCAGACAATTTTAAGCTGATTATTGCAATCTGGGACTATTTTAAAGCATCCAGAGAGCTTCACCAGAGGTCACAGTGGGCAGAGGGGTCCGTCTGTAACTATGGGTTGTCTGTAAGTCGGGTGTCCTTAAGTAGGGGACCGCCTGTATATAGTATAAAGTAAAAGCCAAGTTTTTCAGCACAATTTTTGAGCTGAAAAAAACTCCCCTAGGCTTATATGCGAGTATATATCAAGTTATGGAACATCCTCTTCCCCCGCATCTCCTCTTCTGGTCTTGCACGCAGCGGCATGTGGTGACAGTGTGTACGGGGGCAGAGCACGTAGATGTTCCTCTGCCTGCACTCCCAGGAACCCAGAAGAGGAGATGCGGGGAGAAGAGGAAGCCGGTGGTGAGCACCAGAGGGAAAGTACAAAGTTTGTTATTAATTGGGGGGAGCTGCTGTGGACTTGGATAGGGGCTTGCATTTCCAACCCTAAGCTTAAACTTGAGTCAATATTTTTTTTAGGGGGGGGGGGGTAAAATTGGAGCCTAGGCTTATACTTGAGTATATATGGGTAAAGAACCTCTTACCCAAATAGGATTTTATATACCCCTAAAAGCAAATTGCACAAAACTCCATTATTTTATACTATGTGCATGGAGGGGCTTTAGTAACCCCCACTATGGCTACTCTGGCTCATTTCCATAATTTTTAAAGTTTATTTGAGAAGAAAGGATGCCATGGATGTCAAATCTAAGAAGATTACTCATAGATCCGGGCACTGTGACTCTGGTAATGTCCCTGGTTTATTAATTCACAGTGAATTATTATTATTTTTTAAATATTCCCCCTATATCTACTCTGTATGAATGTGCACAGTGCCTTATTATGACCATATTCTCTGTGCCCTGTTCTTCAGGAGAAGGTTGGGCGGAATGCAGAATAAAAGATCATAACAGTAGAGATAAAAAAAGTTCCTGTTCTGTAGAATAATAATCATGTAAAGATCTATAGGTGGAAACGTCTGGGGTTACTCAAACAGGAAAATATCCTGGTGACAAGGTGAACAGGGTGGGGTGTGATCTGCGTCATGTTCCACCGGACATTTTCCAGGCACAGGATCAGATCTCAGGTTTGTTTTAACAATTCACAACTCTCTTCCTTTATGTTAAAAAAAAAAAAAAAAAATTAAACACAAAAGATAAAACATGGGGGATCCACATTTTTTTCCATATAATGTGTGTGATTTTCATTGTTTCCCTCCAGCTATACATCCAGTCTGTAATCACATCCCGCGATGATCTGAACTGTTACCGCTTCGGCATCTCTCCTTCATCCAACGCTTTGGTGATCGGAGCCACCGTCATGGAAGGGTTTTACGTCATCTTTGACCGGGAAGAGAAGAGGGTCGGTTTTGCTGTCAGTAAATGCGCAGGTGAGACAATGAATCTTACACTACATCTCCTGCAATGTGGTAACATTGGGTCTGTAATAGCCAGAGCCCCCGGAGTGAATCCATAGGCTGGTTGGTATGGCTTCTCTTCACACTACAAGGCGTGCCCTAGTGAACAGGCCGTGATCATGTGATCCCTGGGCCCTTCCAATGTTGGGGCCTATCGGATCTTGTACAGCTTTGGTGTAACTATAGAGGGTGCAGTAGCAATTTGGGAGACCATGCAGCGCTGTACAACACTTGAATCTACTTTAACTGCTTGCAATTTAAGCATTGGAAATTATACAACCTTACTCTGTGCACTGAGATTTATGACACAAGCTGCCACATGAGTCCCACCTCTTCTTACATAACCAACCCTTTATCAGACTTGGTAGTGAGCGACTATATGGTCAAATAACTGAGGCTATAGGTAGTCGCAGCTACAGGGGTTACAGTCTTCTCCTTCTACTCCATTCTCATTACAATCCAGTATATACAGCTGCTATCTAATCCGTATTGTATAGCCATCCAGCCTACTTAGAGCTTAGCATATATATCTAAGCTGCCGTTATGTATCTATCCACCTTGCATAGCTTAGATATAGCAGCACAGCTCTAACATTATTTAAGCATCCACCTTACATAGAGCTGAGTGGCTGTATCTAAGCTGCCATTATATAGTCATCCATGTTGCACAGCTTATATACAGCACCTCAGCTCTAACATTAAAAAGATGTGTATATATACTGGCAGCTTAGATACAGGAGCTCAATTCTATGTAAGTGGCGGTGTCTATATAATGGCAGTTTAGATACAGCAGCTCCACCATTATATAACCATCCACCTTACATAGAGCTGAGCTGCTGTATCTAAACTGTCATTCTATAGATATGCATCTTGCATAGCTTGGATACAGCACCTCAGCTCTAACATTAAATAGATATCCACCTTACATGGAGCTGAGCTGCTGTATCTAAGCTGCCGTTATAGATATCCATCCTTACATAGAGATGAGAGCTGAGCTGCTGTATCTAAGCTGTCATTATATAGGCATCTACCTTACATAGAACTGAGCTGCTGTATCTAAGCTGCCATTATATAGGCATCCACCTTGCATAGAGGTGTTGTAGCTAAGCCATGGTAATGAACATGGCTTCTAGTCCTACACACTTGTGCATCATATCAATGTTCTCAATCCCTTTGCTTACCAATCCTGTCCTTATACTGGACTTGGTCCTCTTGTAACCGAGGGTCATATAGATGCCCTCAGTTAAAATAACCGTAAAATAAAAATCTGTAAATGCCCTGCAGGGTTTTAGTCTTATAAATAAACATTCCTCATGTTTAACATTCCACAAGTGATTTAGTTCCCTAAAAAATCTGTGAATTCCCCTTTTATTTTCACACCAGAGGACATGGAGTCTGATGTAGTAATGGATTTGGTTGGGCCTACATAATTTACAGGGAGTGAGCAGCCAATCAGATTCTAGCTTTCATATTATCAGCCCTGGTTTGACAGTGAAAGACGCAATGTGATTGGTGTGTAGGGGCAAAATGGCTGCCTCCATATAGTGAGGTGATTGATGCCCTTTTATTCAAGATAAATTATCTAAACCACAATTAAAATAAATATAAAAGTTGGAAACATTATTGTACATCTCTTTGTCGTGATCATTGGCCAAGTCATAAGTCATAAGTCCAGCTAAACGCAATGGACATGCCCCCCGCAGTTTGTAGTATAGTTTGTAGTATAGGAGCTTTAGCAGACGACTTCCATCACCCGCAAACCATGAGATTGTGTCTGGTATTGCAGCTTCACTCAAGTGAATGGCACTTGGCTGCAATACCACACACAACCATAGGGCAGGTGTGGCGCTATTTTTGGAAACAATTCCTCTCTAAAAATTTACGGTGTATAAATCTTTTCGTACAATTTTATTAGCCTTATATGTGGTTTACAGAGTGTAAAATTTCTGCAGCGGCCTCATTACCTCGGTGTAACCTCTTGTGTTTGCGTTGGCTGTCACTCGTAACAAGTCTTGTTCGTCTCTCCAGGAACTAAACGACAAGGTTTATTTGGCTGGCAAAGCGTTTCTATAATGGCGTCCCCATTAACCCCTTACATTACAGGTTACAGCTGCTGCGGATAATTGTCTGCCTATGGGGGCGGGGGCTAAAATCAGGGGGGACCTCCTCCCCCACCCAGTGGTAACATCACTATATGTGTTTTATGTCATTTTTTTTTTCCTTTTTATGGAGCATTTTTTTTTTTTTTTTTTTTTGGAAACGGACGTTAGATTAAAGGAATTTTTCAGTTTTACGTAACCAGTCCTTAAACTAAAACCTTCCCCAAAATTTATAGGCCGCACAGAATTTGATTGATCAAGGACAGACTTGTCTCCCATGTTTGATTTCGGGATATTTTGCGCCATCTAGTGGCCAGATGCAGGATCTATTTTTTTATACCGTAGTATATATATTTTTTTTTGTACTGAAATTATTTACTTGGATTTTATATATATTTTATATGTTTTGTATAAATGTACTTTTTCTGCTTTTCCCAGAGGTGAATGGAGTGACGGTATCGGAGATCTCCGGCCCGTTCAGTACTCAGCACATATCCAGTAACTGCATTGCCAGTAACCCCTTCAGGGAGCCCATCATGTGGATCATATCGTACGCGCTCATGACCTTCTGCGGCATAGTCCTCCTGGTCCTGGTGGTCTTACTGCTCCTGCCCAACAGACGTCACAGCAGCGACCCCGAGGTGGTCAACGACGAGTCCTCCTTGGTGCGTCATCGCTGGAAATGACCTGCAGGCGGCGCCGTATCCTCCTCGGTCTACGATGGACCTGGTGACATTTCTCTTGCTGCTGGGAACTATTTGGTTTTTACGAAAACCCGTCGCCACCCACGCGGTTTGCAAGATCTGCGTAACTTATTGCCTTTCCTTTCCTTGTAAGGTCCAATGTATGCCAGTATTGGCAGAGTCCTACTACTACTACTCTCACCGGATGCACTGTAACATATCATATTGTGTCTTAAAGCCATAGGCCGCGACCACTCAGCAATACCAAATATGCATAAAAGGTACCACCGCCCCTTTAAAAAAAAAAAAAACAACATTCTCCTTTGTGCTCTACTCATCACCTAATATATATAACCATTAGTTATATCTGTTAGTGGAAAGCTGGGTTATAACCAGTATAGATTATCTTAAAGGGATTGTCCATGGCCTCTTTCTACCATAAAGAGCGTCGCCTCCATAGGTTGTGTTATTGAGCTGCAATACCACGCACGACCTATAGGGAGGATGCCGTGCAGTCATGTTATTTTTTTTCTAATATGAAAACAGTCCCTTTAAATGGATTTTTTTTTTTTAAAGGGGTGGGGGGGCGGAGTTCCTTCTCAACGTCATGTGCACATAGCCTGTGCTTTGCCTTCTACATTCCACACGGACTTGACGCTTCTGGTTTTCTTTGTGTTTTTCCGATCAGGGATATTTGCCCTTCGGACTCTCAATCCTCTTTTTTCTGTTTCCTATAATAATGAGGATGTGTTCAGAATATTAATTTGATTATAGGACATGCTAACAGTCAGGGCTTATCTTCCGTCTAAAATCAACTTTTAAAATTTTAATGAGCCCGAGGGGCTCCTTGGGGGTGTTACCAGAGCCCCTCAGTGCTGTAGTTTCACAGGCTGTTACACTGTGCAGGAACACCCTCCTACTGTATGATATCACATCAGGCAGAGGAAGGGGGATGCAGTGTAATAGGATGTGAGGCTACAGCACAGAGGGGCTCTGGTAACACCCCAAGAGCCCTTCAGGCTCATTAACATAATTATAAAAGTTGATTTTAGAAGAAAGGAGGTCATGAATAACACGTTTAAGAAGATTCCCACAGTCCCGTGTCCCTGATGTATGGATATGATGAATTTTGATGGTAAATCTTCTTTTAAGGGGCAGAACTTTTTTATACTTGGGGCAGTTTTATCACTTGTGTTCCTAATGTACAGGATGTAGTAGTGAAATCCTCAGGGATACATCTAGTACAAAGACTTTGCCCTGAAATTTGATGTATTTAATCCACTATACAATAGATAAGGGCATCTTTACAACACCAAAAATACCTCTTACCCCACCAAAATGACAATCGGGGGTTGGAAATTGCCTTATTACCTTTGCCCCTCCCCTCTGTATAATCTCAGCCACTAGGAACATTCATAAGCCTAACCATGACCCTCCCCTGCAGAACTGGTTTTAGGTTGTTAGGTGGGCGTGGCTTTATATTGATGGGATATTGTTGGTGTAATTGCTCCATTAATTCAGAGGCCACTTATAGGTCATCCATAGTCCTCGGCCCCTCTGCTTGCGTGACTGTGCTTTGTCTCTATGATGAGAGTTGTAGTACAGGAAGTGTAATTGATATACAATCCTGTTCTTTACTCTCACTGCTCTGCTGTTCTGTCCTGTAAATGACAGCTCTCCCTTGTGGCCATGAACCAATAAAAAATAGTTTTGTTGTTTGTATTAATTGTCCAACCTACGCTCTGATTTTTAAGTTCTCACTAGAATCTGACACCTGGATGTTTACTTCATTGTTGTATTTATAAAAGTGTGTAAATGAGACTGAAAAAAAACACAATTAAACCAAAATCTATATCAAATGTCTCCTATTATTTCATTGGGATTACCCAAAACCCTGGAAAACAGAGGATGAAGAACAGGAACAGGCACAGAATCGGAGACTGCTTTAGTCACTTGTAAGATTCTATCTCGCCCAAAGTGCCTTATTCCCATCAATACCTTCCTACATTCCTATAAGTGTTGTATAATGTTTTATATCTGTGGTCTCCAACCACTGGGCCGAGGCCCAACACTGCTTCAACTTGGAAAGAAAAAAAATGGGGTATATGCCTCCGACCCTCCTCTTCACCTCGTGACTTCACCTTCTTCTCTTCTCAGCGGAGTCCCCGCCTCTCACTCATCGGGGGCTGGTGTAATGCGAGTCCCCGCCTCTCACTCATCGGGGGCTGGTGTAATGCGAGTCCCCGCCTCTCACTCATCGGGGGCTGGTGTAATGCGAGTCCCCGCCTCTCACTCATCGGGGGCTGGTGTAATGCGAGTCCCCGCCTCTCACTCATCGGGGGCCGGTGTAATGCGAGTCCCCGCCTCTCACTCATCGGGGGCCGGTGTAATGCGAGTCCCCGCCTCTCACTCATCGGGGGCTGGTGTAATGCGAGTCCCCGCCTCTCACTCATCGGGGGCTGGTGTAATGCGAGTCCCCGCCTCTCACTCATCGGGGGCTGGTGTAATGCGAGTCCCCGCCTCTCACTCATCGGGGGCTGGTGTAATGCGAGTCCCCGCCTCTCACTCATCGGGGGCTGGTGTAATGCGAGTCCCCGCCTCTCACTCATCGGGGGCTGGTGTAATGCGAGTCCCCGCCTCTCACTCATCGGGGGCTGGTGTAATGCGAGTCCCCGCCTCTCACTCATCGGGGGCTGGTGTAATGCGAGTCCCCGCCTCTCACTCATCGGGGGCTGGTGTAATGCGAGTCCCCGCCTCTCACTCATCGGGGGCTGGTGTAATGCGAGTCCCCGCCTCTCACTCATCGGGGGCTGGTGTAATGCGAGTCCCCGCCTCTCACTCATCGGGGGCTGGTGTAATGCGAGTGCCCGCCTCTCACTCATCGGGGGCTGGTGTAATGCGAGTCCCCGCCTCTCACTCATCGGGGGCTGGTGTAATGCGAGTGCCCGCCTCTCACTCATCGGGGGCTGGTGTAATGCGAGTTCCGCCTCTCACTCATCGGGGGCTGGTGTAATGCGAGTTCCGCCTCTCACTCATCGGGGGCTGGTGTAATGCGAGTCCCCGCCTCTCACTCATCGGGGGCTGGTGTAATGCGAGTCCCCGCCTCTCACTCATCGTGGGGCTGGTGTAATGTGAGAGATGATTATGTCATCTCCTCTCTGAACGTGGGGAATTTTCTTGTTGCCTAAAAAGTTTAATGCACATTTTTGCTCACATTCGGATTTTTGGCGACCAAACATGTTATGGGGAATCCGAATCTGCAATAAAAATGTGGCTTCCCTTTTAAGTTTTTGAAGTTGCCCTCCTCAACCCCAGGTTCTAACTCAATACTGACCCATCAAAGTACCAGATGATGTCCTGGCTGTGTATTTTCATCTGCTGCCATCAGGGGGCGCAATGTTTCCTGTAATGAAGTGCAAGAAAAGAAAGCGACAAAACAATGAGGATCAGACAATGACTGACATACAGAATGATCAGATATGTAGATATTATATTAGATATGATTAGATATGAATTCTCCCTCTGGGGGACGACCGGCAGAATTCCAGATTTGCAAAATAAAATCAAATCCGCAGAACTTAAAGGAAAGTCTGCAGTACAATCTTAGTAAGAGAAGAAAATTGATTTTCCCAGTATAAAATGTGCGTCCAAAAGAATAAATCCATAAAAATTGTGAAACAAAATATAAAACCCACCTATAGACGATATATTACATGGGGGTCCGGGATATTATCCTCGTATAGAATTTACATTACGATATTTCCCCACTAAACGTCACATTTGTGTCTCTTACTGTAATCCCATTGGCTTCCAGGACCTGCATGAGGATCCCCTGTGTATATATAATAATCTGCCATTCTAACATTTTGCTTTGTGTCCCATAGCAGCAGCGCCCCCACTAGGGATATTGGGGCCGCTGACTGTCCCAACCTCCTGAGCATATTAGATTCTCATCTCATGTGGTTTTAGTAGTAGTACTACCCTAAGACTATCACTGGCCCTGAGCTGTAAAGAGTTTTTGGCCTCCCTAACGGTGGCTCAGTGGTTAGCACTACAGCCTTGCAGCGTTGGGGACATGAATTCAAGTCCCAGGGTCAACATCTGAGTTTGTATGTTCTCTCTGTGTTTTTGCGTGGGTTTTCTCTGGGTCCTCCGGTTTCCTCCCACACTCCAAAACATACTGGTAGGTTGATTATTAACTTGTTGCACAGAAAATATAATTAAATGTATTCCATGTACCAAAACCAATGTTACTACATATATATGGTACCAGAACCTACAAAATTACCTATATATCACCAGAACCAGGATTACTACACAGATACGGTACCAGAACCAACAAAACTATCAAACTACATTTCCAGAACCAGGATTACTATATAGATATGGTACCAGTACCTACAAAATTACCTATATATCACCAGAACCATGAGTAGTACATAGATACGGTACCAGAACCAACAAAACTACCAAAATACATTTCCAGAACCAGGATTACTACATATATACGGTACCAGAACCTACAAAACTTCCTATAGATATTACCAGAACCAAGTTTACTACATAGATACAGTTCCAGAACCTACAAAACTACCTATATACATTACCAGAACCAGGATTACAATATAGATACTGTACCAGAACCTACAAAACTACCTACATACATTACCAGAACCAGGAGTACTACATAGATACAGTACCAGAACCTATAACATTACCTTTATACATTACCAGAACCAAGATAGATACGGTTAAAAACAAACAAGATAACTGCATATATATGGTAGCAGAACCAAAATGACTACTGTTTTTCCTCCATGTCAGCTTCTTCCAGCCACGGCTTGATTTAGTGACCCAAAAGTACCAGTACCATCCTAACAAAAACATTATACTGTTCCCATAGAGATCATTATTATGCCCCTAGAGTAGCCAATATAGTCACCGTGTGCCCCCAACAGTAGCCAAGTCACTGCCCCCCCCTTCCTCTGTAGTAGCAGAACTCCCATATATTAAAGGGAAAAATACCTTCTCCTCTTCCTCTTGAAACCTTCTTCCAGAGAAATGCAGAAGATGCGGCACAGCTGCGGGTCATGATGCGTCTGCATCGGGTCAGCACCGGCAACAGCCCTCAGCAACTTTTGACCTGATGCAAGTGGACGTCTCATTAAATGTCGCCTGTACCGAAATCTCCTACATCTCATTATTCTAGTGATGGGGGGGGGGGGGGGAGGTTAAACTAGGACTGCGGAGCCTGGGACCTCCCCAGGGAAGAAGACAGGAGGTTCAGGACATTCAGCTGGAGATCTGCAGCACATCCCCTGGCATGAGAGGGGGGAAAACTGTGACTCCAGGACCTGGGACCCTAATAGATTGTAAAACTGTCCGGGTCCATGATGGGAGTCACAGAATTCCACCCCTGACGGCAGCCCTGCGGAGCGACACAGGGTCCCAGCTCTGTGGAAATCTAAATTTCCTCTTACCTGTGTCACATAGAGTCCTCATAGCACCACAGACACAGTTCTCCCAACTGTGCCATACACAGGTCCCCATAACTGTGCCCTACACAGGCCCCCATAACTGTGCCATACACAGGCCCCCATTACTGTGCCATGCATCATGTCCCCATGACTGTGCCATGCATCATGTCCCCATAACTGTGCCATACACAGGCCCCCATTACTGTGCCATACACAGGCCCCCATAACTGTGCCATACATAGTGTCCTCATAACTGTGCCATACATAGTGGCCCCATAACTGATCCATACACAGGCCCCCATAACTGTGCCACACATCATGTCCCCAGAACTGTGCCATACATAGTGTCCCCATAACTGTGCCATACATAGTGTCCCCATAACTGTGCCATACATAGTGTCCCCATAACAGTGGCATACACAGTGTCCATATAACTGTGCCATACTCAGTATTCCCATAACTATGCCATACACAGTGTCCCCATAACTGTGCCATACACAGGCCCCCATAACTGTGCCATACACAGGCCCCCATAACTGTGCCATACACAGGTCCCCATAACTGTGCCATACACAGGCCCCCATTACTGTGCCATGCATCATGTCCCCATAACTGTGCCATACACAGGCCCCCATAACTGTGCCATACATAGTGTCCCCATTACTGTGCCATGCATCATGTCCCCATAACTGTGTCAAACACAGGCCTCCATAACTGTGCCCTACACAGGCCCCCATAACTGTGCCACACATAGTGTCCCCATAACTGTGCCATACATAGTGGCCCCATAACTGAGCCATACACAGGCCCCCATAACTGTGCCATACGTCATGTCCCCAGAACTGTGCAATACATACTGTCCCCATAACTGTGCCATATATAGTGTCCCCATAACAGTGGCATACACAGTGTCCCCATAACTGTGCCATACACAGTGTCCCCATAACTGTGCCATACACAGTGTCCCTATAACTGTGCCATACACAGTATTCCCATAACTATGCCATACATAGTGGCCCCATAACTGTGCCATGCACAGGCCCCCATAACTGTGCCATACACAGTTTCCCCATAACTGTACCATACAGAGGCCCCCATAACTGTGGCATACATTGTACCCCCATAACTGTGCCATACACACTGTCCCCATAACTGTGCCATACACAGGTCTCCATAACTGTGTCATACACAGTGTCCCCATAACTGTGCCATACACAGGCCGTCATAACTGTGCCATACATCATGTCCCCAGAACTGTGCCATACATAGTGTCCCCATAACTGTGCCATACATAGTGTCCCCATAACTGTGCCATACATAGTGTCCCCATAACAGTGGCATACACAGTGTCCATATAACTGTGCCATACTCAGTATTCCCATAACTATGCCATACATAGTGTCCCCATAACTGTGCCATACGCAGGCCCCCATAACTGTGCCATACACAGGTCCCCATAACTGTGCCATACACAGGCCCCCATTACTGTGCCATGCATCATGTCCCCATAACTGTGCCATACACAGGCCCCCATAACTGTGCCCTACACAGGCCCCCATAACTGTGCCATACATAGTGTCCCCATTACTGTGCCATGCATCATGTCCCCATAACTGTGTCATACACAGGCCTCCATAACTGTGCCCTACACAGGCCCCCATAACTGTGCCACACATAGTGTCCCCATAACTGTGCCATACATAGTGGCCCCATAACTGAGCCATACACAGGCCCCCATAACTGTGCCATACGTCATGTCCCCAGAACTGTGCAATACATACTGTCCCCATAACTGTGCCATATATAGTGTCCCCATAACTGTGCCATACATAGTGTCCCCATAACAGGGGCATACACAGTGTCCCCATAACTGTGCCATACACAGGCCCCCATAACTGTGCCATACACAGTGTCCCCATAACTGTGCCATACACAGTGTCCCTATAACTGTGCCATACACAGTATTCCCATAACTATGCCATACATAGTGGCCCCATAACTGTGCCATACACAGTGTCCCCATAACTGTACCATACACAGGCCCCCATAACTGTGCCATACATTGTGTACCCCCATAACTGTGCCATACACACTGTCCCCATAACTGTGCCATACACAGGTCTCCATAACTGTGTCATACACAGTGTCCCCATAACTGTGCCATACACAGTGTCCCTATAACTGTGCCATACACAGTATTCCCATAACTATGCCATACATAGTGGCCCCATAACTGTGCCATGCACAGGCCCCCATAACTGTGCCATACACAGTTTCCCCATAACTGTACCATACAGAGGCCCCCATAACTGTGGCATACATTGTACCCCCATAACTGTGCCATACACACTGTCCCCATAACTGTGCCATACACAGGTCTCCATAACTGTGTCATACACAGTGTCCCCATAACTGTGCCATACACAGGCCGTCATAACTGTGCCATACATCATGTCCCCAGAACTGTGCCATACATAGTGTCCCCATAACTGTGCCATACATAGTGTCCCCATAACTGTGCCATACATAGTGTCCCCATAACAGTGGCATACACAGTGTCCATATAACTGTGCCATACTCAGTATTCCCATAACTATGCCATACATAGTGTCCCCATAACTGTGCCATACGCAGGCCCCCATAACTGTGCCATACACAGGTCCCCATAACTGTGCCATACACAGGCCCCCATTACTGTGCCATGCATCATGTCCCCATAACTGTGCCATACACAGGCCCCCATAACTGTGCCCTACACAGGCCCCCATAACTGTGCCATACATAGTGTCCCCATTACTGTGCCATGCATCATGTCCCCATAACTGTGTCATACACAGGCCTCCATAACTGTGCCCTACACAGGCCCCCATAACTGTGCCACACATAGTGTCCCCATAACTGTGCCATACATAGTGGCCCCATAACTGAGCCATACACAGGCCCCCATAACTGTGCCATACGTCATGTCCCCAGAACTGTGCAATACATACTGTCCCCATAACTGTGCCATATATAGTGTCCCCATAACTGTGCCATACATAGTGTCCCCATAACAGGGGCATACACAGTGTCCCCATAACTGTGCCATACACAGGCCCCCATAACTGTGCCATACACAGTGTCCCCATAACTGTGCCATACACAGTGTCCCTATAACTGTGCCATACACAGTATTCCCATAACTATGCCATACATAGTGGCCCCATAACTGTGCCATACACAGTGTCCCCATAACTGTACCATACACAGGCCCCCATAACTGTGCCATACATTGTGTACCCCCATAACTGTGCCATACACACTGTCCCCATAACTGTGCCATACACAGGTCTCCATAACTGTGTCATACACAGTGTCCCCATAACTGTGCCATACACAGGCCGTCATAACTGTGCCATACACAGGCCTTCATAACTGTGCCATACACAGGCCCCCATAACTGTGCCATACACAGGCCCCCATAACTGTGCCATACATCGTGTCCCCTTAACTGTGCCATACATTGTACCCCCATAACTGTGCCATTCATAGTGTCCCCATAACTGTGCCATACACAGGCCCCCATAACTGTGCCATACACAGGCCCCCATAACTGTGCCATACACAGGCCGCAGGAAATCACACGGCTCTGCTGGGATTTTCTCCGCTCTTCTTCCAGTCTCTTCCTCAGTTCTGTGACTGTTGTGGGTTTCTTGGCCAGAACCCCACAGCCACAGCCCAGGCCATTTCATTTTTTTATGTTCTCTGTTGTAAGGAACTGATTTACCCGATTTGCTGTGTGACAGGGGAATTGCTGATTGAGTGAAGGAGGCATGGACAGAAGAAGGTTCTGATTGACACCTGTAATCACTCCGCCATGTATCTGTATGAGAGGTCCAACTCCTGCTGCAGAAAACATTCCCCAAACCCTGACACTTCCTCCACCTCCTTTCACTGACTTCCTTACACACTTTGGGGCATATTTACTTACCCAGTCCACGGAGTTCACAAAAGTGCATTGTCCGTGTATAATGCATTGTGCCGCGATTCACCAAGTTTGTGCGCCCGATATCCTGCATGTGTCGCTTCCCCGCTCAGGTCCCTGGGGTTCACCTTCTTCCTCCTGGTGCATGTGAGTTCATTGTCTTGCGACACAATTTGCAAGTTAAATCCTGCGCTTAGTCTGAATCAGTCGGATCGTCCGATGGCCCGGCCCCCGATTTATGCCACATGGAAGCAGCTGCGGCAAAAACCGATCGCCTGTGACACAATCCCCAGTTAAATACCTGTCAATTCTTTCACCTGTTAAATTAGCAGAACTGCATCTAAAAACCACCGAAAAACTGATGACAATGCGGTTCTATCTGCAATGTGTGACCGCACCCGGAATGTCACAAGATTTTTTGCTAAGTGGAGTAAAAGGTGCCAGTTACATTCACTCATGGTAGACTGCCCTCCATTACCGGCTCGTCCTGTTTCCTAAGGGATGGAATCATTTCTGTCTGAAAATAACTTGATAAAATATGTAAATTAGCTGGAGGCGTGGTCATCTTGTCCTATATACACCCCCTATAATCACTTAATGTGCCTGATCCCTCCCGTCCGGCAGCCGGCATTCCTGGAGGGAGAGAACCGGCAGGGAAGAAGGAGGAGGGGCTGTGCACATCTGTAGGCGGCTCCCGCCCCTCCCCCTTGCCGGTGATATCAGTCAGATGGGAGGGACCAGATTAACAGCAATAACCTGCCGGTATCCCTGCACCTGGATACAGTTATGTGCTTAATTTACATTATCTACACTTTTGAGCACTCAATACACATTTTTATGCAATCACCTATATGGGCACATCTCGTTCTTTCTTAATGAGTGGTGTCCATATATATTTTATCCTATCACATTGCTTTATTTATATGCATATTAATATTATTATAGTATAATGTAAGAGCACAATCACATAGATATTGGCACAGCATATATAATTGCTTTTATTATTTTTCATATATTTTTCTGTTGATTTTTTTTGTTTTTTACTTCACGTTTTCATATGCACATGATTAATAATTAATAGTCCATGGTATAAATGTATAATACTTTTCCATACCATCCATGCATGAATATAAGTTCATTATAAACACAATTATAGTGGTTCTCTATGTACCGTATATACTCGAGTATAAGCCGACCCGAGTATAAGCCGAGACCCCTAATTTCAACACAAAAAACTGGGAAAACCTATTGACTCGAGTATAAGCCGAGGGTGGGAAATGCATTGGTTACAGCCTCCCAGTATATAGTCTGCCAGCCCCTGTAGCATACAGCCTGCCCAACCCCTGTAGCATACAGCCTGCCCAGCCCCTGTAGCATACAGCCTGCCCAGCCCCTGTAGCATACAGCCTACCCAGCCCCTGTAGCATACAGCCTGCCCAGCCCCTGTAGCATACAGCCTGCCCAGCCCCTGTAGCATACAGCCTGCCCAGCCCCTGTAGCATACAGCCTACCCAGCCCCTGTAGCATACAGCCTGCCCAGCCCCTGTAGTATACAGCCTGCCCAGCCCCTGTAGCATACAGCCTGCCCAGCCCCTGTAGCATACAGCCTGCCCAGCCCCTGTAGCATACAGCTTGCCCAGCCCCTGTAGCATACAGCCTGCCCAGCCCCTGTAGCATACAGCCTGCCCAGCCCCTGTAGCATACAGCCTGCCCAGCCCCTGTAGCATACAGCCTGCCCAGCCCCTGTAGCATACAGCCTACCCAGCCCCTGTAGCATACAGCCTACCCAGCCCCTGTAGCATACAGCCTACCCAGCCCCTGTAGCATACAGCCTGCCCAGCCCCTGTAGCATACAGCCTACCCAGCCCCTGTAGCATACAGCCTGCCCAGCCCCTGTAGCATACAGCCTACCCAGCCCCTGTAGCATACAGCCTGCCCAGCCCCTGTAGCATACAGCCTGCCCAGCCCCTGTAGCATACAGCCTGCCCAGCCCCTGTAGCATACAGCCTGCCCAGCCCCTGTAGCATACAGCCTGCCCAGCCCCTGTAGCATACAGCCTGCCCAGCCCCTGTAGCATACAGCCTACCCAGCCCCTGTAGCATACAGCCTACCCAGCCCCCGTAGCATACAGCCTGCCCAGCCCCCGTAGCATACAGCCTGCCCAGCCCCTGTAGCATACAGCCTGCCCAGCCCCTGTAGCATACAGCCTGCCCAACCCCTGTAGCATACAGCCTGCCCAGCCCCTGTAGCATACAGCCTACCCAGCCCCTGTAGAAGAAAAAAAAAATAACACTGTACTCATCTTTCCGACGTCCCCCATAGGTCCTCTTCTGTCTCAGACTGTCTCAGACAGAAGAGGACCTATGGGTGACGTCAGAAAGGTGAGTTTTGTCTTTATGTTTTTAGTTGACTCGAGTATAAGCCGAGTCAGGGTTTTTGAGCACAAATTTTGTGCTGAAAAACTAGGCTTATACTCGAGTATATAAAGTATATTTGATGTCATTATATTTTGACCCCCGGCACACATTGTAACAACTTCTTGCTACCCTTTTTTGCATACTTACCTTTAGTGATTTTCAGGTATATCCCGTGCCCACACTCCTTGCCAACATCCAAGATGGCGGATGATGCGCATCTCTCCGGCGCATGCTCGGATTCCGGCGACGGACCCGTACTTCCGGTCAGCGATGAATATGCGCGTCATTCGCTCTCCGGAACTCGGGCCTGTCTTCCGGTCACGTGCCTGGTGGCTGGAGCGATGCGCCACTAGTATACACCCGCCTCATTACATATCTTGGTTAAGAGACTTTTTTATAGGCTTATATTGGTCAGCTGGTTATGTGTGTGAGGGTAGATATATCCTCCCCCGCCTTGCCACAGCACACCCCCTTGAGGAAGGGACGGCGAAACGCGCGTCGGGGTGCTGTGGTGGTGGTCTGGGGCTAATTTGACCTGAGGCACAGGTATATTACTTTGACACGTGAGTTTATATTTTCTGTGCTCGGTGTAGCCCTTATCTCTATACTTATGGATTGATTTTGTATATCGTTATGACGTGTTACTCTTTACTATGGTTAATGGATTGACCACCACCATGCTGTTTGTTTTTGTGGTTTTAACGTGTATGTTTTTAATGTCCAATTTTTGATTGTCTATATGTATTAATAAAGATTTATATTTTGAATTTATTTTCGGTACTTGTAGTACGATTTATGGTCTCATATGCTCTTTGTTGGTATTCTTTGTTTGAACGGCATAGGGACCTGTTACCAAAGAGGTGGGTACGGTTATTGGTATTCATCCCTGCACCTGTATACAGAAGCCCAAATGTAAAGGTTTTACCTGTTTTTTAGGTAAATCATGGAGCAAACATCAACCAGGGAGATACAAACCCCCATGTAACAGAGGAGGAGGGAGAGATACAGCATGGCGCCCCCTCCTGCAGGGGCATGTGTGACCCCAGATCATTCCACAATAAGGGAGCGATTACACGTACTGCTAGCGCCGTGCTTACAAACGCAGCAATAGCACAAAGGAGCGCGCCAGGACCCTCTGTCCAGGGGGAATACTCTATGTACTCTATGTCTATGAGGATGAGGGGGGCACAAGAGCTTACAGTCTATATGAGGGGGTGACACAAGAGCTTACAGTCTATATGAGGGGGTGACACAAGAGCTTACAGTCTATGAGGATGAGGGGGGCACAAGAGCTTACAGTCTATATGAGGGGGTGACACAAGAGCTTACAGTCTATGAGGATGAGGGTGACACACGAACTTACAGTCTATGAGGATGAAGGGGGTGACACAAGAGCTTACAGTCTATGAGGATAAGGAGGGGACACAAGAGCTTACAGTCTATGAGGATGAGGAGTGACACAAGAGCTTACAGTCTATGAGGATGAGAGGGTGACACAAGAGCTTACAGTCTATGAGGATGAGGAGGTGACACAAGAGCTTACAGTCTATGAGGATGAGGGGGTGACACAAGAGCTTACAGTCTATGAGGATGAGGGGGTGACACAAGAGCTTACAGTCTATGAGGATGAGGGGGTGACACAAGAGCTTACAGTCTATGAGGATGAGGGGGTGACACAAGAGCTTACAGTCTATGAGGATGAGGAGGTGACACAAGAGCTTACAGTCTATGAGGGGGTGACACAAGAGCTTACAGTCTATAAGAATGAGACACAAGAGCTTACAGTCTATGAGGATGAGGGGGTGACACAAGAGCTTACAGTCTATGAGGATGAGGGGGTGACACAAGAGCTTACAGTCTATGAGGATGAGGGGATGACACAAGAGCTTACAGTCTATAAGAATGAGACACAAGAGCTTACAGTCTATGAGGATGAGGAGGTGACACAAGAGCTTACAGTCTATGAGGATGAGGAGGTGACACAAGAGCTTACAGTCTATGAGGATGAGGAGGTGACACAAGAGCTTACAGTCTATGAGGATGAGGGGGGACACAAGAGCTTACAGTCTATGTGGATGAGGGGGTGACACAAGAGCTTACAGTCTATGAGGATGAGGAGGTGACACAAGAGCTTACAGTCTATGAGGATGAGGGGGTTGACACAGGAGCTTACAGTCTATGAGGATGAGGAGGTGACACAAGAGCTTACAGTCTATGAGGATGAGGGGGGACACAAGAGCTTACAGTCTATGTGGATGAGGGGGTGACACAAGAGCTTACAGTCTATGAGGATGAGGGGGTGACACATGATCTTACAGTCTATGAGGATGAGAAGGTGACACAAGAGCTTACAGTCTATGAGGATGAGGGGGTGACACAAGAGCTTACAGTCTATGAGGATGAGGGGATGACACAAGAGCTTACAGTCTATGAGGATGAGGGGGACACAAGAGCTTACAGTCTATGAGGATGAGGGGGTTGACACAGGAGCTTACAGTCTATGAGGATGAGGGGGGTGACACAGGAGCTTACAGTCTATGAGGATGAGGGGGTGACACAAGAGCTTACAGTCTATGAGGATGAGGGGGTGACACAAGAGCTTACAGTCTATGAGGATGAGGGGGTGACACAAGAGCTTACAGTCTATGAGGATGAGGGGGTGACACAAGAGCTTACAGTCTATGAGGATGAGAGGTGACACAAGAGCTTACAGTCTATGAGGATGAGGGGGTGACACAGGAGCTTACAGTCTATGAGGGGGTGACACAAGAGCTTACAGTCTATGAGGACGAGGGGGTGACACAAGAGCTTACATTCTATGAGGATGAGGGGGTGACACAAGAGCTTACATTCTATGAGGATGAGGGGGAGACACAAGAGATTACAGTCTATGAGGATAAGGGGGTGACACAAGAGCTTACAGTCTATGAGGATGAGAGGTGACACAAGAGCTTACAGTCTATGAGGATGAGGGGGTGACACAAGAGCGTACAGTCTATGAGGGGGTGACACAAGAGCTTACAGTCTATGAGGACGAGGGGGTGACACAAGAGCTTACAGTCTATAAGAATGAGACACAAGAGCTTACAGTCTATAAGAATGAGACACAAGAGCTTACAGTCTATGAGGATGAGGGGGGACACAAGAGCTTACAGTCTATGTGGATGAGGGGGTGACACAAGAGCTTACAGTCTATGAGGATGAGGGGGTGAGACAAGAGCTTACAGTCTATAAGGATGAGGGGGTGACACAAGAGCTTACAGTCTATGAGGGGGTGACACAAGAGCTTACAGTCTATGAGGATGAGGGGATGACACAAGAGCTTACAGTCTATAAGAATGAGACACAAGAGCTTACAGTCTATGAGGATGAGGAGGTGACACAAGAGCTTACAGTCTATGAGGATGAGGGGGGACACAAGAGCTTACAGTCTATGTGGATGAGGGGGTGACACAAGAGCTTACAGTCTATGAGGATGAGGGGGTGACACAAGTGCTTACAGTCTATGAGGATGAGGGGGTGACACAAGAGCTTACAGTCTATGAGGATGAGGGGGTGACACAAGAGCTTACAGTCTATGAGGATGAGGGGGCGACACAAGAGCTTACAGTCTATGAGGATGAGGGGGTGACACAAGAGCTTACAGTCTATGTGGATGAGGGGGTGACACAAGAGCTTACAGTCTATGAGGATGAGGGGGTGACACAAGAGCTTACAGTCTATGAGGATGAGGGGGCGACACAAGAGCTTACAGTCTATGAGGATGAGGGGGTGACACAAGAGCTTACAGTCTATGAGGATGAGGGGGTGACACAAGAGCTTACAGTCTATGAGGATGAGGGGGTGACACAAGAGCTTACAGTCTATGAGGATGAGGGGGTGACACAAGAGCTTACAGTCTATGAGGATGAGGGGGGTGATACAAGAGCTTACAGTCTATGAGGATGAGGGGTGACACAAGAGCTTACAGTCTATGAGGAGATGACACAAGAGCTTACAGTCTATGAGGATGAGGGGGTGACACAAGAGCTTACAGTCTATGAGGATGAGGGGGGTGATACAAGAGTCTACAGTCTATGATTTACGGTAATCCTAAACGCCTTGGGAGACTCTAGGAACCCATAAGCAGTCCTAAACAGGCCATACAGACCACAACAGATCATACAGTCCCTTATAGAGCCCATAGTGCTCCCTAGAGAGTCCTCTAAAAAGCCAAAATGCCCCATATAGAGGTCTTATAGAGGAGACAGATCAAATGTAGCCCCCTATAGAGCCATCCTGCTCTTGTAGAACCCCTATAGAGCACAGCAGGAGAGGAGCTGTGGCTCTGGAGGCCAAGGAGACTGATGCTACATTGTTACAGTCACTATGGATACAATGCACAGTGTACAGCCTGGGCTCTGCTACATCTATGGGTCACACATGTAGCAGTGTCGGGTGTGTGAGCAGTGATGTGTGAGGCCGCTGCCCCACCGCCTGCAGGTAGGACAGTCACACCTGTAGTGTCACCAGTCAGACCAGTCCCTCAGGGTGTGGGGAGGAGGAAGCAACCACTGAGCATGCGCAGCCCTCAGCTCTCCTCTCACTGACTGCTCACCTGTGCCCAGCACACAGTCATGGTCAACTACAGGTTCCTGTCCACAAGTAAGTGATCCCCGGAATATGCGATGTATCTGCATAGCGATACACATGTAACATGTATGATCTATCAGCTCTTCATACTAGAGCATCATGTATAGAACTTGTATCATATGTGTAATGTGCACTCTATATAATGTGCTTTGTATATGCTATACCATATATGTACAATGCACTTTATACATGTGTTCTGTATATACTATACTATATATGTACAATGCACTTTATACATGTGTACTGTATACACTATACCATATATGTACAATGCACTTTATACATGTGTTCTGTATATACTATATCATATATGTACAATACCCTCTATACCATGTGTTCTGTATATACTATACCATATATGTACAGTAGACTCTATATCATGTGTTCTCTATATACTATATCATATGTGTAATGTGCACTCTATATCAGGTGTTCTGTGTATACTATATCATATATGTACAATGCACTCTATACATGTGTTCTGTATATACTGTAGCATATATGTACAATGCACTCTATATCATGTGTTCTGTATATACTGTATCATATATGTACAGTCCACTATATATTATGTATATACTATAAATTATATGTACAGTGCACTGTATATCAGGTGTTCTGTATATACTATACCATATATGTACAGTAGACTCTATGATGTGTTCTGTATATACTATATCATATATGTACAGTGCACTCTGTACATGTGCTCTGTATATACTATATCATATACGTACAGTGCACTCTATATCATGTGTTCTCTATATACTATATCATATATCTACAGTGCACTCTATACATGTGTTTTGTATATACTGTACCATATATTTACAGTGCACTCTATATCATGTGTTCTGTATATACTATACCATGTACAGTGCACTCTATACATGTGTTTTGTATATACTGTACCATATATTTACAGTGCACTCTATATCATGTGTTCTGTATATACTATACCATGTACAGTACACTCTATATATGTGTTCTATATATACTATACCATATATATACAGTGCACTCTATATCATGTGTTCTATATATACTATACCATATATATACAGTACACTCCATATTATGTGTTCTGTATATACTTTACCATATATGTACAGTGCACTCTATACATGAGTTCTGTATATACTGTACCATGTATCTTATGTGTTATATATATGTACAGTGCACTCTATACCATGTGTTCTATATATATACGATACCATGTATCATATGTAATATACACTCTATATTATGTGTCCCTTACATACTATACAGTGCACTTTATATTATTTGTACTTCGTATATTATCCTGTGTACTTTATCATCAGTTCTGTGGCTACAATAAAACTTCTGGGCCGTGGACTGTGTCCTGTTGGCAGCGCTGAAGACGTAATTAGGATCTGTGCCAATCTAGAAGGATGTTATCAGGATGGTCGTCCTTCTGAGGCTCGCTCCATTGTATGATTGTATAATTTGGCGCTGCCAGGTCTGCAGCTTTATCAGTCAAGTTTCATCCGTGAGCGGCCTTTGTTTTAATGTAGATAGTTTAAATATAGAAGCTGATTCCTACTGTAACATATTTCAGGGGTTAAAACAAAATTATACAGGGATCTAAAACCTCTGCATAATTTAGAGGTTAAACAGAAAATATTGGTGTCATGCAGCCTCCATTAGGGGGAGCTCAAGAACAAACTGCATACTGCTTGTACATAGATCTCTGTTATAACACAACATGCATTAAGCATGAATCTGTCTTGCTCGAACTAGATGGATTTAGCAGAGATGGCAGAGTACAAGGAGCCTGACAAAGCCTTGATGTATAACTTCATGTCTACAATAGCAGATCTGTGCAACTATAAGGATGGCTCCTGCTGGACATAATAGAGGTCAACCTTCTGCTTTTAGATGGGAACATTATTGTTTCTATTCACTGACAACAAGTAGATATATCGGTACCAGCAAACTTATTGCCTAACCTGTCAAGCTGGATTCTTGTGAAACTCCCAAACACTGTACTGTCCAATTCCAGAGAAGATCTCTATAGGCCACACCACTTTTTCGGGCAAATTCAGGACACTGCAGACCCCAAATCAGATTCCTTCACTTTTTTTTACCTACTTTTAGGTTTTAAAAAGGGCCATGGCATTCTGGTGACCACCACTTATTCCTCTGAGCCTGGTGACAACTTTTCCACCTGTCCCATCACCTGATCTGCAATACCAAGCACAGCCACTAAGCAATGTACAGCGCTGTGCTGAGTAACGAGTGAAGAGAGTCCAAAAGGCATCATACTCTTCAAACATCTGATTACCTGAGACGTTTTGACTCATGTAGGGGCTGTATTGTCCAGGGATAGGCAAACCTTCATTTAAAGGGATTTACCACTGTAACCTCTCTATAGAATTGGGAATCTGATCACATCTGCGGGTGTCTTACACTCTGGATCCACCAGCAGTCACTTTATTCAGGCTGCCTGTGAATCAACATAGAGGAAGATCAGCGCCTATCTCTGTGTAGTGGCCAACCCAGGCCATTGCAGCTCCTGTCCCATTCAAGCAAATGAGATATAGGTTGCAGTACCACAGCATCGCCTCTACACAGAGAATGGCGCTGTTATTGGGGTTAATTCAAACCGGAATCCTTTGATGTTCACGAATGTCATCAAACTGGTTTCTGTTGTGACGTCCATAATTTAGAGTCTGTAACATGCTAATAGCGATGATATGATCAGTTGTTCTTTATATAGGGTAAGTTATGCAACAGAACCGGAAAGTCCAGTTCCAGTAATTGTGACGCCCCATTGTGATGCTTGCTCTTTATCCTGACTCCTCCTCTCCCTTTCTCTTCTGCTTCTTTAGCTGTTATTATTTTCATTAAAGCTGAAACATTAAAGGGATCCTCCCATCAAGAATTTTGCCTTTAATTAAATCCATTCCATAATTAGAATGTAATGTAAATTTGTATGTAAATTTAGGGAGAAGCTGTCACCAGAAGACAGAATGTTACTGTGACGGGTCTGACTAGTCCTTGCAGAGTAGATTACATGACGCCTGGATTGATAGTTCTGCTCCCCTCCGTTCCCTTAATATCCCCTGATAAAGATGATTTGGCTCCTTGCCTACAAGTCCCTACCAAATCCTGGGGTGACGCCTCTTTTCAAATTTCAACACTTGCCTGCTCATTTACATATGTCTCCACTTGGCCCCCGCTAATAATTATTCACTTAATAACACAGGGTTAACACTGGTGCCTGCGCGGGGAGCCGTACACCCTGTTGCCTGCGTGGTGAGCCATACACTCTAGCGCCTGTGCGGGGAGCCGTACACCCTGGTGCCTGTGCGGGGAGCCGTACACCCTGGTGCCTGCGTGGTGAGCCTTACACCCTGGTGCCTGCGCGGTGAGCCTTACACCCTGGTGCCTGCGCGGTGAGCCTTACACCCTGGTGCCTGCGCGGTGAGCCTTACACCCTGGTGCCTGCGTGGTGAGCCTTGCACCCTGGCGCCTGCGTGGTGAGCCTTGCACCCTGGCGCCTGCGTGGTGAGCCTTACACCCTGGCGCCTGCGTGGTGAGCCTTACACCCTGGAGCCTGCGCGGTGAGCCGTACACTCTAGCGACTGCACGGTGAGCCATACACTCTAGCGCCTGCGCGGGGAGCCTTACACCCTGGCGTCTGTGTGGTGAGCCTTACACCCTGGCGTCTGTGTGGTGAGCCTTACACCCTGGCGCCTGCGTGGTGAGCCTTACACCCTGGCGCCTGCGTGGTGAGCCTTACACCCTGGCGCCTGCGTGGTGAGCCTTACACCCTGGCGCCTGCGTGGTGAGCCGTACACCCTGGTGCCTGCCCGGTGAGCCTTACACCCTGGTGCCTGCGTGGGGAGCCATACACCCAGGCACCTGTGCAGTTCAACATGTGTTTCAGACTGTGATTAACCACGTCCTTATTATACAAGCCCCACCTCTGAAAAACCACTTTGATTTTTGCCATGACCCTCTCGCCATGACCTATTCTGGTGGCCCACCCTCCATTAACACATAGCAAATAGACCCTATTAGCCTCCAAAATGTGTTGTGTTTTAAGATACCTCTAAGGTCCAGTAGTGGGTCAGAGTCTGGACCCACCGGAGGATCCTCGGGAGCTCCGGTGGGCCAGTCCAACACTACTCATGATATCTGTTATACGTGTTGTCTCAGGCAACTTATTGTCTTCCAAGGCTGCTATTTCCTCCTTAGTTTGACTCTACATTTGTTTCTCAAGAATCTTGTTTCTCAAGTTCACTCGCTCTACTTAAGCCAGGATTAAAGGGATGTGCATGTGAACACTTCTGAGATCCCTGCTAATCTACATTTATCAGTTGACTCTAAAAAGAAGATCTAGGGACTGTGCCCAGTCCATTGGGACAGCCATCGATTTAAGCTGCTGTCCACTTGAGACTTGGACTGTTATTGCACACAGCTCTTTGGCAAACACCTATGTTACCATGGTATCAGACTACATACAAACGTGTAGTCTGGACCTATAGACATATCTTCATCCACTGCTCTTCTACCTCATCATCGTCTATATCTACTTCTATCTGACCTTCTGAATGTAGATGGCTAAAAAGTAGAAGACGTCACAGGTTTTCTTTGAAATATGTTACCATGGCAACAGACTACAAAGGAAGCCATCGTAGTCAGACACAGCACAGCAAGATTTTTTTTTTTTATATATATTCTGAATAATAATTTGGATTCTCACATGATGTCTCCAGCCAAGTTTCCTATTTATCTTTCTGTGACTAGAACAATAGTGAATAAATTCTTGCGGCCTCCTCCTTTATGCCAGCGAGACTTGTGGATTAATGTGTAACCCTGCTTTATATTGATGACATCTTTATGCAACTATAAACCATGCAAATAAAAAAGATGATCTTTGTATAACACGTATTTACCCTTCCGCCCTCTGCTTATCTGCAAGAAGCTATAATGGGCCTACCATAATTTTACATAAACTTGACGTTGCTGGACCCTAATGTCATATCTCTACCATTGGGCCTCCGTGTATAGATCTCCTTGGCTTACTGAAGCACTTTACTCCGCACATGAAGGAGGTCCCACTGTAGAAGCTATTTGGCCAATAGGAATGTTTCACTTGAGCTTCTTACATTAAAGGGGTTTCCTCATATAGATCATTTCCTTTAAGAATGTAACCAATCCACCCATTAGACCCATGGATCTGCCTTCTCTAACCCTGGACATCCAACTGTTTTTTCTGTGGGACCCATTGAAGTATTATTTGGTTGGGTGTAGTGGGGACTGCTCTGAGGTCTTCAGAGTTTGGGATTTCAAGTGGGTCCTTAAAGGAACTTCCTAGGCTCAGATTTTACTTCTTTATATTCTTCTGAGAACACCACCTTGACACAGTGTTTTACGCAAGACTTATTTTTATCTTTCTGAGAATAGAACAATAGATGCCATGCCCAACATATTTTTGCGACTCTAAAACTTATAGAAGTGATTTTTTTCCACCATCTGCTTTTTGACAACAACATATCTCTAGGTCTATGAATAGAATAGAATAATATTTCTTAATAAAAATGATATTTAAATTACTCTAAATCACATAGAAGTGATGACCACTAGGTCTATGGCCACCAAGTATCAAGGTTGGTCACTGAGTTCCACTGAAGGTCCAACCAACCAAGGCTGGAATCTACTCCAAGGACCTCATATGTTAACTGATGCATGTAGAAGTGATGGCCACTAGGTCTATGGCCACCAAGTATCAAGGTTGGTCACTGAGTTCCACTGAAGGTCCAGCCAACCAAGGCTGGAATCTACTCCAAGGACCTCATAGGTTACACCTATGCATGTAGAAGTGATGGCCACTAGGTCTATGGTCACCAAGTATCAAGGTTGGTCACTTAGTTCCACTGAAGGTCCAACCAACTAAGGCTGGAATCTACTCCAAGGACCTCATAGGTTAACCTATGCATGTAGAAGTGATGGCCACTAGGTCTATGGCCACCAAGTATCAAGGTTGGTCACTGAGTTCCACTGAAGGTCCAACCAACCAAGGCTGGAATCTACTCCAAGGACCTCATAGGTTACACCTATGCATGTAGAAGTGATGGCCACTAGGTCTATGGCCACCAAGTATCAAGGTTGGTCACTGAGCTCCAATGAAGGTCCAACCAAGGCTGGAATCTACTCCAAGGACCTCATAGGTTACACCTATGTATGTACACCCCTGAGGACTTCACTAATATATACAGAGCATGAAGTATCCTTACTTTGCTTACTGATTCTAGAAAATGAAAGAAAAATGAAGGAAAAATGTTGGGCGAGACCAGGATTTGACTTTATTTCCTCCTCTTGTGCATAAATAACACTTAACGCTCGCTGGACTTTGGAATCTGCTGACTACTTCAGGATATTTGTCCCACATCATAAACACATTTGCCTTACGTCAGGCTACTAAAATATATTAGGAGCAGAGATACTATCTACGTGTTCCTGTAAGATAGTTTTGAGTCCATAGAAGTTTTTGAATTTTTCCAAGGTTCAACCTAGAAAAAATTGATAACTGAGGTTATTATTTTGCTCCCATAGACCAGGGCAGGACAGGTTTAAGGAGCTTGGTGGCCAGTACACCCAAGAAGTGCCATTGGTTGATAGGTGGTTCTACATAGCTTAAGAGTTTGATTGTCCACCTTTGGTCCAGATTTCTTGTTTTTAGAAGAAGATGTTGAGATGTTGCTCCTGGCTGGTCCCATCACAAAAATATTAATATTAGAGCCAAAAAGCACTTGTCCGGCTTCTCTACACTGGCAATTAGTCTAAGAACAAATGGAAAGATGGACATAGAAATTTGGGGTGCCCACTCTGCATTTAGATTTAGTCATCTTGCATGGTTGTTGAGGAGTCAGAGGACTCTCTTGATCGTGCCCAACTATATATAGAAGCCGCAGTTACCCTGCCAAAACATATACAAGATGACCCTTTAAGAGGGTTTTCTATATGTTCCTTTCGGAGGTCAGTTCCTGTTGATCATGTGTCATTTTAAGCCCAACCTCTGCCCAAATATGCAAATTCAAAAATTTCTTCCCCTTCCATTGAAAGCATCAATCAAAGGTCCCACACTGACCAGCGGAGATCACAGACGTCTCGGAAGATAAGATTTAGGGAGATGTTGGATTGTCCACATACAGTCAAGGAGCATCATAGTCACTGGGAATTTAGTTTTTTCCGTGAATTGAGTCCATTGTTGTGCCAGTATTTCATCCCACTTAAGAGGTCATCTTGACTCTTCCATGTACTCACAGGTCCTAAAGGTTGAAGCGTTGAACGCCCTATCTCAGCTTCCACCTGTAATCTGCAGTGGTCACACCTGAATTTACACGTCTTGTTTGGCTTTGGTCTTTAACATTGTGAATAATACAAGAGCTGGACACGTTACCGATGACCTATTGTGTTACTTATTGTGTTTCTATTCCTGGTGGAGATACGTCTGTATCTAAGTACATAACAGGTGGCTGTGCTGTGTCATGAATGATAATGGACCTTATGTGCATAAGTCACCAACCCGTAACCGCCATATTCATCGGCATCATGCTTTTGAGAAAGTTTACATAGTGTGACTGTTGTGTATACATGGCCTGTACAAAGACGTATATACGGTAACTGTTAGGCTACCGGCCAACAGCTGTCACCTACATAGTCCAAGTACATAGCAAGGATCTCCTCTATGATGATGTAATAGACAAGGGTGGGATTAGCATTTTGGAGGTCCCAAGTAAAGTTACGTCTTGGAGACCCCTAACAGCCCAGACCTAGGGCAGGAGGATATTAGCACCGGTAGCACCATCAATGGGTCCTCATACGACTCCTCCATGGTCACACATCCAAGATGGTATTTTAACACCTGGTCCAGAGAACTTCCACTTCTCCTCTGTTTGGGGCCTCCTGTTTATTGTGGCCCCACGCTTACCCATGGGATCAAAGGAAAAGTATACCCCTGGTGATATGTTAGGAATACCTCCATCAAGAATCCTCCTGACCTTCTGTGGTCCCCGTATCTCAATGGGGATGCTTTGCAACTAGCTGAACGTTGGTAATCTTCTTGCCAAGTAATTGTGTAGCTCTAGACTTAGAGCCCTTGCAATCTAAAGTAGTGTGGTCGAAAGAGACGACAGGGGCCCCCATAGCAATGTTAGACCCCCATTTTGGAGCCAGGTTCTACGACCCTGGTTCAGAAGGCCTAAGGTTTGCTTCCATCTACAAAATGAGAGTCAGGGCCCCAAGAACCCATAGTTTGCCTATGATGATGGGCTGATATCTGATGTGGACCCCTGGATAATACTGTTGAGTCTGACCTTGTTGACCCTGTTGTTTTGCAGATACGGTGAAGGTGGTGGGCCTGCTATGTGCCTCCATATGTGCCTGGTACATGGGGTATCTCTTTGCCGAGATATTACCAGAGGACTCCATAAAGAACGCCATTGGATCTGTGCAGCAGATAGGTGTCAAACCTGTTCTTTTAGGTAAGTCAGAGAATTTATGTATTATTCAAGGAACCTTCACTGTGGAGATGAAGTCACCAGGGTATAAAAGTATGGAAGCTGCTCATTTAATTTACATGAATGTTCATCCATCCACAATGCTAGAGTTTTTGCTTAAAAGAAAATCAACCGCTGAAAAAACAAAAAGAAACCTAGAAATACACCCCCCCCCCCCCCCCTCGCTCCTTTCCATCTTGCGCTGTCGGTCGTTAGTCATGACACACCAGGATCACCTAGAAAAGAAACCTATAATTAGCACCCCAGAGCATGGGGACAAGATGTCCAGTGCTCCGGGCTACTAATTATGCACAGCTCCACTCCTCCCTCTCCCATGCTTCCAGGTGCCAACTTTGGCTCTTAATATCACTTGATCGGTGCAGGTGCCAAGTGATGGATCCCTCTGCTGTTTTTTTCTGGGGTTATTGCTTCATCAGCCGTACTACTACTCCTGTCCTGTATATATGGGCACAGCACAGTACTACTACCCCAATCCTGTATATACGGGCACAGCACAGTACTACTACTTCTGTCCTGTATATATGGGCACAGCACAGTACTACTACTTCTGTCCTGTATATATGGGCACAGCACAGTACTACTACCCCAATCCTGTATATACGGGCACAGCATGGAACTAACTACTCCTATCCTGTATATATGGGCACATTACTGGTCACACTATGGAGACTATACTATAAGAGGAGTCACACCATGGAGTCTATACTGTGAGATGGGTCACACTATGGAGTCTATACTGTAAGAGAGGGGTGACACTATGGAGTCTATACTGTAAGAGGGGTGACACTATGGAGACTATACTGTAAGATGGGTCACACTATGGAGTCTATACTGTAAGAGGGGTCACACTATGGAGTCTATACTGTGAGATGGGTCACACTATGGAGTCTATACTGTAAGAGGGGTCACACTATGGGGTCTATACTGTAGAGGGGTCACACTATGGGGTCTATACTGTAAGAGGGGTCACACCATGGAGTCTATACTGTGAGATGGGTCACACTATGGAGTCTATACTGTAAGAGGGGTCACACTATGGAGTCTATACTGTAAGAAGGGTCACACTATGGAGTCTATACTGTAAGAGGGGTCACACTATGGGGTCTATACTGTAAGAGGGGTCACACTATGGGGTCTATACTGTAAGATGGGTCACACTATGGGGTCTATACTGTAAGATGGGTCACACTATGGAGTCTATACAGTAAGAGGGGTCACACTATGGAGTCTATACTGTAAGAGGGGTCACACTATAAAGTCTATACTGTAAGAGGGGTCACACTATGGAGTCTATACTGTAAGAGGTGTCACACTATGGGGTCTATACTGTAGAGGGGTCACACTATGGGGTCTATACTGTAAGAGGGGTCACACCATGGAGTCTATACTGTGAGATGGGTCACACTATGGAGTCTATACTGTAAGAGGGGTCACACTATGGAGTCTATACTGTAAGAAGGGTCACACTATGGAGTCTATACTGTAAGAGGGGTCACACTATGGAGTCTATACTGTAAGATGGGTCACACTATGGAGTCTATACAGTAAGAGGGGTCACACTATGGAGTCTATACTGTAAGAGGGGTCACACTATAAAGTCTATACTGTAAGAGGGGTCACACTATGGAGTCTATACTGTAAGAGGGGTCACACTATGGAGTCTATACTGTAAGAGGGGTCACACTATGGAGTCTATACTGTAAGAGGGGTCACACTATGGGGTCTATACTGTAAGAAGGGTCACGCTATGGAGTCTATACTGTAAGAGGGGTCACACTATGGAGTCTATACTGTAAGAGGTGTCACACTATGGAGTCTATACTGTAAGAGGGGTCACACTATGGGGTCTATACTGTAAGAGGGGTCACACTATGGAGTATATACTGTAAGAGAGGTCACACTATGGAGTCTATACTGTAAGAGGGGTCACACTATGGAGACTATACTATAAGAGGGGTCACACTATGGAGTCTATACTGTAAGAGGGGTCACACTATGGGGTCTATACTGTAAGAGGGGTCACACTATGGAGTCTATACTGTAAGAGGGGTCACACTATGGAGACTATACTGTAAGAGAGGTCACACTATGAGGTCTATACTATAAGAGGGGGGCACACTATGGGGTCTATACTGTAAGAGGGGTCACACTATGGGGTCTATACTGTAAGAGGGGTCCCACTATGGAGTCTATACTGTAGAGGGGTCACACTATGGGGTCTATACTGTAAGAGGGGTCACACTATGGAGTCTATACTGTAAGAGGGGTCACACTATGGAGTCTATACTGTAGAGGGGTCACACTATGGGGTCTATACTGTAAGAGGGGTCACACTATGGGGTCTATACTGTAGAGGGGTCACACTATGGGGTCTATACTGTAAGAGGGGTCACACTATGGAGACTATACTGTAAGAGGGGTCCCACTATGGAGACTATACTGTAAGAGGGGTCACACTATGGAGTCTATACAGTAAGAGGGGTCACACTATGGAGTCTATACTGTAAGAGGGGTCACACTATGGAGTCTATACTGTAAGAGGGGTCACACTATGGAGTCTATACTGTAAGAGGGGTCACACTATGGAGTCTATACTGTAAGAGGGGTCACACTATGGAGTCTATACTGTAAGAGGTGTCACACTATGGAGTCTATACTGTAAGAGGGGTCACACCATGGAGTCTATACTGTAAGAGGGGTCACACTATGGAGTCTATACTGTAAGAGGGGTCACACCATGGAGTCTATACTGTAAGAGGGGTCACACTATGGAGACTATACTGTAAGAGGGGTCACACCATGGAGTCTATACTGTAAAAAGGGTCACACTATGGGGGGTCTATACTTTAAACGGGATCACACAAAGGGGGTCTATACTATAAGAGGGTTCGCTCTATGGAGTCATTGGGACATGTACATATACAGCTTCTGATAGAAATTGTTTTATCTCACACTTTTGCTAGATTTTCACCTACTTCACAGCTTGCCAATAGACATGTTTGTATTGCAGCTCCACAGCCCAAGGGACAGAAGTGCGCCTCATGGAGGACCTGCTCAGCCTCTGAGGTTGTGTACCGGATACGGAGTGGAGGTGCTAATAGTATTAATCCCGATATTTGTCTGGAAGATGAAACGTAAGTTATTAATCCCATTTTGCTAAAGTCATCTGTGCATATGGGGTCTTGTTACCAATAGGCATGATTGCGGTGCCCATAGCGGTGCCACAAAGTTATGTTTCTCTTTATGATAATCAAACAAGTTTTCCCTGTTGTATTGCATATGGTCACTGGTCACTTACAATATGTTGACTTCTCACTCCCTGGTGCCACATAGTCCTTCTGACCTCAGAGTCAGTTAGAAGATTCACTGCTAAAATGTAACTTTGGCCCCACTTACATTATATTCAGAGGGGCACATTATGAAGCTGCCGCTATTCTACTTCTTTCAATGATGTTCTCAGCCTTATTCGCTTCTCTTTCCTCCTTCTCTTGGGCAGTCTCATCTCTATGAAACCACACCCTGACTTTACGGTTGTGAACCTTGGCACATATGCAAATTAATGAAATGAAGTTATAATGACTCATATTCCCATTGAAATATTAATGAAATGAAGTTATAATGACACATATTCCCATTGCCAACAAGTCTGAGGTTTAGGATTAATGACTTTTTCTTGTCTTTCAGATTATTAGGTGGAAAAAAGAAGAACGGAGCCAGAGGGATAAACATTGCTGTTGTCAATCGTAAGTTCAACCCCATGTTACACCTTTGTTGAAAGTAGACAACCCCTTTAAGTGCTGGTACTGCCCCTTCATAGTAGCCATACTGCCCCTCATGGTAGCTACAATGGTCCCTTAACTGTTAGCTCGACCCCCATTGTAGTCACAGTGTGTTCCCGAAGTAGCGTCCGTTATCTTCCTAACTGCTGTGAATGACGGCTGCTTCGGCTCTGAAGGCGGCAGGCAGGATGATGTCATCACGTCTGCTGGCATTAGAGCCGGCGTTTACAGCAATCGTTCACAACAGTAAGGCTACATTCGCACGGACGTATGAAAACGGTCGTATCCGTACCGTCCCGTACCGTATACTAACCGTATAAAAATATAGAGCATGTCCTATTTTCTCCCGTATTTCAGTTCCGTATGCCCTAGAAGTCTATGGGGGACGTATAAAATACGGGTTACATACGTGCTGCATACAGATGAAAATCGTCACGTATATATGACCCGTAAATACGGGACTGGAGAAATCATACGTCCGTGTGAATGTAGCCTAAAGAAGATGACGGACGCTGCTTTGGGGCAGTGGGGAAAGGTAAGTCGCCCACGTGCCACCACCAGCAATGAAAGAGTTAACCCCCGCAATCGGTCCTATGGTGCTATGGGTGGATGTTTGCTGCGGGTGGCATCTTATTGAATCTTCCTTCAATAACGTGCCCCCCTGACCCAGCATATAAGACGACCCCTGATTTCGAGGGTTAAAAGGTCGTTTTATATGCCGGAAATTACATTACCTAGGAGTCAGGATTCATAAATAATTGGATTGGAGGGTTTACTCTGAGTGCGCGTATAAGAAAGGCTCGGCACGATCTTCTAATGTCTGCAGCAGGCGGCTTGTAATGTTCTAGAACGCAGCAGGACACATGTATTATCTATGGGATCCTAAGTCCTGCTGCTGGGCTGAGGCAGGGAGATTATTTTGGGGAACTTCCTACATCCACTAAATTTAGAAATTCTAAACCTGCATTTATTGGACGTTACCGCTTTCTGAGAATCAGTAGTGAAAGATGGAAGCGTTCCCCCTGCCGTCTGCTATCACCTTGTTTAATGATAAATATGGCGCCAGGTAATGGCTGGATACTTCCTGTTCTTATCATCTTTATATGTTGTTTATGTGTCTATGTAGCTTTCTATTGTCAGCATCCGGCCAGGATAGGACACGCCCCCAGTAGCCTCTCAAGCTAATTTACATATTACTAAAATAAAGTTTTTAACAAGTTAGGATCTAGGATTATTACATTACAGATTAGGGCAGAGGCAGCGGGAGAATCTACCATCACATCTACTTCTCATGGCAGGTCTCCTTTGAATGTACTGTGGGAAAAACCAATTTCCCTTTTCTGGTGTCAGGACTCGCAAATTGTTCTGATGGGATCAGGTTTCAGGCTTCTTGCTGGAAAACCACACCAGGAGCTGCCTGTGATTGACAGCTGCATTTCTGATCCTGGGAAAGTTGGGTGTGTCTTTGTACTCGTTTTGCCTGCAGCTGCGGTTTGAGTGATGGACGGCTGAGCCAGTCAGTGCTGGGGGCGGTGTCCATTACTGCCTTATATTCTGCCCAGCCCTTCATTAGGTTCTGGATTTTGCAGTCTATCTGTGTATCTAGTGCTCTTGCCATTGCGTTTCTGGTTATTCTGTGTATTGACTTCTGCTTTGCCTCCTGACCATTCTATTTGCTATACGAATCTGTACCTCTGCCGCCATCTTGGTTTTGACCCGGTTTGTTTGACTCCGCTTGTCTGTCTGTATCTGTTGTTCGTCTAGTATCTTTATCTCCTAGTGTGACCCCACCTTCCTGTCTGTCTAGTGTCGGTTTCTGTTACCAGTGTGAACACTGACTATACCTGTATTCTGGTTACCTGCCCGCTCCACCATCCAGCAGCTGCCAGACAAAGTAGGTTTTCCTGTCATCTTGTAGGGTCACTCAGGGACCGTCTTGTAGGGTCACTCAAATGGGTTCGCCCTTGTCAGGGCGGTTTATCTGCTTTAGGCAGGGCCTTAGCCCACAGGGACGTCTCAGGGTGAGTTCACCACCACCTACCTAGAATGACAGCTAGCGCCAAGCCTGGTTGTGGTTGTGCCGTTTGTGGTCAGGTACTGACATCAGGATTGTTAAAGTATCTATCTATCTATCTATCTATCTATCTATCTATCTATCTATCTATCTATCTCATATCTATCTCATATCTATCTATCTCATATCTATCTATCTATCTATCTATCTATCTCCTATCTATCTATCTATCTCATATCTATCTATTATCTATCTATCTATCTATCTCATATCTATCTATCTCATATCTATCTATCTATCTATCTATCTATCTATCTATCTATCTATCTCATATCTATCTATCTCATATCTATCTATCTATCTATCTATCTATTTCCTATCTATCTATTATCTATCTATCTATCTATCTATTATCTATCTATCTCATATCTATCTATCTATCTATTTCCTATCTATCTATCTATCTATTTCCTATCTATCTAGAAAATGTAAAAAGTGGGCAGTACTCCAGGTTCAAAATCAAATGTTGGTGATCTTTATTGTACAAGTGGCGATGTTTCAGTTAAGGCTTGATAAAGGTGTCCTACACCGAAATATCGCCACTTGTTCAATATAGATCTATCTCATACCTGTCTGTCTGTGTCTGTCTGTTTGTCTGACTAACTGTCTATATATATATATATATATATGAGATATCTATATCTATCTATATCTGCAAAGTGATACTTCTTGCACAATATGTAAGTGTTTCTCTTCTTGGATAATCGTTGTCTTATCATTCTTCTTCTTTTTTCTTCTAGGTGCGACCATGAAGGTCACTGACACGAAAACATTTGACATGTACGAGGGAGGTAAGAGCTTCCGTGATGTCTGTGATCGGGGTGGATCCACACCCATCATTGTGCTGCCAAGTGTAAATGTTAGACATCAGTTTTAGTATCGGCCATACATTGTGGTGCACGGCCAGAGAGCCAGCGATAGTTATACCTTCTCTTACTGGTCCCAAAAGTGATCAGGGTTTAGGCTGACTGGTTAGTAGTAATCTATATCCTTATACTTACATACAGTGGTGTAACTAGAGTCCTCTGGGCACCTGGACAAAAGTCCTAATGGGCCCCCCCCTCATTATGGCCAAAAGAGCAATAAACCCAACTCCACCATTTTTTTTTTACAGTAAATCGGGTAACAGATAAGGCCCTTGATTAGAGAATTTTTCCTCTTCTTCATTTTCTCTGTACACCCGTGTCAGCTTCTTTCAGCCAATACTTGTCTGTGCAGATTTAGCAGAACAAAAATTTTAGAAACTTCATAGCACTAACACAATACTGTTCTACTCACAGCTCTCCATATATAGCGCCCCCACGATAGCCAACATGGGGCAATATAATTACAGGGCCCCCACAAAAGTAATATATGCTGCAAAAAGACTGCGCACAACCTCAGTGATGTGAAAGTCCAAAAAGTGACATTTCAGCCACATCGGCCTGTCAAACACTAAATAAAGGATACAAAAGGGCAATTTCAAATTTCATAGGAGACATATGTATTACAATATATACATAACAACATAAGATGTCTAGCAAAGTCACAATGTTCCCCACAGTAGCCAGGTCACAGGTATTTTTCATATTGACCCCCACCGTAACCTTTATTAATAGCCCCCACAGCAACTAAGATATTCCCCCTACAGTAACCAATAGTAAAATATTCCCCCTACAGTAACCATTAGTAAGATATCACCCGTACGTCATTACCTGCGTATGCGTCGGATCTCCTTCATCATCATGCAGGACGCACACGCAGGAGAAGAAGGGAAAAAGCTCCTGTGCTTGCTGCTACAAGGTGGGATCCAATCTGTCTTCTTCCCGATTGGAACCCACCATCTGATATGGGACGAAGGGTGGGCAGAGCGGGGGTCTGGCAAAACACAAGTTATTTTGAATTGTGTCACCCGTGGGCCCCCCTGTTCCAGCACACTGTTCTGCATCCGGTCCGTGCTCTGGAACAGGGGGGCCTGTGGATGTCACAATTCCAAATAACAAAGACAGCCCCATGTGTTATCAGCACATTACCTGGGGCCTCTTTCTGACAGCGGGCCCGGTCGCAGTCACACCCCATTGGGTTACGTCACTGCTTACATATAGTTATATATACATTTGTTATTATATGAGGTGTCTCTAATATGAAGGTGCTATAAATGATGCATAATAGTTGGGGGTCTCTGTTACCCAATGTGCATTGGGGCAGCCATACAAATGTCTGGGCACCTGTGTGATACGTGGCTGGCACCTGTGTGGTAATAAGTCCTGTGGCCGCCGCTCACATTTTCTGCTTTCTTTTAGATCACTCAGGAGAGATGGTCGATTTCCTCAACAAGATCCCCAACGGATCCATTATACTTGTCGCCAGTTTTGACGAAGCAAAAACAAAGTAAGGAACATCCATGATGTATCTAAGAATGGCGGGGGGGGGGGGGGAGCCTCGGGGGTATAATACAGGGCTGAATCGGGATGTAATGGGGCAAGAGGATCATATGTTAAGGGGGTTTATATGGATCCTACAGAATGTTGTTCTATATGGTTACAGTTCTCTAGGACCCTGAGGATTCTCCATTACTCACAGTGGTCATCCATTTTTTGGGGGGGAGAAGGGGTCATATTTTAGCAATGGTGCACACTAACATTATAGCAGGTTATGTAGTAAAATAAAAAAAGTCATTTTCAGTTTTTTTGATTTACAGTTTTTTTCATGTATTTTCAGATTAAGCAAAGCAGCTGAGGACGCATTTGAAGCACTCGGAAGTAAAGAGATCCGAAAATTGAAATTCCGCTCCGGATGGGTGTTCTTGGCTATTAAAGGAGGCAAAGTCCCTGATAATATTGAAAGAGAAAAGGTAAAAGGAGTCACCCCACTTATGCCCCATCTCTATGAATGGCCGGCTGGAGCTGTGTGTGACCCCCGTCCTATAGGGGGCGACAACCAAGGTGGCACAAATTATCCCATTATACCCATAGTAACTCAGCCACTAGGTGATGCAGGTGGAGTGATGATGTCATCACCCTGACTGCAGACATCTACAGTCTATAATTTATTCAGGAGGCACAATAAGGTTTTTTTCTATTTTAGGGGCACAGTGTGGGATTTTTTTTATAATCAGGGGAACATAAAAATAAAATTTAATGAGATAATTCTATGTGACTTGTTGAAGTGCCATTGGAATAATATAACTAGTGTGATAAAAAACAAGTCCCCATGCAGAAGCTTTAACAGGCTCAGTGTGTGATTTTTTTTTTTTTATAATCAGGGGAGCATAAAAATAAAATTTAATGAGATAATTATATGTGATTTGTTGAAGTGCCATTGGAATAATACAACTAGTGCTACAAAAAACAAGTCCCCATGCAGAAACTTATAACAGGCTCAGTGTGTGATTTTTTTTTTTATAATCAGGGGAGCATAAAAATAAAATTTAATGAGATTTGTTGAAGCGCCATTGGAATAATACAACTAGTGCTACAAAAAACAAGTCCCCATGCAGAAACTTTAATAGAACTTCCTGGAATTTAACAATGAAATGGAATATAACATGCTCTGCTCTGTTCAGTAGCTCCCCAGCCGTGAGGCTCACAGTTTCATTAGACCAGAAGTGGTGACATCAACCTTGGGTGCCGGTAGTTGGTTTATTCATAATTATTTTTTCGATTTTGTCAATTTCTCGAGTTACATAAGAAAAAAAATATTTGTGTTGAGCAGGAGTTCTAGTCCAGGATCAGACCCGAAAACCCCACTAGATACCACAAAAGTAGAGCTTGTTGTAACATCATAAGCCACGCCCCTTGGTGCTTAGCCCCACCCATTTTAGACCTCCCGCCCTCTTTTTTAATACTCAATCTGCTCCTATAACTAAAGGGTCAGCGATTTTATTGTAGTCTTTCTTTTTTTTTTTCTTCTAGGTCATCCACTCAGGTAGTGGTAACCAATACTCCGGCTGGCCTTCAGAGATCCAGATCGATGGGTGCCTCCCGAAAAATGAATAAAACAAATCGACACTCATGAGTGTTTGCCAAATGAGATGAGAAAAAAATTCAGGAGCAAGACGAAGACCAGAGACTTGTAAAGACTCGTCAGCTCATACATATTCCGGTATATTAAAAAATTGTATGGACTGGCACCGGAAAAACTTGGAAAAACTTTGTATGGACGAACGGCAGGAAACTTTGGGATGAAAAAAAAACAAACTAAAAACATAAAAAAATTTTGAACAGTAATATTTTTTGGTCTGAAGGGTTCTGCTCTGTTTTTTTTTTACCTCTTAAGGTTGTTGCTACTTTTGTAAATTTCCCGTCGGGGTGGAGTGATCCAACAAATCGATTTTTTTTTTTAACATTTTTTGTACCCGGGATCCTCGATGAACTTGTTTTTTTCTAAACGGGCAAAATATGGTCATATATGGTCACATGATTGTCCACACTGGGCCCCATATCCAGACTCTTGTGCATTGGTATCCTGCATATTTATTATATTACTTTATGGTTATGTTTAAGAGGAAATGTTTCTTGGATGCAATTTTAGTTTTACTATTTAGATGGAAAAAAATTTTACTTTTTTTTCTTGTTGATTTTTTTTTTTCTTGTCTTTCGGGCGGCCATATTGGAGAATACACTTTGTTGTTTGAACCGTTGCGGTGCGTGTGATTTGTACTTCTGAGAACCATAATGGATGATAATGTTGACGGCGTTTGGGTAATAGTAATAGTTATGACTAGTGATGAGCAGGAAAATCTTCCCTCATTGCACCGGAGCAGAAAGGTCACATGATTTTCATTGTGTGGCTACTGAAATATGGAGATTACTATTTGTATATTTTTATATAAGTCAATGGTCCATTTTTGGGCGGAGCTTAAATATTCTGTTCTGATTGGCTGAGTTGGAGGTCATGTGATCCTAACTGTCCATGATCCATCTCCCTTCCATTACCATAGATTTGTATTCATGATTACTAAGATAAGGTAGATTGATCGTGGACAGTTGGGGTCACATGACCCTCCATCTTTGACCATTTTATGGACATTTTATGACGTAAGGTGGCCAACCCCATTAATTCAAACAGGGAGGACGGTGAACATGGGGGACCTAGTGGTCCAATGTTCAGATACTCATTAATATTCTGTGTATTTGCTTGGCTTCCCCTAACGACCAATCATTTCACCTCATAATACAGAATCATTACTCAGAATTTCAAACGAAAGAAGATAATCCAGCGTCTCAGGGGAGTATGATTATAAAATCCTTGCTTTTATTAAGGTTCCAAATAATACAAAATCTTCAGGCAAGGTACACAATCTCTTGCATCATGGTGTGCAGGAAATGACCTACGCGTTTCGCTCAGATGAGCTTACTCATGGTCTGCTCGTGTCACGTGGCACGTGTCATGTGACCCAAAATGCTCCGCCTCCAGGAAGATCACGATCATATACAAACTTTAAAAGACTTATGAAATGCTAAAAAGTATGCCATCAGAACGGTAAGTGGAGTCACTATGTAAACCCAAGTCTACAAAACCTGCATAAAGAACATCATGGGCAACATCAAAAAACGCACAATAGACATCATTTGGTACTGATATTAGAGGTGCTGCAGGAAACAGAGTCCTAAATTCTCAAATATTAAGTGTCAATTTAAATGAAATATTGCAAAAAACAGTACAAAGAGACTATATATCTGAAATTAGTAACAACAGAATTTGTACACGAGGTTCTTGCAAAAGGGGAACCAAATGGATTTGTCGCTACAGGTTTTGCTCGCGCTGGTACTACTGAATGTGTCTGCAGCAGTTTGAGGAAGTTGGTCTACAAGATAGAGGAAGTTTGGTAAACCTTTAGCCGATGGGAAACCGATGCTTGTGAAGACAATGGGGCAGATTTACTTACCCGGCCCATTCGCGATCCAGCGGCGCGTTCTCTGCGGTGGATTCGGGTCCGGCCAGGATTCATCAAGGTAGTTCCTCCGCCGTCCACCAGGTGGCGCTGCTGCGCTGAAAAGCATCTGAACGCACTCAAGTTCATCGGGCCGGACCAAGTGAAGGTAAGTGCGTCCCAAGCGACACTTTTATTGTTTTAAATGCGGCGGGTTTTCCGAATCCGTCGGGTTTTTGCTCGGCCACGCCCCCCATTTCCGTCGCGTGCATGCCGGCGCCGATGCGCCACAATCCGATCGCGTGCGCCAAAATCCTGGGGCAATTCAGGGGAAATCGCCGCCAATCGGAAATATTCGGGTAACACGTCGGGAAAACGCGAATCGGGCCCTAAGTAAATGACCCCCAATGAGTGTATGGGACATCATATCAGATCTGATAGGTCAATTTCAAGGTCTAAAAACTAAAGCTCTTAGACTATTGAACCCTTAACACAATCATTTTGTGAACAAGAACATCCAAGCTGTAGGCTCCTGGAGTTGTGGTGGTCAGGGGTGGTATGTTCCTTGCCACTCGGCACTGGAGACAGAAAAAGCTTTGAAGGACATCTACATTACAGCAAATATTCAGGTTGGAATTGGCCCCAATGGGATGAAGACCCAAATACCAAACACGAGTCTCAGGTGTCAGAGCCTGACACCAAAATGGAAGGTGAAGAAATATGTTACACTAAGGTTATAGACCAAAGTTCAATCAACAATAGAAACAAGATAAACGAATCCGCTCACTTACATGTAAGTCCCCAGCATAATGGACATCCAACTTCATGCAGCTCCTGGTTGTGCTCAGGCCGTGCAGTCGGCCAGCCGAGACAAACTGGTAGGCAAAGAAAAAGTAGGTGTTCCAGCACTCGCAATGTCTTCATAAAATCAATAAAGTTTTAATTCCATAATATTTAAAAACGTAAGGTCACATATTGCACGACCATATCCACCAGATCTACACGTTTCGGACTGTAATATTTAGTGTAATATTTAGTGATGATCTCTGTGTGACACACCACTTAATAAAGGGAAAAAGCACAGACATAGACAGGTGTAGTAACACGCCCATAATTAACACATACATGTTAGAGCGCACCTCAGCAGCGGAGACTATTCTAATGTAGAAATAACAATCGCATATTGAGAATTATACAACAATAGGAATAATAGGAATGAAGTGCAAAGATAACTCCGCATTTAAATACATAGTAACAATTACTTCGCCATAACGTCATAGTATATTCACATTAATACTATAACAGATAAGATATGAATGTAAACAGTGTTCAAACCATTTACATTTAATATAGATACATCGGGGCAGATTTACTTACCCGGTCCATTCGTGATCCAGCGGCGCGTTCTCCGACGCTGATTCGGGTCTTCCGGCCGGGATTCACTAAGGTAGTGCGCCCGATGTCCACCAGGTGTCGCTGCTGCGCTGAAGTCCGTCGGAGTTCACTGGAGTTCACCAAGCTATGCTGGGTGCAGGTAAGTGCGTGTCGAGCGACACATTTTTTAAAAAAAATATGGCAGTTTTTCCGGATCCGTCGAGTTTTCCGGCGGCCACGCCCCCGATTTCCGTCACGTGCATGCCGATGCACAACAATCCGATCTTGTGCGCCAAAAACCCGGGGCAATTCGGCGCAAAACGGTGGAAAAAACGCGATTCGGGCCCTTAGTAAATGACCCCCATCGTGTCCGTTTTGCCATGAAGTCCCCGTGGCGTCCTAGTAATTAAATTCCGAATCCAAAACATTTTGCGATTGCGCAAATTATGCGTCTTATTACCACCTCTAACCGGAGTAGTAACCCTCTCAATGCCTGTGACTTCCAATGTAGAAAAATCTCCTTTATGAATGTTAAAACAATGTTTGGATAGATTAGAGGTATTCGTATCTGAGTGTTTGGAGCCATCAGTGATGTGCTCTGCAATTCTTCTCTTCAGTGGACGGACAGTGCGGCCAATGTATTGTACATTGCAAGCCTTGCACTGAGCCGGGTAATCTACATGTCTAGTATTGCAGTTTATAAATGTTTTAATATTTCTAGATTTGTTCTCATGTGTGGAGGTAAATGATTTTACATTAGTCATGAAACAGCAAACATTGCATCTATTGCCCCCACACGCATAGGATCCTTTAACACTCAACCATGTATCCGTATTGCTCTGTATCTTTGCCGGCTCTTTGTGACACAAATTGGCACCCGGGTGGCAAAATGCTCCTTAATTTGGTATCAGCAAATAGAACCGGTAGATATTTTCTAACTATGTTAGTAACTTTGTTGTAATCCGCACTATGGGGGTCATTTACTAAGGGCCCGATTCGCGTTTTCCCGACGTGTTACCCGAATATTTCCGATTTTCCCTGTATTGCCCCGGGATTTTGGCACACGCGATCGGATTGTGGCGCATCGGCGCTGGCATGCACGCGACGGAAATGGGGGGGCGTGGCCGAACGAAAACCCGACGGACTCAGAAAAACTGCCGCATTTAAAAAAAAATGTGTCTCGAAACTTGCACTTACCTTCACCAGGAATAGGCCGGTGAACTTGAGTGCGTTCCGATGCTCTTCAGCGCAGCAGCGCCACCTGGTGGACGGCGGAGGAACTGCCTTAATGAATCGCGGACGGACCCGAATCCACCACAGAAAACGCGCCGCTGGATCACGAATGGACCGGGTAAGTAAATCTGCCCCTATATGTGGAGTAGCCTCACATTCCTTAGTGCTGTTCCGTTTCTCTAATAGGGAATCCCTGGTCTTGCTTTCAGCAATGTTAATGGCTCTCTTTATACTGGCATCCGAGGACCCTCTTTCTTTTAACCTACTTGTCATAATGATAAAGGCTTGTGTGGCTCGAATAAATTCCCCCACCGGGAGATTCTTAATGACATGTTGTGGGTGGCAACTGGATGCTTGTAAAATGGAATTGCCACTAGTCTTCTTACGGTATAATTCGGAATCAATGACTCCTGTAGTGATATTGCCCCATAAAGTGACATCCAGAAACGTGATGTCACCATCCCCAATATCGTAGGTGAATTTTAAATTCCAAAAGTAATTGTTAATATACGATATAAAATCAGTGATGTATGTGGCCGGGCCTCTCCAGATAAGCAGACCATCGTCTATGTATCTTCCGTAAAAATAAATGAAATCGTGAAATGGGTTATTATATATAGATATATAGATCAGTGATTTTCAACCTGTGTGCCGCGGCACACTAGTGTGCCGCGACACAAGGTTGAGTGTGCCGCGGGGGAAAGTTGCCCGAACTAGGCTGCCCCGGTGTCGAGCTGCGGCCGCGCCCCCGTATTTCTGCCCCATACTTACCTCCAAGTCCCGCGTCGGCGATCCGCCCGTCTTCTGTAGCTCCTGTACCGCGCGGCCCATGTCACGTGACTGACGCGACCTGACGTCAGGTCGCGTAAGTCACGTGACCAGAGGCGCGCGGTGCAGGAGCTACAGAAGGTGAGCGGATCGCCATTAGGAGTGAAGGTACGCGGAAGAAGACATCAAGGGTAAGTATATAGGGTTATTATTTGTATAGGGAAGGCAGCTAGGGTTTTTTCTTTTTTATTAGTAAAGGTAGGCTGGGGCTTTTTATTTGTTAAGGGGGGCCTCTAGGGCCTTTTAATTAGTAAAGGGGGGGCTCTAGGGCCTTTTAATTAGTAAAGGGGGGGGCTCTAGGGCCTTTTAATTAGTAAAGGGGGGGGCTCTAGGGCCTTTTAATTAGTAAAGGGGGGGGCTCTAGGGCCTTTTAATTAGTAAAGGGGGGGGGGCTCTAGGGCCTTTTAATTAGTAAAGGGGGGCTCTAGGGCCTATTAATTAGTAAAGAGAGGCCGCTACGGGCTCTTAATTTGTAATGGGAGACCGCTAGGGCCTTTTTATTAGTAAAGGGAGGCCGCTACGGGCTCTTAATTTGTAATGGGAGACCGCTAGGGCCTTTTTATTAGTAAAGGGAGGCTGCTAGGGTTTCTTGATTAGTAAAGGGAGGCCGCCAGGGGCTTTTTATTAGTAAAGGGAGGCAGCTAGGGGCTTTTTATTAGTAAAGGGAGGCTGCCAGGGGCTTTTTATTAGTAAAGGGAGGCAGCTAGGGCCTTTTTATTAGTAAAGGGAGGCAGCTAGGGGCTTTTTATTAGTAAAGGGAGGCAGCTAGGGCCTTTTTATTAGTAAAGGGAGGCAGCTAGGGGCTTTTTATTAGTAAAGGGAGGCAGCTAGGGGCTTTTTATTAGTAAAGGGAGGCTGCCAGGGGCTTTTTATTAGTAAAGGGAGGCAGCTAGGGCCTTTTTATTAGTAAAGGGAGGCAGCTAGGGGCTTTTTATTAGTAAAGGGAGGCTGCTAGGGCCTTTTTATTAGTAAAGGGAGGCTGCTAGGGCCTTTTTATTAGTAAAGGGAGGCAGCTAGGGGCTTTTTATTAGTAAAGGGAGGCAGCTAGGGGCTTTTTATTAGTAAAGGGAGGCAGCTAGGGGCTTTTTATTAGTAAAGGGAGGCAGCTAGGGCCTTTTTATTAGTAAAGGGAGGCAGCTAGGGGCTTTTTATTAGTAAAGGGAGGCTGCTAGGGCCTTTTTATTAGTAAAGGGAGGCTGCTAGGGCCTTTTTATTAGTAAAGGGAGGCAGCTAGGGGCTTTTTATTAGTAAAGGGAGGCAGCTAGGGGCTTTTTATTAGTAAAGGGAGGCAGCTAGGGGCTTTTTATTAGTAAAGGGAGGCAGCTAGGGGCTTTTTATTAGTAAAGGGAGGCAGCTAGGGGCTTTTTATTAGTAAAGGGAGGCAGCTAGGGGCTTTTTATTAGTAAAGGGAGGCCGCCAGGGGCTTTTTTATTAGTAAAGGGAGGCATCTAGGGGCTTTTTATTAGTAAAGGGAGGCAGCTAGGGCCGTTTTATTAGTAAAGGGAGGCAGCTAGGGGCTTTTTATTAGTAAAGGGAGGCATCTAGGGGCTTTTTATTAGTAAAGGGAGGCCGCCAGGGGCTTTTTATTAGTAAAGGGGCTTTTTATTAGTAAAGGGAGGCAGCTAGGGCCTTTTTATTAGTAAAGGGAGGCCTTTTATGACTGTTTTAGTGTCATTTTGTGCTATTTTGGTTGGTGGTGTGCCCCAGGATTTTCTAAGTATAAAAAGTGTGCCGCGGCTCAAAAAAGGTTGAAAATCACTGATATAGATAATTAATAATAATTCCTTTATTTATATAGCGCACACAGATGACGCAGCGCTGCACAGAACTTGCCAAATCAGTCCCTGTCCCCAATGGGGCTCACAATCCATTCCTGCTTGGCTATTATACAGGCATTTGTAATCTTCTGAGATACTCTGTGATCTTGCATAATCTCTGCCAGGATGGATTTAGCAGAGATTATAGTTATAATCTCCATCAGTTTTCCGCCCCCAGGCAACCAGATGTCCATCACTTTGGGTGTGAGTGGGCAAAAAGAAGAAAACTGCTGGTGATGGCTTAGTAAATTACCCTCTGTGTGTTTTGTTGTGATCCTACTTGACTTCTTTTCAGCCTTATGATTTAGTACTCCGCCGCCATCTTGGTTCTTACCCGGTTTTCTTTGGCTTTGCCCGGCACACTAATGGTGCACAAACACCAACCACTTGCCACCATCTTAGTCTGTGCACCACCAGTGGGCATGGACCTGTCACTGTCAGTGGGACTGGATCAAGAAGAGGACCTGGGAGGGGGGGGGCATCAAAAAGGTGAGTACAGAATGTAAAATTGTGCTGAAAAACTGAGCTTATTCTTGAGTGTATACGGTAATTGTGGTGTAATATGGTGGGTGTTCAGATACACAAATGTCTTCCCGTAACATTTATAAGATTAGAAGACTCCTTTAAAAATATTATCAAATGCTCAGAACTTAGAACGTGGAGACGGTGAACACATTCAAGGCTTTATATGTGCCAGTGATAATGTATCAGATAATATTCATACAATGTATCAGATAATATTTATACAATGTATCAGATAATATTTATACAATGTATCAGATAATATTTATACAACGTATCAGTGATTGTGTATGGATATCATGTAGGTGTCCTGACTAAACCAGACCTGGTGGATAAAGGAGCAGAAGGTGAGGTTGTACGTGTAGTCCATAACCGAGTCTACAGCCTAAGGAAGGGATACATGATGGTCAAGTGTCGGGGACAGATGGAGATACAGAATAACATCTCCCTGGAAGAAGCCATAGACAATGAGAAGAAATTCTTTGAAAACCACGGACAATTCAGGTAAAAGCCTCTTAATATCCTAATATCCCTCCTTATTTCCAGTAACCTGATGCAAATGTTACTCGGATGTTACTCAGATGTTACTTACTGTATGTCTCAGGGATTTGGTCTAAAATGACTCCATGTACAGTAAGGAGCTGTTTGTGGGGTGTAACTATAGGGAGCGCAGGGGTAGCAGTCACTAAGGTGACCACAGTATTATAAATGACCATGGCTGGGCGAGGGTCTAAGGGCTTTACGTTACACATTTGACTCCTTCTTACTTACTACTAGAGATGAGCGAACACTAAAATGCTCGGGTACTCGTTATTCGAGACAAACTTTTCCCGATGCTCGAGTGCTCGTCTCGAATAACGAACCCCATTGAAGTCAATGGGAGACTCGAGCATTTTTCAAGGGGACCAAGGCTCTGCACAGGGAAGCTTGGCCAAACACCTGGGAACCTCAGAAAAGGATGGAAACACCACGGAAATGGACAGGAAACAGCAGGGGCAGCATGCATGGATGCCTCTGAGGCTGCCTAATCGCACCATTATGCCAAAATTATGGGCAACAGCATGGCCATGACAGAGTGACAGAATGAAGCTAGATAGCATCTAAAACATCCAATAATTGACCCTGACACTATAGGGGACGGCATGCAGAGGCAGCGGCAGCAGGCTAGAGAGTGGCATGGCGACATACCCTAATTGGACTCAGGCTTCAAACCAATGGGTGTCAGAGAGGAACCAAAGGAGGTGAGCAAGAAGCGCTCAAATAATATCGGTACATGATAAAAGTTTGCCAGTATATTTTGTGGATTACACAGCAGGGTGGCGACAAAGTTAACATGGAAGCCATGAAAACAACCCAAAATTCTGCCTGACACAGCTCGTTTGATAAGGGGACCATGTATGCTTACAGTTCATGCCAGTCGCTGCACTGGCTGCCAGTCTCCTTTCGAATACAGTTTAAAATAATAATAACCCTCATCCATAAAGCTCTGTATAATGCTGCACCCCCCTACCTCTCCTCTCTTATCTCAGTCTATCGCCCAACCCGTGCTCTTAGATCCGCCAGTGATCTTAGATTAACCTCTACCCTAGTGCGGACCTCCCACTCGCGTCTCCAAGACTTCTCTAGAGCTGCACCAATTCTATGGAATGCTCTGCCCCGGACTATCAGACTAATACCTAACCTCCAAAGTTTCAAACGTGCTCTTAAAACCCATTTCTTTAGGCAAGCCTATAACACTCATTAACTGCATGAAGTTTTAACTCTTCTACTAACCCGTCCTGTGTCGTCCTCCCATCTGTTATCCAGCAACCAACAGGCACCAGACTTCTCTGCAGTCCCATTCACCCTGGACCTGGTATATAAGATGACGGCTGAGTGGTTCAAGCGACAGCAATTCCATTTATTATATTTTTTTCTATTCCCTAAGAAGAATGGCTTGACCATTAAATATTCTTTTACCTCGTGTTACCCCATCATCTTCATAAACCGTAAGCTCTGGCGAGCAGGGACCTCACTCCTGTTGTTCCATACAAATGTTGTGCTCTGTTACATTACATTTGTATTTGTTTCCTATGATTTGTAAAGCGCTACAGAATATGATGACGCTATATAAATAAAGATTATTATTATTATTATTATGGAGGCAGTGAACTAGTAGTAGATTAAAGGTGCTGCAACTATGTTAGTTGGATCTTGGCATGGAGCTGGCGCTCCGCTGCCAGGCGAGCTTTCGCCAATCCAAGCCCCTGTCTCTAGGCTACTCCCCAAACAGCACTTCTAAGAACCTTTTGTATAAGATCAAGTGTAGTAGCGTTCTTATAAGTTTAGGATATGGCGGGTGAGGGGAATGTAATCAGATGCGCAAGAAGCGCTGAAATAATATCGGTACATGATAAAAGTTTGCCAGTATATTTTGTGGATTACACAGCAGGGTGGCGACAAAGTTAACAACTTTGATGTGGAATGCCCTGTAATAGCTCTTGGGCGGTGTGCCTTTTATCGCCTAGGCTCAGCAGTTTCAGCACCGCCTGCTGTCGCTTAGCGACGGCACTGCTGCTGTGCCTAGAGCTACCGACTGATGGCGCCATGCCCACGGATGGTAATTCGGAGGAGGAGGAGGTGGAGGAGGGGTGGGAGGAGGTATAGTAGGCCTTTGAGACCTGGACCGAGGTAGGCCCCGCAATTCTCTGCGTCGGCAGTATATGACCAGCCCCAGGGTCAGACTCGGTCCCAGCCTGCACCAAGTTAAGTGTAGTAGCGTTCTTATAAGTTTGGGATATGGCGGATGAGGGGAATGTAAACAGATGCGCAAGAAGCGCATGATGCGCATGGAGCTGGCGCTCCGCTGCCAGGCGAGCTTTCGCCAATCCAAGCCCCTGTCTCTAGGCTACTCCCCAAACAGCACTTCTAAGAACCTTTTGTATAAGATCAAGTGTAGTAGCGTTCTTATAAGTTTAGGATATGCCGGGTGAGGGGAATGTAAACAGATGCGCAAGAAGCGCTGAAATAATATCGGTAAATGATAAAAGTTTGCCAGTATATTTTGTGGATAACACAGCAGGGTGGCGACAAAGTTAACAACTTTGATGTGGAATCCATGAAAACAACCCAAATTTCTGCCTGACACAGCTCGTTTGATAAAGGGACGATGTATGGAGGCAGCTATATGGACGACTTTTGGAGGTAGCAATGGAGACAACGTGTGGAGGCTGCTATGGAGACAATTTAATTTGGATAGTGCCTGTATGTGGCAGTCCCAAACATTTTTCAAACCAGAGGAGCAGGTAGGTGGCCCTCCAGTAAAATGGAATAGATTGAGTGCCTGTATGTGGCAGTCCCAAAAATGTTTCAAACCAGAGGAGCAGGTAGGTGGCCCTGCAGTAAAATGGAATAGATTGAGTGCCTGTATGTGGCAGTCCCAAAAATTTTTCAAACCAGAGGAGCAGGTAGGTGGCTCTCCAGTAAAATGGAATAGATTGAGTGCCTGTATGTGGCAGTCCCAAAAATGTTTCAAACCAGAGGAGCAGGTAGGTGGCCCTGCAGTAAAATGGAATAGATTGAGTGCCTGTATGTGGCAGTCCCAAAAATTTTTCAAACCAGAGGAGCAGGTAGGTGGCCCTCCAGTAAAATGGAATAGATTGAGTGCCTGTATGTGGCACTCACAAAAATTGTTTCAAACAGAGGACCGGGTAGGTGGCCCTCCAGAAAAATTAAATGCATAAAGTACTATAGCTAGAGCCAGTGGGCCCTGTCAAAAAATAGCCATTTTCCTCTGCTTTACTGTACAAAGAGGAGGAGAAGGAGGAAAATGAGGAGGAGGAGGAGTGGATCAATTATTCAGGTTGAGCTTCCTTCACCTGGTGGAGATTGGAAATTATGAGAAATCCAGCCTTTATTCATTTTAATAAGCGTCAGCCTGTCAGCACTGTCAGTCGACAGGCGTGTACGCTTATCGGTGATGATGCCACCAGCTGCACTGAAAACCCGCTCGGACAAGACGCTAGCGGCAGGGCAGGCAAGAACCTCCAAGGCGTACAGCGCCAGTTCGTGCCACATGTCCAGCTTTGAAACCCAGTAGTTGTAGGGAGCTGTGTGATCATTTAGGACGATGGTATGGTCAGCTACGTACTCCCTCACCATCTTTCTGTAAAGATCAGCCCTACTCTGCCGAGACTGGGGACAGGTGACAGTGTCTTGCTGGGGTGACATAAAGCTGGCAAAAGCCTTGTAAAGCGTACCCTTGCCAGTGCTGGACAAGCTGCCTGCTCGCCTACTCTCCCTCGCTACTTGTCCCGCAGAACTACGCACTCTGCCGCTAGCGCTGTCAGAAGGGAAATACTGTTTCAGCTTGTGCACCAGGGCCTGCTGGTATTCATGCATTCTCACACTCCTTTCCTCTGCAGGGATGAGAGTGGGAAGATTTTGCTTGTACCGTGGGTCCAGGAGAGTGAACACCCAGTAATCGGTGCTGGAATAAATTCTTTGAACGCGAGGGTCACGGGATAGGCAGCCTAGCATGAAATCTGCCATATGCGCCAGAGTACCAACGCGTAAGAATTCACTCCCCTCACTGGCCTGACTGTCCATTTCCTCCTCCTCCAACTCCTCCAACTCCTCTTCTTCTGCCCATACACGCTGAACAGTGAAGGACTCAACAATGGTCCCCTCTTGTGTCTCGCCAACATTCTCCTCCTCTTCCTCCTCATCCTCCTCCACCTCCACCTCCTCCGATATGCGCTGAGAAACAGACCTGAGGGTGCTTTGGCTATGAACAAGGGAATATTCTTCCCCCGTCTCTTGTGACGAGCGCAAAGCTTCCGACTTCATGCTGACCAGAGAGTTTTTCAACAGGCCAAGCAGCGGGATGGTGAGGCTGATGATGGCGGCATCGCCACTGACCATCTGTGTTGACTCCTCAAAGTTACTCAGCACCTGACAGATATCAGACATCCACGTCCACTCCTCATTGTAGACTTGAGGAAGCTGACTGACCTGACTACCAGTTCTGGTGGAAGTTGACATCTGGCAGTCTACAATCGCTCTGCGCTGCTGGTAAACTCTGGATAACATGGTCAGTGTTGAATTCCACCTCGTGGGCACGTCGCACAGCAGTCGGTGAGCGGGCAGTTGGAGGCGGCGCTGCGCTGCCCTGAGAGTGGCAGCATCTGGGCTGGACTTCCTGAAATGCGCACAGATGCGGCGCACCTTCGTGAGCAAATCAGACAGATTGGGGTATGTCTTGAGGAAACGCTGAACTATCAGATTTAACACATGGGCCAGGCATGGCACATGTGTCAGTCTGCCGAGTTGCAGAGCCGCCACCAGGTTACGGCCGTTGTCACACACAACCATTCCCGGCTTGAGGTTCAGCGGTGCCAGCCACAGATCAGTCTGCGCCGTGATGCCCTGTAATAGCTCTTGGGCGGTGTGCCTTTTGTCGCCTAGGCTCAGCAGTTTGAGCACCGCCTGCTGTCGCTTAGCGACGGCACTGCTGCTGTGCCTAGAGCTACCGACTGATGGCGCCGTGCCCACGGATGGTAGTTCGGAGGAGGAGGTGGAGGAGGGGTGGGAGGAGGAGGAGGCATAGTAGGCCTGAAACACCTGGACCGAGGTAGGCCCCGCAATCCTCGGCGTCGGCAGTATATGAGCAGCCCCAGGGTCAGACTCGGTCCCAGCCTCCACCAAGTTAACCCAATGTGCCGTCAGCGATATATAGTGGCCCTGCCCGGCAGCACTCGTCCACGTGTCCGTGGTCAGGTGGACCTTGTCAGAAACGGCGTTGGTCAGGGCACGGATGATGTTGTCTGACACGTGCTGGTGCAGGGCTGGGACGGCACATCGGGAAAAGTAGTGGCGGCTGGGGACCGAATACCGAGGGGCGGCCGCCGCCATGAGGTTGCGAAAGGCCTCGGTCTCTACTAGCCTATAGGGCAGCATCTCCAGGCTAAGCAATCTGGAGATGTGCACATTAAGGGCTTGGGCGTGCGGGTGGGTTGCACTATATTTGCGTTTCCGCTCCAGCGTCTGGGGTATGGAGAGCTGAACGCTGGTGGATGCTGTGGAGGATCGTGGAGGCGACGATGGGGTTTTTGTGGCAGGGTCCTGGGCAGGGGGCTGACTAGCAGCTGACACAGGGGAAGGAGCAGTGGTGTGCACGGCCGGAGGTGAACGGGCTTGTTGCCACTGAGTGGGGTGTTTAGCATTCATATGCCTGCGCATACTGGTGGTAGTTAAGCTAGTAGTGGTGGAACCCCTGCTGAGCCTGGTTTGGCAAATGTTGCACACCACAGTCCGTCGGTCATCCGGTGTTTCCTTAAAGAACCTCCAGACTTCTGAAGATCTAGCCCTCGCCGCAAGAGCCCTCGCCACGAGCTTCACTAGTTGACACATTTGGCGCTGATGCACCAGCTCTGGCCCTGCCTCTCCGTCTGGCCCCACCACTGCCTCTTCCAACCTGTTCTGGTCGAGGACTCTCCTCCGTCTCAGAAGCACTGTGTTCACCCGGCCTCTCAACCCAGCTTGGGTCTGTCACCTCATCATCCTCCGATCCCTCAGTCTGCTCCCCCCTCGGACTTCCTGCCCTGACAACAACTTCCCCACTGTCTGACAACCGTGTCTCCTCATCGTCGGACACCTCTTTACACACTTCCACTACGTCAAGAAGGTCATCATCACCCACAGACTGTGACTGGTGGAAAACCTGGGCATCGGAAAATTGCTCAGCAGCAACCGGACAAGTGGTTTGTGACTGTGGGAAGGGTCCAGAAAACAGTTCCTCAGAGTATGCCGGTTCAAATGCCAAATTTTCCTGGGAGGGGGCAGACTGGGGGGGAGGAGGCTGAGGTGCAGGAGCTGGAGGAGTGGCGATTTCGGTGACATGGGTGGACTGCGTGGAAGACTGACTGGTGGTGGACAAATTGCTCGAAGCATTGTCAGCAATCCACGACATCACCTGTTCGCACTGTTCTGGCCTCAACAGTGCTCTACCACGAGTCCCAGTAACTTCAGACATGAACCTAGGGAGTGTAGCTCTGCGGCGTTCCCCTGCTCCCTCATCAGCAGGTGGTGTCTCACCCCGCCCAGGACCACGGCCTCTGACCCCTGCAGTAGTTGGACGCCCACGTCCCCGCCCTCGTCCTCTACCCCTAGCCCTCGGGTTAAACATTTTTAAAATGAGAGTTATAACTTTATTTTTTTTTTAACTTTTTTTTGTTTTTTTTTTGTGTTTTTTGTTTTTTTTTGTGTTTTTTGTTTTTTTTTGAGTTTTTAAAACCAAACAATGCTATCCTATTGCTATGGCTATTTTCTAGCCAAGTATCAAAGCACACTACTATGCCAGATGAGATGACACTGAGTTAGTGCCTAATTGAAATCCAACCCCTACTAAATTTTCCCACTTCGGTCTTTGCTATGGATATGTGCGTCACTAAGCGCAGAACACAACGGTCGCAAGTCTCACTACAAATTGCTCAGAATTGGCTAGTACATGCACTGCAGAAAGTACAGCCACCAGCAGATCAACCAGAAATCAAATATATAGAACGCTACTGTAGGCGTAAGTAAGCTCTTTGTATTCTCCTATGGCTATTTTCTAGCCAAGTATCAAAGCACACTACTATGCCAGATGAGATGACACTGAGTTAGTGCCTAATTGAAATCCAACCCCTACTAAATTTTCCCACTTCGGTCTTTGCTATGGATATGTGCGTCACTAAGCGCAGAACACAACGGTCGCAAGTCTCACTACAAATTGCTCAGAATTGGCTAGTACATGCACTGCAGAAAGTACAGCCACCAGCAGATCAACCAGAAATCAAATATATAGAACGCTACTGTAGGCGTAAGTAAGCTCTTTGTATTCTCCTATGGCTATTTTCTAGCCAAGTATCAAAGCACACTACTATGCCAGATGAGATGACACTGAGTTAGTGCCTAATTGAAATCCAACCCCTACTAAATTTTCCCACTTCGGTCTTTGCTATGGATATGTGTGCCACTAAGAGCTAAACACAACGGTAGCAAGTCCCCCTGCTAATTCCTCACAAAATGGTACTAGATGCAAATTAAAATAAAAAAAGTAGAACGTTATTGTAGCCCTAAGAAGGGCTGTTGGGTTCTTGTAGAATCACTCCTGCCTAACAGTAAGCTAATAGAACACCCTAACGCTTTCCCTGACCAGCAGCAGCTCTCTCCCTAGCGGCATCCAGACACAGAATGATCCGAGCAGCGCGGGCAGCGGCTAGTCTATCCCAGGGTCACCTGATCTGGCCAGCCAACCACTGCTATCGACGTGTAAGGGTACCACGTCATGCTGGGTGGAGTGCAGAGTCTCCTGGCTTGTGATTGGCTCTGTTTCTGGCCGCCAAAAAGCAAAACGGCGGGAGCTGCCATTTTCTCGAGCGGGCGAAGTATTCGTCCGAGCAACGAGCAGTTTCGAGTACCCTAATGCTCGACCGAGCATCAAGCTCGGACGAGCATGTTCGCTCATCTCTACTTACTACATTCCTGTGCTGAAAATTGGATACATAGGAACAGATACCATTGGCAGTAGTGGGAATCTGTTGGCTTTTACCCCAGGGTAAGGCCATTTGACAGTCAATCTACGGAGACAGTGCGGAAGGGACAGTGCCGACACATTTAGTTGACATACATGGTGGCTATGGGGCGCCGTTTGTTCACAGTGCATTTTGTGACACAGAATCCATTTTGTAAGCACAGAATAATTTTGTGTTCACAAAATATTCTGCTTGAAGACAAAATACATTACACTTGCACAAAACTACACATCTACTTTTAGTGAACACCAAATTTATTTTGTGCTTACATAATAGATTATGTGAACAAAAAAACGATTTTGTGCTTACATAATAATTTTTTGTGACACAGAATTAAATTTTGTAGACACAAAACTTGTCCTGTGATACAGATTTTTTTATTTTGTGGCACAGAATAATTTTTTTTAACAAAATGACTTTTGTATAAGAGTCTTTTTAAAATTACATTACTGTACTACAAAATGCCATTCTGTGAGACAAAACTCTTATTGTGTACAACAAAAACTATTTCTGTGATACAAAATACCATTCTTTTTGACAAAATACCATTTTGAGTAACAGAATTCTACTTCTGTACTACAAAATACCATTCTGTGCGACAAAATTCTACTGCTGTACTACAAAGTACTATTATGTGCGACAGAATTCTACTTCTGTGCTACAAAATACCATTCTGTGTGACAAAATTATTATTCTGTGTGACAGAATTCTACTTCTGTACTACAAAATACTATTTTGTGCGACAGAATTCTACTTCTGTACTACAAAATACCATTCTGTGTGACAGAATTCTACTTCTGTACTACAAAATACCATTCTGTGTGACAGAATTCTACTTCTGTACTACAAAATACTATTTTGTGCGACAGAATTCTACTTCTGTACTACAAAATACCATTCTGTGTGACAGAATTCTACTTCTGTACTACAAAATACCATTCTGTGTGACAGAATTCTTATTCTGTGTGACAGAATTCTTATTCTGTGTGACAGAATTCTACTTCTGTACTACAAAATGCCATTCTGTGTGACAAAATAGCATTCTGTGTGACAAAATTCTACTTCTGTACTACAAAATACTATTCTGTGCGACAGAATTCTACTTCTGTACTACAAAATGCCATTCTGTGTGACAAAATTATTATTCTGTGTGACAGAATTCTACTTCTGCACTACAAAATACTATTCTGCGCGACAGAATTCTACTTCTGTACTACAAAATGCTATTCTGTGCGACAGTATTCTACTTCTGTACAACAAAATGCTATTCTGTGCGACAGAATTCTACTTCTGTACTACAAAATACCATTTTGTGTAACAGAATTCTACTTCTGTACTAGAAAGTACTATTATGTGCGACAGAATTTTACTTCTGTGCTACAAAATACCATTCTGTGTGACAGAATTGTACTTCTGTACTACAAAATGCCATTCTGTGTGACAAAATTATTATTCTGTGTGACAGAATTCTACTTCTGCACTACAAAATACTATTCTGTGCAACAGAATTCTACTTCTGTACTACAAAATGCTATTCTGTGCGACAGTATTCTACTTCTGTACAACAAAATGCTATTCTGTGCGACAGAATTCTACTTCTGTACTACAAAATGCCATTCTGTGCAACAGAATTCTACTTCTGTACTACAAAATACCATTCTGTGCGACAGAATTCTTATTCTGTGAGAAATATCTGTCAGTCAAACTGATCAGCCAACCAATCAAATGCTTCCTTTATTCCCAGGTCCTGGAGACAGCAGTGAAGCCCCAGCTCTGCTCTCAGGCAGGAGGTTGTGAGGTCTCCCTGGTCTGCCCTGGTTGTGGTCTATAGATAGGGCAGGGACTGTATTGTGTTGATCTCCTGCACATTGTATATACACAGGAAAGTGTCTGCTCTGAGAAGTTACAGTAGATTCTATTTCCTTGTGGTGTAAAGGACCTTTGATGACGTCATCGCCATGTGACTTGTGTGGGAGGAGCAACTCTAGCGTTGCACAGGAACCATGGAGATCCCTGATAGAAGCTGCAGCCCTGAGGGATAGAGGAGGTGGGGTGCAGGGAGAGGAGGAGGTGGAGAGCAGGGAGAGGAGGAGGAGGGGAGCAGCGTGATATGGATGTAATGTGGGGTGCAGGGTGACATGGATGTAATGTGAGGTGCAGGGTGACATGGATGTAATGTGGGGTGCAGGGTGACATGGATGTAATGTGGGGGTGCAGGGTGATATGGATGTAATGTGGGGTGCAGTGTGATATGGATGTAATGTGGGGTGCAGGGTGACATGGATGTAATGTGGGGGTGCAGGGTGACATGGATGTAATGTGGGGGTGCAGGGTGACATGGATGTAATGTGGGGGTGCAGTGTGATATGGATGTAATGTGGGGGTGCAGGGTGATATGGAAGTAATGTGGGGGTGCAGGGTGACATGGAAGTAATGTGGGGGTGCAGGGTGACATGGATGTAATGTGGGGTGCAGGGTGATATGGATGTAATGTGGGGTGCAGGGTGATATGGATGTAATGTGGGGGTGCAGGGTGATATGGATGTTATGTGGGGTGCAGGGTGACATGGATGTAATGTGAGGTGCAGGGTGACATGGATGTAATGTGGGGGTGCAGGGTGATATGGATGTAATGTGGGGTGCAGTGTGATATGGATGTAATGTGGGGTGCAGGGTGACATGGATGTAATGTGGGGGTGCAGGGTGACATGGATGTAATGTGGGGGTGCAGGGTGACATGGATGTAATGTGGGGGTGCAGGGTGATATGGATGTAATGTGGGGTGCAGTGTGATATGGATGTAATGTGGGGTGCAGGGTGACATGGATGTAATGTGGGGGTGCAGGGTGACATGGATGTAATGTGGGGTGCAGGGTGATATGGATGTAATGTGGGGTGCAGAGTGATATGGATGTAATGTGGGGTGCAGTGTGATATGGATGTAATGTGGGGGTGCAGGGTGACATGGATGTAATGTGGGGGTGCAGGGTGACATGGATGTAATGTGGGGTGCAGGGTGATATGGATGTAATGTGGGGTGCAGGGTGACATGGATGTAATGTGGGGTGCAGGGTGACATGGGTGTAATGTGGGGGTGCAGGGTGACATGGATGTAATGTGGGGGTGCAGGGTGACATGGATGTAATGTGGGGGTGCAGGGTGACATGGATGTAATGTGGGGTGCAGGGTGACATGGATGTAATGTGGGGGTGCAGGGTGACATGGATGTAATGTGGGGTGCAGGGTGACATGGATGTAATGTGGGGTGCAGGGTGACATGGATGTAAGGTGGGGTGCAGGGTGACATGGATGTAATGTGGGGTGCAGTGTGACATGGAAGTAATGTGGGGTGCAGGGTGACATGGATGTTATGTGGGGTGCAGGGTGACATGGATGTAATGTGGGGGTGCAGGGTGACATGGATGTAATGTGGGGGTGCAGGGTGATATGGATGTAATGTGAGGTGCAGGGTGACATGGATGTAATGTGAGGTGCAGGGTGACATGGATGTAATGTGGGGGAGCGGGGTGACATGGATGTTATGTGGGGGAGCGGGGTGACATGGATGTTATGTGGGGGAGCGGGGTGACATGGGTGTAATGTGGGGAGCAGGGTGACATGGGTGTAATGTGGGGGTGCAGGGTGACATGGATGTAATGTGGGGGTGCAGGGTGACATGGATGTAATGTGGGGGTGCAGGGTGACATGGGTGTAATGTGGGGTGCAGGGTGACATGGATGTAATGTGGGGTGCAGGGTGACATGGATGTAATGTGGGGAGCAGGGTGACATGGAAGTAATGTGGGGGTGCAGGGTGACATGGAAGTAATGTGGGGGTGCAGGGTGACATGGATGTAATGTGGGGTGCAGGGTGACATGGATGTAATGTGGGGTGCAGGGTGACATGGATGTTATGTGGGGTGCAGGGTGACATGGATGTAATGTGGGGGTGCAGGGTGATATGGATGTAATGTGGGGTGCAGGGTGACATGGATGTAATGTGGGGGTGCAGGGTGACATGGATGTAATGTGGGGTGCAGTGTGATATGGATGTAATGTGGGGTGCAGGGTGACATGGATGTAATGTGAGGTGCAGGGTGACATGGATGTAATGTGGGGGTGCAGGGTGACATGGATGTAATGTGGGGGTGCAGGGTGACATGGATGTAATGTGGGGGTGCAGGGTGACATGGATGTAATGTGGGGGTGCAGGGTGATATGGATGTAATGTGGGGTGCAGTGTGATATGGATGTAATGTGGGGTGCAGGGTGACATGGATGTAATGTGGGGGTGCAGGGTGACATGGATGTAATGTGGGGTGCAGGGTGATATGGATGTAATGTGGGGTGCAGTGTGATATGGATGTAATGTGGGGTGCAGTGTGATATGGATGTAATGTGGGGGTGCAGGGTGACATGGATGTAATGTGGGGGTGCAGGGTGACATGGATGTAATGTGGGGTGCAGGGTGATATGGATGTAATGTGGGGTGCAGGGTGACATGGATGTAATGTGGGGTGCAGGGTGACATGGGTGTAATGTGGGGGTGCAGGGTGACATGGATGTAATGTGGGGGTGCAGGGTGACATGGATGTAATGTGGGGGTGCAGGGTGACATGGATGTAATGTGGGGTGCAGGGTGACATGGATGTAATGTGGGGTGCAGGGTGACATGGATGTAAGGTGGGGTGCAGGGTGACATGGATGTAATGTGGGGTGCAGTGTGACATGGAAGTAATGTGGGGTGCAGGGTGACATGGATGTTATGTGGGGTGCAGGGTGACATGGATGTAATGTGGGGGTGCAGGGTGACATGGATGTAATGTGGGGTGCAGGGTGATATGGATGTAATGTGAGGTGCAGGGTGACATGGATGTAATGTGAGGTGCAGGGTGACATGGATGTAATGTGGGGGAGCGGGGTGACATGGATGTTATGTGGGGGAGCGGGGTGACATGGATGTTATGTGGGGGAGCGGGGTGACATGGGTGTAATGTGGGGAGCAGGGTGACATGGGTGTAATGTGGGGGTGCAGGGTGACATGGATGTAATGTGGGGGTGCAGGGTGACATGGATGTAATGTGGGGGTGCAGGGTGACATGGGTGTAATGTGGGGTGCAGGGTGACATGGATGTAATGTGGGGTGCAGGGTGACATGGATGTAATGTGGGGAGCAGGGTGACATGGAAGTAATGTGGGGGTGCAGGGTGACATGGAAGTAATGTGGGGGTGCAGGGTGACATGGATGTAATGTGGGGTGCAGGGTGACATGGATGTAATGTGGGGTGCAGGGTGACATGGATGTTATGTGGGGTGCAGGGTGACATGGATGTAATGTGGGGGTGCAGGGTGATATGGATGTAATGTGGGGTGCAGGGTGACATGGATGTAATGTGGGGGTGCAGGGTGACATGGATGTAATGTGGGGTGCAGTGTGATATGGATGTAATGTGGGGTGCAGGGTGACATGGATGTAATGTGAGGTGCAGGGTGACATGGATGTAATGTGGGGGTGCAGGGTGACATGGATGTAATGTGGGGGTGCAGGGTGACATGGATGTAATGTGGGGGTGCAGGGTGACATGGATGTAATGTGGGGGTGCAGGGTGATATGGATGTAATGTGGGGTGCAGTGTGATATGGATGTAATGTGGGGTGCAGGGTGACATGGATGTAATGTGGGGGTGCAGGGTGACATGGATGTAATGTGGGGTGCAGGGTGATATGGATGTAATGTGGGGTGCAGTGTGATATGGATGTAATGTGGGGTGCAGTGTGATATGGATGTAATGTGGGGGTGCAGGGTGACATGGATGTAATGTGGGGGTGCAGGGTGACATGGATGTAATGTGGGGTGCAGGGTGATATGGATGTAATGTGGGGTGCAGGGTGACATGGATGTAATGTGGGGTGCAGGGTGACATGGGTGTAATGTGGGGGTGCAGGGTGACATGGATGTAATGTGGGGGTGCAGGGTGACATGGATGTAATGTGGGGGTGCAGGGTGACATGGATGTAATGTGGGGTGCAGGGTGACATGGATGTAATGTGGGGGTGCAGGGTGACATGGATGTAATGTGGGGTGCAGGGTGACATGGATGTAAGGTGGGGTGCAGGGTGACATGGAAGTAATGTGGGGTGCAGGGTGACATGGATGTTATGTGGGGTGCAGGGTGACATGGATGTAAGGTGGGGTGCAGGGTGACATGGATGTAATGTGGGGGAGCGGGGTGACATGGATGTTATGTGGGGGAGCGGGGTGACATGGATGTTATGTGGGGGAGCGGGGTGACATGGGTGTAATGTGGGGAGCAGGGTGACATGGGTGTAATGTGGGGGTGCAGGGTGACATGGATGTAATGTGGGGGTGCAGGGTGACATGGATGTAATGTGGGGGTGCAGGGTGACATGGGTGTAATGTGGGGTGCAGGGTGACATGGATGTAATGTGGGGTGCAGGGTGACATGGATGTAATGTGGGGAGCAGGGTGACATGGAAGTAATGTGGGGGTGCAGGGTGACATGGAAGTAATGTGGGGTGCAGGGTGACATGGATGTAATGTGGGGTGCAGGGTGACATGGATGTAATGTGGGGTGCAGGGTGACATGGATGTAATGTGGGGAGCAGGGTGACATGGAAGTAATGTGGGGGTGCAGGGTGACATGGAAGTAATGTGGGGTGCAGGGTGACATGGATGTAATGTGGGGTGCAGGGTGACATGGATGTAAGGTGGGGTGCAGTGTGATATGGATGTAATGTGGGGTGCAGTGTGATATGGATGTAATGTGGGGGTGCAGGGTGACATGGATGTAATGTGGGGTGCAGGGTGACATGGATGTAATGTGGGGTGCAGGGTGACATGGATGTAATGTGGGGAGCAGGGTGACATGGAAGTAATGTGGGGGTGCAGGGTGACATGGATGTTATGTGGGGTGCAGGGTGACATGGATGTAATGTGGGGGTGCAGGGTGACATGGATGTAATGTGGGGGTGCAGGGTGACATGGATGTTATGTGGGGTGCAGGGTGACATGGATGTAATGTGGGGGTGCGGGGTGACATGGATGTAATGCTGGGGTGCAGGGTGACATGGATGTAATGTGGGGGTGCAGGGTGACATGGATGTAATGTGGGGTGCGGGGTGACATGGATGTAATGTGGGGTGCAGGGTGACATGGATGTAATGTGGGGTGCAGGGTGACATGGATGTAATGTGGGGGTGCAGGGTGACATGGATGTAATGTGGGGTGCAGGTAGGTCCTGGTGGATAGAGGGAGCCGCTCCTTTAGCCCATTAGGATTTAGCATCTTCTATATAAAGCAAACTAAATGCTGGATGGCAAAACCGGGTCCCTGAGCCCACAAGGTTTTGGGTAGTAAGAGATCTCCTTAAAGGGGTTTTCCCATTAAATAAAGTTCTCACATCTCAAAGTTTACACAATAAAGATCATTTTAACCCCTTCCTGCACAATGTTATAGAATAGATCGTAAAAAAGAGGAACACAGCGCATCAAAATAATAGAGAAAATTCGGTGTGGAAAGAAAATTCAATATAGAACGTGGTAGGAGCAGCAATTAGTGAGTCGACTGAGGTTTAGCTGCGTAGTCCTGCTTCCCGATCTGGTTGGGTCGGGATTGGGAAATGTACAAACATGGGACAAAAGGCAGGATCAATGACCGCGCTTCTCAGTGTAGAAAAGGTTTTTATTTGATTGCATGCGAGGACGACGCGTTTCGGGAGCGTACCGTTCCCTTCTTCAGGTCCGTACAATTTTTATACAATATTCTAAAAAAATATATATACATATATCAGGTGTATATAAAAACATAGACACATATAGATAAAATGCATAAAATATAGACAAAATAGATTCATACATAGAGGTGGTTAGTATGGAAGACATGGGTGAAAATTCATAAGGGAAATCAGGTTCGAATCTAAGATTCTAACTGTTTCACTTAGCTTTCGCTGTACAAACGTATAAATATATATGTGTATGACAAATAAATAAATAAATAAATCAATTTCAATGGTATAAGGAATGAATAGTCCTCCAAAGTAGCGAAATAAAATTACATTATGAATACATCAGATAGATAGATAAAACACATTAACATATGTAAAAGGAAAGTGAGGGACAGGAGAGGAACATGAAAGAGAGGCGTGGACTAACCGATGTGGCCTTAATTTAGCCTGTCCTGGTGGTAAAGGATGCGGAGTCTATCCTAGGATGGTGTTGTTCCTAGGAAGTTTGAGGGAGATACAATGTGACACTATAGTAAATTTTGTGGTGATTGATGTGTGGGAGGATAGGAAGAAAGGTGGCTTACCCTGGCAGTATTAGCTTGACTTGTTATGTCAATACTGTAGATGAGATGGTCCTGATCCGTCCCTATATGGTATATGGAGTTAGAAAGTGACTCTGATTGGCAAGTAATATAATGTAAAGGAGACTTACTTTGTCCGAGTCTGGCTATTCAAGGAGCGCTGTGCGTGGTGTCTCCTGTAGTTAGGTAGGGAGCGCTGTGCGGTGCATTCCCTGTTTGACATTTCTTATATGCGCTCGTGCGCGCGTGCGCATATGAGGAAAGGGGAGGGGAGAAAACTTGCGCATGCGCAGTCTGACGGATCGCTGTCGGACGTGGTGAAGAGTGTTAGGTTGCCTGGGAAACACTGTAGGGGAGCGATTAGGTAACGGGCAATGATAGAGTGGCGTTTTGTGACAGGTAAGTTATGGTTAAGGGACTGAAATATCAATAGTATATTTGATTCATGGGGCCAAATAAGGAAATAATGGGGGACAATGTAGATATATTGTGGAAGGACGGTTAGACCTCGGGGAGTAACAGGGTGGACGTCTGTGATAGGCAAATTATATAGAATAGACTACAGTATAGTTGGTGGTGAACACTGAAAGGGGAAATGGAGTGGTAACTTTCCAATTCAGGAGAAGGGGGTACTTGTAATTGCGTAATTACTAGTGTAACATTACGTTCTTTCTAGTGTCTCATTGAGACCATAGGGACACATAGTGTTTAATTTAAAAATCCAGTAATTTTCCCTTCTGATTAGTTGGTTATATCTGTCTGGGTGGTCTTTCGGAATTTGTTCTATTGGGATAAGGGTCAGGCAACTGAAGTTTTGTTCATGATGGGATCTGCAGTGTCTTGACACACTGTGTAGCTGGAAACCAGACTTGACCTTGCTGCGATGCGTGTTCATTCTTTCTCTTAGTGTTTGTGTAGTTCTCCCGATATATTGTAACATACACGGGCATTGCAGTAGATAGATGACGAAATCTGAGGCACAATTCAAAAAAGAGGTGATTTCAAATTTTTCACCTGTGGTTATAGAGGTGAATATTTTGGTACGGTGTTGTATGATGTCGCATGTGAGACATCTGTCGCTGTTGCAATGGAATGCTCCTTTTAAAGTTGGAAATAAGGATATCTGTGGTCTTGATATCACTTTTTTTGATGTGCGTGGTTTCGTTGGTGCCAATATCGTTTTCAAGGTGGGTGCTCGTCTGTAGGTGAGTTTAGGACCTGCAGGGATGGATTTGGCTAGATGTGGGTCCTTAGTCAGAATTGACCAATGCTTGTCTAATACAGTTTTGATTATTTTGTGATCTGAGGTGAAGGTGGTAATGAAATTTAGAGCCCAATCATTTGTAGGATCCTGTTGTTTCCGTGGAGCTAAGCCTTCTTTTTGAGACAGGGCTTTTGTCTTCTTGTAGGCATCCTTAAGAATTTCTCTGGGGTACCCTTTCTCCTTAAAACGTTTTTGTAACAGTTTTGATTGTTCATGAAATGTAGAGACTTCAGAGCAGTTTTTTCTAATGCGCTTGTATTGGCTGTAGGGCAGTGATGGCTAACCTATGGCACTGGTGCCAGAGGTGGCACTCGGAGCCCTTTCTGTGGGCACTCAGGCCATCACCAGAGATGACTCCAGGTATCTTCCTGCAGTCCCAGACAGCCCAGGACTTGCTGTGCACAGAGCTATTATAAAGTGACAGCTGTACCTGGGACTATTTTCTGCTTTATCGGTGTCCTCAGAGTGCTGGTATCAATGAAATCTGTGACAGAGAAGGGAGTATAAATCACAAATTACATTTCTGTGTTGGCACTTTGCGATAAATAAGCGGGTCTTTGTTGAAGTTTGGGCACTCGGCCTCTAAAAGGTTCGCCATCACTGCTGTAGGGTATATTATTCAGCCAACTTTTGTAATGCGCACTTGTATAGTCCAGGAAGCTATTTACATCGACCTTTTTGAAGTATGTGCTTGTTAGCAGGCCGTTTTTCTTGTGGTTGACCGATATTAACAAATCAAGAAATTCAATATGGGTTTTAGAGAAATTCAGTGTGAGTGAAATACCCCAGGGGTTCTGATTGACCGTATTCACAAATTCAAGTGCTTCTTCTTCGCTCCCTTGCCATATGATGAAGAGGTCGTCAATAAATCTCTTAAAGATTTTGATATTGGATTTATATTTGGGATTGTTGTAAATGAAGGTGGACTCAAATGGGCGAATTATAAGGGTACAGGGTTTATCTACACTTTTATTTACCTTCTGAACATTCTACTAGTATCTGACACATAGAGAGAGATGAGACAGATCAGAGATGATGAGATCCATGAGATGCCTATTACACACAATGGGGCAGATTTATCAAGCTGTCTAAAAGTCAGAATATTCCTAGTTGCATATGGCAACCAATTACAGCTCAGCTTTAATTTCACCAGTGCTCATGAATATTTTAAAGGGGAGCTGTGATAGGAATATTCTGACTTTTAGACAGCTCAATAAATCTGCCCCAATGACACTCTCAGCTCTGCTACATCTCACACACACAGTCAGCCCTGCTATATGCCTCCCCTCCCTGGATAAAGATCTTATTAGGTAGATCCATTAAGGTAGGTTTCCTTTAACGAATCTCAGATAGCATACAGCCGCCATAAAAATGCAGAGTGCACGGACACATGTATCACCGTACCCCCCAGAAAAAAGATAGAACGTGCTTCACTAGATACATACAACAAAATAGGCCAAAATCCTGTATTTATATATTAAATACCTGGTATCACATTAGCAGATTACAAAGAACACGACCCAGACCAGTAATAATGAGACTGTCCTGATACTGTATACAGGTCACCCCACACATCACCCGACTGTAGGTGGCGCCTCTTCCATCATGGTGACCTGTCCCTCTCTCTCCATCATTGCTGTCCCCGAGTGACTTATCTCTAAATGGATCCTCTCGCTCCTAGTTGCCAGTGTGGATCCTCTTCTCCTAGTTGTCAGTGTGGATCCTCTTCTCCTAGTTGTCAGTGTGGATCCTCTTCTCCTAGTTGTCAGTGTGGATCCTCTTCTCCTAGTTGTCAGTGTGGATCCTCTCACTCCTAGTTGTCAGTGTGGATCCTCTTCTCCTAGTTGTCAGTGTGGATCCTCTCACTCCTAGTTGTCAGTGTGGATCCTCTTCTCCTAGTTGCCAGTGTGGATCCTCTTCTCCTAGTTGTCAGTGTGGATCCTCTTCCTCATAGTTGTCAGTGTGGATTCTCTCACTCCTAGTTGTCAGTGTGGATCCTCTCACTCCTAGTTGTCAGTGTGGATCCTCTCACTCCTAGTTGTCAGTGTGGATCCTCTTCTCCTAGTTGTCAGTGTGGATCCTCTTCTCCTAGTTGTCAGTGTGGATCCTCTCACTCCTAGTTGTCAGTGTGGATCCTCTCGCTCCTAGTTGTCAGTGTGGATCCTCTCGCTCCTAGTTGTCAGTGTGGATCCTCTCGCTCCTAGTTGTCAGTGTGGATCCTCTCGCTCCTAGTTGTCAGTGTGGATCCTCTCGCTCCTAGTTGTCAGTGTGGATCCTCTCGCTCCTAGTTGTCAGTGTGGATCCTCTCGCTCCTAGTTGTCAGTGTGGATCCTCTCGCTCCTAGTTGTCAGTGTGGATCCTCTCGCTCCTAGTTGTCAGTGTGGATCCTCTCGCTCCTAGTTGTCAGTGTGGATCCTCTCGCTCCTAGTTGTCAGTGTGGATCCTCTCGCTCCTAGTTGTCAGTGTGGATCCTCTTGCTCCTAGTTGTCAGTGTGGATCCTCTTGCTCCTAGTTGTCAGTGTGGATCCTCTTGCTCCTAGTTGTCAGTGTGGATCCTCTCGCTCCTAGTTGTCAGTGTGGATCCTCTTGCTCCTAGTTGTCAGTGTGGATCCTCTTGCTCCTAGTTGTCAGTGTGGATCCTCTTGCTCCTAGTTGTCAGTGTGGATCCTCTTGCTCCTAGTTGTCAGTGTGGATCCTCTTGCTCCTAGTTGTCAGTGTGGATCCTCTTCTCCTAGTTGTCAGTGTGGATCCTCTCACTCCTAGTTGTCAGTGTGGATCCTCTTCTCCTAGTTGTCAGTGTGGATCCTCTTCTCCTAGTTGTCAGTGTGGATCCTCTCACTCCTAGTTGTCAGTGTGGATCCTCTCGCTCCTAGTTGTCAGTGTGGATCCTCTCGCTCCTAGTTGTCAGTGTGGATCCTCTCGCTCCTAGTTGTCAGTGTGGATCCTCTCGCTCCTAGTTGTCAGTGTGGATCCTCTCGCTCCTAGTTGTCAGTGTGGATCCTCTCACTCCTAGTTGTCAGTGTGGATCCTCTCGCTCCTAGTTGTCAGTGTGGATCCTCTCGCTCCTAGTTGTCAGTGTGGATCCCCTCACTCCTAGTTGTCAGTGTGGATCCTCTCACTCCTAGTTGTCAGTGTGGATCCTCTCACACCTAGTTGTCAGTGTGGATCCTCTCACTCCTAGTTGTCAGTGTGGATCCTCTCACTCCTAGTTGTCAGTGTGGATCCTCTCGCTCCTAGTTGTCAGTGTGGATCCTCTCGCTCCTAGTTGTCAGTGTGGATCCTCTCGCTCCTAGTTGTCAGTGTGGATCCTCTTCCTCCTAGTTGTCAGTGTGGATCCTCTCCCTCCTAGTTGTCAGTGTGGATCCTCTTCTCCTAGTTGTCAGTGTGGATCCTCTTGCTCCTAGTTGTCAGTGTGGATCCTCTTGCTCCTAGTTGTCAGTGTGGATCCTCTTCTCCTAGTTGTCAGTGTGGATCCTCTCACTCCTAGTTGTCAGTGTGGATCCTCTTCTCCTAGTTGTCAGTGTGGATCCTCTTCTCCTAGTTGTCAGTGTGGATCCTCTCACTCCTGGTTGTCAGTGTGGATCCTCTCACTCCTAGTTGTCAGTGTGGATCCTCTCCCTCCTAGTTGTCAGTGTGGATCCTCTCACTCCTAGTTGTCAGTGTGGATCCTCTTCTCCTAGTTGTCAGTGTGGATCCTCTTCTCCTAGTTGTCAGTGTGGATCCTCTCACTCCTAGTTGTCAGTGTGGATCCTCTCGCTCCTAGTTGTCAGTGTGGATCCTCTTGCTCCTAGTTGTCAGTGTGGATCCTCTCACTCCTAGTTGTCAGTGTGGATCCTATCACTCCTAGTTGTCAGTGTGGATCCTATCACTCCTAGTTGTCAGTGTGGATCCTCTCACTCCTAGTTGTCAGTGTGGATCCTCTTCCTCCTAGTTGTCAGTGTGGATCCTCTTCTCCTAGTTGACCATTGTCAGTAAAAGGGTTAGGCTACATGCACACGATGCATGCCCGCTGTACCCTATTACTGTATTACGGGGGCATACATCGGTGCCGGGGAGAGGAGCGGGGGATGAGCGCTGCCCCATAGCCCCTCTCCATAGGAATACACAGCGCAAAGCACCGTATTCCGGAGAAAGATAGGACCTTTTTTTCTACAGACTATGGAACGGTACAGTGCCGCGCATACTGCGCCGTGAGGCTATTGAAATGTATGGGGGACGTATATATGTGCCGTATATACATCGGCTGTATATATACGTCCTCCATACCTTCGAGTGAATTTAGCCTTAAACCGTTACTAGAAAGGTTATAACAAATGTGCATTCCCTTTCCCCCCCTAGAGATTACATTGTTTATATTACAAGGATTGTGATTGGTCAGAATTGAATTTGAATTGTACCAGGGACTCGTCTATGCTCACATGTTTGGCGGGAGTATATGCCTGGGCAAACTTGGCACTAAGATTATCTAATATGGGCCTGACCTTAAATAAACAATCATAACTGGGGTCATCTCTGGGTGGGCACTGTGTGTTGTCGGTGTAGTGCAAAAACTTATGGATGGCTTCAGAGCGCATCCTGCTCATCGCCATGCTGGACATCTGGGTGTGGTACAGAATGTCTGTGCTCCAGTAGTCCCTGATCGATGGCTTCTTTACTATCCCCATAAGGAGTATTATGCCCCAATACTTCTCCATCTCTGCTGCAGTGACAAGGGTCCACCTGTAGGGTTGTGCATAAAATGATGAGGGGTTTTGGGCATATGCTGTGCAGCGTAGAGATTGGTCTGGACTACAATTAAATTCAACAGCTCCTCATCAAAAAAAAAACTTTAAAAAGTCCACAGCTCTGAGCCCTGTCGTGTCAAATTTAATTCCAGGTTGGTCCAAAAAGTCGAGGACCTGAGGGGTATAATTATCTGGGGCTACCCATGTGGGGTCAGTGGAAGCCCCAGACACTTCTCCTGCAGAAGTCCCAGGCACAGGAACCCTACGGCGCCTTCTCGGGGTCCTTCCAGGTCACTGGAAGATGAGCAGGAGGATGATGATAGGTAAAAGGGGACATCATCCCCACTAGCTGACTCGGTGGCAGAGGCCGGCATGTTGTATGTCACCAGCACGGCGCACCTCTTCTGAGACACTGCACGCAAATAAATAAGAATGTGCACCAGAAAAAAACTAGAGAACGTACACAGACAAGCCGCACAGATGGCACACACAAAAAATAGATAAGTGCACCCTACTACAGGTACACCTACGGCGCTCTGGAAAAAAATAATACCAGGGACCAGAAAAAACCTATGTTCACCGTGCAAAAAGGCGCTACACATGCACCTGGCTGCCCTAAGACAACCTAACTACCGCTAAAGATACCGCTATTCACACGGCACACGGAAAAGTGCGTTTGGGTTCAGAAGGGACAGACAGGAGATGGGAAAAACGGAGGACAAGTGTGATCACGCATGGTGATCACACAGGGAAAACAAACGATGCAGGAGGGAACAGATAGGGATCAATAGGGATAAGATAGGAAAAATGTGTTTTGGTGCACACAGTAATGCTCTGCTCATCTCTCCAGCGGTACCAAGCCAAAATGGTGCCGATAGAGGAAGGAGCTAAAAACACATTTTTTAGCCCAAAAACGATGCAATTGGCCAGTCAGGATTGACTGGCCAATCACAGCAATCAGCGGGCGGGACAGATCAGATTGGTCGGGTGAAGTCGCCTCAGCCACCTGCGTCCCCTCGTGATGTCACCACATCACGTGACGTGGTGGCACGGGATAGCCCTGGTGCACTTGCGCTGTACTAGTACAGTGCTAAGCGCTAATCGCCGGGAGCCGTATTAGCAAGGGGTTAATTACTTAATTTATTTGGTAATTTTGTATTTACTAACATTTTTATGCAACAAAATATTTCACAGTGACAGAATGCATTTTGTGAGACAGAATTAATTCTGTGTTACAGAATACATTTTGTGAATTTTGTGTGACAGAATGCATTTTGTGAGACAAAATTAATTCTGTGTGACAGAATACATTTTGTGAATTTTGTGTGACAGAAAGCATTTTGTGAGACAGAATTAATTCTGTTACAGAATACATTTTGTGAATTTTGTATGACAGAATGCAATTTGTGTGACAGAATGCATTTTGTGAGACAAAATTAATTCTGTGTGACAGAATACATTTTGTGAATTTTGTGTGACGGAATGCATTTTGTGAGACAACATTAATTCTGTGTTACAAAATACATTTTGTGAATTTTGTGAGGCAAAATTAATTCTGTGTGACAGAATACATTTTGTGAATTTTGTATGACAAGATGCATTTTGTGAGACAGAATAAATTCTGTGTGACAGAATGCATTTTGTGAGACAAAATTAATTCTTTGTTACAGAATACATTTTGTGGGACAAAATTAATTCTGTATGACAAAATAATATTGTGTGTGACACAAAATCTTATTTTGTGCAACAAAATGGCATTTTGTAGTCAAACAATTATATTTTGTGACACAAAATACATTCTGTTCACATAAAATAAACTGCATCACAAAATTATTTTTGTGCATTCTGTGAAAGTCTAATTGATTTTGTGCACACAAAAATTATTTTTGTAATGACAAAAGGCAATTTGGGTCGATAAATATTACTTTTGTAAGCACAAAACAGATTTTGTGATGACAACAATGAATTCTGTGTCCATAGTATGAATTCTGTGATCACAAAATTAATTTTGTGCCACTGAACACATTTTGTTGCACAGAATACATTGTGAACAAACGGCGCCCCATAGGTGGCAGGGGTGTAACTACAGTGTCAGCAGCCATAGCAGCTGCTATGGGGCCAGCAGTGTCAGGGGGCCCCGTCATCTGACCTGACGCAGTAAAGAATAAAAGATGTGCACCGTTACATACAGATTATGCTACACATTGTACAACATATTGGGGCACATTTACTAAGGGTCCGCACACCACATTTCCGTCGGGGTTTCCCGACTATTTCCGATTTGCACCGCATTTAACAGGGGTTTGCGATTGGATTTTGGCACCGACTTTCATGCGACACAAATTGGGGCGCATGGCCGTTGGATGATCCAACTGCTTCGGACAACGCGTGGGATTTATCATTTAAATCAAATCATCAGCCCAATGAAAGCTCAAAATTGTCCATATCTGAGCATTATTAAAACTTAACTTTCATTCATCAAATAGGAAAAATATCACACAATTTGTGCTTTCACACTCATGTGTATCCTCCTATGTGCAGGTATAATAGTCCCTGTATTTCTGGCCTATTGAATGTCAGGTTCTTTGTTTTTTCTGGTCATTTAGATGTAGTGTCAGTAGGTGGCGCCAGAGGACTGCACTCTAGGATTCCATGCACATTGTCATAGCAGATGTCTCCTGTAAATACTGACAGTATATGCAGATTGGAATTGTACATCATCTTCCTAAGCCTTAAAGGGCTTGTCCACTTTTAGCATGTTCCAGCAAAATAATTGATATTATTTGTGTGATGAAAAGTTATAACATTTTCCAATACACTTTCTGTATCAGTTCTTTTCTTTACTTCCTATAGATAAACACCGTCCATGGTCATTTGATGTCACACAGGTGCACGGCTCATACAGTGCACCTGTGTGACATCACATGACCAGGGATATAATGAGCCGTGTACCTGTGTGACATCACATGACCAGGGATATAACGAGCCGTGCACCTGTGTAACATCACATGACCTGGGATATAACAATCAATGCACCTGTGTGACATCACATGACCAGGGAGATAACGAGCCGTGCACCTGTGTGACATCACATGACCAGGGATATAACGAGCCGTGCACCTGTGTGACATCACATGACCAGGGATATAACGAGCCGTGCACCTGTGTGACATCACATGACCAGGGATATAACGAGCCGTGCACCTGTGTGACATCACATGACCAGGGATATAACGAGCCGTGCACCTGTGTGACATCACATGACCATGGATATAACGAGCCGTGCACCTGTGTGACATTACATGACCAGGGATATAACGAGCCGTGCACCTGTGTGACATCACATGACCAGGGATATAACGAGCCGTGCCCTTGTGTGACATCACATGACCAGGGATATAACGAGCCGTGCACCTGTGTGACATCACATGGCCAGGGATATAACGAGCCGTGCCAAAACCAGTTTTTCATTGTCTTTTTAATTAACACAAAATTTCCTATTTTAGAAAATGTTACCTAGTATAAAAGAGCAAATCCGAATAAAAAAGGTCCAGGAGGCGGAGGAGCAGCTGAAACTGATCGGCAGTGGCGTGCCCGAATCCGAAGACGAGAGGGGTCATCTTCCTAACCTTCATCTATGGAGATGAACAGAAAACATCTCTCGCCCTAGTAATTAGTGATGAGCCGATCCGAAACGCAAAGTTCAGCTTCTTACCAAACTTTGCTGGTTCAGGTTGCTGGGGGTGCGGGTTTTTGATGGTGTCACTCATCACTGCTTGTTTTCATTCCTCTCACACTGTGTAATGCTACATCTTACCTGAGGTGGCGCTGTAGCGTAATGAATTTTTTCCAATTTAATTTTTTTTATATCCTCTGGTAGAAAGAGATTTTAATGATGGAATCAAGAGGAAAGCAGATGGAGGCGAAGAAGGGCGCAGCGAAGACTTAAATCTTTTCACCAATTTACGAGAACTCTTCAATGATTGCGCTCACCTCCTCCTCCTCTCCCCGTGCACTGCCGTTGCCCGCCCGTACCGTACCGTAGCAGTGTGAATGTAGCCTAATCCACTGTCTTAGTTACTGATGCAATCTATTAATAAGCTCAAATACTACTGCAGGAAAAAAAACTGGCACCCGAAAACAAAAGCATCATAAATATCCTCATTCAGCCATGACACGTGGAAATAGGAATCACAAACATGTAAAAACCAACTCATAAATACACATAAACACATTTTATTACGCGGTTACTGTTGGAAGCTGTCATTGTATAGTTTAGAATCAAAATTATGTCAGAAACTGTAAAATTCCCCTGTAATGCTGGGAGGGCACAGCCTTGAATGGACTGGCAGGACAGGGAGACCTTAGGCGAAAGGGCTCTTTACAATTGTCCTTTCATAATTTCCCCACCTACTCTGAGCGGTAGGTGACAACTGGTTGATGGTCCCATCCAGCGTCGAATGTGAAGACATTGGGGCACACTTACTTACCTGGTCCATTTGCGATCCAGCGGCAGGTTCTCCGACACTGATTCGGGTCTTCCGGCGATTCACTAAGGTAGTGCGCCTGATGTCCACTAGGTGTCGCTGCTGCGCTGAAGTCCGTCGGAGTTCACCAAGCTATCCTGGGTACAGGTAAGTGCGTGTCTTTTTTAAATTCCGCGTTTTTTCCGAATCCGGAATCGCGTGCATGCCTGCGCCGATGCGCCACAATCCGATCGCGTGCACCAATTTTCGGGAAACCCGACGAAAAAAAACGTTTCGGGCCCTTAGTAAATGACCCCCAAAGACTGGTCAATACAAACATAGAAGAGAAGGGTCAGAACCAAGAGGACAATGCAGTACAGAATCGATAGGCCAAACAGATGGTCAGAAAACAAGTAAAGAGTCAATGAATCCAAAATACAGAAGGAAAGATAAATGCCAGTTAGCTCCCAAGAAAGCTTATAGCAAGAGGGAACGACAACCCTCCAGGAGATGATTGGATCAGTTCTCTCAGCAGGGGACAGTGGAGGAACATTCTATCCATCTTGGATCAGAAATGTATCAATATGTTGTATCTATCAAAATTATGTTAATCGAAACTACAGCAAACAGAACAGTTAGGCCTGTCAGTATGGGGATGTGTAAATATTCTGCTGTCTTTTTCATTGAATAAATTAAAAACTAGGTTTAGAAATTGAACCAATCAGAGGACAGGATGTTTGTATACAGTCTGAGAACTGATTGGATGGTTTGAGAATGTGCAATTTGGTTGCAGGAAGTTTTATTTTATCGATACAGGTAGTCCCCTACTTAAGGACTCCGAACTTACAGACAACCCCTAGTTACAGACAGACCCCTCTGACCACTGTAACATCTGGTGAAGCTCTCTGGAAACTTTACTATCGTCCAAGGCTGCAATGATCAGCCGTAAAGTGTCTGTAATTAAGCTTTATGGATAATTCTTGGTCCCATTACAGCAAAAATTTTGAAACCCCAATAGTCACTGGGGCAAAAAATTTTTTGTTTCGATCTACAATTATGAAATATACAGTTTCGACTTACAAACAAATTCAACTTAAGAACAAACCTCCGGACCCGATCTTGTATGTAACCTGGGGACTTCCTGTATATTTTTAATCTATCAATTTTCTCAAAATAATGGAAAGATTTTACATTCCAGATATTACTGAGCTGAAAGAAAATGAAGATGCTTATGAGAGTTTATATCGAGGTTGTGAGCTCAAAGGGTTCATAAACTACACAAAATTTGAGAATGTTGTAAGGAAGCAAATAATGACATTTCGGGAGCCGGCAACAGCCCTGCTGCAGGAAGTTACTGGTAAGATAATTCTGTGCTCTAAATATGAAGGGCAGCATGGTGGTGTGGTGTAGTATACAGAGGATATGTCAGCTCTTCTGTGTAGTGTAGTATATAGAGGATGCGTCGGCTCTCCTCCTGTGTGGTGTAGTATACAGATGATATGTCAGCTCTTCTGTGCAGTGTAGTATATAGAGGATGTGACAGCTCTCCTGTGTGGTGTGGTATATAGAGGATGTGTCGGCTCTCCTCCTGTGTGGTGTAGTATATAGAGGATGTGTCGGCTCTCCTCCTGTGTGGTGTAGTATATAGAGGATGTGTCGGCTCTCCACCTGTGTGGTGTACTATATAGAGGATGTGTCGGCTCTCCTCCTGTGTGGTGTACTATATAGAGGATGTGGCAGCTCTCCTCCTGTGTGGTGTAGTATATAGAGGATGTGTTTGCTCTCCTCCTGTGTGGTGTAGTATATAAAGGATACGTCTGCTCTCCTCCTGTGTGGTGTAGTATATAGAGGATGTGTCGGCTCTCCTCCTGTGTGGTGTAGTATATAGAGGATGTGTCGGCTCTCCTCCTGTGTGGTGTACTATATAGAGGATGTGGCAGCTCTCCTCCTGTGTGGTGTAGTATATAGAGGATGTGTTTGCTCTCCTCCTGTGTGGTGTAGTATATAAAGGATACGTCTGCTCTCCTCCTGTGTGGTGTAGTATATAGAGGATGTGTCGGCTCTCCTCCTGTGTGGTGTAGTATATAGAGGATGTGTCGGCTCTCCTCCTGTGTGGTGTAGTATATAGAGGATGTGTTGGCTCTCCTCCTGTGTGGTGTAGTATATAGAGGATGTGTTGGCTCTGCTCCTGTGTGGTGTAGTATATAGAGGATATGTTGGCTCTCCTCCTGTGTGGTGCAGTACATAGAGGATGTGTCTGCTCTCCTCCTTTGTGGTGTAGTATATAGAGGATGTGTCGGCTCTCCTCCTGTGTGATGTAGTATATAGAGGATGTGTCATCTCTCCTCCTGTGTAGTGTTGTATATAGAGGATATGTCGGCTCTCCTCCTGTGTGGTGTAGTATATAGAGGATGTGTCATCTCTCCTCCTGTGTGGTGTAGTGTATAGAGGATGTGTCATTTGTGGTGTAGTATATAGTGGATGTGTCAGCTCTCCTGTGTGGTGTAGTATGTAGAGGACGTATCAGCTCTCCTGTGTGGTGTAGTATATAGAGGATGTGTCGGCTCTCCTCCTGTGTGGTGTAGTATATAGAGGATGTGTCGGCTCTCCTCCTGTGTGGTGTAGTATATAGAGCAGTGGTTCTCAACCTTTCTAATGCCGTGACCCCGCAATACAGTTCCTCATGCTGTGGTGACCCCAAACCATGCAACTTGCAGTAAAAACACAGTAAAATTGCAGCTCCGATGGCTTTAGGCGACCCCCGGTTTTGGTCGTTCGACCCCCGCTGGGGTCCCGACCCACAGGTTGAGAACCACTGATATAGAGGATGTGTCGGCTCTCCTCCTGTGTGGTGTAGTATATAGAGGATGTGTCGGCTCTCCTCCTCCTGTGTAGTTTAGTATATAGAGGATGTGACAGCTCTCCTGTGTGGTGTGGTATATAGAGGATATGTTGGCTCTTCTGTGTGGTGTAGTATATAGAGGATGTGTTGGCTCTGCTCCTGTGTGGTGTAGTATACAGAGGATATGTCAGCTCTTCTGTGTGGTGTAGTATATAGAGGATGTGTCGGCTCTCCTCCTCCTGTGTAGTTTAGTATATAGAGGATGTGACAGCTCTCCTGTGTGGTGTGGTATATAGAGGATGTGTCGGCTCTCCTGTGTGGTGTAGTATATAGAGGATGTGTTGGTTCTGCTCCTGTGTGGTGTAGTATACAGAGGATATGTCAGCTCTTCTGTGTAGTGTAGTATATAGAGAATGTGTCATCTCTCCTCCTGTGTGGTGTAGTATATAGAGGATATGTTGGCTCTTCTGTGTAGTGTAGTATGTAGAGGATATGTTGGCTCTCCTCCTGTGTGGTGTAGTATATAGAGGATATGTTGGCTCTTCTGTGTAGTGTAGTATGTAGAGGATATCTTGGCTCTCCTCCTGTGTGGTGTAGTATATAGAGGATGTGTTGGCTCTCCTGTGTGGTGTAGTATATAGAGGATGTGTCGGCTCTCCTCCTGTGTGGTGTAGTATATAGAGGATATGTTAGCTCTCCTCCTGTGTGGTGTAGTATATAGAGGATGTGTTGGCTCTCCTGTGTGGTGTAGTATATAGAGGATGTGTCGGCTCTCTTCCTGTGTGGTGTAGTATATAGAGGATATGTTGGCTCTCCTCCTGTGTGGTGTAGTACATAGAGGATGTGTCTGCTCTCCTCCTGTGTGGTGTAGTATATAGAGGATGTGTCGGCTCTCCTCCTCCTGTGTGGTGTAGTATATAGAGGATGTGTCAGCTCTCCTCCTGTGTGGTGTAGTATATAGAGGATATGTCAGCTCTCCTGTGTGGTGTAGTATATAGAGGATGTGTCGGCTCTCCTCCTGTGTGGTGTAGTATATAGAGGATGTGTCATTTCTCCTCCTGTGTGGTGTAGTATATAGAGGATGTGTCGGCTCTCCTCCTGTGTGGTGTAGTATATAGAGGATGTGTCGGCTCTCCTCCTGTGTGGTGTAGTATATAGAGGATGTGTCATCTCTCCTCCTGTGTGGTGTAGTATATAGAGGATGTGACAGCTCTCCTGTGTGGTGCAGTATATTGAGGATGTGTCAGCTCTCCTCCTGTGTGGTGTAGTATATAGAGGATATGTTGGCTCTCCTCCTGTGTGGTGTAGTACATAGAGGATGTGTCTGCTCTCCTCCTGTGTGGTGTAGTATATAGAGGATGTGTCGGCTCTCCTCCTCCTGTGTGGTGTAGTATATAGAGGATGTGTCAGCTCTCCTCCTGTGTGGTGTAGTATATAGAGGATATGTCAGCTCTCCTGTGTGGTATAGTATATAGAGGATGTGTCGGCTCTCCTCCTGTGTGGTGTAGTATATAGAGGATGTGTCATTTCTCCTCCTGTGTGGTGTAGTATATAGAGGATGTGTCGGCTCTCCTCCTGTGTGGTGTAGTATATAGAGGATGTGTCGGCTCTCCTCCTGTGTGGTGTAGTATATAGAGGATGTGTCATCTCTCCTCCTGTGTGGTGTAGTATATAGAGGATGTGACAGCTCTCCTGTGTGGTGCAGTATATTGAGGATGTGTCAGCTCTCCTCCTGTGTGGTGTAGTATATAGAGGATATGTTGGCTCTCCTCCTGTGTGGTGTAGTACATAGAGGATGTGTCTGCTCTCCTCCTGTGTGGTGTAGTATATAGAGGATGTGTCGGCTCTCCTCCTCCTGTGTGGTGTAGTATATAGAGGATGTGTCAGCTCTCCTCCTGTGTGGTGTAGTATATAGAGGATATGTCAGCTCTCCTGTGTGGTATAGTATATAGAGGATGTGTCGGCTCTCCTCCTGTGTGGTGTAGTATATAGAGGATGTGTCATTTCTCCTCCTGTGTGGTGTAGTATATAGAGGATGTGTCGGCTCTCCTCCTGTGTGGTGTAGTATATAGAGGATGTGTCGGCTCTCCTCCTGTGTGGTGTAGTATATAGAGGATGTGTCATCTCTCCTCCTGTGTGGTGTAGTATATAGAGGATGTGACAGCTCTCCTGTGTGGTGCAGTATATTGAGGATGTGTCGGCTCTCCTGTGTGGTGCAGTATATAGAGGATGTGTCGGCTCTCCTGTGTGTTGTAGTATATAGAGGATGTGTCGGCTCTCCTCCTGTGTGGTGTAGTATACAGAGGATATGTCAGCTCTTCTGTGTAGTTTAGTATATAGAGAATGTGTCATCTCTCCTCCTGTGTGGTGTAGTTTATAGAGGATGTGTCGGCTCTCCTCCTGTGTGGTGTAGTATATAGAGGATATGTTGGCTCTTCTGTGTAGTTTAGTATATAGAGGATGTGACAGCTCTCCTGTGTGGTGCAGTATATAGAGTATGTGTCGGCTCTCCTGTGTGGTGTAGTATATAGAGGATGTGTTGGCTCTGCTCCTGTGTGGTGTAGTATACAGAGGATATGTCAGCTCTTCTGTGTAGTGTAGTATATAGAGAATGTGTCATCTCTCCCCCTGTGTGGTGTAGTATATAGAGGATGTGTTGGCTCTCCTCCTGTGTGGTGTAGTATATAGAGGATATGTTGGCTCTTCTGTGTAGTGTAGTATGTAGAGGATATGTTGGCTCTCCTCCTGTGTGGTGTAGTATATAGAGGATATGTTGGCTCTTCTGTGTAGTGTAGTATGTAGAGGATATGTTGGCTCTCCTCCTGTGTGGTGTAGTATATAGAGGATGTGTTGGCTCTCCTGTGTGGTGTAGTATATAGAGGATGTGTCGGCTCTCCTCCTGTGTGGTGTAGTATATAGAGGATGTGTCAGCTCTCCTCCTGTGTGGTGTAGTACATAGAGGATCTGTCAGCTCTCCTCCTGTGTGGTGTAGTATATAGAGGATGTGTCAGCTCTCCTCCTGTGTAGTGTAGTATATAGAGGATGTGTCGGCTCTCCTCCTGTGTGGGGTAGTATATAGAGGATGTGTCGGCTCTCCTCCTGTCTGGTGTAGTATATAGAGGATGTGTCTGCTCTCCTCCTGTGTGGTGTGTATATAGAGGATGTGTCGGCTCTCCTCCTGTGTGGTGTAGTATATAGAGGATGTGACAGCTCTCCTCCTGTGTGGTGTAGTATATAGAGGATGTGTCAGCTCTCCTCCTGTGTAGTGTAGTATATAGAGGATGTGTCGGCTCTCCTCCTGTCTGGTGTAGTATATAGAGGATGTGTCTGCTCTCCTCCTGTGTGGTGTGTATATAGAGGATGTGTCGGCTCTCCTCCTGTGTGGGGTAGTATATAGAGGATGTGTCGGCTCTCCTCCTGTGTGGTGTAGTACATAGAGGATGTGTCGGCTCTTCTCCTGTGTGGTGTAGTATATAGAGGATGTGACAGCTCTCCTCCTGTGTGGTGTAGTATATAGAGGATGTGTCATTTCTCCTCCTGTGTGGTGTAGTATATAGAGGATGTGACAGCTCTCCTGTGTGGTGTAGTATATAGAGGATGTGTCTGCTCTCCTCCTGTGTGGTGTAGTATATAGAGGAGGTGTCAGCTCTCCTCCTGTGTGGTGTAGTATATAGAGGATGTGTTTGCTCTCCTCCTGTCTGGTGTAGTATATAGAGGATGTGTCTGCTCTCCTCTTGTGTGGTGTGTATATAGAGGATGTGTCGGCTCTCCTCCTGTGTGGTGTAGTATATAGAGGATGTGTCATTTCTGGTGACTGAAGCAGTAGAAGCCATAAAATCTGTTTTCTGATCATTTATATTTCTGCACCTCCTAGAGAACTCTCTATCAATTGGCCAATCAAATCCCTCTGATTATCCTGCATTATATCCTATATATGAAGCCAAGGACCATCTCCAAGACCAAATGATCCGTCTGCTGCAGGAACGAGACTGAACTGCTTGAGGAGAGGGACGGCCTGTCCGGAGAGAGGCAGAAGCACCGGGATGGGATGCAGCAGCTGCGTCTTGCTCGTGAACGTTTACAAAACTTTAGAATTTTTTTTTTCTCAAAAACTTTTTTTTTTTGCTTTATTTTAGGTTGAATGGCACTTGTCCTGTTGTTTCCTTTCCCAGTTCTCTATTCGCCCCTCCTGCAGTGGTTACCCCCTGTGTACAGGTGCTGCCATATACATACAGTCACCCACATCCCATAATGGGGCGTGAACATACAGTTGTGTTGTGGTGATTGTTTGACAACACTTTAACTCTTTAATATCCTGTCGCAGCTGGCCATTTACTATGTTAAGCTTTTATACATTTTACTGTTGCTACTTGTTGTCTTGTTCTTTCACCGGATGAATAATAATAAACGTGTTTTATGACTTATGCAAAAACTCAATAGTAACGCAGTGTGTTTACACCATGTCAACATTCTGTTAACACTGCATTTACAGAACACAAATGTTAACAGAATGTTAATTAGGTAAATCTCCTCAGATTTTGTATTGTGTTTCAAAAACGTAATGTCACCTGTGACGCGCAGCCTCCTGGGGCATTTCACATTCTTTAGGGGCAATTGCCTGGGGCCCCATATATGAGGGGGGCCCCACCCAGTGGTGAAATGTAGCCAGGACTCCCAGAACATGTGTTTAAAAACCAGAAGTAACACCCTTCCTGTGTGCTCTGGACACGCCTCTTCCTTCCGATTCCCGTTTTTGTTTTTTCAATTCAAAATTCCTAACACTCAACCTATGGGGCTTGTTTTTTGTGTAACAATTTGTACTTCCGGGTGACAGTATTTAATACTCCATGGCATCTACAGCGAAGCTGGAAAAAAATTCCAAATGCGATGAAATTTACTGAAAAACAGAATTGCAGCATTTTTTCTGTGGGCTTGGTTTTTATGGGTGTCACTGTGCGCTCCACATGGCACCTCCCCTTTATTCTTTGGGTCAGTATGATCACGGAGATTCCACATGTATACAGGTTTTATTATGTTTTATTACATTAAAAAAATGTTAATCTTTCATTCAAAAAAATTTCTTTGTTTCGCCTTGTGCTGACACTAATCATTTTCATTCTCCAGTGCACATTAAGGGAGGGTGTCTTTTTTCAGAGGTGGAGCAGATGTTTTCATTGCTGCTATTTTGTGGACTGTATGACCTGGTGATTGCTTTTTATTCACATTTTATATGTTTTCATATAGTACAAAATTGGCGTTTTGGCCTTTTTTGGTTACGCATGGCTGAGAATAATCATTCATTATATTTTTATAGATCAGGTATTTTGGGAAGTGGGGACACCAAAATCTTAATCAGTTTGATTTTTATATTTCTTAACCGTGGAAAGGGGGTGGTTTATACTTTTAGTAATTTTTTTAACTGTACTTTTAGACCCCCTTGGGTTCATAAATTCTAAGAGTCTGATTACATATGATGTCATCACTGTGTATAGTATCCCTGTACTGTGACATCGCTGTGTGTATTATCCCTGTACTGTGACATCACTGTGTGTATTATCTCTGTACTGTGACATCACTGTGTGTATTATGCCTGTACTGTGACATCACTGTGTGTATTATCCCTGTAATGTGGCATCACGGTGTGTATTATATCTGTACTGTGACATCACTGTGTGTATTATCCCTGTACTGTGACATCACTGTGTGTATTATCCCTGTACTGTGACATCGCTGTGTGTATTATCCCTGTACTGTGACATCACTGTGTGTATTATCTCTGTACTGTGACATCACTGTGTGTATTATGCCTGTACTGTGACATCACTGTGTGTATTATCCCTGTAATGTGGCATCACGGTGTGTATTATATCTGTACTGTGACATCACTGTGTGTATTATCC